>NC_136770.1:15171369-16371369 GCF_947034865.1 Barbatula barbatula
CATATCAGCTTGCAGCACGTGTCCCTTCACGATCCACATGATTCACACGCCGCTCTGATAAAGGAATCATGACTTGCCTGTGTTCTTCGTGCACTTGAGGTGACTATAGAGGATTACATGTTCTATTCTGACCTATTATTAACAGAATGTGGGTGGATGACATGGCGTGTGACAGCAGTGTCCTGCAGCGTATTGCATACTCAACAAATAAAAGTACAAAATGCCTTTTTGTAATTTAATTTATTTATCTGTAATTTCTTACTTACATACTGTAAAACTCATTTAATTCTAACACCATATTTAGATATTAACCGGTAGACCCAGGTCCAAAATCTCATTTTTTACATCTATGCCAATGTCCAATGTGTATAAAAATGTTTTGTCGTGTTCACCAGCTGCATTCATATCAGAATAATACCAGAATAGTAAAGTTGTGTGACAAACTTTTCCTAAAGTTGCGTGATGGAAAATAAAGTCATCTAAATATTTTTGTCAAAGGATTTAATTGATTTCAGTCGTATGTCTGTGTAACTAAGGAGTGAGTGTGTGCACCACTCACCATAGCTGCAGTAAAGGGTATGTTGTCTATGAGAGAAGAGGCCAGTGCTGAGACCCACATGACCAAAATGATGGCGATGGCCAACCGCTCATCCTCTGGCACAGCCTGTTGTAGAAGGTAACAATAAAATATGTCACAACCAAACACTGCTTCCGTACTGAACGGACACATAGCCCTCTTCGATCTCTCTGTCAGGATTACAAAGGCCTGTGGATGCCAACACAGAGACTTCAGAGACAATGTGTTCAAGACAGTCACACTGAATTCATTATTTCACGGTCCGCTGCTTTCACACACAAAAAACACGCGCTTCCCCACAACATGCCTGTTTTTCAGTAAATACACTGTAGTTTATTATAAGTGTGTACAAAAGATGTTTATCAAAACGTTGTCATTTTCTAGTGTTTTGTAGTTCTTGCTTTAGTTATTCATCTATCTGGTCAGATTTTGGGGTTCTAGGTACCGGTGACGGCGGTTCGATTGAATGCATCAGAGCTCCGCAGCAACACCTGTCATGAGCAATTACTGTGATTGTAAAATGCCCACACACCAAACGCAAGCTGACGGGTCTATCAAAGTGTGATCGCCAGCCAGGCGGAGTTGGACACATACAGGCCTGTGGAAATCTCTACAACTCATATAGCTTCACTTTAATCTAGAATAACAACAATTTCAGCCGGTTACGCTGTTTATTGATGTGCACTTGGCTGGTTTACAGTGTACTTTACTTTTTGTGTTTTGAAATGCTTTCAGAATTACTGTATCATCCATTTATGATCAAATAAAAGATATAGTAGCACATAAAACACAAACGAAAACACTATTTGAACTGGATTAGTTTTCTACATGATGTCTGAGTAAAAATCACTTATACTGGATGTCGTAGTGATCTCAAAAGATCTAAGACTTTTTCTATGTACACAAAAGGAATATTTCTCTCAAATATTGTTCACAAATCTGTCTAGATCTGTGTTAGTGAGCACTTCTCCTTTGCCGAGGTAATCCATCCAACACAGGTGTTGCATATCAAGATGCTTATTAGACAGAGAATTCATTGAGATTACTTAAGTCATTCAGATCTTTTCTCATTGCATGAATCATCTTTTTTCTTTGGATAAGAAGCCAGCAGTATGAACCAACAACTGCCCTTTTACCCAGAAAGTTGGCAAAAAGGATCTTTAAATCTATAATTCAGTTGGCAGCAGGCAGAGAAACAAGAAGTGCAGTCTAGTTTTAGTTACCAAATTTCAATTTTAAAGAGAAAAATCATAGAGAAAAAAGTACAATCACAGACATTCTAGACAAAGAGCCCTGAATGAACTACAGAACCATAGGTTATCTGCTGTGCTATTTTAGCAATTTTTTGTGAGAAAAACATTTTGGTTCTGACCACATAACCTATCCTGAGGGAAAACTAGTCCCATCCGATTAGAGCTAAAGACTGTTCAGAATGTTTCTGGAGGAAATACTCACCTTTATCAACACTGCTGTCTGCTCGCCAATGTAGTCGATAAGCTGCAGCTGGGCTAGGGCCTTAAAAACACCAAACACAAAATTAAGCCACAGAAACAAAAAGTAAGTATTTTCCCGACAGGTCCAATTTTCCAACTTTAAGACATCGAAAGTGGAATATCTAAATTTAGCACTTGCTTTGCACATTGGTATGTGTTTATGTTTGTGAATGTTGACTATGCAGAGGACAAACAGTTTATCTTGGACCAGCATTAAACTCCCCACTGAGCTCATGGTTTTGGGTTCCCTGTGTGAATACCGCCCTCCTAACAAAACAAAGAATTAAACAAACACAAACAGCCAACCCAGCGGTTCTAGCTGACTTGCTTACTTTCCCATTACTTAAACTCCAAATCTCCCTCTCTCTCTCTCTCTCCCTCTCTCTCTCTCTCTCTTTATTTGTTTGAGTTTTATGCGATAAATGAACACAAACACAATAATACAAATATAAAGTATTTTATATTTTATGATAATGCACATTTTTGCATTTCTAGGCGTTAGATATTTGCTCTTTTATTCCAGATATTGGCTTTTCATGTTTTTAAAATAACATTATAGTATTTTCTGTTATCCATAACATTTTCCAACAGCACTAGTAGGGGTTGGATATAATTTCACGTGAAAAACTAGCAATTTAGTGAGAAACCCTCCAGGGGTTTCTTCGATTTTTATCTTATCAAAATGTTTCAAACTAAATATGTTTCCTGGGAATATATTTTAATTGCTAATCGTTTTATATGTTTCCCTGTGTCCTCAATTTTACTTTTATTCCTGTTAGTCTCTTTAATATCCTTTAAGTAATAAAAGCCAGTTCCCTAATAACATAATAACATCTTCCCTCCAGGAGCTGGGGGGACATTTGTTTGGCTGTTTGGTGAGAAAAAAGCGGTACAAATAAGAATTCTGTGATGTTCTGTGATTTACAGTATCAGAAAAATCAATGTGATATTATGAACATTTCGAAAGATGCTTGAAAAGTACCTAAATTAATATCTTTGTCAGTCCTGGAATAATAATCATATCCAATAAAATTCCATTTCCCCAAATCCCTAAATATAACCTACCCTTTAAACTAAAGAGAAATAATAGGTTGTTAAAGAGACAGTGAGGCCAAAAATAGAAATGGTCATCATTTACTCAACCTCAAGTTGTTCCAAATCTGTATAAATGTCTTTGTTTGGTTGAAAATAAAAAAAAGATATTTGGGCGAATGCTTGTAACCAAATAGTTCTTGACCACCATTGACTACCATAGTAGGAAGAATTACAATGGTATCAAAATATCCCCAGAAATGTTTCCTTTCTAAATTCTTCAAAAAAATTTTCTTTTGTCTTCAACAGAACAAATACATTTATAAAGCAATTTTTCCTACCATGGTAGTCAATTGTGGCCAAGAACTGTTTGGTTACAAGCATTCTTCCAAACATCTTTCTCTGTGTTCATCAGAACAAAGACATTTATACAAATGTATACAAATTATACAAAACTCGATGGTGCATGAATGAATACAGAATTTCCATCTTGGGTAAACTGTTTCCTTAAGAATGATGTATCACTAACCTCAAGTCGAACTCTAACAATATTGTCTTTACAACTCGGTAATCAATGACCAGATATCACTGTAATGGGTCAATTGACAGAATGTTTTAAGATATGTGTGAGTGTGGATTTCATGTACCTCCATTAGCACAAACAAAGCAGCGAAGAACAACAACGTAGCCCATTCCACTCTGTGAAGTATAATATCAAAGTCCTGGATATCAGCCAGTACCAGTAACCACAGAGCTCCCAATATAGCAATCCAACCTGATGGGAAAAAACAAAACAGAACAAGCTGTGATCGCAAGGCAAAGCACTGTCCACGTAAACAATTTTATTTACTGTTTTAAGGTTTTAAGTAAATGGAATTGTGGAAAACAGCCGGCCGCCGGTTAATGCAACGCATCAATCATTTGTTACATCTTTATCGGTCTCGCCTTCCCATGACCACACACGCACAGCACACTCTCATCAGCCCGCCACCGTGGGTCAAAATCTGCCATTCACAATATCTCAGACAGCAGAAGACAGCGGCATTCAATTAGAAACTCTCATGAACACTCTCTACGTCGCTACACTGACACCAGATATAGTCTGACAATAATAACTTTGAATTTTGAATCATTTTCACCTCTGTGTGTATGTGTTAACATGCAGAACACCATCCAAGAGGTTTTTCATTGTGCGTTATATGTAAACCGACAGTGACGCTTTATAATTTTTACAATTTCCCATAATCCTCTGGGGTTAAAAACGTGCGTAATGTCAGGAACAAAATGTAGTGCAGTAAACAATATGGCAAAATTTACAGAAGGCTAGTATTATAGTACTCCATCTCCTGTACTGGTAAAGGTTTATCATAAAGACTATGCCATTTAGACATCAAGGCATTATACAGTACAACGAATGCGTCACATGCCAGCCAGTGGCCTTTACTATATTAGCCACAGAAAAGCAGGCTTAAGTCCGGAGATATATATTAGATGTCATTGATGTGTATGATGAGGAAAAGAATGACTGGCTGCCGATGTTAGAACAAACCTGCGGAAGTCATTAGCAAAGTTAATGAATGTTTACGGGCTAAGAGACACAGAACATTTACCAGCAGTCGGATCAGAGTTTGTACTTAAGCGCAGTTAGTAGAATATTTTCTCTAGGTGCTGTTGGGCTGAAGAAACCACTTAGCCAACACGCAGGTTAAAAGAGAACCTTGATGACTGCCAGAAATAATATCCGCAATCTGTGTAAGTATCCTGTTTATTGCCATTTACCCAAATGTTCTTTTTTTATTGTTGTTTTTGCATTTATTGATTTTGTCCTATGAATGTTCTTAAATGTTCTTCTTTCCTTTTGATATAAAGGCATATGAATGAAGGAATGTTTAAAATAAGTTATAGGAAGTAGCATGAGTTGTGAATTCTCGAAACAGTATACATTGTCCATTTTACCATTTTGGTTCAGACGCGTTGTTTGTACTTGAAAAGATTAGCAATAAAACAAAATGTCCGTATCTCAAAAATAAAGTTGGACATTCCGATCCATTTATCTAACTACCCAAGTGGATGCATCAGAACCAAAATCTTACCATGGACAATTGTGCATGTCATAAACATTGTTGTTGCTGTTAACTTTTGACACATTTGTGAGTGTACACAGGTCTGTTACTGCGGGGACATTTCCACGCCTCTAAACATGACGCGGCACAAAGCTAAACATGATTGGTTGCTTTACCTATCAGTCATTAGGCCTCTTGGGTGGGCCTTGGCCAGTGAAAGTGGCCAAATTTCCCAGATCTTCGATATGAAGGACCTTCAATATTAAGGTCTGGCTACGTGAGACCAAGATTCACGTGACATGTGACATTACTCAGGAAACTGTCCCTTTAAAGATTCCTTTAACGAAATCCTGGCAACCATGTTTGCAATGCCCCGTGCAGGTATTTTAGCCATGCAAGACTAAAGTCCTATATACTTTCTCTAAAATCACGAATATATATTATAGATTAACAACCGACTAACAACTAAACGTGACATCAACGGTACCATAACGTTTGTTTCTCAACCAAACAGGTTGGCTAAATGACGCCTCACCAAAGTCTGTATAAAGGCCAGAGAAATGTCAGTCATTATTGATTGACGATTGGCTCTTTTTACTGGAAGGCGGGACTTCCTTCACTAGAGCGGCCATATTGACCCCCATTCAAAGTAGGTCCTACTAGCAGTGCTGCATCTTGATATTAATATATAATCGTTATTAATATATAATCTCTGGTTTGGTAAACTACTTGGCCCAAGATGTTTTGTGCAGAATTATAGGATTCAAACTGTAATTTTACCGTTCTAAAGAATATGGTTTGTGCTGAAAAAAAGGAGATTAAGATTCAATCAAATTAGCAAGAGAGACCTTTATGCAGTGGCCTGCATACACTTTGCATTCGTAAATCGCACACTATCACTAATACTTTACTATGATAGATAAGCGTAAATGTCTCATGTCAAAAGATTCTCCCACCCCACTCAGTGCTGACTAGTGAATTACTGAGCAATTATCTAAACACCCCATTTCTACCAGCACCAGGGAGATATTTTGCTGTCAGACAGCCAGAGGCTCTGGACTCTGTCCATGAGTGAAGCACCTCTATTAGAAGATACCTGAAAAATGGTCAAACAGTTATTATAGCTGCTGACATTTAGCACAAATACACTCACATGCAGACACTATGCAGACAGGTAATGATTAAAAATGATATAAATATATTTGGAACGGTGACAACATGCTTCCACTTCTGGCCAAATTTAATGGAACAGGCAATTGGCTCTTGGGAAATCATTTAATAAGGGATAAGGAAGAGCTAATAACAACAGGAACCGGACACAGAGCGATTTAGCCACATATAGATCGAGATGTAATTGTGGGGGAGGCTGTATTTGTACATTGCATAAATAAGGGCTCGAATTCTTTGTATGTGTTTTTGTCCTATAACAAGATCAGTGAAATGACCGGGTATAGTTTAAATGAAAAAGTTCACAAAAATGGGATTAATTGATAACGCCATTAATGTACAAATAATATAATTTATAGATGCTACAAGGGCAAGGACATTGGAAGATGAAATTACTTAACAGGTGACTCTATTAAGCCTATTAAGGGTGAAAGAAAATCAATGTGTGTTTTAAACCGTTCAAGTGCATCTGCTTAAGGGTTTTTTGTGCATCATCCTAATCGTCTAAGCTCACAACACAACAACTTTTGTCATTGGCATCGTTTTTCAGCACGCATGTGTTTATGCAAAAATCTTTTCCAAGCACCCTCCACACTGGGATCAGGACTGTTTGTCACTACGCAACTCCAAAAAAATAGCTTTTGATTTGCCTTCCGCTTCAATGTCCCCCCGCGGCATCCAACTGAAAACAGAGGAGGAATCGAGGGCCTTCAGCAGTGCACAAAGAAAAGAAAGCTATGCAATTAAAAAAAAGTTTGTTGGGAAACCTGTTAGGCTCATTCATCACACCCCAAACAGCCCTGGCATTTCGGCCCATTGAGTGAGACACAAACACCTCATCATGTTGTTCATTTTAAGCAAATGCGTTTCTACCGGTGTCATCTTTATAAAGTCTCTCCCTGGATGTTCCGGCAAGAAATGAGCTGTTGTATGTTTTCTACTTTGATTAATCCTCCTCTGCTGCCTCATTCATTATTCGGTGATCCAGCTTTGTGCAGCTCGGGAGATAAATTATGCCCGGATCTTATCTTTTTTATAAATAAATGACCATTTCGAGTGCTGACTAGAGTTACTTTAGTAAAATATAATACCCTTAAGATTTCAAACAAAAATGCTGAATATTAACAACACAAATTAATGATAATACGTTTCTTTAGGGTGCACTTAGTCATTTTTCCTCATTAAAAAAGTTTTACCCATAAATTATAAGACTACTTTTGGCAAATACTCTGTTTAAATATCCGGTCAAATATGCCAACCGATAATTTATTGTTTGTTTAACATGAGGTGGGATGCCTCGTGTTATTTTCATGGCAACCTGAAACTTTTGATAGGTCTCCAAAAAAAGAGTGGTGCGTCTGTTTTCATTGTTGCTTACGTATGTATACAGAAAGGTGCAAAATGTTCTCTAGATAATTGCCGATCATGTACGTCTGATGGCAATCATGTCATTTTTCTGCATGGGAAACGGGCCACAGGGATTAAGAATCACTTGATTGTCATAAATGCACTTTTGGTTTGAGCGTCATGTGGAGCTCTGTGGGCACACTGCATCTCTGCCCTCCGGCAGGCACACTGTGTCCGCTCCCATGATTAAAAAATCTATATCAAAGGTCAAATGGAGTGGTGATGTGTCAACCTAATGAAAGTCTAATAACAGTCATTTGCTACGCATGCCGTTTGACCCTGGTTTGATAGGAGTAAGGCACTAAGGAGAATTTAAAAGCCGAACTACAGTGCTTTGATTTGTTGGGGAATTGTATTTTTAATTTCTTACAATATACAGTGAGTCTCTCTTAATTCTTGTAAGTTGCATTGGATAAAAGCGTGCCTGCTAAATGCCTAAATGTAAATACGATGTAATTGTTTTAGTGCTACGTGCATGCGTGTGCAATTCAGGCACGCCATTTGACCAAAATCTCTGTATGTAATAAAACATGCATGTGTAATTGACAAACACTTGATAAACACATACATACAGTAAGCTAGTTAGACAAAGATGTGTGACATGACTAAACAACAAACGTATGGTTGTTTAGAAAACCAGGAAAAAAGAAATAATAAACAAAAGATTCTTTAAGGGGAAAATGAATGTATTATTCAATGTCACTCCATTGTTATAGCTCTATGTTGTGTTTCAGCATTTAAAGCCCAGCTGCAAACAATTACAATATCAACACATTGATGGATTCATACATGCACCAATTTGTTCATGTCAGGATGTGGCAAGATTGTATTACTTGTAAACATTTCTTTCTCTGTTTTTGATTTCTATGCACCCTTTTATAAAATGTGATATTTTCTCCGAATTGGGACGCTTATGATTTTCAGTCCAAAATAGCAGTGTATTTCATTTCCTCTCCTCAAACAAGGAAAGGAAACAGGCCCTCATAATTATACAGTGATGCGTGTAAACAGCAGGACCAGTTCAATAATAGAAACAGATGCTTCCTGTTTATTTGTGTCCTCTTTTGTGTCTCCCGCTTACCCAGATCCAGATGTATGGCTGGAACAAAGGAGTTGAGGAAAAACATGACGATGACCAAGCCCAAGACAGTCAGACACTTGACCAGAAGGACTTTGTCAGTTATTCTGTGCTGTAAAATAACACATTAAATATACATTTAGAGACATTTAGGATGAATCAATGACTACTTATGACACACTCTAAACACTTATTTTGGGGATATAGATATTGGTTAGATGTCCAATTCCTTGGTCGATCTTTTGATAGAAGTGCAATGAATATCATATACATATGTCTTCAAAGTTGTATATAATGAAGCGTTATGTTTTTATTATCTTAAAAAGAGCTATTTCTATCTACATACACCACTGGTTCCCTTGCATGGAATTCGCCATGTTATTTCTACAGTAGCCCTAAATGGACAAACTGCTCTACAGAGCATCTTACGTAAATACGTTATCTCCTTCTGCAAAGGAAGCAAAAATATAACATCATCTCAGTTTTGTGTCAGCCACCGTAGTACTTCGAAAGGAAGGGGGAGTTGTAAAGTGAGCGGTTGGTTGCAATTCACAACCTAACCACTAGACGCCGCTCAATTTATACCATGGACCTTTAAGCAATCCTAGAAAATTACATTTAAAGATATAATGATACTTTAAAGTACCAAATCGGAGTACATCTACAACACGTGAACCAATGAGAGTGTTGGGCCTTTTAGTCTATTTTCTTAGTTTAACAACATAGACTATTCTGTATTAACTTTACCTTCTTCTGGAGTTCTTGAATATTGTACTCCCAGTTTTTGTCTTCCTGGGATATTTGTCTGTGAAAAAATAAATAAAAAAGTAAACCAGAGTGCGTTAATCCATCCTTTCAGCAAGCATGGATACGTGCAAATGAGTTGGGCTGATGATTTCACATGGTCACCTCAAAGGATTTGTACCCAGCATGCGAGACTCTAAATGGCCTTCTGTGATGAATCTATCAGTCATCAAAGCTAACCACAGGTACCGCAAAACCTCAAGCATAACTAATCTAATTTCTGTTGTAAAAAGAAGCATTTCTTATAAAAAAACAAGCTGCTGTTGAGAACCAAATTATTCTGCATGAGTAAAATGTCGGCTCGCTACAAGGACTACAGAGGGCCAATGCAATTGAGAACAATTACATACTTCACAACAGGTTTATTATTTCTCATTTATTATCCTGGGTTTCTGTGTAAGGGCAACCGTTGGATTCGACATGTCATGGTGTGTGAATGGATATGTTTCAAAGCTAATGGAGAATTCAAAATCAAGATGGGCAGGCTTACGTAAGCCTTTGTATGCAGCTTGGGTGAGTACGCTGGGGAAAAAAATCCTATTTTTAATCAGCAGCTTTGTCTTATTCACAAGAGGCAATATCTAAACATCCTTAAAACAGGATTAATTTACCTACAATAGCTGCATAAGGTTATTTCATCTGTCTTTGTCTCAAAGTGAAAAGGCAAGTGAAGAATAGACTCCCTCATAGAGCGCCGTCAATTTAACATTCTCATCAATAATTTATCTTTTTTGTTTTCATACATATACAGTGCCTTTCAAAAGTATATTTATTCACATTTTGTTATGCTGCTGTCTTATCTTAAACTACTTTAAATTATAATTTGTTTACATCAATCTACACTCCATGCACAATAATGACAAAACAAAAAACAGATTTGTGACAGCTTTGCAAATGTATTAAAAATAAAAATAAAAAATTTGTACATTGCATAAGTATTCATACTCTTGTATTCATAGCTGTGTGCTAAGAATCATTGTCATGTTGGAGAATGAACCTTCAGCCCTGTCCAAGGTTCTGAATGTTCTGGGCTAGGTTTTCATGATCATTATCTTTGTATTTTGTGCCGTTGAGCCTTTCTTCTACCCTGACAAATGCTCCAGTCCCTGAAGCTGAAAGACACCCCCACATTATGATGCTGTCTCCACCACACTTTACTATTGAGATGGTATTGTACAGGCGTTGAGCAGTGCCTGGTTTTCTCCAGATATGATGCATGAAGCTGAGATTTATCAGACCAGAGAATCTTGTTGCTGACAGTTTGAAAGATTAGTTAAAGTAAGTTTTTGCATATTTCAAGTTTCAAGTTCAAGTCTTCACTGAGCAAAGGCTTGAGTCTCGCCACTCTGCCATAAAGCCCAGATTGGTGGAGTGTTGCCGTGATGTTTGTACTTCTGTAAGTTTCTCCCCTCTCCATATATGATCATGGAGCTCAACCAGTGACCATCATCTTCTTGGTCACCGCTCTAACCAAGACCCTTCTTTATCGATGGCTCAGTTTGGACTGGAGGTCAGCTAAAGTTAGAGATCTGGCGGTTCCAAACCTCTATCATTAAGGATTAATGGATGCTACATGCCTCTGTGAACCTTCAATACAGCACATTTTTTTAGGAGTCTTCCCCAGATCCCCTTGATACAATCCTGTCTCCGAGCTCTACTGGCAGTTCTTTAAACCTCATGTCTTGCTTTTTACTTTGATATGCATTTTCAGCTTTTGCACCTTTCATTGAGAGGAATGTGGCGCTCCAAATCATACTTATTCAATTGAATTTGTCACAAGTTAACTCGACTCAAATTGTAGAAACACCAACAAGCAAAATAATCCTCCTGAGCTCAATTTCAAGTGTCCTAGAAAAGGATATGAATACTTATGCAATGAACTTTTTTCAGTTTAAAGTTTTTAATAAATATGCAAACCTGTTTTTATTGTTTTGTCATTATTTTGCATGGAGTGTAAGTTAACATATTATTTTTTATTATTTAAAGTAGATTAAGATAAGGCAGCAACGTAACAAAATATTAATTAAATGAAGTGGGATGAATACTTTTGCAAGGCACTGTATATACAGTATATATCTGTGTTCTTTAAGTTCTCTTTCTATATTTATATAAAGTGTACATTAGGCAACTATAGCAAGTCTGACTTTGAACCATTCACAAATTCTTAGTAAATTTAAGGGATAAAGTGGCACACAAAAAATCCCTCCATGCAAAATCTTAGAAAAGAAGCTGACCTTGCAAAATCTACTTTAACAGCACACAATCAGCACTGATCTCATTTTTGTGTTCTGTATATTTGCTGCTAGATGTGACTTCTATTCTAAATCACAGTCAATATAAGATTGGCTTAGACATGAGAGCGGCACCTCTGGAAGGTCTTGAGCTTCTTTCGCAGAAGGCTTTCCAGATTGAGCACCTTCTGCATGAGAAGACACTTGACAGCGGTCTCTTCTCTGCTGGCTGGGTTTATGCGATGGGCTGTCTGCCTCCACACCAGAATCTCGTGCTTCAGTTCTGCAACACAACAGAAACCAAAACAAGATGAAGTGTTAAGCACTATAAAAGACAAATAAGAATTTCAAATCTGTCAAAAAAGCAGATTTAATAAAAGATTGATGCAGTTTGGTCTTGGTTAGTTTGCTTTAAAGAAACATAAAGTTGTTGGTGTGTACTGTGAATTGTGCTGCACAAATAAAATAAAGGTGACTTGACATAAATGTTAACAATGTCTGTTCAATTGAAAACAAATCAAGTAAAAACAAGTCTTATTGTTACAGCAATGACATTCTACAGAACTTTCTACTAAAACTTTCTCCTACGGTAGGTTTTGGAAGATGGCTTCAGGGATTTGCTCCAATCGAGACACAAGAGCATCTGTATAGTCTGACACTGACCACTTTACATGGACAACAATATTCCAATATTAACATGATTTAGACAATTTAGATTAAGAATCTACCATGTAAACAGCTTTTGGAACGTGGAGTATGGAGTATTCCTATTTTAGTTGCATAATCTACGTCTAGGTATTTTCTCGGCACTTAAATAAGGTTTATGTGTTTTAGTATTTATGACATTCCTTCAACCCAAACACAGCTTCAACTAATAGAAGTGGGTGTGTTAGGTTTAGTGTGCGTGCAAATAATCAAACATTGACAATAGTCGATTGTATTGGGGCACAGGGGGACCCCAAATAAAGTTCTGCATAGGGCTCTGTAATGGCTTGGGCTGGCCCTGCCCACCCATGTGTGAATCATTCTTTCATGGAACACAAAAGAAGAATTGCTGGAGATAAAAGTCACCTTATCATGCTTAAGTGTCCTTATTATAGCTATTTAGAGTTTCATAGAAAACAGTCAGAATTATGTCTGAATTGACATAATGATGGATGTTTTTATTGTTGAAAGAAAGGTTTTGAGCAACATGAGGGTTAATAAATGATGATATGATTTTCTGTTTTGGTAGAACTCCCTTTAATGTGTACTGTTTATTTCATAATACAGGCAGAGGATAAAGTAGAGCCGAGGCAGTTAAAAGATAAGTGAGAAGAAAAACAAGGAGCAGATAGAACAGTCAGGGTGTTGTACAAGCCCTCCAGCATGACTCCTCACCATGTGACAGTACTGCTGCTAGGCAAGCTTCCCAGAAGCTAATTGACACAGGAAAAACATGCTGATCACAATCGACACAGTAATGCATCATGCCGAGGGCCTGAAAAACTATATCAGCCTCACAGCAGGTTTGATTTTTTGAAAGAGAAGCTCTGTGGGGACTTTACAGAATTAGAAATTGGACTGCCATTGAGTGGTCAACATCAGGCCTGGTGGATGTCTTGATTTCCAGACATGATGCACAACTGGGGAAAAGTCATTTTTTCTCATGGACCGGAGTTCTTAGACTTTGCAATCAACCTGGTAAAAAACCAACATTCTCTCTTTGTGTCAGGCACTCGATAAGCCAATAATCACAGGAAAGAGGAAAAGACTGGACGTTTTGGATGATGCTAGTTCCATGCTGTTGATGCCACAAAGGGAACACAATCCTCACAGTGGGTAAAGACAAATGGGGTCTCAGACTGCCGATAAAACATGCCCTCCTGCTTTCTTTGAGCATTCTTGTTATTTTAGGTTCTTGCCTGTTTAATCTTCAAACCGGAGGAGGATAAACATGCATTCATTCAATTAAAGCTCCTGGGGAGATACAACTTTTCACATGCACTCTAGAGCTGGCTGTTTTTGTAACAATAGTTCTAGTGGGTTAAACTAAATGTATTTTTGCTGATGCCAACATCCTTAACCATGAGCACAAGTGTTGTCAACTTATATTAACTTTGCACGATTAATTGAAACACAGTGTACATTTTTGCAGTCTTTTCCTGTAATTTTCCTGTTTCTAACCGCTTAAAGAGAAAAACTGTAAAAACAGTCAAATCTTTTGGCTGCTGGACACCAGAAATAAATAGTAAAATAAAGTTTTTCCCTGTAAAAGGTTCATGTTTTGCCCGTTTTATTGCACATTTATTTTAATGTAATCTTACGTTTATCTCACGTATTTAAAAAATACACGAAAAACTAAAAATAAATTATTAAAATATGAATATATCTCAGGATATTGATATACGGTAGTGGTGTTGAACAACAAAAGTGATGTCCAAACGAAAATCAACAAAAAAAAAAGAGTATCATCAAAATAATTATAAATTAATGATAAAATTGTAGCAAATCTTTCCTCGTCTGTTTATTTATTGAAATATAGATTTTTTATTTTCAATTAAATATGTAATTTTTTACATATTATATAAATATGTTTTTGTTTATTATTTGTTTGATGTTTGTTTTTTTCTATGCATTTTTCGTAAATTAATTTAAAACCCATATTACTGAAATGCTGTAGCTTGCCTTTTTGTCAAATAATTTTAATAAATACTTGTGATCACCTTAAATGTTAAGTGTTTTGTCCATTTTGTACCATACACCTCATTTTTTATAAATAACCTCACCTGAGGGGGCATTAAAAGCAAATAATGTACAAATATTCCTCCTTCGCACATCACTTTTTCTATATGGGACTATCATCAGCTTATGATATTAAAAGACATCCACGCTTGAAGAATAAAAGTAACACTGTAAATTCTTGGTAAAATGTCTCAAAGTAATCTAGGAATCATACTTCTATATTCCCTGTTATCCTTAAATCCACTGTATTGTTGAGCTGATCAATATTCAGTTCCCATACTCTCTTGTGCAATTTCAGTGAATGAAAGGATCCGTCAAGAGAACTGGCATAAATTGGATGATCAACCACTCTGTAAATCTCAGAACGTTTAGAAAAGAAACATCAGGGTTTGAAAAAGGCTTTGAGCTTTCCTCTAATTCTGACTCATGGGTTTGGTGAAAGCCTCTCAGGGAACCCCAAGAACCTGTGGACGTCTGAAATGAGGGCTTTATGTGAAAAGAGCTATTGTCATTCTGTCAGGTGTGTGAGGGAGAGCTCAGGTGTGGAAGTGAACAGAGAGATGTGAGGAGATGGTCTCTGTGGAGCGGGGGGGAGCAGCTGCTCAGGTGGCTAATGGCCATCTGTGGAGAGACGTTGACAACTGGAGGACGGAGATGCATCTGATTATTTTCTGAAAAGTAAGAAGATTCTCTAACCAACCAAGTGAAAAGCACTGAAAGCTATTATATCATTAATTCTTAAAGAGATAGTTCACACAAAAAATTATTATTATAAAATATTATATTATATTACATTACATTACAGATCATATATAATATGTGTTCTGGGAACAAAAACAAAACAAATGGGCTTTAAAGACATGTTAAGTAAATGATAAAATAATTTCCATTTTTAGAGAGCTGTTCCTTTAAAATGTAAATTCTATTTATATTGTTAAGCTATGTTATATAACTCTGATTACATAAGCTTCTGGAGTCAGAGTTTGAGCTATGCGCAAGATAATCAGACTTTCATAAACTAAACAAGATTATTATACTTAACAACATTTGGATTTTGTCAGTGAGAGTTCTAAGAACGTAAGAACATAAATGTGCTGTTATGAGCGTGTTGATTGGTCGCAATGGAAGAAACAATGGGAGATTCATCCACATTCTGTCAGAGACAGAAAAGAGGAGAGCAGAGCAAGTATGGGCTCTCAGTGAAGGAGAAAGTGAAGCAATGATTCACTTGGTGAGCATTGTATTGACCGGCCTCCGTCTATGGCGGCTTTAATGGCCCTTCTAGCTATGTTAGCACCTTCAGACACAGGCTAAATGTTCCCTGTTCCCTTGAAATATCACAAATATGCAATTCCACATTGCCCAATTCTGGGAAGAGTTACACAATGTCAAGGTAGGACAACATACAAGCCAGAATGACCACAAGAACACAGCCAGAATCTCTTTAAAGAAAAGGAAATATGTTTACATTTACACCAAAGATCAAGAACCCAACGATCTCTCCAATGATCAGTGACTTAAATAAAGCAGATTTTGATTTGTTTTCCAGAGAGCACTGTTGAGATGGTATTACTTACTGAATTATATATTTGTAAAAATCTTTCAAAACGAATTGATCCGTTTGTTAGGAAAAGGTAATACCCTTAAAACACTATCCACGGTGACTAAGAAAGACAAGAAAGAGGCTTGCAGGTGCTAAGAGAGGTCACCTACAGCAGGATTTATGTATTTAATACTGATGTGTTAAACCTATCAGCACAAGCTCAGATTAATGGAAATATCAGCCGAAAGAGCCCGAGAGGTGAAAAGAGACATCAACGTGTTTGTGGGAGGAGGAGCGGTTAATAAATTGATGTATTTCTGATGTTACAATAATCCATGACAATCTCGACTGTGTTCCAGTTACAGGAACTCAAAGGACACATGTGAGAAGCTTTGGATTGAATGTGAGATATACTGAAAACACTGTTCTGATATACTGTAGGACGGACTGCTGTAAACAAGGCCACAGATTCATCTACTGAGAAGGTCAAGCATGCCTTCAGCGTCATATGACTTGCTCACACGTTCTGATCTGGGTCATTGAAGTAATTATTCATGGTGTGTGTAGGAACAAATGAGCATGACGGAAGAAAGACCACGGAGGAGGACGTGTGAGTGGCGTCTGAAACACACCTGAGGTTACGTTCAAGATGTTCCCAAAATGGGGTTTCGGTGCGTAGGAACAAAGCAGGCTAATGAACACTCACCCACGATTTCGCTGGATTCCTTGTTGTAAAGTTTCTTGTTCCAGTAAAGCATTCTCAGGAAAGGAAAGGAGGTCAGCAACACCAAACAGATTCCAAGGAACATGTAGCCCGTAAAGGTCGCAAAGTCGATCCCCTGTGGAAATAAGAGGACGGGTTAATTTTCACCCTTTAAAATGCTAAACGAACTAGTGCAATTCATTTGCTGCAGTATTCCATGAAATCTATTCTAAGCGTTAATGGCAGAGATCACAAGCACTACATACGCTTTGGATAGGGGCCTTGATTACATTTCATCAAGAGAGTCATATTCAGCATTTTAATGCATTTAAGCACTTTTATGAGATTTAAATGAGCACCTGCATGTATTACAAATCCTCTTAAAATGCTCTTGACTATTTATTAATTTTCATTCATATCAAGAGCACACGGCTCTCTTACGGCCAAACATCTAGCTTTAAATGATGTTTCCTTGCATGTGTAGCCCATCTCTCCAGATGACATCGCCTTTTTAAACAGCACCACTGAGGATGATGTTCAATTTCTAAATTGCTTTTCTCAGTTTTGCACTGTTAGAAAGCAGCTTTATAATGCATGTATGAGTACAGAGAGTAGAGACATTAGGTAATGTTATCAAATACATCTGTGAAAGGAATTGTGTGTATTTTATGTCTGCATCTTTATATTCAAAGTGCTAATAAGCAAGAATATCATATATCAACATGATTTATATAATGGCAATTTATATAATGGAAATGCTAACAGTAAAAATGATTGTTAGGTGATTACAATCAAGAATTTTTTTTACTGGATGATAAATACAAAATAATTTAATAATTCTAAGAAGGTGATGGACCATATTATCCAAAGGGTTGTACATATTTTGAGGCTTTATGAAATACATTATACTAAAATTTAAATTCTGAGACTTTACAGGGATAGTTCACCCAAAAATGAAAACCCTGTCATCATTTATGCACCCTCGTGTAATTTCATTCCTGTATAAATTACTTTGTACTTTGATGAATACAGAGAAAGATGTTTGGAAAAATTTTAGTCATCATTATTGACTGTCTTAGTGGGAAAATTGAAATGGTGGTCAAAGGTGCCCCAGAACTGTTTGTTTTCCTAAATGTGTTCAACAGAACAAACAATTACAATATTTTTTTCACGTAGTGAATGATGTCCCAGAACTGAACATTGCTGACATTCTTCTAAATATATTTCTCTGTGTACAAGTTATATATATATTTCTCTGAACAAAGAAATTTATACAGGTTTAAAAAACCTGAGGTTGAGTGAATGAAGTCGATTAAAGTAGTATGATAGATGACAGGTATCATACCTTATACCAGACATGCTATGCCAGTTTACAGTACATGGAATTAGTAACTACCGGGGGAAAAAATGGTGAAGTATCTTCAAAATTGTAGTCAGACATTTGTATTTAAAGCAATACTAACAAAGTGACTTACATAGCATTATCCTATACATTTTACATAGGTATCTGCAATCCCCTGCGATTGAACCCACAACCTTGCGTTGTTAATGCAATGCTCTTACCACTAAGCTACAGGAAAGCAAGTGTAAAATTTGAAATTTACACAACGGTGTATACAGTAAGCACTTGAGAGAATCCAGACTCCACAAAGAGGGCTAAAATACAACCCATTGTAAATAGACACTGTTTAAGGACACTGACATAGGACCTACAGAGGCATTTTACAAAGAAAAGCCAAAAAAGATCCTGTAAGAAACCTGGTGAGGGACATGGTCATTAAAGTACTGTTGTAGTTCAGCCCCCCCCCCCCCCACACACACACACACACACACACACACACACTGGTGGGATTTGGCAACAAGCCAGGACTCTGAAGTACTTCCTGGGAATTAAAGAAAAGGTTGAAAACAAAAAACCATTGACGCTTATTTTTGGAAGCCTTTTAACAATGTATAGTACAATGCAACATAAGATGCTTTGGATAAAAGCGTCTGACAAAATGCGTTAATGTAACGTTTCCGAAAGTGGCTCAAGGTACTAAATCCCCCACCCTTAAAACAATCCTAGAACAAAAAGGACGGAAGCTGTCTTGTGTGATTAGAATTTTTTTTTAAATGAATGCGTGAGCCAGCAAACAACAGAAAAAGTCCTACCAAGGACTGAGAGTATCAGATAAATGTGAATTAGAGGAGTGAACAATGGTGTACAGTGACCTCTACAGGAGATCAGGAGAAAGACAAACAGAAACAAATGAGGAGGATGAGTCAGAGGGAGTTTGGTAAAAAGAGAGGAAAAAGCTGACATAATGAGAAGGGTATAACATTTTAGAACAAGAATTGCCCAATAGTTCAATCATTGTGTAGTTACTGGCCTGTGTTCCTGTAATTTAAAAATAGAAGTGAATAAACACATCTAGTTTAAGCTCATTTGCTAATTTTCATTTGCAACCAAATTTATATTTGTTTTTAGAGGCAATGCAGGTCCAATGCAAAACGCCAACATCTGAATCGTATGAAAAATAAGAAATATCCTCAGGGGCTCATTAGGTTTGTGTGGATCTGTCGATAACGTTTCATTAAAGAGATTTTCCCTTTATTCCTAATGGACCAGCACCATTGAGTTAAAAGCCTGATCTCACAGAGTCAATGCATAAATCCACATTTCTGTCACTGCATTACCAGTAGTGATTGTGAATACGTCTTTAAAAGAAGTCATACAGTGATAATGATTCTGAGACACGTGGTGTGTAAATGAGACCTCCCCTCACTCCTTTCTTTCATTGTTCTCTTGCTTTCAGCAGCCAAAAAATCAATTCCAAAAAGTAAAGGAAGTAGAGAACAGAGAATGATGAAGCAGCATGCAAAAAGACCCTCACTGTTGGTTTGTAGCTTATTAGTGAGCAGTCAGGGGCCATTGGAAGGCTAGAGTTAGCCTAAGCTTGTCTCCCCGAGGCTCGGGGACTCGTGATTGGCAGCTGTGGTTTCTGAAAGCTTGACTGACAGCCCTAGCAGATGCCAGGGAGAAAGGCACAAGCTGTAGGAGACGTCTCATCAGCGACCCCGAAACACTTCTTCTACCCTGCCACAAATGTCTGATCCACTGAGAGCTCCACAGATGGATGCCTGACTGACCAAATGTCAACTTTCCTGCCGTACAGATCCTGTTGAGACCGAGCAGGGGGCCCTTATGAACCTCGAAGCCTCAACAAACAGAAAAACAAACAAACAAATAGGCCACAAAAACAAGATGTTCCATCCCGACTGACAGTTTCCTCAGAAATCAAGTATGAATGAAGGTTCAGGACCATGGAAAATGTGCAACTATTTAAAAATGCTCTTTGTGTAAAGAAAAGCCGTGGTGCTCTTCTGGTTTGAGTCTGGCTTGTATCATTTCCCAGACGTAATTTTAAAAACAATAGAACAACATCTTATAAGTTTGTGTGGATTAGTGAAGTACACATCCAGCACTGTACTTTTATTAAGCTGTATTGTGCCGTGTCATCCATCTATTTGTATTTTAATTTTACATTCAGATTCTCCAAGCTCTCAAGATCAGAGCACGATTGGAGCTTAGTAAACGGATTAAGCTACGGCTGGAGAAGGTGTCAGCTTCATTAAACTAAAATAAATCCACTTCTACACACACAAATAGAAATGTTTGTTTTTCTATCACAGTGGAGAATTTTTACTGACATTCGTTACTTTAATGATTTTTTCTATCCCATAATTTTACCTCCTAAATCTAAATCCTGCATTTTTACAATAATATTTCAGTTTTATTTCTGTGTTTATTAAGTAGTTTTCCTTGAGGGGCGGGTTGGCTGCTCCCAACAATGTAAGCAAAACAAGACCTATAGATTTAAATGATTAAATCAAATTTTACAGTTTTATTTTACAGAATTATTAAATATTTTTGAGATTGCAAATGTACAACTTGACTGTAAAATAACATGAAAAACATGTCATTTTACTTTACAAAATAAAATTATGATGTTTTTTCTGGTGCCTCAGCTGCTAGAATATTATTAATTTTTAATTAAAAAAAACTTTTGTGTATGTTTTTACACTGTACAAATAAATAAAAAATACACTTTGTGCTAGATCAGATCTCTCTCTCTTTCTGACACACGCAAACAGAGTTAGTCTACCTGTTTAAAGATTGTTTTGGATCACAGATTTTGAATTCATAGAGAGACCCGAGTTTCATAGACTCCTACCTCCATTGCATCAGAAACTCAAAACACGCACACACACACACACACACACACACACACACACACACACACACACACACGCACGCACACACACACACACGCACACACACACAATGGACACACAAAGAGATCATAAAGTCTACACCAGAAAAGTCTGCCATCATACTGGAAACTTCTAAATAATAATAAAATAGTGCTATATAATTTTATATGATGTTAATGGTGTGTTTGACTGATTTGAGACGCAGCCAAATAAGTATAAAATTAATGCCCAAGGGAATCACAAAATGAGGAAATGGCACATATTGAATTTTGTGTGTTTTGTTTGTGTGGGTTATTGGGATGATAGGTTGTATCTTCATCCATCATCTGTACGCTGTCAACACAAACAGAAGCCCACTCAAATATAAACAAATCTGGCCATGTATCACCAAGATAACACGTACCGCTGCATCCATGTCAATTATTACAGCAGACGGACTCTCTCGCTGCGGAACCGAAGGATAAATCTTTCCTGTACTTCACACACGCAGACCATCGCAGCATTTTGGCCTACAAGAACACATGAAGAGTTTGGTTCCAAAATGAGATAACTTATTAAACTGCAGTTGGTTTGTTTTGATTTGAGCCATAATTACTCAAAGATACAGCTAACTTACACATTAAAACACAATACAAGCATGTTAAGATAATAAAAAACATTTAAAAATCGAGTTATCTTATTTTGGAACCAAACTCTTCATATTTATTGCAGAATGATGTAGACGGAAGCACGAGATGATGTTTATAAAGTAGTAAATTTAAAGCAGTCGGGCTTCAGTGCTTTTGATGGGTTTCACCCTCAGCGGTTTAGGCCTGTCAGCACTGAGAGTTTACAGATATTGCATTTTTCAGAAAGTTGCCACTGTCAATAGTATACCCAGCAGCAAGTGACCTTGATGTGAAAAATGTAACTGGAGTATGATAAGCGCTGCATCATCTTGTGCAACAGCCACTTTGACAGGAAAAAACAATGTCTCTAGAAAGCCACAAATTAACTGAAACCCAACATTGTTTTTTTGCCCTCAAAAAACAACACTTCAACCAAGCACCTTTTCGTCCCTGGTGGAAGAGCGTGAAGACAAGTAAATTAAAAACTGTGAATAAAAATATTGAACTACTTGAGAAATGTCACCACTCGCCACTGTTTAATATCGTTGCTTATAGGAATAATTCAACTATTATTGTGTAAAACGGCCACAACAGAGAAACATTGTTCTTTTGGTATGTTATAATAAAGTGATCAAAAAAGATAAGACTGATTCTAAGACTGATATCCACCTCAGACAAACATGACTTCTTTGTTTATCGTTTTCGAATAATTACAATGAATCTAATCCAAAACAGATGTGAGTGTGCCGTGTATATTTATAACATACAAGTATCCATGTTTATACTTACAAAGATTGTGTAACGTATATTTTTACATTTAATACATAATATAAACACATATATAAACAAACTTTCATTTTGTAATCGATTTATCATGTTTAATCACATTTGGACTTCTTTTGGGTTGCCGCTGTAATAAAAGCATGAAATTAGTTCGAAATTAAATATTACTTGAACTCCTCCTATTCCATTTGCATGACCCTTCAACCCACCCTCCTTCTTCGCACTTAAACGTGAAGCTGCGCTCGAATATAATATACTGTATGCAGTGCCGCTGCTAGCCATTTTGGTGCCCTAAGCATAATTCCATTATGATGCCCCCATGTGACCCTGGACAGCAAAACCAGGAGTATGGGTACATTTTTCAAAGTTGAAATTTTAACATCCTCTGAAAGCAGAATAATTTAGATTTCTATAGATGTATGGGTTGTTAGGAAAGGACAATATCTGGCGGAGAGACGATGCTTTAAAACTCTGGAATCTGAGGGTGCAAAAAATCCTAATTTTGAGAAAATTGCCTTTGAAGTTGTTAATCAGAGGCACTGTAGCAGTCCAACCACTCACAAAAGTTCACAAGTTTTTATATATTTACAGTAGGAATTTAACAAAATATCTTCAAGGGACATGATCTTGCCTTAATATCCTAATGATTTTTGGCATAAAAGAAAAATCGATAATTTTGACCCATACAGTGTGTTTTGGGCTTTATCTAAAAAAGGTTCCCATGCTACTTAAGATTGGCTTTGTGATCCAGGGTCACATATTTAATTTAACATGATTCATAAACGAATTCATCCATCTCTGTCAGAAAGTGTGATGGGGTTTGGAAATCAATTTTGCTGACAAGGTGTTCATATGACACCGAAATGTATGGCTCCAAATAGATTGAGATTTTAGGCACATACAGTAGTTGTTCTTTTGGCGTGTAGCTTTTAAATAGACTGTCAGAAAAAGATGGATCTCCTATACTTTTATAGCCGCCCTCTTTCCGCTCTCTCTCTCTCTCACACGGGGTTGTGTCTTAATCATTGTGTCAATGGTAATGTGCCAGAGAGAGCTGCGGGTAGAGGGGATACAAAAAGAGCATCTTTAATCAGCATCCAGAGCTGGAGATGAAAGACCTCTATTTTATCTTTTTAGTCTCAGTCAGGACGTTAGATGGACACTTACGCATACTACCGGAGCACACTTTGACTTCATACACAACACACTCACGTACACCAGTGCACACAACATAAGTAATTAATTTTTCTCTTATTTTTGATATTTTCAATGCTGCTACAGTATGCACTTCCAAGAGGTTATGTGTGGTTGAATGGTGGTTTCTAAGGTGTTGTAAGTGGTTTCTATAGGTGATCTATTATTGTACTAAGTTAAAAGAAATCACCTTCAAGGTTCTAGACCTTCATAAAAGCCCAAACATAAAGTCCATTAGCTGGAAAATAATCACACACCTCACCACAAATACTATTAGCAGGATAATTCATTACATTTATGCATTTGGCAGTCGCTTTAATACAAGGCGATCTGCGGTGTATTCAAGTGATGCAAGTACTGTACATGCATTCCCTTGGAATCAGAGCCATTGAGAGAGCAGGGTATATACAGGAATCATGGAGCTCAATTTAATACTTACTAAGACCTTTTTAAGAAATTTTAAGACCTCATCGCCACTTCACGTTTTAACCAGTTACATTGGCGACACTTTAACAACATTTACTGTATACTGGTTGTCTTAGTGTGTGATAACTCCTTATTAATGCGACATAGTTCAGAATGGTGCGAATGAAGCACAAGAGAAGTGATTGAGAGACTAACCCAATGCAATGTATATAAGAAAGAAAAACAGCTCTGTGGCTAGCACTTAGCATTTGGGACCGGACAGTGTTGATCACCATCGAGGCTATGGTTACAACTCCTTATCCTCCAATTATTTGCACGAAAACTTGCATTTCCCCATCGGTCAACGAATTTGTTTTACAACCAGATGTAAATTGACCTCCCACTCTTTGCCTATTAAATGATTAAATTCAGGCAAACTTTACTATATATCCACAAATATGAAAAGATGACAATTATAAGACATTGGAAAATGGCAATAAAATACTTTTTTATTCTTTTTAGTCTAAATTAATTTATCAACTTTGAATACTTTTTAAGACCCTGCAGACAACCTGAGAGAGAGAGTTGTGTCAACTCCGTTGACTCCAATGTCACAGCAATAGCGGTTCATGGAGCCTCTCAATAGTTCCCAGAAGTTACTAGTAACGCATAGAGCTACAGCAAAACAGTAGCATAAATGCATAAATGTAAACGTTATGTTGGCCTTAGAGTGCTTGCACGGTAAGTTTAAAGTTAAAAATTTAAAGATTTCCACTTCTCTTTTCCTGTGTGTGTGTGTATTGAGAAAGAGAGACAAATTTGGCAGGGTTACAGAAGCTGGCAAGAATAATTCCTACACTACATAATTAATAGTGTGAGGTGTAAAACAGGGCGGCGGAGGGTTTTTCTCTTGAGAAGAGAGCGACAGGGTGTTTTGGCACAAGGCTATCACTCTATGCCAGAACGAGACTCGGTCACAAATGTGTTTTCATGTGCAGTCATGTATAATTTGTCTAATATAAATTACAAGTTTCCTGAGACACTCTTAGCTGGCACATGACAACACCACAATAACAGCCTGCAACCCGTAAATGACATAATGCGAGACAGGAAATATAATGACGTACCTTTGTACGCAGATCCTGGTTGGACACGATGATGACATTAGGGGGATCTCCGACAGCAGTGGCGGCACCCCCAATGTTAGTGAAGATGACCTCAGCTATCAGGACGTGCCTGGGGTCCAAATTAAGCACCTCACACAATCTAGAACACAAAAAAATCACAAATGTCAAAACCTTCTTGAGCACTCATTTATAAAATACCGCGTTGGGGTGCAGAACAGCTAAAAGACTACAACATGTGCATGGGAAGATATCGTTTTCAAGAGCTGAAATGTCAATGCACTTCAACACACTCAACTCAACACTTATTTAAGATTGGAAGGGCATTTTGTAACAAGGATTTAGTACATTCTATTAGACTTGATGCATATGATGCATGATATCAAGTCGAGTTTTACTTGTCAGATACACATGCCTCATGATAAGACCTATGAAGTAATGTCTAAGTTTAATATTTTGAAACAAAAGTACATTCTTGTTAAAGACGGCATGAAATAGAAATAGAAAAATCTTATTTTTATGGAATATTTTAGTGTTTATAAGCGACCTATCTGTGCACTTCATTATTTTATTTATATTCACGTGCACTCATAATCTATAATCAAAAAAGTTGAAATCTCCCCCTCAAAATGACTTCTCATCAGGAGGAATGCCGAGAGGGCGAAGCTCGAAATGTGTCAAAATTGTACATGGCAATACGGGAAAGAATGTGAGGGTTACTTCCGATTTATGTCAACTTTAACACTATTTTTTTTGCAAACTAATCCGTGCAGATAATGTCTTGAAGCTTGACTTAAACTAAAGGCAGAAAGAGTGAGTGTTTGAGGACATTACCTGATTGTAACCGGGGTGAAGAGCATCATGGTGGTAACGTTATCAAGGAAAGCTGACAGAACGGCCGCAATCAGGCAGAGAATGAAAATCATCGGCCACACTCTTCCTCGAGACAACTGATACGCCTGTACAGAGAACACACACCGTCAGGAAACCACCAATTACTGTTTTACAAAGTTAGATCTTCCGCTCTTGACTGTACATTATTGAAAACTAACTGGCCTGAAAATGAATTAAGCTTTGTTCGGGAACATTAACACCATCAAGTTTTTGAAATATTCTCTAGCTGAATGAGGGTTGGATTTAACGGCGCCTTGAATCGACAAGAGTCCTCTGAGGGGGTGTCAGAGAAAAATGTAAGTTAAAAGTTAGCTTGAATGAGGAATTCGGTATTCAAATTTGACACAGATCCACAGTGATTTGGTGTTTTACGCTTAGGAGCTAAGAATGTTCAAAAGCAGGACTGGAAAAGCATGTCGCTATGGAGACATTATCAGCCTGACTGTCATTTTAATCAAATGGCAACACTGGGGGTTAACCCACCTGTGATCTCAGACTCAAAACACACCCACACGACTATACACACTACGGTAAGTGAACAACAAACTTCATGCTGTCCTTCGATAATGTTAAGTCGGGAGGGTGGTTGCCATGACGACATATATACTTTTGGGGCATGCCCTTGTCCGGAAACTTTTCAAATATTCATGAATGGGACGGGAGGTCGTGTCATCTGGAGGATACATACGCAATTCGTTATAAGGTCTTCATCACATCCTAATGCTCCTATGTGGCGTTGATAGCACACCACACAATCCCAGAAAATAATGAATAACATATTCATCCCATGGAGCTCACCAGAAGATTTATTTTGATCCTTTTATTACGTCTCACCCAGCTTCTTTATGATTTATGTATTTTGCATCATTTCACAGGATTGCTTCTGTATAATTTCTTTTTGTATCTACTGTATACGGGGGCTTAATATTCAACGCATTAATTTTAGATATGAAATATTTGTGGGATCTCATCATCTGGTTGAGAGTGAATGAGAGGGATTTTTAGGACAGCTATAATAATAGCTTTGCCCCAAAGCTTTAAAGCAACATGGAATTACATCAAATCAAAAACAGGCAATAATGTGAGATAAAAGCATTAAGTCAATTATATTTCATATGTAAGATACCCTTGTCATTGACTAAATATCAATATATTTGTATCTGTAAGCATATAATGTAAATAATATATTGAATATTTACGTGGTCATGCTAAATCACAAGCATACATGTGAGAAAACTCACCTTCACTGCACAGTAGTCAAAGAAGCCCGTCTCAGAGAATATTGCAACCAGTATCATCTAAAGGTAAACAGGGTGGGTAAGACATTTCATGGCTTCTATTTTTAGCTCTTCACTGTGACGTTTCAGAAACAAAATCACATTATGGCTCAAATACCACACGGGATCTCACTCAATTTCATGCCACATATATCCTTTTGTCAGACGCAGAAACACACATCCTTGAAATACAGAAAATCGATACATTGAAACATCAACGTTTCTGGGTTTATTAAAGTGAACGTTTCTAATGTAAAGAGTGTCTTTCACAGTGATTGGCTAAATTGACAGATAACGCGATTCATTTTCTTTCATCAATCTCAGATTTTCTTTTATGCCTTTCCTCAAAAACTCCTACACGCAGTCTTCACGGCGAAGGCTGATTGAATGTATTTGTTTCCATGGAGACAGCCGCTGAACAAACAGAGATCTTGAGACGAATGATTCTGGGGCAAAATTATTACAGAGAGGCTGTGTTTACATGTTTATTTGTATGTCTTTAGTCACGGTTCGTGTTATTTGTTACATTGCCGAGCAAAATAAGGACTAATGTCACAGGGAATGATAACAAAAGAGGATTTACTCCCATGATGCCTTAGAGTTTGCCACATTTGCTGATAGAGAAGGGCTTTGCAGTTATTTAAGGAACAGTACTGGTAGACGCATACCTGTTAGCAATGCACTCACCATTCCAAACAGCAAAGCTAGAGTCTCGTAGTCGATCCATCCCACAACAGTCCTTAGGCTTGGCCTCTGTTGTAAAGAGAAAATGAGATCTTTTCAAAGCAGCTTGGAAATTAAATTTAAATCCCAAATGTTGTTATAATTATGGAATCCATCACAATCCATTTTTTTAAGTTCACCAACAAATTAAGTTCATGAAGAGGAATCTTTAGTTTGAATAAGCGATGGTTAAAGATTCCTGGGTCATTATGAAGGGCTCTCCATCTATCCAATGGACGTAAATGGACTGATTCATTTCGCCGACGTTTGAATAATGTAGCTATCTTCAGTTTCTGGAACACAATAACTAATACGTGGAATATATTCACAGTTTTTAGGCAGCACATTACAGTAAATCAGCGAAATTACCAAGGCAAGCTTATTTCTGCGAAGCGGCCTTGTCTAATTTAGCGAATTGTTCAAAAAACGTAGATGTTTTTCAAAACTTCATATTAAACTATTCTAAATCTCATGCTCTGTTATTTGGATCTGGATATGCCACTTTATATTATTCATGCAGCCTCCTGTACAGAACAGAATGTCGCTGTGTTTTAAGACCTAAGGCTGATAAAAGTAAACCGGCATTATTGGATTTCTCAAAAATGTATGAAGTCCCAGAGTGCAACTCTTTACACAATGTAAGCAACCTGAACTTACCTCTCCAATGAAAGCAAGCGCAGCCAGAGCAGAGAGGGATCCTAACATGGCAGCCAAAGTGCGGTGAACAAACTGCAACCACAGATAAGCAATAAAGAATATTATGATGTTAATAATCATATTAATTATAATAAGTACGACATTTATCCATTTACCAACAATGTTCTATTAATAAAGAAGCCAAACTTAAAATACAAACTTTTTGCCTAATTATGATTATAATAATTTATATTTACCTAAATAAATAACAGAAATAAAGATATGTTTGTTTACTACTATTTCTACTACTACCACTACTAATAATAATACTAATTATTATTATTACAACATAATCTTTATTATGATTAATATTATTATCATTTAAGGAAGACCTAAAACACAAACAATAAACATAAAAAAATGCACCACCAATAATGTGGCTTAGTTGGTAATAATAAGTTAGCAATGCTAAGCTTTGGAAAAAAGCATCTGCCAAATGTGTAAATGTCATGTAAATTGCATGAAATAAATCAGATTCTTTAAGACAAAGTGTAGTGCTTGCCCTTGCAAAAGCACTACGAATGCATTGTATTGCTTGGTGGATACTGGAATGTTACTGTCCAGTTGCTAGGGATGTTGCCCATAGAAGCCCTCAAGGATCCTTCAAGACTCTCTGTTATTCAGATTTTTTAGATACGGCTATAGGTCTCTACTTCAATATACCTTAACATCTAAACAAATCCATAACCCTATGTTTCACACACCAATAAAAGTGATGCTTAGCTCAGTGAGCACCACTTGTAATACATAGCTATGCGATATAAACCTCACTCATTGGACACTTGTTTTATTGCTGTTTGATCCACCTCATTCATTCTGACCATATTGCGCACTTTTATAATCAAATTCCCCTCCCTCAAGAAAAAATATGTCGTTCTACGCCGCGCAGCTTTCTGCCCTCCAATCATGCTTCGCACAAAAAGCAATGCCTTGAAGTGCAGTGTCATATATCAGCATCTCCAGATTCTGTTTTCCTTCTGAGAACACTTGACCGGGACCTGAATCAAACAGCGCCCAATGCACCTCTCAGGGTCGGGTGGCACAACGGATCAGTCATTACATGATGGTGTAATCAGCCAGAAGTGTAGAAGAGGGGACACGCGGAACCAAACATGCATGATAACAGCTAATGACTGCAGTCTCGGAGGAGCAAGTAATCTGTGTCACTCCGACATTCTCCCGAGGGGGAGAAACACTTGCTGTAGTGTTGTGATTGGAAGTCTAAAACAGGTCATTAGGACAAATTGTTGAACATGGCTTTTGAAGCAGAAATAATCTGCAACATGGATATACATTGTGTTGTGGCTACAGTATGCATTTAAAATTACAATGTTGCATCGTTTTGCTAAAAAAAAGCTCTCTGTGAGCCTACAGGGTAGGAAGACATAATACGTCTAGATATACTATACTATACTTCAGCAATACTGAGTCGTATTTAGAAACTATCTATCGACCATTATTAAAATGTTTGCAAGATATGCAATAAAAATGTTAAATATATTATTCATAAACATTTAAAGCATACACTGTAAATATTTATAAGCATACATATTCTACTATTGTACATCTCAGATTTGGGGTTTGGGCCTCTCCCGGGGCAAATGGGTTTTTAGCCATCACCATCTGAGCCCTTTTAATCAAAGTTTTCATTTAGAGAACTGACTCTGGGTCCGTTTTAAGGATTATCTCCAAACCACTGTGCCGCACCCAGATCAGCACAACAAATGCTTACTTAAAAAATGCATATATTACAATAGGTAGCGATGATAGATACATCACTGTTTGTGTCACACTGAATTGCGCAGTCTGCATAAGCGAAGTCAGCTAAAGTTAAGGGTATAGTTGGCGATTTCAGACTTTTCTAGTCTAGTGCATCATCTAGTGCATTAGGCGACATTCACCATATAGGACATAATAAATGTGCTTATTTGAGGCACCGCCTCATCAGCCTCCATGAAGGGGGCGGGACTCTTCCGATTCTAAAGCGGATCTGATTGGACGAGAACTTTGATGAGAGGCTGAAGTGTTGCGAGATGTCATGGAATTTCTCTTTTTGAGTGCAAGTGCCAGACTGACAGTTTTGAACGCTTATATCTTCTAAATGGGAATTTTGTCAGCGCATAGGAGCATATCAGTTTATTGACATCCTTAAGACTAACTTATTTTTAATACAAGGGAAAAACTTGTTTTACATTTTTATTTCAATGGGGCTTTGTCACAAACTCAATCTCAGTTTCTCCTCAAACTACATTTCCCAGCAGCACCTCTCCGGACTTCTAATCACGCACACCTGTACCCATTTACGTATTCAGTACTCACCATTTGTGTATTTACAACTCTTAATTTGGTCTGATCTTTGTCAAATCTCTATGCTTCACCTCTATGTGGACATTGCAGTTTTTGATGCATATCTTCTGACAAGTTAAGTTTTTGATTTTTAGCGCTAGTTTTTGGCATTTGATTTTTTAGCGCTAGTTTTTGGCATTTGATTTTTAGCGCTAGTTTTAGGCATTTGATTTTTTAGCGCTAGTTTTTGGCATTAGATTTTTAGCTCTAGTTTTAGGCATTTGATTTTTTAGCGCTAGTTTTTGGCATTTGATTTTTTAGCGCTAGTTTTTGGCATTTGATTTTTAGTGCTAGTTTTTGGCATTCGATTTTTAGAGCTAGTTTTTGGCATTTGATTTTTAGCGCTAGTTTTTGGCATTCGATTTTTAGAGCTAGTTTTTGGCATTAGATTTTTAGCGCTAGTTTTTGGCATTTGATTTTTTAGCGCTAGTTTTTGGCATTTGATTTTTAGTGCTAGTTTTTGGCATTCGATTTTTAGAGCTAGTTTTTGGCATTAGATTTTTAGCGCTAGTTTTTGGCATTTGATTTTTTAGTGCTAGTTTTTGGCATTTTATTTTTAGCGCTAGTTTTTGGCATTCGATTTTTAGAGCTAGTTTTTGGCATTCGATTTTCTTAGAGCTAGTTTTTGGCATTTGATTTTTTAGTGCTAGTTTTTGGCATTTTATTTTTAGCGCTAGTTTTTGGCATTCGATTTTTAGAGCTAGTTTTTGGAATTAGATTTTTAGCGCTAGTTTTTGGCATTAGATTTTTAGTGCTAGTTTTTGGCATTTGATTTTTAGTGCTAGTTTTTGGCATTCGATTTTTAGAGCTAGTTTTTGGCATTAGATTTTTAGCGCTAGTTTTTGGCATTTGATTTTTTAGCGCTAGTTTTTGGCATTTGATTTTTAGTGCTAGTTTTTGGCATTCGATTTTTAGAGCTAGTTTTTGGCATTAGATTTTTAGCGCTAGTTTTTGGCATTTGATTTTTTAGTGCTAGTTTTTGGCATTTTATTTTTAGCGCTAGTTTTTGGCATTCGATTTTTAGAGCTAGTTTTTGGCATTCGATTTTCTTAGAGCTAGTTTTTGGCATTTGATTTTTTAGTGCTAGTTTTTGGCATTTGATTTTTAGCGCTAGTTTTTGGCCTTCGATTTTTAGAGCTAGTTTTTGGCATTAGATTTTTAGCGCTAGTTTTTGGCATTAGATTTTTAGTGCTAGTTTTTGGCATTAGATTTTTAGCGCTAGTTTTTGGCATTTGATTTTTAGAGCTAGTTTTTGGCATTTGATTTTTTAGCGCTAGTTTTTGGCATTCGATTTTTAGAGCTAGTTTTTGGCATTCGATTTTCTTAGAGCTAGTTTTTGGCATTTGATTTTTTAGTGCTAGTTTTTGGCATTTTATTTTTAGCGCTAGTTTTTGGCATTCGATTTTTAGAGCTAGTTTTTGGCATTAGATTTTTAGCGCTAGTTTTTGGCATTAGATTTTTAGTGCTAGTTTTTGGCATTTGATTTTTAGTGCTAGTTTTTGGCATTCGATTTTTAGAGCTAGTTTTTGGCATTAGATTTTTAGCGCTAGTTTTTGGCATTTGATTTTTTAGCGCTAGTTTTTGGCATTTGATTTTTAGTGCTAGTTTTTGGCATTCGATTTTTAGAGCTAGTTTTTGGCATTAGATTTTTAGCGCTAGTTTTTGGCATTTGATTTTTTAGTGCTAGTTTTTGGCATTTTATTTTTAGCGCTAGTTTTTGGCATTCGATTTTTAGAGCTAGTTTTTGGCATTCGATTTTCTTAGAGCTAGTTTTTGGCATTTGATTTTTTAGTGCTAGTTTTTGGCATTTGATTTTTAGCGCTAGTTTTTGGCCTTCGATTTTTAGAGCTAGTTTTTGGCATTAGATTTTTAGCGCTAGTTTTTGGCATTAGATTTTTAGTGCTAGTTTTTGGCATTAGATTTTTAGCGCTAGTTTTTGGCATTTGATTTTTAGAGCTAGTTTTTGGCATTTGATTTTTTAGCGCTAGTTTTTGGCATTCGATTTTTAGAGCTAGTTTTTGGCATTCGATTTAATCTTGTCTTGCTTTTGTTGTACTTTGGATTGTTCCTTGTTTTTTCATTAATGCCAATATTGGGTTTCAAACCTTCAGTCAGTTTCTCTGTTCTTCAATCCTGACAGGCTTAATGTTCTAAATATACAAATATAATGATATACAACTGTCTACAATTAAGTAATCTCCGATCATCTATATATTTGTTTAGTTTAGATATTTCAACCTCAATGATCACAAATTGATCGGTTAAGTATAACATTTTCTCTTCTAAACAAAATACCTATATCTCTATCTATCCAAAATGTGGAACATCAAAAAAGACAAAACTTGATTAAACCTTATCTAATAATATCTATATTACCAATGTTCAATGTCAGCATGCACCAAGTAAACATGTTAAAATGACTCATCTTATCAGAATAAAACGGATTAATTAGCGTGATTTAAAAAACATTCACTTATTCCATTCAAACCGTGATGACTATGTATGAATAGTGATGAAGGCATTGGTATTGATGTAGTGTTTTGGTTAAAGCAGGGACATGGGCCTTTGACGTCTCTATTAGCATTCTCACAAAAGGTATAATTAAACTCTTAAAAATGCCGTACGCTGTCCCTCCTGAAGAAACCAATATAATTTAAAAGTCAGGTCTCCTCTGCCTTTGCTTCCCCCTGAAGCCACAATAAGCTGCATTTTTCACACAAACTCTCTAAAAGAAGTGTGCAAGAAAAGAAAATGTGGAATTGATTTTAAAGTTCCTCAAAGAACATTAAGTTTAACATAAGCAAATGCACGGTGATGTGGTGATGAAAGTGCAGATAGAAGTTCTTGTCATCCAAATTTGGGGGAGAGCAGCATGGCCATTCTTTTTATTATTGTGTGCACTATTCCTTTATACAAGAAAGTGTTATCTAAATTTAATGCTTACAATTAAAATGTGTTTCAGGATGTACATTATCAAATCAGTCACTCGTGTTATTTACATCTACGCATTTGGCAGATGCTTTTATCCAATGCGACTTGCATTGGATTGTACTAGTCAGTACTTTGTTTGAGTATGTGCAATCCCCTGGGATCAAAGATCCCCTTTTTAGGTTTTTCTTTGGGGTGGAACTAAATTCAATTTACTATCAGATTTTAAAGAGAAAATGTCTATGTCTAATTTGTGAGTGTCACAGAATAGTGACCTAACATTGCTGGAGTTCCTGTAGCTTAGTGGTTAAAGCAGGACGCTGGCAACACCAAGGTCATACATTCGATCCAGGGATTGCACATACTGCGATAGGAAGGAGCCACCTTTCGAATATTGAGATGTTTTTGAACGCTTATGTAGTCATATTTTTCCACATTTCAGAAAAATTATAAACTCAAAATTATAACATGAAACAAAGGGAACTATGGGAATGATGTTGTAACAAAAAATGTAGTAAAATATGTTAGATTTGATCATCCTCCGTGTAGTCACCTTTTGACTAGAATTTGCAAAAAAAATCTTGTCATTTTATTAAGCAGCTTCTTGAGATCATTATATTTAAGATGTTCCCATCTATTTTGTGCCGTTATTGGCTGTTCTTCCTTCATTATATAGTTAAAGTTATCTATTAGCTAGTTTTTGGCTATTAGCGCTGGTTTTTAGTGCTAGTTTTTTAGCATTTTATTAAACAAAATGTTAGTTTTGTCATGAAAAAAACCTCTATGTTGGACAAATTATATTTTTGTCTACTAAACTAATTCCAGTTAAGAGTCCAAAAACTTTTGACTGGAAGTGTGCCTGTGTATAAGCACTAGGTTCTAGTAAATCCACAAGTTTATACCACCCATGACCCTCTAACAAATGTGGATGTTACTTCCAGTTCAATGTAAACAAACGCTTTTCGGACGTATTTCAATTAATCAGTTTACAGCAAAATGTGAACTTAAACTAACAGCACTTATAAACTACATAAGCATACTGTCCACTGTTTTATAGAAGAATGGAATGGAGATTTTAATTCTTGACGAAAGAATAGCAACTTTTGATTCAGTTGTTGTGACCGTAAATCATTATAGTTTTGTATTTTCAAGCGAACTGCAAAGCTTTGTATAGGTCGCATGCACATATCATAAAGCTACTGTATGGTCAGCTGGCCTTTTAGCTGATAAACATCGTACTGAAGAAGATCATGTGCAAAAGCTGCCTACTTTTTTAATTCTTTCTGTTTTGTTTATAGGACGATAAGTGGAATAAATACTTTACACAAAGCATATCAGATGAGAAATGTATGCCACGTCACATGATGTGATATACTGTATAGCAACAGATTTTTGACAACACCTCGGTAAAATAAAGAATCCAGTTTTAAATCCAGTTAACTGTTTCGGGTTTCTATTGAAGACGATACAGTGTATTGATGATTATGTGAATCTATTCTATACCCTTTAAAACTGCGAACTCTCTTTTTTTGTTTAATGTATTTTATAAATTTGCTTGAGTTAAGAGGTTAACATTTAAAAATGTGTCTCTTAAATACTGTAAAGTCCCTAACAGGAGTAGTCTGTCTTAACTTTAGATCTGTGTAACAGTTAGCACTCTTTTGTGGTAGGTGCTGGTGTTTATCTGATGTTTATTAGTTTCAAAATAATATTTTAAAAGATTCCCACATGAAATCAACAGTATTTCAGTTCATTCAATAGTCACCAGAATAAGTTATTCAACGCTTCAATACACTACTTCCGCTGCTTCACCGGAATTTGTACCCACGTTAATCTTTACAGTAGCGCCCTATGGAAACTTGTGGATATAAATGTATTATTCACTATATTGCGTTATATTTTCCAGTATATTCCCATTCATTTTTTGTTTCATAAGGGTTTACTGTTTGTGCGGGCCTGTAAAAATGTCTTCCTGCTTGTATCAGTGGACCCCAGTGACCTCTAGTGCCTGACTGTGGAACAAATACTGTAAGTCACTGTAGTTTATAAACCGTAGGTATATCAATATAGTACTTGATCTTGATCTTGAAGTTTAGAAATATACAAAGGCATAACAATGACATCTATTCTTCCTAAAAAGTTAAAAAGACTACAGCGAACAGACATAAACACACAATCTATGTGGCACAGAAGAGAAGACCCTGATTATAGGGATGAAACATTGGATGAGTCATGAGGATGACTGAATGAATTATTTAACATTGGGGAGTCTATAGTATGCACAGACACCTCGTATTTTACCTCGAAGATGATGAGAACATAGACTCCTGCCAGGATCAATCCGGCGATAAGCACCTGTGTTTCCACGGTTACATAGAGTGACTGGTAAGTCATGGATAGAGGGACCACCTGATTGTCTACCAGAAAGGCCTGGATACTGATCTGAATAGGATCACTGAGGGTAGGAAGAGAAATAAATATCACAACCATGTAGACGTATATCATATCTGCAACAAGCATCATTAAAATCCATATTACTATACTGGGCTTTGTTTAACTTGATTTTAGGTACAATTAAAAACTGATGAAAGTAGTTTACAAAGATCATTCCACTTTTTGACATGGAGATAGATAAAATAAATACAAGAATGTATATTGAATGAATGCCATTGTGTCTTATACAGGAATATTTGATGCAAAAGCTAAAATGATGTTTCACAAAAAGCAGCAGGTTCTGATAACTGGTTTGAAATAACATAAGGTTTCTAAATTATATTTCAATTTTATGCATCTTTAAGTAACCTGAGTAAATGTGCTAATCTTACCTGCTGACCATTTCAAATGTTCTGGTTTTCAGAATCTGGTCACTTCTTTGGGAATGCAAAGGTATAGTCCAGTTATAAAGCACCTGTTGGAAAAACATCTTGATTTTATTATGTTAATGCTTCCCATACAAAGAAGAATAGTATCATATGTAACTAAACCATTTGAGATTGAAGTGAAATACATCTCTGTGTTCAGACTGTACACCCTTTAAGTAGAGCCTGTCATTTCAGTTTCCAATTTTTAAGTTGACCATGGTATGTGAATTCATTGTTTTATCCTCTTTGTGTGTTCTAGATGTGCGTTGGTACATTTAAGTGCTGGGATTTCTCCAACTGATTGTGGTTTTCCAATGACATAGATTTTTGTCTCTGTAGTGGAATTCACTTGTGTGTGTTATCTTGGGTATTTTTATGCACGTGTGGTTCAGTTGGAGGCCTGTCACCCAGCTTGCCCCACCTCTGGTGAGCCTCAGTTGCTTTTTGATTGTGTTTTAGAATATTTCCTTTTGGGTCAACTTGTGCACCTATTTGGTAGGCAGCGGTGCCCCTTCTGCTGTTACAACTTTTGTGAGGCTTTAGAGGGTTACTGGCTGTCTCGAAACTATTTTATGATTATTTAAAAAAAAATGTGTATGATATTTTGCAAGATATCCCCGTCTCTTGGTCTTTGTTAACTAAGAGATCTGAACCTGTGTGTCCTGTATTTGAATTTCCCAGGTAGCTATACTCAATTACCCTCCCTCTTGCTTCCTGCTCGCGGAGGACACGAGAATATAAATAGTTGTCTAGCTATATTTCTGTTATTTCCTGTAAATGTTTTGACATTAAAGAAGATTCTACAACACCACAAAATGCTTCCACTATGGAACTACAATACTTTTTATTGTTTAAGGATAAAGTATATAACTAGTGATTTAGCATCTTATGAAACATCTCTAACCTGTTGAGTTCTTCTCCGTCTAGGCCCTGCCTCCTCGGTCTGCTCCACCTGGATCAGAATATACTCTTGAGCTTCCTGTACTTCCTCTATCCCTCCCAAAAACGGCCCACCAAACTGCAGCTTCAGCAGGGCGTTGTCCCGGAAATTGGTCAAGTTCATAGCTACAGTGAACAGGTAGGTTAAGAGAAACTCCAACGGACTAGGTCACACAATAAAATGGAAGACATATAATAACAGCACACCTAAACTTTCTGTCATTATTCATATAACAAAAGAACTGCGTGAAGATCATCTTTACAGGTGAGAGTGAGTAAATAATTACTTTTTTGCAAAACTGACCGGTTAATCTGAGTGTTTTGGAAAAGTTTGGAAAACAGATGTCAGCTGGCCATTATGAACAAACAATCCTGACCTGGAAGGACTGTCGATTTCTACAGCAGAAGGTACTTTGCATCACTCGAGTGCATTGTTTACTTTTCAGATTCATCTCTTGAGTTCGGCCAAACCCCCAGAATGCTGCAAGTATCGGCCAGATCTCTTGTTATGCAGGAAGTTCAGAGCCGCTGTAAATAGCAGATGGCCAGATTGTCACAGAAACGGAAACGAATTAGCACAGCCCTTCAGTGTAATCTCAGACCAATGGTAAATCCCTGCAGGGTCTGAGGAGTTAGTGCAACAGCATGCATCCTCACAATATTTATAAATGCAAACTCAAATAATGCACAGTTTTAAAAGCAAATGCTAAGGATACAAAAGCTTTCGGTGGAGGATACGGCCAGCATTCTCCAGGGCCTCTCCCTGTCTGGATACATGCTGAAAAAAAGCTGCCGATTCACAAATACAAAGTAGTGACATGGTGTTACATGGGCAGATTGGACTTTGTAGGTACAGAAATGGAATCATAATGAATGTACATTGGTCTTTAACTGTATATAAAAAGCACTTCATTCATGTTGATCACATTTGATGGCTGTATACAGTAACTTACCGAACAGAGAACAACAATGGCGAAGATGGTGCTGAGTTTTGTTGTTCTTAAGCAATATCTGTAAAGACAAAATTCTTCTTGTTATTTCTTTGAAAACAGTCAAAGTCATAGTTCACCCCAAAAAAAGGTCTATCATAATTTCTCAACCTACTGAGCAATACATACAAGAATCTTCAAGCAATTGATAGTGATCAAACAGTTAAACTGGTTCTTTTTTCTTGCACACTTGCGCATCAAGATTTGGGATCCTATGTTAGCATCAATACCTGATGGGGGATGAAAGTTTGAAGTTATTGTCGCATTTCTCAGTTGAAGTGATATGGGAGAGACTGGTAACCTCACTGCCCAACCTGCACCTTCTCTCCAGTTCAGCAGAGCTTGCCTCCCATGACTCCTCTCCAGGACCCAGACCAGGGTCATGTAGCGTCATGTAGCTTAAACTGCAAAACACAAAACATTCAAGCAAAAAGTTCATCATCGGTGCAGCTAACGGTTGATCAAATGATGTATTTTCAGTCATAAAGGAGAGTAGATGTTTACAATACGTCCTCCTTTTCAATATTAATGCACAGTGACACTACACCGCAGCTCTCTCAAAACATTGCTGTTTGGGATATTTCACTTTGGACATACGAGAAGACTGGCAAAATGGGTTAAGGTCTGTTATGCTACACAATTCTTTACTCAGTTTAAAGGAGCAATGTGGAGATTTGAGCAGCATCTAGAGGTTTGGTTGGCCAAAAATTCACTCATCCCTCCCTTCAGGGCGAAGATGTTGTCACGTTTTTGCTTCTTTGCTAAAGGAGATAACAAGTTTACGAAACATGCTCTGTAGAGCAGTTTGACTGTTTAGGCTACTGTAGAAACATGGTGAATTCCATGTAAGGGTACCTGCAGTGTGTAGATAAAAATATATCATTCTAAAGCAATCCATATGTAGTGAGGTAGGTGGCACGAGAGCCGGGATTCGAGGTCTCGTATCACGGAGGAGATTGGGAGCATAAGAGGACAAGCGACCGGACCATCAGTGAGAGAGGACCAGGTCTGGACATTATGTTTTGTTTTATTATGTTTGTATGGCATTTTAAGTTAGTTTTATTGTTTGTTTATTTAAAGTTGTTGTACGTTCGCCGGTTCCCGCCTCCTTCCTTTTTATTGAACCTTGTTACAACATAACATACACTTCTTAAGACAAAGTTGTGTTTATTATATTGCATTTCAATCAATAGATCCTACAAAAAATGACACACTAAGAGATATATGCAGGTGTTGAGGGCCTAGATACAATATCAAGATGCTTTCTGTTGAATAAATCAAGCAAGAAGCAACATTAGAATTCCAAACACTGCCTCAGAGAGGAAATGTGAAATGTATTACTCAGAGTAGCAGAGAGCAGCCATTCATATTAACATTATGACAACAGTTTACACCACATACGCTCTCTGATCTTAGAGGGCTGTTATGATAACACACAGAAACAATTAGTGCTTCCAAATCTTGTCAGTAGTCCAATTTGAAGGTCCATTAGCTATGAGAAGACTGCCTTGAAAAAACTTCGAGAGTTGTAACAGGGCACAAGGTGTATCAGTATAATGTGGTATTAAATTCAAAGGCGGAAGGGGTTGTATGGGATTTTTATGAACTATGAAGATGGAAAACTCTCGAGTGATGAGAACGTAATATTATCTCAACAAATCATACTGCCTATGAGTCTTTAAATAGAGTTACATAAACTAACAGGCGTTGGCCTTCCAGAAGGGGTACAGCTGTGAACACAGACTGTCACAATCTTGGTTCTATGTTTTTTGTTACTGTTGTGTTGAGGTGTGCTTTCTGTTCTCTTCTTGTGTTTAGTTCCTGTTTGCCTTGCGTTATTAGTTTCCATGGTTACACTGATTACTTCACACCTGTTGTTCATTTGTACTTGTATTTCAATTCAAATTTTAAAGAGGAGGAACACGACACCCATGCAATAGCCGCCAATCTAGAGTCTCCAACCAAGATGGCCGCCAGTCCAGAGCCCGCTCAAAAGATGGCCACCAGTCCAGAGCCCGCTCAAAAGATGGCCGCCAGTCCAGAGCCCGCTCGGAAAATGCCCGCCAGACCAGAGCCCGCTCGCAAGATGGCCGCCAGACCAGAGCCCGCTCGCAAGATGGCCGCCAGACCAGAGCCCGCCCGCAAGATGGCCACCAGTCCAGATCCTGTTTGCAAGATGGCCGCCAGTCCAGATCCTGTTCGCAAGATGGCCGTCAGTCCAGAGCCTGCTCGCAAGATGGCCGCCAGTCCAGAGCCTGCTCGCAAGATGGCCGCCAGTCCAGAGTCTGGCACCAGGTCCGCATCTGCTACACGGCTCGGGTCCTGTTCTCCTTCACGGGCCTGGCCCTTCGTCCCTCCCCCTATTCAACCTCCGCTGCTCCACACAATATGAATGTTTTTTTTAGGAGTGTCTGTAATCCGCTCCTAGGGAGGTGGCTCTGTCACGTCTGTTCTGTTTTTGTTAATTTTGTGTTGAGCTGTGCGTTCTGTTCTCTTCCTGTGTTTGGTTCCCGTTTGCCTTGGTTTCCTTTTCAGTTTCCATTGCTACACTGATTATTTCCCACCTGTGGTTCATTTATACTTTTATTTATACCCATGTGTTCCAATTGTCTTTTGTTGACTTCTGTGTTCCTGGTTCTGGTGTAGTTGTCGTTGTGTTTTTTTGTCGGTGAACCATTTTGCTGCATTTGGATCAATCTGGGATCTTATCCATTGTTGCATGCAATGAATACAATGATCATATTCAAGTGCAGGAATCTAACCACATCAATTATAAAGGCTGAAAAGGGAGAGCTCAAATACCTTACTGCAGACCGTCTTTAATTAAGAACTACATAAGAGGCCAAGAATACTTCAAGATTTCCAAATGACACGCATTAAAAGTGGGGAATTGTGTTCAACCTGGTAAATTATAAAGAAATTCTTGGGAATAAAGGCCACAAAGCGACCTTTCTCATAACTGAATGAAGATAAGGTCTGTAATTATAAACCGCAGGCAAGATTCATACAGCTGTTCCGCTTGTCTACAGGTTACAGATCTATAGGAGGAAAGAGCATTACCACATGTACTCTACAGCAACTTGGAGTGGACCAGAGTGGGTGGTGCGGTGTAATGGATTTTTACTAGGGCTGTTAATAGATTTTTTTTTTACTGAGATTAATAGCACACTTAATTAAACATACACTATTTATTTAGTTTAACATGTTTATTTTAGTGCTCTCAATTGATTGAAAAAATTAACTAATGAAAAAACTAATCACACACAGCATTTATGTCTTTAAATATACTACTTTTTAATTCTAATAATTTCACATTTTATCTCCAAATGAATGCAAAACAACACAATTCACATTCTAATATTGTTGGCTTTGCAACTGATGTTTTTATTAAATATATATTTGTTTTCTAATAATCAAACCCATTATAATAAGTGTGCTAACAGGTAGAAACATTTTACAGTTACTGATAAATAAATAAAATACAGAAGAATCCTCATTAAAGCTATAAAATCACATTCATTACTTGGTTTCTTTTGCTCTTTGATTAACATTAGTGACAGTGCACCACCCGGTCCTGTAGATTCATCCTCTACAACATTAGGAAAATTAGACCTTTCCTATCAGCGCACTCTACGCAAGTCCTAGTTCAGGCTCTTGTCCTGTCCACACTGGATTATTGCAATGCGCTTCTGGCTGGACTTCCTGCTTGCACAATCAAACCTCTCCAGATGATCCAGAATGCGGCGGCAAGAGTGGTCTTCAATGAACCGAAGAGAGCATGTAACTCCGCTCTTCATCAGGTTACACTGTTGCCGCCCGCATAAAGTTCAAAGCTATGCTCATGGCCTACAAGACCACCACCGGGTCTGCACCATCATATCTTCACTCGCTAATGCAGATCTATGTTCTTGCCAGATCCCTGCGGTCTGCAAATGAACGATGATTGGTGGTAAAATCCCAAAAAGGAAAAAAGTCACTCTCGCGTACCTTCTCTGGATCTTTTCCACATTGGTGGAATGATCTACCTGCTGCTACAAGATCAGCAGACTCGGTTGCCATCTTTAAAAAACGCATCTCTTCCGTCTAAATGTAGCTGATTGATTCTAACCTCTCATTCTTTTCTGTCTTCTTAATTAAATTTTTAAAAAATGTACTAATCTCACTATTCTTAGCTTTGTATACTGTGTTAGGCTTTAATGGAACAGTTTTGATGCACTTATTCATTTTGTGGCCTATGTTGTTATAATTGGATGTTATAATTATAACTTTGGATAAAAGCGTCTGCTAAATGACTAAATGTAAACGTTAAGTCAAAACCCAGCATAATTCAATTCAATTCAACTTTATTTATATAGCACAATTTGCATTGTTCCAAAGCAGCTTTACAGGGGAAAAATAAAAACCCCAAAAAAGGGTAAAACACGCTACACGCTCTCCTGATGGTTTATTTAGCATATGTTGCATTCATGAATGCTTGGCTGAAAAGATGCGTCTTTAGTCTAGATTTAAATTGGGCGAGTGTGTCTGATCCTCAAATAATATCAGGAAGGCTATTCAAGAGTTTAGGTGCTACGTATGAGAAAGCTAGTTTTTTAAAGAGTTTCCAAGGATTATTTATAAAATAAATAAAATCGAATGAGGTTGACTGATGAGATTATTAAATTCTGTATGGCTTAAACATGATGTGTAAATCTGCTATTTTGTTATTGTTTCTTATTGATACGACAACAATAAAACAAAGGAATAAAAACAAATAATCCTGACTCAATTATTCTGAAAAGAAATAATAACAAGAACAAAATGTACAAACACACACCTGTCATTCTGGGGAAACTTGAGAAGAGGTGACCGTTCCGTGTGGTTTGTCTGGTTAGATTTGCCGTTGAGAAGGTTTACCATGTTAAAGCTGTGCCTGAAGACAAAAAGAGAAGTTATTAAATCAGAGCATGACGCCTGTCATAAATAACATCTCAGCCACTTTTAGAAATCAGCTGAAATAAAAAGCCTTAAAATCTTTGAACAGAATGTGAAAGTGATTTTCTCTGTTTAGTCACCTATAGTAGATCACATGTACAATATACCAAACATTATGTAACATAAATGTGGTTTAAAGGATTAGTAAACCAAAAAAAGACTAGAAAGGGCAGAGCTAATAGTTAATAGCAATGCTGTTAACGGCGTTGATCTGACATCAAGTTAGCGGTTAGGAGTAAGTTAGTAGACTTTTTTCATTTTAATTTTAATATAATGTGTCTAATGGCACATTTAGTTGTAGCCTCTTTCATTATATGGTAAATAGCAGCCAGAAAATGTTACATAAACTTGAACAACATGAGTGTGAGTATTTTTGCCGGGGTAAACTGGCAAACCTATTCCAAAAGATTTGCACAAATTGTTTTGATCCATTGTGTCTTTACAACGACTGTCTCTAGGCAAACTTGAAGGTTTCTTGGCATACTTGAAAACAGTGGTGTAAAGTATTGGAGTAAATGTACTTAGTAACTGTACTTCAGTATCTTTTTGGCTACTTTGTAGTTGTACTGCGTTTTAAAGATATAAGCAACTGTCATGATTCCGCTATCATGTCATGTTTATTCTTGGTCTTGCAGCGGAGTCATGGCATATTCTTAGGTTTTGTGTGAGAAAGACATGGCTTTGTTTTGATTCTGACTTGCCATGTGCTTTCTCGTGTCTCGTCAGTGTTTCCCGCCCTTTTGTCTCGTTAACCTTCCTTGAGTGTTTCAGTACCCACACCTGACCTTTGTTAATTATCCTTTGTCTGTCTCCCTTTAAAACATCCTCGTGTTCTTTGTCCTGTGCTCCTTCATTGTATTTTGTGCCTTGGTCGTGTATGCTGTGTCAAGTGTGTTTTCAACATCTAGTTCTTGGTCATTGTATTTTGGTGAGTAAGTGTAGTCTTGTCCGTAGTGTTTATTTTTTCCAGTCTAGTTAGTCTGTGTCCTAGTTGTCATTTTTTCCTGTCTTGTTTTACCCCCTCGTGGGTTTTTGTTTTCTGTTTAATATTATAATAAACTATCTGTTAATCCCCGCGTCTGCCTGCAATTGGGTTCTTTCCTTACCTGTTCATGACAGCAACTTTACTCTCTACTTGACTACATTTTAAATTTATGTACTCTTTACTCCACTACATTTGTAATGACTAATGCAATTACACATTACATTTTGCATGGCACCTAACTTTTTCTGCTGCAGTTTATTTCTCCTACAGAAGCAATATTGTCATTTACAGGGTACTATATCTTGTGCATTTTTGCCCTTAATTACTTAAACTTGTCAACATGGGTTCTTTATGCGACTGCGGATGCATTATCAGTTGGTTGACATTGCTAATGTTTTATGTGGGAAGAGGACATGACTGCAGCCAAAACCAGCCATTCATGTCACCAGCATTGTAATTTTTTACTTAACATTATTTTATTTATCTGTTTTACTGAAGATCAGTGGCGGCTGGTGAAAAATATTCTCGGTGGGGCTGTGCCATACTTTTTTGTTTCCGTAACCATCGCAATAAAATTTAACACAAACTGCAGGACAGCAGTGCTCAGTGAAATAGTCAGTAATTATTTAATGCCAATATTAAAAAGTTGAGGCATTCGTACACAAAAACATAAACATCATGATGCACAAACACAAGCCTTTTATTTGCATTTAAACTGAACTTGTAAACAATTGACTATTTCTACATATAAGTAACATCTTTTGGAAAGGCTGTTGGTGCCATTGGTAGTAAATAGGCAACACAATATGCATGCTGTCAGAACAGAGTGGAAAGTGGACAATAACATTAAATTATTATAAAGTTTATAGGAATTCTTACACTGTATAAAGGATGTATAATATAGAAATGGATATCAAGTGGCTGAACTCAAACCTTTGACTGGAAGAATAGCATAAAGTATTTTATGATCAAACTAAATGTAACTAATTGTTAATGTGCTCCAGAACTGCAACAATTAATTGATACAAAACATATATACAGTAATATTAGCAAACACACTATTAACATTTTTTAGAGTACCATATATAACTGAATGATTTTTATGCTAAGGTCAACTATATACAAAGAAACGTGTGTGTGTGTGTGTGAAGCTACGGGAGAAGCCGAGCATATACTGCTTCCCTTTTTCGCTAGCCTGCTGTTTGATTGAGAGGTCAGGTTGATCTGGGCCCAGCTCTTTCACCCGAACTTTCTCCGACAAAGTTCTCCTCTCAAACGGATCTTGGAGGAGAGATTTCACCGAGTTAGGGTTGGGTCTTGGAGGAGTAACGTCCGCGCTCGCCATTGTCGTTTAGTAAAAATGGCGCCCCTAGAGCCCAGTCCTTATTTTATCAGGGCTTGGGGCGATAAAATGATCGCCCTTCTTGGATTCTATTTAAGAACGCTGATTGGCTAAATTTTATGTCATACATTCATATCTTAAATTAGCAATTGGCTTAACTGCTACATAGACCCGCCTCCTTGGGGCGCTTTCTCTATCGCCCCAGAGCTGATGAAGCGGTCAGACAGGCAGAGGAAAGGTTGCAAATATGATTTTGTATCATATTTTACATGTATTACTGGGTGCATTCCATATTTAAAACACACAAATATTGACATACTGATGTTTTTCTCATTATTATTACTATTTTTGTTTTAATTGTTTTAATTTTTTTTTTTTTGTGGCTTAAGGGGGGCGGCGCCCTAGCGCCCTCTATTGGCCGGCCGCCACTGCTGAAGATACCTTTTTAGGATATTGGTTTCCTTATGAGCATTTTGATGTGATTGCTCTCCTCACAAATCAACTGCTTCTTGTGTTGAGGACAAGTGCTGCTTTGAGCCTACATTTAGTATGAGTAAAATACTCAAGGACTGTTAAAATCGGATAATCTTAGACTTTTACTCAAGTTGTTTTGGAATTTGTGACATGTAACTTGTAATTTTCACTGCAAGGTATCTGTACTCAAGTATGGTTTTCGGGTACTCTTTACACCTCTGCTTGAAAATGATTTAAGTGACAGCACATAACTCTTCATGGTGGATGGGCGTTTTACAGAGGCAGACAAAGGCAAAAATTCAGGTCTTGAAGATTAAAACAATGATCTGACCTTGGTCTTAATGTTATAAAATACAGTGACAGGACAACATAAATCACTCAATGGGTTTGTGACTTTATCTTGTGTCAGCGACATTGCTAATGTAATGAAAGTCCAGCTGTATGTTATTGCCCCAAAGGTTATATTTCTCTAAATAAATTTCTTGAATTAAACACATGCAGTAATAGGTTCAATTCCCAAGGAATATTGAAACAAAAGTTAACGTAAAATTTAACATGCCAGGTGTCCTTTAAGGTCAAGTGTATGAAATTTAGCGATTTTATTTATATAGCGCTTTTCACAATTTGCATTGTTCCAAAGCAGCTTTACAGGGGAAAAACGAAAAACCCAAGAAAGGGTAAATCACAGTACATGGTGTTTTATATAATAAATCCAATTATTCTAGTAAATAATATCTAATGTCAGCATCTCCTGGTGGTTTATTTAGCATATTTTGCATTAAGTGAATGCTTTTTAATCTAGATTTAAATTGGGAGAGTGTGTCTGATCCTCAAATAATATCAGGAAGGCTATTCCAGAGTTTAGGTGCTACGTATGAGAAAGCTCGACCCCCTTTGGTGGATTTAGTTATTCTAGGCATAATCAAAAGTCCTGAGTATTGAGATCTTAGAGAGCTTGATGGGTTGTAGTGTGATAGAAGCTCTGTTAGGTAGGTAGGGGCTAAACCCTTTAAGGCTTTATAAGTGATTAAAAGAACTTTAAAGTCAATACGATACTTAATGGGTAGCTAGTGAAGGGTTGATAAAATTGGGGTTATGTGATCGTATTTTCTGGACCTGGTTAGAACTCTGGCAGCTGCGTTCTGTACTAACTGTAGTTTGTTTATTTATGATGCTGGCCAAAAACTAGGTAGCGCATTACAGTAGTCAAGTCTTGAGGTCATAAATGCATGAAAAAGCTTCTCCGCGTCAGCAACACACAGAATATTTCGTAACTTGGCAACATTTCTAAGGTGGAAAAAGGCTGTTTTTGTGACATTTGAGATGTAATTTCGAAATGACAGGTTGCTGTCTAATATAACGCCTAGATCTTTTACTGTATTTGTTGGAGTAACAGTACATCCTTCAACTTGCAGTTCATAATCAGAAATATTTGGTTTGCGTGTCTTTGGTCCGAGGAGTAATATTTAGTTTTATTAGAATTTAAAAGAAGGAAATTACAGGTCATCCGATGTTGTATATCTTCAATGCACTCTGCCAATTTGGATAGGTGGGAGGAATCATCTGGTCTTGATGAGATATATAGCTGAGTATTCCATTTTTCAGAGTGATGCGTGTACACCGCGAGTAATTTGACTAGAGAAAGCGACTCGGCTCGGGTTTTCCGCACAGTTTTAGAAATCGCCCCTAATGCGCTTCCTATTTTTTTTGCCCTTGTTTTGGAGCGATGGTTGGTGCTAATTCATAGGACAGATTTGGAGGTTGAGTTTTTTACAATTTTGTCACAAATGTTTTCGATTTTCTCTGTAAAAAATTTCATGAATTCATTGCTACTGAGGTGTGGCGGAATAGACAGGTCAGGTGGTGTCTGTTTATTTGTTAATTTAGCGACTGTGCTAAATAGAAACCTTGGATTGTTTTTGTTGGTTTCAATGAGGTTACGAAGGTGCTCAGCCTTTGCTGCTTTTAGTGCCTTTTTATAACAATTTGCACTCTCTTTCCACGCCATTTTAAAGACTTCTAATTGTGATTTTATCCATTTGCGCTCTAGTTTGCGAGTTTCTCTTTTAAGGGCGCGAGTGGTGCTATTGTACCAAGGTGCAATATTTTTCTCATTAATCTTTTTTGACTTCGTAGGTGCAACAGCTTCTAAAGTATTAGAGAATATAGTACCCAATTTCCTGGTCATGACATCGAGCAATTCTTTATTTATTCTAATATCAAGTAGTGCGATTGTGAATTGCAACCAATAGCTCACTCCACCCTTCCTTCCTCCCTTTCCAAGCATTACGGTGACTGACACAGAGCTAAGATATTGCCGCGTATTCGCTTTCTTTCAGAAGGAGTTGACATATTTACGAAACGCGATCTCTAGAGCAGTTTGTTTGTTTGTTTAGTGCTACTGTACAATAGTGCTGGGCGATTACCGGTTCATACCGAATACCGGTGTTTTTTTGTTATGATATACATTTTTTATAAATGCTTTTTTATAAATATAAACGAAATTTGCACAATTAAAACGTTCTGTATTTTGATTGCAACTATCATGCATTCAATATTTACCCATGTGCATTTTAAGTAAATCAATTGCAGTGTTTCTTCAATCACTAGAAGATGTGGTTTAAAAATACCTCATCTACTAGAAACCTTAATAAATCTGACAAATACAGTTAAATAAATGTATGGTCATACCGCCCAGCACTACTGACATGGCGAATCCCATGCAAGGTAGCTACAAATAGCTCATTCTAAGGTAATAAAAACAGAACCCTTCATTATGTAAGGTCTTTATACACATCTGAAGACATAGTTATGTATATTATATTGCATTTTCTAGATCCTCCATAAAATTACACACAGCAACTTTAAGTGTTTTTCAAAGAAATTCTGAATTTAATGTGTCTGGGATTTTGGTGTCTTGCACGGTTTTGTAGTTGTTTTGACCTGTACTGCTTGTATCCAACCTGATCTCACGGGAATTCATGACTATTCTCCAAGGTGGCTGATTCGTATGAATTGGTATGCTGTGAATCGTACAAAAACGTACCGTTTTTAAAAAAAAAACAATGCCGAAGCCCCACCCCTAAACCTAATTCAAGAATTTGTAGATTGTACAAACTCATACAAATTAACCTTGTAAAATACTTATGAATTCCATAAAATAGGTGAATTTTTTCGTTTAACAGCTACACTGTTAGTTAAAATGCCGGAGAAGTTGAAATTTCTCCAGTGACTTTATATCACAATATTATAATACGATAATTTGAGCTGGTGATGCTAATTGTGGTTTATCTTATCAACCTCCTCAGACATTGACGGCATAAAGCCAATATTTCTCATCTCATTATAAGAGTTTCAATTGAAATAAAAACCTTAAGGGAGAGAAAAGAAGAGATTTTTTCAGAGACACGGGCAGATTTGGGATTGGCTGGCCTGCGTGAATACAACAGATTTATATCCTGAGATCTCCAGGATAACTACTGGAGGCCATTTAGTAATCTGATAATCTTGAAAGATCCGGTGTTTGTCATAATTAATTACAGTCTGAACTAATAAATGGGTAAAAACCATCTTATCTTTTCAATGGGTTCTGTCTTTGTGCGTGCGTGTAAGAAAGAGTTATGGAGAGCACCTTACAGAGAGCCAAAATAGATCAATGTTGTTTAGCACAGGCCCAAACCAGTCCAATTGTAACACATCACTTGGCAAATCCCAAACCTCAGCTGCTTAATATTATAGAGGACACCAAACAACTAACCCTCCCTATGAATGCTTCAGCTCAATGAAAACAGCTGGGATAGTGTGTGTGTGGTGTATGTGTGACTCGCACATCCCATAATAGTGTGGTCACATAGAGATACATTCTGGTGTTGAATTTGGGCAAAAGGGAGATTAAAAAGGATATTTCAAGGCTTTTAATCCCTCTCTCTGCAGTTACACAACGGGAGAAGAGATTAGAAATGTTAGCTCACTTTATAAATGAGGCAAAGCCTCTTCTTATTGTGCCGGGATCTGACTGTGAGGTCCAGATGAGAGTGAAACAATACCGTACCATCCTGAATAACAAGTCTGATCTGGCCTAGAATACAAGTTTGCTACCTAAGCTATGCCATACCACTTCATGGACATGGTGTAGACAATTGAGGATTGTGAGAGTGTTAAAACAAATGTCAGATTACTGTATTCTGATAGAAGAGTGTTTTCCAGGTGAGCATGTGTGATGGAACTGCAGACGATTTCTATGGCTGATAAAAAAATTTAAACTGTTATTGAAATATCATTGGAATAAATCCAGAAAATAACAATTCAAGTGAGTCTATGCATTCCTTTTCCCCCCATTAACAACAACTAAGGGTGAACATAAACAAACAATCACAAACCTTAGTATACCCCACAGGCCACCCACAATATAATTTAAGTATAATCTTAAATAGAAAGAAAAGTTGTTAAATGACATAAGCAAATGATGAATCCATAGAAAAAAACTATTATGAATCGGCAAAGATAAGTGGTGTACTTTTGACAAAATTGAGGAGAGGTTCCCAATTTTTATTACATTTGTCTGTGGAACCTCTTCATGTAAACTTCAATATATAGAAAAGACAATAGATCTTCTATTGGAAAATGTGGGGGGAGATTAAGAAGACTTCCAGTGTATTAAAATTCGTCTGGGAGCTATCAGTGATGCAAAAACATTAGCAGAATTTTTGTGTTCTCATTCAAAATCAGTGGAACACCAAAATTAGCAATAAAAGGGCGTGACTAGAGAGAAATATTCAAAACTTTAGAAAAAGTGTCAAAAATGGAGTTCAAAAATCTTCCAACTTTTAACAAGAAAAGAACATATGAGTATGTGAAAATATTTAGGCCGACAAAATTAAGTTAAATTAAATTTTGTAAAATGAATGAATAATTAGGCTACATTTCAAAGTAATTAGAATAAAACCAATAACTACAATTTTTTGCATTTTTGCACGGATGAATTGTTCGCCGCAAGAACTAGCAATGTGAGCTAAAGAAAGTACATTTTTTATTTCATGTGGACTAGAACCTGACAATTGATCAAGCAAAGATTTGTCATAATTATTTCAAAGACAGTCTAAGGTCATTTTTATAGTTGTAAAACCTATTATTACTATAATTTATTTCAAAATAAAGTTACACGTTTTATTGCCAGTAGACAATAGAAAAAAGAAATAGTTCATATTTTGTTAAGTAAGCGAATACATGTGATATGATCAGCTGATTTCACTGAGACCAGCAGTGATCATTAAAGACATCCTGGAGGAAAGCAGTCATGAATGTAGATCTGATCTCATGCATCACTGCATCCCTAACAACTGATCACGTGTTGGCTGATCTAAAACTTTACGCAACCAAACGTTTGAGATAAAGACCCCCGTCCTTACATATATATTTCACTTCTTTTAAAGGGATGGTTCACCCAAGAATGAAAATTCCGTCATGGTTTACTCACCCCCTTGTCATTTCCAACCTGTATGGCTTTCTTTCTTTTGCAGAACACAAAAGAAGATATTTTGAAGAATGTTTATAACCGAACAGCGGTGGAAGCCATTGACATCATGGACACAAAACCAATACAAGTAAATGGCTGCCATCGCTGTTTGGTCAGCCTCAAATTTTCAAAATATATTTATCAAATATATATTCTAGGAAAACCACATTTCCAACAATGGATTTGTATGATGTTTTAGTATTTATTTCCCCCACATCCCAGGTTATTCAGCAGAGACATTGTATTTTATGCCAAATAATTGCTGGCCTACCGATCCTCCTGATGGACGTCTGTGTAGATTATACAGTGTCCCGCTGGCATGGCTGCAGCCTGAAGCAATTTCTGTGTCTCTCTTTTCCCAGAGAAGCCTTCCAGCAGGCGAAGCTCATCAAAGTTCTCAGAAACACCTTCAGACTTTCTCCGGCCCACCCTGTTAGGGTGACCCTGGCCTCCAGTCTGAGGCATCTCCACCTCAAGGTTACTCTTATTCTCCAGGTACATCTTCACTCGAGAGCACTTGACCGCGCCTGGGAAGCGTAACAGAACGTTGAAGTTCTGATGACCTTATTAATGCATTTAATTTATATTCACTTCATATTCACCAACATCAAATGAGTTGACGCAGTCATTTTGAGAAGTAAAATATAGAATTTAAGGACCCACTTGCAGTGCATAAGACTATAACTTGCATGCACACTTATACACCTACCCCCTCTACTGTCTCGCATGCAAATAGCAAAGCAAATGAAATTCCATTTTAACATTCAAATGAAAGGTAAACAAGAGACCCTTTGTGTGGGGCGGTGGTAACAATTCAAGGCCTGCATGTATGTGTGTATTATATTGCATAAAATGTAATAGGTGCTTGCCCATGCAGAACTATAGGTGCCTCTTGGTGATGCAGTTGTTACCGTGATCTGTGCTCTAAGGTGTTCTGAGTGCTTGCTATGGAATTAATAAAATGGTTTCTAAATAGCAAATACTAGTGGTGAAAATTGATTGTAATAAATAGCTCCCCCTGGTGGAAGCCTAAACAATAAAACACTGTAACAGCTTTTCATTGTGGCTATCTGCCTATGACTAATCCTTTTGATTTGTTTGTGCAAGAAAAAGAAAGTGGTTGTGTTTTTTAAACAAACATCTGATGTCTGTAATCCAGCACAACTTCTTGTGGCATGACTAATCAATGAAACAGCAAAACAATAAGTTTTTAGTAATAATAAATAATGAACCTTATTAGGACTGGAAGTATTTGTCATATTACTTTCATTTAGAGGAAGAGTGTTCTACTAATATTTAACTAAATAATACTATTTATATATAAGAAATACTATTTCTTACATAGCTATAATAACTTTTCCTCAAAAGCAGAAAGTTAATCTGTGTAATGCTTAACCTCAACAAACCATGCGCATTTATACACGCACGCACAAGCTCACACACACAAAACACCGCTGTACATTCCTCTGTACCCCCACCCTTCTCTTTGGGAGAAAAAATGATCCATTGAAAAATGTATCCAGTACGAATTTGTGAAAGTTATTAGTTGTGAAACAACTAAATTACATCCTAAATAAATTGTTTTAAATATGTATGCAACAATTATGTAATAATGTGGCTAAAACAGTGATCAGATTGTCTAAATTCTATACTTAAGATGAAATATTATTTTCCTATGTAATACTATGTCTTTGAATGCAACTGAACTTCTTACCTGCCAATGCAAACAATGATTGATAATGAAGACCCCGAAGATGTCAATGATGATGATGAGACGAAGAAACCAATATCTTTTAAAAAAAATAATAAGGCAAAAACTCAAAGATCCAGTGGGTTCACCCGGGTCTGGCCGGCCTGAGAATGACACAAGCTACAGGTTTTACTGACCCCAGGAGGAGGAAGAGAAGGAGAAAGATGCTCAGTGTGAAATCAAAGGGGGGAAGAAGAATCAACAGCACTGCTCACAGACTCCCAGCAGGCTGGAGGGAGTGACCCACAACAAACTCTTACACACAGAGAAGAGTCAAGAACCAGCCCACCCTCTTTCCAGTCTTCTGGAACACCTTGAGCGCTCATTAAAAGTAGAATTCTCCACATAAATAATAGTCTACCATTCAACCTTTCTAAAACTAAAATACAAACACACGAACACTGACCCTTACACCTTCCAAAAAAATCTATGAAAATAACAAAAAGAGTTGTACTTTCAGGTGCACTCGCTACTCAATACTTGTTGCTTAATACACTTCCCAACTTATGAGGGTTAAAGTCTTACTGACCTAGTTTTGCTTTAACAAGGAGCAGTTTCATGTCCTTTTCTTATTAGACTCTTAAGAGTTATACGACTAGATCTTAAGCAATAGTCTTCGATACAACTTCAGAGAAAGTGAATATGCATTTCTCTTAAAATACTTTGTTTATACACTCACATTTTGACAACTGAAAGGAGGTGAATTAGCCATGTACTGACATGACATCTTTATGATGATTTAAAGAAAGCTCAAAACTGTTGAGACGTTGCAATCGAGCAAAATGTTTTGTTAGGATCTTTTGGAGCAACCATTAGGAAAGGAGAAGATAATTCTGAATGATTTTGGAGGTGATGTAGTTTATCACACGGGTTGGAGGGCTGATCGCAGTGGGGTAGAGGAACAAGAGAGAGGGGCTTTCATGTGACTTGATATTGTGATAGTGCTGAACAGCACTTTGGTCCATTGTAGTGGTGTTGAAAGTGCTCTAATAAACTTTGACTTGTGATTCTGGATTTTAGCCTAATATACATAAAGTTGGTCTCTAGATAAAACAATTGAATATTTTGCAGGTATACATGCAGCATTCATCCATCCCCTATAACTATACATTACACACACCAGAAACTGTTTAACCCACTGAAGTGCAAATTTAGAATAAATAAATAAAGTCTTCTCTATGAGGTGTGGTCTATCCAGTAAGTGATCCCATTAAATATCCACTAGAACCAGCCATCAAAGGATCTCAGCCATGTGAGCTGTCCTAATCACGAATTCCCCAAAGATAGTTATGAAAAGAATTGACCGCTCATGTTCGCCGCTACAGTGGGTTGTGCTTATGCAACCATACCAAACGAATGAACACGTCTTATATTACGTCACTATATCTACTGGACCTGACCTACATTATAGGATCTCCATGAAGCATGTGGGAGCAGTTCAGATAACATCGATATTATTCATTTATCAAGAGTTATATTAAATGCTGTTTACAGTGGAGGTGGGAAGCTGTTGACCTCAACTGGGGATGTCGTCGGACGGTGGAAGGAGTACTTCGAGGATCTCCTCAATCCCACCGTCACGTCCTCCATTGAGGAAGCAGAAGCTGAGGGCTCAGAGGTGGACTCGTCCATCACCCAAGCCGAAGTCACTGAGGTAGTCAAGAAACTCCTCAGTGGCAAGGCACCGGGGGTGGATGAGATTCGCCCTGAGTACCTCAAGTCTCTGGATGTTGTGGGGCTGTCTTGGCTGACACGCCTCTGCAGCATCGCGTGGCGGTCGGGGACAGTGCCTCTGGGATGGCAGACCGGGGTGGTGGTCCCTCTTTTTAAGAAGGGGGACCGGAGGGTGTGTTCCAACTACAGGGGGATCACACTTCTCAGCCTTCCCGGGAAAGTCTATGCCAGGGTACTGGAGAGGAGAATACGGCCGATAGTAGAACCTCGGATTCAGGAGGAACAGTGTGGTTTTCGTCCAGGCCGTGGAACGCTGGACCAGCTCTACACCCTCTACTGGGTGCTGTAGGGTTCATGGGAGTTTGCTCAACCAATCCACATGTGTTTTGTGGATTTGGAGAAGGCATTCGACTGTGTCCCTCGTGGCATCCTGTGGAGGGTGCTTCGGGAGTATGGGGTCTGTGGTCCTTTGCTAAGGGCTGTCAGGTCCCTGTACGCCGAAGCAGGAGCTTGGTTCGCATTGCCGGCAGTAAGTCGGACTTGTTCCCAGTGCATGTGGGACTCGGGCAGGGCTGCCCTTTGTCACCGGTTCTGTTCGTAATTTTTATGGACAGAATTTCTAGGCGCAGCCAGGGGCCGGAGGGTGTCAGGTTTGGGGACGACACGATCTCGTCTCTGCTATTTGCGGATGATGTTGTCGTGTTGGCCCCTTCAAACCAGGACCTTCAGCATGCACTGGGACGTTTTACAGCAGAGTGTGAAGCGGCTGGAATGAAAATCAGTACCTCCAAATCCGAGGCCATGGTCCTCAGTCGGAAAAGGGTGGCTTGCCCACTTCAGGTTGGTGGAGAGTTCCTTCCTCAAGTGGAGGAGTTTAAGTATCTCGGGGTCTTGTTCACGAGTGAGGGAAGGATGGAACGGGAGATTGACAGACGGATCGGTGCAGCTTCTGCAGTAATGCGGTCGATGTACCGGGTCCGTCGTGGTGAAGAAAGAGCTGAGCCGCAAGGCGAAGCTCTCAATTTACCGGTCAATCTACGTTCCTACTCTCACCTATGGTCATGAGCTTTGGGTCATGACCGAAAGGACAAGATCCCGGATACAGGTGGCTGAAATGAGCTTCCTCCGCAGGGTGGCTGGGCGATCCCTTAGAGATAGGGTGAGAAGCTCGGTCACCCGGGAGGAGCTCGGAGTAGAGCCGTCCGACCGGGAGGAGACCCCGGGGGAGACCTAGGACATGCTGGTGGGACTATGTCTCCCGGCTGGCCTGGGAACGCCTCGGTGTAAGAGCTGGAGGAAGTGTCTAGGGTGAGGGATGTCTGGGCATCTCTGCTTAGACTGCTGCCCCCGCGACCCGGCCCCGGATAAGCGGTAGAAAATGGATGGATGGATGGATATCAAATATACTGTGGGGTGATTTCACGCAAATATCAACCTTAAGATGAATAAAAAGGGTTTTATCAAAGGTTTTCAACCATACACATATGTCAGATCAGAACCATTGAGAGAGAGAGAGAGAGAGAGAGAGAGAGAGAGAGAGAGAGAGTTTCCCATGCAACGTGATTCATGGAGCCTTCAGGTAGTTCCAGGAAGATGTTTTTTCTTTAAAAAATGTATTTCTTTCATTTTTCTTTATCAAACGACTTATGTCTTGAAATGGGTTAAAAGTTCACCTCAATTGGTCTGTTTTACTGTAGCTCCATGCGTTGCCAGTAACTTCCGTGAACTATTGAGAGGCTCCATGAACCAAAAAAACTTTTCCATCAGTGTCCACGGAGTTGTCAATGTCAATGATTGGGTGGTTTAAGTATTCTCAAAGTGTTCTAAAACAAACATTTCCAGAGTCACATCCATAACCCTCCATATACATAACATATATAAATGGATGCATACAATTTTTAATAAAATAACTTTTTTATGGTTTATAAAGAGTCACACCATTATTTATTGGGTATTATTGCTTTTGTACATTGTAATTCACATGTTATAATTTAAAACTGGCATTATTTTCTTTCACATCCATAAAGCATGAATTCTCAAAAACTTGTGCATAGATTGATAATTTTGAACTTAACATGATTCATTATATTGCTAATAATTATTTCTCTGAGAATTTACATTTCAAGTTTTGACTGAAAATGTCCCATCCACAAACACTGGAATTGCCAAGTGGAGTTCCAATAAGACACAGTCTGAAATTGTTACTAAAAGTTGGTTACATTATCGATATCATTAGCATAATATTAAAGTGAAAATGCACTGTCCGCAGGGCCATGGTAAAAAACTAAACCAAACTAAAAAATTCGAACCAATCAAAATAAGAAATGCAAAAAAGTGTACACAAAACAGAAAACACTGCACAGGCTCATTAAGAACTGACTTTTCCCCCCAAAAGTGCCTAGTTTCACCGGACGCTTGACCGATTTGTGAGATAAAAAGCAGTAATAAAGCTAAACCTTGTAGGATATTAGTTCCACACTAATGGAAATACAGTACTACAACCCTCACTGCTCATTTCTCCAGCCTGGAGCCAAGCAGACATGAGCAGAGCACCTGACCCATTCCAGCATAATGTGCTCTGTGATTTCTGCTTATGAAAGAAAAAAAATGTTAAGACGGTTAAGAATGCTCCTGATGTCTGAGCCAAATTAAGCTATCATAAAAAGCCTCCCCTCCCCTCGCTTTCTTTCCTCTCTCCCATGCAGCCCTGAGGTCTTTTCGTCATCGTGGTATATCACGCTCTGACGCAAGCAGAGTAGAGAAGCCGGGTAACCTTTGACCCCTGCGCCTAATACTATGACCCGTTAACAACAAATGCTGTGAACCAAGAGTAATGTTTAGGGAACTACAGCGACCAGCTGGTCCTCGAGTAAAGATCACTTGACTCTTCTCTGGCTGCACGTGAGAGGGGGGTCAGTTTTCACCACATAAGCTAGTACACATCATAGGGGATTAGATTAAACTCTTTACATTCATGTTTGAAAGGAATGCGTCTTATAGGGTTCAGGAAATCCCACATGAGACTAATGTGAAAGTCAAAGTTGGATGAACTTTCAAAACTTTTTACAATATTACTTTAAAGCATGTTTGTTTAAGCATTGTATGGGGAATTCCAGTGTTGTGGATGTGACATTTTCGGACAAAGTTAAAAAGAGAACGTATTTATTACCAATATATTTAACCATCGGGTCATAATTACTAAACCCCTGAAGCCCAGACAAATTTGCCATGTTAAAAAAAGAGAGAAAATGTTGTATGGATGTGACAAAAAAGATCAACGTTTTTGAGAGACACATACTTGGTAAGATTTCTGTGAACTAAATGTGCTAGAAACAATAATACCCAAATCTATTTACAGAACATAAAATTGTTCTATTTTATGATTAATTTATGAATAATTTTTCATGAGTCCATTTATGAGGAATATGGACAGTTATGTATGCAACAATAAACTTACCAAACTTTGAAAACTATATAAATATTTTATATATGCATATTCATGAAGCTTCTGTAGTACCTGTATCCCAATTGGTAAACCTTGGAACTGACACCATGACCATTGGTGAGATTTTAAGGTAATGTGGATAAAATGTCCCCAAAATGCATCGCAAGTCACTTTGGATAAAATCGTCTGAATCTCCAAATGGAGAAATGTAGTTCATAATAAATAATAAAAACTGTAGCTCCTTCGCAAAATGTACAAAAACAATTTGGTCAAATTTATTAACAGAAAAGAACATTTATTTATAACCTGGGAATGAGACGTCTCAAACACATGGCACAATCAAATTATATACATTCTCTGAAGAGAACAGTGCAGACACGTATGAGAAGAACCGAAGATACAGTGACAGACAACCTAAAAACTGCCCTTGATCAGGCTCCAACTGACCAACACAAATGAGCAAATGACCCTCTCAGAGCTAAAAAAAAGGGTTTCATAAAGAAACACTGCTGTTTTCAAATGAAGAGGCGGAGATTATATTCATAATACTACTCAGTGGACACATCATAAATGTTCACGTGGAGATCTTCGCCTGTCAGGAGTCATCTACCACAGTGCTAGGCTAAGCGGTATATCCTCTGTAATAAAACGTGAACACGACGCTTAACACAAAGAAATGTGCAGTTTCATCTGTTTTCTTGTTCTCTTCCCAACAAAGATAAAAAACTCTTAACTTGCTCTTCAATTTAATAGTGCTTCAAAGCTAATTGCACATAATGATATACACTTAGTTCTCTTCACTTAGTAGTATTTGTATCTATTCACATATTAATAAGTGAGGTTAAAACGGACACCTTCACATCAGTGTTCTTTTAAATTCCTTGGTTTTTTTTTCTTGGCAGTTTATTTTGAAGATTTTTGTCAACTCAATGTAAGTGTATGTGTGTGTATACGTGTGTGTTCGGGAGACACGGGGAGTGTAACCAGAGTTCAGTGTCCTGTCAGGTAATCCTGCGTCGAGTCGGAGGCGAACGAGTCGGCATCTTCATTGTCAGAGTCTTCGCTGCTGTCATCTGCGGCCGGCTCGCCGGTCAGAGCGATGCGCGCGTAGTCGTCGGTGTCGATGGACTTGCAGAAGTGGATGGCATACTTTAGCTTCTCCTCCAAAACATGTTTACAGGAATAGCGAGGCAGCTTTAACAGGAAGAAGCACGTGTAGGACTCGGGAAGGAAGTGGTCGGGTGGGTTGTATTTATCTAGCACCTGGTGAAATGGAAAAGTGATGAAATATCATATAAGATAAATTACACTTGGTACTTCTGAGAATATGTTCCTTAAGCATGTTTGCTATGTTTAGGACAGCAACAAACATTAATATTTCTCTCAACCAAATATTTAAGAACGTTGGTAAGCAAAGAACATTGAAGCCCATTGACTTCCATTGTATGGACACAAAAGCACATTTAAGACATTTCTTAAATTAAATTTACAGACGAAAGAATCATATACAGGTTTTAAACCACATGACATGAATAATTGATTTCAGAATTTACATTTAGGGGGGTAAAAGGTCCTTCAAATGACATTTTCAAGTTACCTGCACCACAAAGTCTCGTCCACGGAAGTCTGCAATTGTCCTGGGCAGACGCGTACGTCCCCAGACGAACCTGAGGAAAAGCGAGCGCTCCGTGTTGGAGAAAGACTCCATTACCTCCCAGAACCACTGGATCAGAGGAGCCGTGGGCTCCACACCCTTATACGTGGCCACTGACTTGAGCAGATGCAGAGGGATGTCTGGGCTTCCACACACCTTTACAAACAAACATTCATCATCAAGTCACACGCATGAAGAAAAAGTAAATGGTTACCTCGTGTGGTTGTACTCACCATGGTCTCCAGCTCATAGCCAGTGAAGAGAGAGAGAAGAGGCACGGGTACCACGCGTGCCATCCCCTCCCTTACCGCAGATACCTGCTCATCAAACTCATGCAGCCTGGAGGAGAAATAATAACAGAACTGGGTCAAGTCAACTCTGTGTGTGTGTGACTAAATAAAACAATGAGATATGTTACAGTTCTCGAGGCACACCTATAGTTTATTGCTAGCCGCACATATTCGCTGCGGTTCTCTAGGCTGATGTGGGAATGTTTGGAGCTGAGCTGGACTTCCTGTCCGTAGGCACTGGGCACAGTGAAGGGCAGAGGCATGGCCTCGAACTCCTCCGCAGACATCTCATTATCTCTGATATACATCAGACCGGGGATGAAGTCTTTGTCCACCTAAAACACAAGAAAGTCAAGAGGGTAAGAGTCAAGTCTAGTTAGAAGTCCATTTCTTCTCAATCGAAACCACCATGTAACTTTAATCATTTTTATATTGCTTTATGCACTTTCTGAAGAATCATGGGAAAGAGTGAATGAATACAGGGAATGGAGTAGCTTCAAAAAGGCAGACAACCAATGTAATGATACTGAGATATGGAGCGGTTTCAGCCACAGCTGTTGTGTTCATTTGTTTGTTTAGTTCATGTTCATTTTGCATATAAAAAGGATGTTTTCTTTTAAACCTGCTCATGATACAGCATCATCTACTGCACATGGAAACCTGCTCAAATGACCACAGAAAAAGGACAAAGAATGTGCGTGCGCGTCTCACTGCTGTCTTGTGCTCAGCATTCGTTCATTTTAACCTTTCTGATACCTCCAGGCGAAAGGGGGCAAACAACAGCTGCTCTGTGAGCGAGAGGCGCTCTGCTTCGTGAAGCGGCATTAGTGCAGACATCTCACCAGCACATGATGCCAGCATGAACGCAGGAGGGAGCTCACATTCACTACACTTCACACGTGCCCACACACACACACAGCTCTGGAACACCATCACACTCTATACACAACAGCCACAGAGTTCATTAAACTATCTTCATATTTCTGGGCTTTACTTGCTAAATGATGGTGAAATGCACACGACTGTAATGTACATGTCGTGTAACGCATAGCTTTGGAGAAAGCAGCTTATTTCGGGTTTGTGACCTGTCGCTCATGTCAGCTGACCACGATCAGAATGAATTCAAAGAATGAGCGTGTGTACATTGTACTTTCTAGTCATTTATATAACAGACTTAGCAGGTTTCAGGTTCAAAATACAGTCACTTACCACTTCAGGTATAAATTGACACTATATTATAAACATAAATAAATGCACCGTAAACAAGAACAATTTCATTTACAGTGTGCGCGCACACGCACACGCACACAAATACTGACCTCACTGAGATCAGCAATAGTCAGATTCATGCCTGCCAACTGCTTCCACACAGGTTCAGCCAAGTACAGACTCAGAGGACTTCCTGTACGAATAGCAATGCCCAGAAGCACCCCTATACACACACAAAATAAGATATAATAAAACTAACAAATTCTGACAATCTCATCGATTTTGGAAACACAGGCATGTTTATATTCAGATACCTAGGAAGCGGAACATGGAGATGTGCAGAGGTGACTTGGCAGCTGGGTTGAGCAGGAAGCAGTCTCGGTTGGCTCCAGACTCATCCCGGCCATTTGGAGTGACGATGAGGAGTGGGGTGAGTCCGTTCTGTAGCTCTTCGCACATCTCTGCGATAGATTCACTGTATCCGCCTCCGCAGTCATCCACCGACTCACCTACAGTACACACCCAACAAGATCACATGATCCATTCACATTCTTTCCAAAAGTATATATTTTTTTAAAGTAGGAACTTACCCACAAACTTGACCTTCCACACCCGGTGCGGCAACAGGAGACTATCCGGGCTGAAAGAGCTCATCTTTGAACACATCTGCCCGAACACAGACTTAGTGCCATCAGGCCCTGCCAGACCACCTTTACTGCGAGAACGCTTGACCTGAGGGTTAAAGTTTTTATGCTTCTTTATATACGCTTCTGCCCTGAGCTATAAACTGTACTCGTACGTTTCCTGTAAAACATAATAGATCACTAAAGAGAACACAACCAGAGCTCGGGGGCTCCATTAGAGGACCGCTGACCCATGAAGAGACATTGTTTAGAGGTAAATCTCATGAAGAATCTCGTGCTGAGCAGAGAACAGATCCAAAAACCATAAAGAACACATTCTTTAAAAGGACATTACAACATTACGGAATAAGAGTTGACAGCTCTATAATAAACTGCAACAAGAAACACATCAGGGTTACGCTTCATTACAACTGGATTGCAATTCTAACTGTAAAAAAGACCCAGCACATTCGTAAGATAGTGAATCACAGGACCATGCTTCATCTAAAAAAAGAACCACGTTAAAGGTTTGATAAAATTTGGAGACCTATTTCTTCCATAAATGAAGACTAGAAAATAATACATTGACTAGGCACAGCCTAGCAACTAGACCTTAATTCCAATTTAATTTATGAGATTAACCTGTATCCTGTTCAGCTCCACCACCGGCCCATGCTGACGGTCTCTAACCATGGTCGCCTGCACCACTTTCCGGAATGCTGCCTCCTACAAAAAACAATTAGTTTTTTTAATATTTAATCAATAATTAAAAAAATCTTAAAGTCTGCGTAGATACAAAGGCATCACTGAGCACAGTATATAGGATTAACATGTAGAACCAAATGCATCCTCACTTTTCCTTGTGATATGAGGATTCCCCGAAGAGTGTCAAAACCAACAGAGACGCCGTGTCCGGTCTCACCCAGCCGCCCCTCCAAGTCAAACATTGGGATGCAGGGGCAGAAGAGCTCAGAAATGTGGTGCAAAAGCAAGAGACGGTTCCTCAAGGCTATGATGGGGATCTCCTGCAGGTGGTTATACTCCATAGGGACCTACACACAAAATACATGTTAAACATGTAAAAGTGGCAAATATTTTGATCTTGGAGATCTTTTTTTCTCTAACTGGTTGAGCTATAATTAGTTGTGCGGTACCTGAGCGGGCAGTTTTCCAGCATTGGTGGGTTTGCTGGTAGACCAGGCCAGGGTGTGTGCTGAACCACATGCCACCCGGTTGATCTTCTTGCCTTGCAAAGCTGCCACCAGCCTTGGCCTTTGTATAGCATTGGTAGTCCCATCTCCGAGCTGACCCTCGTCATTGTCACCCCACGTGTACACTTCACCTGGACATTTATAATTTAGATATATGTCACTGAAATACAACTAGTTCCAGACAAGCTGTAAAGTTGAAAAGTTTTTTACACTAAACAAGATAATGGCGAGTGTCCTCCTATTTAAAAAACATTTAAAAAGTCCAATAAAAGGCTCACCATCTTCTGTGCAGCACACACAATGAAGAGAGCCCGTTGCTATGGCGATGACCTTCTTGCCCTGCAAACCCTGGACCTGCCGGGGTCTGCGGACATGATCATCCGAGCCATGTCCTAGTCTGTGGTAGTCGCCTTTACCCCTTAAACACAAACAGACAAATCAATATCTCTAGTCTTTATTTAGTGAGGATACAGGTGGTTTATGCATCACTGCATTGTGGGATTGATTATTAGAAGTCAAAAACCATTTTTTTCAATAAAGTGTTCCAAGATTGACTGTGGGATAGCCTATATAATGCTTATATGTCACAATTTCATTATAGAAAAGGTGTATTTTAACTTTTTTGTTATTACTTGTATTATTCACTGATATTAGATTTTGATCAATTTTAGAACAAGGAAGAACTAATGTTTGTGTTAAATAAACACTGTGTCTTTTTAAAAGATCTGACTGACACATTAATCCATCACTATTGAGTACCATGTGTAGACTGCTCCAGATTTGGTGAGAGCCACTGAGAACTGAGAGCCGCATTCCACTTTCACAACCCCCAATCCTGTTAATGAGTCAATCTAAAAGAGACAGAAAGAAATTTAAGGTACGAGACATTTCATACAGGAAAATCCTTTGTTTTAGAGTATGTAAAGCAGTGGTCTTACCTTCATGGGTACTTTACATCCATCGCTTCCTCCTCGGCCCAGTTTGCCATAGTCTCCATCCCCCCATGACCACACCATATCATCATCAGACAGACAGAGAGTCTGAGCATCTCCACTGCCACACGCCACATCTATCACCCGATGACCCTGCAGAGCCTCCACCTGAACAAACACAAACACATTTTAACACTTCTGTGCTGGAGAAAAACAAGCTATTTTCATAAACATGACAAAAGAAATTACTCTTCTGGAAGGTCCTCTCTCGCTCGGATAATATCGCAAAGCCAAATTTATCACTGGCTCATTTGATTGGTTTTACAGACCTTTACTTGACCTGAAGACTATTTGATAGATAAATAGTATATCACAATAATATATTGTTTAATTATAATTAGTATTATATTTGATAAGAAAAGCAAACTAAATGCCTCACAAAAAGGTCAAAGACATTCCATTATTGTTACAAACATTCGATAGGGAGGTTTTTTTTTATGTGGTGTAAATGTCAAATCTGTCCAAGCGTATTGCTTTCATCGTACTACAGTGGACAGCTATAAAAAAGATCATTCAGGCATTTGCATAGGTTTTAAAAGGATAGGACACCCGCAATGAAATATTCTGTTATATTCTAAATAATATTGGTAACCAAATAAAGGTGGTACCCGATAACTTCTCGTGTATTGACACAAAACCAATGCAAGTCAATGGGTCCTGACATTGTTCGTTTACCCACATTCTTAGAATTTCTTCTTTTGTGTTCTGTGTAAGAAAGAAAGTCACATTTCACGCACCAGTTTTGGTTTCAGCTGGTCTTCACTGTCCCCGTGACCCAGGCGGCCGTAGCGGCCCTTGCCCCATGTGTAGAGCTCTCCGTTAGCTGTGATGCAGGCACTGTGGGCCCCGCCGGCAGCGATGTCCACCACCTCCACCCCTCTCAGAGACTCAATCACGCGTGGACGGTCACATGGGCTAGAGAAAAGAGCAGTACCAGTCACACACTGTACTGTACAATAAGTACAAGAAGAGAGTCTCGTGCACATATTTGAGAGGCTTAAAACCTCTAAAACATTCTGGCATGTTGAGTACTGTCCTACAAAGCTACAGCACTGGTGAAAAAACCTAGAAACAAATTGTGACACCCATCACTGTATTGTATATACATTTTATTGTATTGTGCATATTGTGTACACGTCTGCAACTTAATGAAATGCATGGCACAGAAATCTTTGTATTACTGTAGTGACTGTAATATCATCATGCTTTTGTGTTGACACTGTCTTCAGTGTGGAGAAGAACAACATTACAAGTTAAACTTGGCTTCTGCAAAGGTACTAAACATTAGAAGCCGTCACAGTGCGCAGCCTGACCTTCTATTGCCATGGCCAAGTTTTCCATCTTCAGCTTCACCCCATGAATACAGTTCTCCTTCAGAGGAAAGCGCCAAGCAGTGCTTCCCTCCAGAGTTCACCGCCACCTTCCGGATGAAAACATGCTGGATCGACTCTAGCAAAGTGGGGGTGGAGACAGACTCTGTGCCTCCGATTCCCAGACGCCCACCTGCGCCATATCCAGTAGCATACAGCTGAAAACAGCCAAAGTCAAGTCAAAGAGGTTAAACAGACAAAGCCACTGGTACTAGAAATGTGAATTAAATTTGTATACTACAGATTATTATAAAATAATCATTTAATATTTTAAGAAATCATAATACTAATTTCTGGGACTAATGGTGTTTTTGTAGTAGGAAAAACAAAATAGATTTGTTATTTCCGTTCAAAAATGACTCACTTTCCCATCGGCCGTGACAGCAAACAGGGTCTGCTCTCCACCAATGAGCTGCACGGGACGCAATGTGGCTAGGGCTTCTGTTGGGGTTGGAACTTTGACTTTTGCTCCTTCAATACCACCTAATTGACCCCGATGGTTGTGACCCCAACCATAGATGGTCCCACTGCCGCCTGCTGAGAGCGTCCAATCATCTGGCCTCCTATAGAACGACAAAGATTTACATTAAGGGTTATCCAAAGCGACATATTATATACAAAGCTATGTTTTTATCAGTGCATGCGTACCCTGGATATGAACCCACAACCTTTACGCTTACCTGTTCATCCACTGTACTAGCTGCTCATCCTGCTCTCTCTTAAACAGGTCGTGACTCTCGTGAAGCGTGTTCATGTTCTCGTGATCTGCCATAAGCTCCCTGATTTTCTTGGCGACCTGACGACGGTGTTGTTAGCTCGCATTCTTAAATCATACGAAACGTGTTCGGTTATTTAGAAATCTCACCTCGTCCAGGAAAGAGCGGGGCAAGGGGGTCCTCTTGTCGATGGCCACTGACACCCTGGATGCAGTGCAGTAGCGGCGAAACCACGCCCATTTATGCGTTTCAGCAGAACAAGGAAGAGTATCCAACTCGAGATCGCATGCAAGCGCCACCAGCACCTAAAATGGCCAAAAAACAATTATTTCTGAAAAACGGACAGCTTGAGCTGTGTGTCTTTTTGGCCTTGAGGCACACCTTGAAGAAAGGGCTGTGGAGCAGCTGTTTCCCTCCTCTAACAATGGGTTCCTCATACTCATACTGTCTCTGTAATGCTTCAGGAAGTCCTTTCACCAGAGCAGCAAGTGCACTTCCAGTAAAACTCTACAAAACATTTTGCACATGTTATATGTTAAGGCTATTCAATAATACATTTAAGAAAAGCAAAAATCGGTCAACATATGTGGATGTATATGTGAATGAACTGACCATTGAGCGAGGCTCTCCTTCACCTTCTCCTAAAAGCCTGTTGATATTGATGGACTGGCCATATTCAGTGGTCAGGAGTTTGCGCAACCTCTGCAGGGCCCACATGCGATGACCAGCCGCTAATAATGCAAACAAATACAAAAACATTACAAACATCAAGAATTTTGAAAACACAGGCTACTTCCTGTTCAATACTCCTACCCAAAGCGCTGAGCTGGGCACAAGCAGCAAGCGATGCTGCCAACCTCGGCACGATGCTTCGATTCGAAGCGAAGCTGAGACGGAAGTCTAGCAGACATGTAACTAGATCCATAGAGGGGCAGGAGAGAATGCAGCGGTCTGACAGGAGGTCTTTAGGACCTACGGAAGATAGAAGATCAAATATTTTGTAATCCTCTGACAACAAAACATTATTCAGTGAAGTATTGTAAATGCTGTACCAGCAGCAGGCATGATAGGGTAGACGGTGAATCGCCACCCCCAGCCATTGACAGAACCATCGCTGGTGAACTTCCACTTTAGCTCGTCTCCGGGAATCCTCAACTCACTGGACCAATCAGACCACTCACGACCTGAAAGGAAGTAGATGCTGTAACCTATACAGCATGCTCAAACAGAAATGTGTTTCTTTAAATTAAATACTGTTGTTCGGAGTGCTGTTCCAGCCAACCTATTAGGGATGTCAAACGATTCTTCGTGATTAATCGCATCCAAAATAAAAGTTCATGTATGCATAATATACGTGTTATGTAGTAGACACGGCTTTAAGTCCGATAAAAGTTCAAGCCTAGAAATTAAAAACTAGACCAAAGCCCAAAAAAACATTTTGAATTTAAGAAAAGGGTTCATAAAGTGTCACCTGATCGAACAGACACAATCCTATTGGCTCCATCCATGATGGTGAGGGGGTCATGCCTTCTTTCTGTAGAACACTGGCGATCAAACTCCACTCTCAATCCTTCAGCACCTGAAATAAACGCATGATCATAACTTTGCAAACAGTGTTTACAAACATGAAATGTTATGAATTCTTTTTCAAAGGGCACAAAATAAAGCATTTACCATGTTGATTTAAGAAAAAGATCTGCTAAATCTAATACAATTTTTTTTACACTCATTTATTCCCCCTCATGTCAAACAACTTGTATGAGTATTTCTTTGGAACACAAAAGAAGATATTTTGAGAAATGTCTCAGAAACCTCTGTTTTTATGTCAATACAATGGAAGCCGATGTTGTTTGTATCTTTCGTATTCAGCATTCATACAGGTTTACAAAGACATGAGGCCAAGTAAACACTATCCCATTTAACATATATGACAGGTAACCTGGTATTTTCACAGTTCCGCTCGTGGACGTGTCATCAGTATAAGGGTGGCTGCTCTCCACCACAACCGGCTGAGACGACAGACGTCCACTTTGAGAGTCCGTGGCGACATCTTCTAATTCAGTCACGCATAACTCCAGAAGCATATCTGCCACCTGCGTGCCAACAAACAGAGGGATTAAAAGAATATCTTCAAAGAAACCTTACCCTTTCTTACCAAATGCGATAAGGTTCATACCTGCGGGTAGGCTGTACCCATGCCTGAGAGCACAGCAGATAGAACCTCTTTGCCTTTATCACCCGAACGCAGTGACACGGCCAGTTTCAACTGGTCCACCATCACACGAGTGTCCTCTGGGATAAGCAGAGTGGTGAACTCATCCAGATATTGTGGCTCAGGACCCACCGCTTTACTTTGGCTTTCAGAATCCTGAAACAAAAAGAAATCGCTTTAGTTTTTGATATGATGCAAAGGTGATACTTTTTGAGCGGGCGTAAAATGTCCATTTACCTTTTATGATCAAGATCAAACATTTCATTTTCATGGCAGGCATTTAAACCTCATTCAGGCCATTTTACTGTTTTTATTTTACTGTTCCCCTAAGTAATAAATATGCAGAGCTGCACAATTACATGGTGATGCAATCGTAAATCTGGCTTGTGGCATTGAATCCCCTAAACTTGCAGAAATGTTTAAATCAAATTACCACAAAAACAACATTTACTTTTTGTTCATATAACCTAAATCTGTTCTAGTGTCAAAAATGTAATTGGCTGACCTCCTTGGTTTTGGTCATGGTTTCAGCGATGATGCTAGCAGCACCAGGGTCATCTGTCACCGGTATAAAGGGACGAGATGAGGCGGAGGCAGCAGAGGGAGTCACAGCCGATGAAGGTGTAGTGGCATCCTCAGATGTAGTCACCTAGGACCCCACAACAACATTTGAGCATTAATGAATTAAATGTTGAAATTAAAAACTGAAACGAGGGTTGTTCCTCACATCGCCTCTCTTGCTGTCCATCCAGGGGTGTGGACTGACCCGCTCCTCAGTATCTGAGGGTAGTGCTGGACCTTCAGCTTCACAGGGGCTGGAGGCTGAGGAATAGTCTGAAGGGGGCACAGGAGAGCTGGACGGACACTCCAGAGGAATCATGCACGCAGGCATCAGCGCTCCCACCACTGCATCCCTAAATACAAATTATAGCTTTTTTGTCGCAGCTCTTCAATTCTGTTAATGCTAAACACTGAAGGTTTAACAAGAATTAAAAGAACTAGTCTTACGTTGAGTACAAAGTTGAGTTGTCATACCTGGCATACATGATCTGCAGGGCAGAGAGCACATGGGACAAGGCCTGTTGTTTGGCCAAATTTCCATCTAGAGAGAGCAGGATCTTTGCCAGAGAAGGCCTGTTGGGCTTCACGCTATTGACTCCATTGATCTTATTACTCAGTAAAGATGGATCACTATCTGATGGCACACCTGCAGAATAAACACCACCTCAAACCTCACTTAACAACAGAATCAGGCAAACACGGCAACAGAAAGCAATGAAAATAAAGCAGCATTTACCAAGATAAGACGCTCCAAGGGAGTCACGGGCGGTCTGGAAAAGAACAGGCTCGTGGACAGAGGGCGTAGTGACATCCACGGTGGTCCAGGCCACGCTGTGAGATGAACCGCACGCCACGCGGGTGATCTTCTGCCCCTCAAGACCCTGCACCAGTGTGGGCTTCCTGTTGACCGTAGTGGTGCCGTTCCCCTGCTGCCCGTGGTCATTGTCACCCCAGGCGTAAACCTACACAAACATCACTTCCTCTTATTTGAGCACAGAGGCATTTTATTAATGTTCACTAGACATAATTTGCTTAGTGTGTCAAAAAAACGAAAATTTTAAAGTAGGAGGTGTATGTATTACTAAAAAGTTTAAAAAGTAGTGCTTTTACATTTAGCTGCTTGTTAGTGTGAACTAGTGTGAGTGTGAACGCAGCTTACCTGTCCGGTTTCTGTGACAGCCAGGCAGTGCAACGCCCCTACAGCCACGTGAACGATCTTCTTCCCACGCAACCCTTCAACCATTTGGGGTTTACGCACATGCACGTCAGTGCCGTGACCCAGCCGGAAGTAATCTCCCTTTCCCCTGCATAAAAAGCATTTGTTAGGATTCTACTCAAATTTCAAGAGCAATGACCTTTGCGTTGCTAAGAATATGCTCTACTAAATAACAGGAATACTTGGATGAGGTAATTCAATGGCAAAGAAAATGAACTGAAATCGTATTACCAAGTCCAGACGACTCCAGATTTGGTGAGGGCGAGAGAGAACTGTGCTCCGCATTCAATCTGACTCACTCCCTGCCCATTCAGACGTTCGATGTTCTGAGGAATGTTACAACCCTCGCTGCCCCCACGTCCTAGCTTCCCAAAATCTCCATCACCCCATGAGAAAACCAGTCCTTAAAACCCAAACATATATCCGCATCAACACACGTTGCATGTGATGTTACCACACAGAACATAATCCTGGACTAACATTCCCATCAACCAATTTTTATTCCAACACATTGAACTATGTTTTTACCTTCATCTGTAAGAGCCAACGTCTGTGCATCTCGACTTCCACAAGCCACCTGAACCACACGGTGACCCAAAAGCACCTTCACCTGCAAACCAGATGCACAGAAGTTTATTTATTTATCTAAAGTCGCAGAAAGCATAAAGATTATTTTCTCAAAATCACTGACACACTGCAGTTCAGAATAGAAAAGTATTACCTATCTATCGACCGTTAAAACAGTACATTCTATATAGTATGTGTGTGGGTAGTATGAATACATTTTGGACGTACAGCATCCACCGTGTTTTATTGTCATGTCCGTATGCTCTTTGACCTATGACGTATTAACATCAACATGTACCAACCTAGGCATTGGTACAAACAATTTATTCACAAGAAATTCATTAATCTGTACTTACATTTAAAAAAGTGGACATCTGCTTTGAAGTTTTTCTGCTTTATTTATTTCACTAACTTTTGAAATTTGACCGTTGATCAGCTCCCGTGGCATCATGGGATAGAGAAGTGTCTATCTGATACACACTCACAAATCTCGGCGGAAGCAGTAGACCATCCGGTTATTTCTAGCCTACTGTTTTGTACATTCTGAGGTTTCCGACATACTACTAGTTACTCATACCAAAGATATTAAATTAACAAGATGCGCCACTGCTGTTACAATGAATGGCGGGGAATGCAACGCTCAATATGACCGCTTTAGCAAAGGAAGTCCCGCCTTCCAGTAAAACGAGCCAATCATCAATCAGTAAAGACTGCTGATTCTCTGGGTCAGGGCTCTCGTGAGGCGCTTGCCAGCAAGTTTCTGATTTTGGATGCACTGTTAGTTTATGGACTGTAAGTCAAACAAATACCAGTTTTGGTCTCAGTTGGGTGGTGTTGTCTCCATGACCCAGACGTCCATATTCCCCCAGACCCCAGCTGTACAGTTCTCCACTGGATGTGATGGCAGCGCTGTGAGAGCTGCCGCAGGCGATATCTCGAATGCGTTTAGTCTTCAGTGCCTCTATTAGCCGTGGCTTATCGCAGTTCCTGGTGAAAAACAACGTAAACCATCAATAAATTGAAAGTGTTCTGTATGTGCTGTATCACCGTTGAGACAGAGATATAAAAACCTACATCCGGCTAAAGTGTCCAAGCTTTCCGTCATCTCCTTCACCCCAAGAAAACACTTTTCCATCTACAGTCAAAGCCATTGCATGCCTTCCACCTGCAGAAAAATAGCGAATGGTGTTAAACCACAGGTTCTAAGGGACATTACAGGATGTTTCCTTTAAAATGGAAAACAGAAGGGACAGACCTGAGTGTACGGCGACTTTCTTCACCACATAGTTGCTGAGGGCAGATATCTGACGTGGTATGGGGATTGTTCCACTGGACAGTCCTAAACCAAGCCTTCCGTTCGTGGCCTCTCCACAAGCATACACTTTACCTTCAGCAGTCACTGTATGGAACAAAAAAGGGAAATAGTGGTTGAAAATGATATTACCATTATGATTTTCTTTCTTCCAAAGTACACAAAAGAAGATATTTTGATGTTGGTAACTGAACAGCGTTGGCCCCATTTACTTCTATTGTACGAGCACAAAACCAATGCAAGTAAATGGGGGCCAGTGCTGTTCAGTTCCCAACGTTCTTCAAAATATCTTCTTTTGTGTACTGTGTAAGAAAGAAAGTCATAAAGCTTTTAAATGACAAGAGGTTGAGGAAATGGTGATATCATTTTCATTTTGGGGTGAACTATCACTTTAAAGCAGTAAAATAGCCAATACATGAGTACAAATAGGTGCACATCAATTGACAATTTGCTTGTAGAGCATGTACTTGGCAGATGCTTTAACTTGAAGCATCTGTAATTCACTGTACGCTATTGATTTTAACATTTTGTGTCATACCTAACAAAACTACACTGTTAAGGCAGTTTAAAGGGTCTCATGGTTATAAAACCTGTATTTTATAAAAACCTGATGTATTAGAAGTTCACAATCCTCTACACAAAGGCTCACAGGTGTCTTTAGAGACAATAACTCACCAGCAAAAAGACTTTTAGAGCCTCCAGCCACTTGCACTACATTCAGAGCAGACAGGGTCTCTGAGAACGACGGGACTTTTATCTGTGAGACAGTACAAGAGACAAGGTGAAATTACTTTCTCAAAACCTTGATGGCCCCCCAGTATTTTTTCTTCTATGAATATACGAATATACAATTTATTAAATGTTTGTTAAAAAAACCACTTAACTCAACATTCATTTCTTCCTCTTAAATCTGGCTAGGTCTCTTCAAAGAAATTTACAAAATGCTGAGAAAGCTTTTAGTTAAAGTTTTAGCCCAGATCAGCTTCAGAACAACAAGCAATAAATAAGAGTATTCGCTGCTTTGAATCAGTGGATTTTGTACTCTTTTAGAAGATGGGTTACAGCTATAGCACTGAAACTAAATCCTGATACCGTTACTAGGGATGCACCAATTCGAACAAACAACTGTTTCTTGAAGTGCCCTTGAAGTCCGTGAAGTCACCCGTAGGTTTCTGAGGAGCTGTTTTGAAGGTTAAAGTGGGCGGAGTCAGCCGCCGCCATCTTAGCAGCACATCACTCCCGGATAATCGTAAATGAGTAAAGAGGCGGGACGTGGTTGGAGCTGAGGCGCCTAATTGCTGAAACCACTTATAATTGGCACCTAATTTGCAGAATTAGAAGAAGAAATTCACCCTCCACAGTTGTCAAGAATTAGCTATAAAATTAGCTATAAAGACAAAAATATTTTTTGGGACCAGGGTGTAAACATGTTTAATTCTGCTTTAAAGTTGCCCATTTTTACACGGGGCTCAATGAGATTCTGCTGTATTTTGGAGCTAGTCTCTATCGACCAGTCAATGAATTGCAGTTTAAGTCACTTCCGTGTTGGCTTTAAGAGAGAGATCGGAAGGTTGCCGCTTGGCAAAGAATCATGGAGGCCCGAAGTGTCCATTAGTTGTATCCTTCGAAATCCTTTATTCTGAAAGAGCCCTTTGAAGTGGCCAGTTACGAGCACTTCGGTTTGGAACTACCCTTCAATATGGGGCCATGATTGTTTTGCTTCGTTGTGCGTTAAATCCCATTTGGAACGCACTGTCAAAGTTCTGTGTTCGGGTCGGTACACACAGCCCCGTCCATCCCTGCCAGCGGAAGAGTGTGATATGGTTTCTAGACGTTTCGCCGTTCGCTGGTTTCACCAACTCAATAAATAAATTCACGCTGCTCACGGAGAAGCTTATACAGGGACATTATTCACAACACAGCTAGCAGACAATTGCGCTTATCAACCACATGGGGAAGCCGTCAGCAAAGGTTCTAAAGTGTTGCTTAAACAAAATGTTTATATTTATTAACTTTCTGAACATTATGAAGTCATAAAATGCCTATTAATATTAAACATCAAATAGGTGATGTTTCTAAACATTTTATATAAACAGAGCACAAATTTATTGCATTTTCCCATCCTATTTTGATTCAGAGGTTTTATCGTCCCTGATCATTGATAGCGACAGCTTGAAATCTCTTTTACCGACCGATACCAATAATTGGTCATTATATCGGTGCATCTCTAGTTACAGCACTAGACAATGTCAATGTGCAGAAAAAGTAAGAGATTACAAATTTTGCTAATAAAACATTGCCTTGTAAAAAAAATTTGGAGTAAACTAATGACTTTCACATTACTGACCTTGGACCCCTTGAGTCCTCCAAGTTGGTCTTTATCATTGAGACCCCAGACAAAGACTTTGGTTCTAATGGTGGCAGCAGACTCCAGTCCAGAAAACCTTTTTCTAGAAAGACTGTTTTGAGAAATGCAGTTAAAAGATTTATTGCGATGCATCAGTATGTTTCCATCTTTACCAAACCTTTACTACGCACCTTCCGGTTGCAGTCTTCTCCTCCTCCTCCTCCTCATTGTCAGATGCCAGGAAAGGCACAGTGGCAAGATCTTCGTCCTCGGCACGTACTCGACCTATTATACTCAAGCCATGGATCTTACAGTCGATTCCCGAACTCCGGCACTGCTTAATGGCAATCTCTACATATCTGTGAAACTGAAAAATCTAACGAATATAATAAACAGAAACAGCCCAAAGAAACATCTCAAAGACATATCAAACATGTCATTTATATCAAACCAACCTCTGTACAGTCATTGAGCAAAGAGACAGCAGTGTCTGTTGGATTGATATTGATGGTCTTCAACTCAATCAGGTTATTGAACGAGCTTCCACCTGAAACAAAAGCAAAAACGATCAATTTACTCACATGAGTCTTATCGAAGGATGACAGAAAAATGCTTTAACACATTTCAGAAAGACATGTCAATCGTTTTTTTACCTGACACCACCACCAGTGAAGGCATGTAGCTACTGTCAGCAGGATCCACTACCATTTTAAGCCTGTGGACCAGCATATCTGGGAAGAGCTCCAACCTGATCCAGTGCTGTTGAGAAGATTCGACAGTTAGGAACTACCTAATATTTGGTTAACCCAAATAAGAAAATTCTCTCATGCCATTACATATGTACAGTGACTTCCTTACTTAAGTTAAACACAAACTATTTTATATTAAAATACGATGATGTTATCTTCTGAGCTTCGTCTTTTTAGCCCCGTATACCAAAAGTCCATACCCAAGAGATCCCTGCGTGTCAAGCATATGACTGCCTAACTAGTAATGATGGTTACATAAAATTTCACTAAATAAACTCAGTATTAAGTATTGATCTGGAAAAACATCTGGATTCAGACTGACCTTGCCCTGAGAGCCCGAAGACTGCCAGCACTGCTCTCCACAGTCTACGAGCCGAGACGCTTGGTTGATGGAGGACGACACGCTGAGATTCTTCACCACTCTGGACCACTCGTCAATCAGCATCCCACGCTGACTGCTGTGATGCCTCTTCAGCTGCTTACCCGAACGCCCACTGAACGTGGGTGACTGACCTACAGGTCAGACATCAAGAATTAGGTCATGAACGAATGGACACATACTATGAGAAATATAACGAATACTTTGATTTTAAATTGATGTTTAAAAAAGCTTGAGAAGGACCTGGTTCGTTTATTCGACCGAATGAATGTCTAGGGTTGTGTTTACGGGTCTTAAAGCAGCTCTCGCAAAAGTCAAAGTCATCACAGCTCCGACACTTAAACCTGGGTCCGTTTATAGGGAACATCTGACATCCGTCACACCTGAAGTCACAAGAATAATTGTTAGAATGTTGTTCCAATGTGGACCTCTCCTCATCTGCCTATTTCATTGCATGCCATCACACCTGACACCAGGATGCACGCTGGGCACAAGCTCCATCTCTGAAAGCAGTCCGGTCCAGTGTGATTGCTGAGGAAAGTCTACGATCACATCCTTCCCATTGGCACTGAAAGCTAGATACACATATTTGCATTTAACCTCGGCAGAGACAATCCTGTCATATAGTCTTGAGCTACATCGCAAAAATGAGTCATGTCATATAATCTCACCTTTAACCACACCTACACTCCTGTGAGTGACAGATCCCCACTTGTACTTTGGCGTTGTAACCGAAGGCTTCACTCGTACCTTATCGCCAATCTTTATGTGAGATGGAGAACTCTGAGGAGGAAATCCTGGAAGCCACAAAAGGGTGGAATTTGAAAAGCCAAAAAACATTTTATCACTGTTTTCGATACAATTGTATCGTATGCGCTTTCATAGTGGTGTAGAAAAAATGTTACCCAGGAGTTCAGTGTGGATGTACCGAACCCAGTAAGTTCCTCCCTTCTGCTGCCAATCACACTGCACGTTAAGATCATGCAGACCGTCTCTGTCCAGCTTGATCACTTTACCCGCATCTCCTTCATACACCTCCTCATATGTCCTGCAGCATCGCACCATCATGCCCACCTACAACACACACAGGTCTCAGATCAGCTCATCGATAACACATCCGGGAGTCTCAGACACCAATTCAAGTGACCACACAAACTGTCCCATAGAGTCTGAATGCTTAATCTCAAAGCACACAACAAAATGTCTTTGCCAGGTTTCACAAAAGGCTTAAATGAAAGTTTGAGCGGTCTTAACTAAAAATAAATTGCCCTGACATATTTTAAAAGATGTAATTGCCATTGTTTTGTCTCAAGATGCACATTAGTAATATTTTTATCAATGGCTTTTTAATAAAAGCAATTTAAATATGCTTATTTAACTTAGTCCTGGCTTAAGGAAAGCCTTATTTTGAAATTCTCAACTTTAAACAACACGGATTTACTTGAGCAGCAAAACTGCATAAGATATTAACACGTTTTGAGACTTTTTTTATCCAATTAATAGATGCTGTCTTCTCATGCTCAACATGGTCAACTTGAGTTGGACATATGACGTAGTATTTCACCAGTGAATGTGATCGGTTCTTCACCTGAATGTTCTCTCTCACGTATACAGCATAATCATCATTGCTCTGGAAATCGGACCTCTTTTTAAACGTCTGACTCTCAGTAACCACGACTCCAGGAGGCTGATGTGTAGGAGAAAGACCATCAGTTAGCATTTAATGAGTCCAAGACATTCTTCACCTCATATAAGCCGTGTACACGTATGCATTTATACGCACAACAGGGAAGGCGGGCTCAGGTTCCTCCAACTCCTCCAGCACTTCTTCATCGGAGTACTCATCTGACACAGTGTCAGCATCTGACAGATCTGTAATGTGAACATCTGGATGGTCCAACAACCAGCCCACCAATGCCTCCACACCTAAAACCCATGCAAACATTCATGCACATGTAAACTGGAATTACGTACACACATATTTGTCTCAAATATCCAGTGGTGTGATACCTGGCACTCCAGAGGGGCCCGTGGTTCCAGAAAGGGATTTGAGGGCAAACTCAATGTTTTTCCTTTGAAAGCCCATCTCCATCAGCTGCAGGACGATGGGAGCTGGAGGCACAGGTGAGGTCTTGTGTTTCTTCTGTTTGGGTGGGCGCATGTGCTGCACAGTGACCGGAGTGGTGGCTTCGCTTGAGCTGCTGTCCTCAAACAGAGGAGACGAGGGGTGTGTGGATTCAACCGCGAGGTACTGACACACAGCCAGGGCCGCTGCCTAAAACCCACACATACACCGTAATGAAGATATTTGAAATAAATCATAGAACTGGGTGTTAGCTGAATCTCAAATTCATAAGCAATCCCCAATGTGTATGTTTTATTTCATTTCAAAGAACAACAAGCATTATATGTATCTGATAGAAATTTAAAGCAGAGGAAGTAAAGGTACACATCTGACCTCCAGTTCCTGTCGGTGGAAGATGGCTTTGATTGGAGAGGGTTGAGTGGATGCAGATAACAGCTGCTGGAGGAGGATGAGGGGAGGCTGAGGACCCTCAGGTGACAAATCACCCACATCAGGTGATGAAGCGCACTGATCCTCTGAACACAAACACAAATAATATCAATATCATGTGAAACGAACTGTTGATTTGTATGAGCTGTTGGATAACACATTAAGTATAACAGTAAAGGTTATGTCGTTTTAACCTTGTGTACGAGTCTATCTTCTGTGTAACACAAAAATAAGATCATTTCAGAAAAGGCTTTTGTTTTGTTTTGTGTCCATGTTCTGCAGAAGAAAGTCATACATATTTAGAATGATTAAAGAATTTTTAGGTGAATTACCCCTTTAAAATCCAACATTTACAGGATCAAATAAAGCAGGGCTCCAAAAGCACCCCCGGTAAATTTCAACACATGAACAACAGGAGGCAGAAAAGTGACAAAACTGGAGGTTGTAGCAGACAGCGAGATGACACGTAGGTCTTCACAAGTCCACGTAGACCCAACATCAGACCCGATCGAGTTCGGGACTAGAACTTTGATGAGTGCCTCCGACACGGGTCGGGTCTGATATTAATGTCCTCGGATCTCGGGTAGTTTACAATAGATGTGTTTTTGCCTAATTGATCCGAACTGTCCTGTACATTGAGCGTGCACCACGCATACATGCATGAATTATACACGCATAAATAGCAGTGCGGTCAACACTAGCGCTTCCACAATTTATAAGGCTATCATCATTCTTTTCTTCAAATCCTTTGGTCACAACTTTGGGTCACTTCCGTCAAAACACATCTTCAGTACTTTTGTAATGTCAGTGAAGTTAACTGATGGACTGATTTTCATTTCATAACATCACATCATGAAGAACTGTTCAAAACCTTTTTTTGTTTTCTGCATTTAGATCTGTGTTTGATAATAGTCATGTGAACCACCTCAACAAAACAAAACCAAATAAACAAACCAACACACACAAAATAAACAGACAGATAGAACAGCCAGGAAAAAAACTAACAAAAACAGACAAACCAAATATCGCTCAGGCAGCAAAACGGAATCTGTCGGTAGAAAGTCAACATATACAATAGAGTCAATAGATTCTGGTCTTACCCGGAGGGTTAGGGTTGACGTCTGTAACGGCTGCCTGAGAGAGAATCTGCCGGAGTTTGTCCTGGTGGGACAGGAGAGCCCTCGCTGCTTTCAGGATGAACAGCCTGAGCTGTTGACAGCGTAATAAATACACATCCACCTGATCTGCTGCAATGACAAACACACACAATTTATCATTAAACATACGTAAATGTTTTTTTGCTTTGATTTCAAATGCAAAATTGTGTTTACTGAAGCAGAAAGGATGTTGACATGATCAACTGGGCAGAATACCAGGAAGCAGAAACATTCCACCAGATCACATCAGGAGACAGAGGTGGGTTATATGGATTTGTCAGTACCTGTAAGTCCTCTGCTGAGGGATTTCTTCATGCGTTGCTTCTCCAGCTTGCTTCCTGCTAAGTTGACCAGCTGTGCCCACACAGTCAGCATGGGCTCGGTGAAGGGCAGATTCTGAATGCTGAATGAAATCATGTGAACCTGAAAAGAAATCCAGACAGGAAACAAGAAGCTAAATATAAGCAACAAATATACATGCATATTTAATGTAAATTAGCAGTGTGTATACCGTATAATCAGTTCCATTTGACATATTTTACATCTATTATATTCGTAATATGTCCAACAACACCCATTACACATTATTCATGTAATAAGTCTTTCACAAAGTGTATTGCAGTTAAACATGTCAAGGTCATGGCATACTGCCACACATCTACCAAATAAACACTCTAAACATTCTACAAATTACAGTCTGTTGTCCATCTGCACCCTACGTGGTGGAGCATATGTACCGGTTTGAGCTGGCTGAGCAGGCACACTTTGCAGGTCCTCATCTCGTGAAACTGCACAGTGATTCGTCCTTTAGGCGTGATGCGAGTCACGGTGCCCTCCCCGTATTCCTCGTGAACAACAGGTCCACCCAGACGCAGCCGCCCATCGATCCCACCAATGACTGCCAAGACAGCCATCAAACTGCCAACTGCTGGAGCTTCGGCGTTGGGAAGGTAGTCTTCAAGCACAGCCTGAAATACAGGGTTAAAGTGCACTTGTAATACTTGTAACAAATAAAACTACTTGGAAAAACAAAAATATATATACATGACATTCAAATTCTAACTTACTGCTTCCGGGTGTCTGCCTGCCATGATGTCACCGATACCACTGAGCTGGGAGTTAATGTATTCGTTAATGAGGCCATTCCATTGGCTGAGGGAGTGAAGCGTACGCAGTACACCGACTATTTCCTCTGCTAATGTACTGCTGTGGGTGGCTGTCAGAGAGGCTTGAGGGCGGGACTTTCTTCTACGCATAGAACCGTCTGTAAAAAAATATATTCATAATAATAAATGTAAAAAAACTAACTACTAAAACAGAATGTAGTGAGGGAGGAGTTCTAGCAAGTAAGAGTAAATATACAGTACCCCTTAGGAGAGGCAGGTCTGAGGAACAAGTGCTGAGGAGACTGCCCAGGAAACCAAAGAGTTTTTCCACTAAGAACTTCATATCCTGAGTGCGATCTGTTTTGTCCCAGGATGGCAACACTGCTTGCAGCAGCCGGAGGGCAAGAATCTGCCAGGGAGCGAGATGACATGTTTTAAAATGTGACCTAAAGATTGTGCTGATTTAAACCCTCTGGTACTGTTTGGATTGAATTTACACATTAAGGTACCAAATCGTGCCATATTTAGAATCAAATACTATAATCTATTATGTAAATACTATAGTATATGTAGTATGCATTCAAGAAAAGATGTTGTCTATGTTGCTCCGTACAAGGTTATTTGTGTCATTGAAAATAAAGGGTTACTCGTGAATACATAAAAAAAATAATAGTATGCTACAATATGTTGAACACAGTTATGGTGCGTTAGACTAGTACCTGTCTCTGTAGTGTAACAGCAGTGAAGGAGTTATGTCCCTCCACGATTCGTATGAGTAGATTGATCCAGGCTATTGAACTGAGAGTGCTGCACATCTGAGGCATTAGTGCTATACTGCGAATAAATCCCAGAGTGCACCAGGTCCTGTGCTGTTCACGGGATACCAGCTTATAAGAGGAACAACCTCAAAGAAGAGAAGAAAGGATATATAGATCAGAATGTAGCAGCATTTCACTGTTTGTGTAGAAATTTTGAAAAAGAGGCATTTGTAGTCCTATGTCCATATACGAACACAACCCAATTCCCAAATAAAACAAATTCTGCTTGTTGCACTACAAATAATATAGACATAAACAATGGAAAAATTATAATAAAAAAGTAATAATGGTTTATAAGTGTGTATGTAACAATGTTGTATGGCAGACATGCAGCTTTTACTGTAAAGGGACAATCCACCTAAAAATGAAATTCTGTCATCATTTACTCAGATATCCTCAGGTTGTTCCAAACCTGTATACATTAGTTCTGAAGAACACATAGGAAAATATTTGGAAGAATGTTAGTAGCCAGACAGATCTCGTCCCCCATTGACTGTCATGGTAGGTCAAATAAATATTATGGGAGTCAATGGATGAGATCGGTTTACTGACATTCTTTCCAATATCTTCCTTTGTGTTTAGCAGAACAAATAAATGGTAACAGGTTTGGAGCAACCTGAGAATGAATAAGTGATGACAGAATTTCAATTTTAAGGTGAACTATCCCTTATGTATAGACCAATACAAATTCATTCAATTTCAAGAGATAGTTGAGCCAAAAATGAAAAATCTCTCATCACTTTTTCAACCTCACGTCCATCCAATTCCTGTATGACTTATTTTCTTCTGAATTTCTTCTAATGCAAAAGAAGGTATTCTGAAGAATGCTGCTAACCAAACAACACTAGACTCTATTGACTTTGGACCATTATACCAAAACCACTGAGGCATTTCACAAAATAACCCTAAGTTTCATAAAAAAAACCATTAACAAAATTGAATGACATGAGGGTGAATAAATAATGTCAGACTTTTTATTTTTGGATTAGCTATTCCTTTACCCCAGGCATTGAGGCAAAAATACTTACCAGTCTTGTCATTGGCTCCACTCTCCACCAGTATCCTGAGCAGACCACACAGAGTGCTAACAGCCTCTGTCTGCATCACTTCAGCATGAATCCCAGAGGACAGAGACAGCGTCTTTAACAGGTTTACTGTACTGGTCAACATGATGGCAGTAGGGTGAGCACTCTTCTCCATCACTTCCCCTTCTGAGAGACACCACAGACAGAACACATATAGAACAACATTCCGGAAGTTAAATAAATGTGACTTGAATTTTGCTTTCCTCTGTTGCTTTCCTGTAGCTCAGTGGCTAGAGCATGGCGCTACAAACAGCAAGATCATGGATTCGATCCCAGGGATTTTTTAACAATAAATTTAACACAAACTGACCCATATTTCAACATGGCAACATAGAGGGCAATAAAACACCTTAAGATGGGTAGTAAAGACTCTGTTTTATGTTATCATGGATTAAACTGTACCATATCAGTAGAACTCACCTGTGTCATCTTCAGTGTCCGAGTCTTCTGTGGCGGGTTGTGCGGCAAGTGGTGGCTCAGCCAGTTTAAGGTCATACTTGCCCTCTTTACCCATCCTATAAGAGTTAGTGCTGCTGGTATCCCACTGAACTCTAATCCAGCCATCTTCCCCCAATTCCCCAATCACACGCCCCAGGCCTGGTGGTGGGCCATCCTACAAACAGCATACAAACACCTTAATGCACCAACTTGCTATTGTCAGGAGTAAAGAATGCTGAACTGATGGAGCCGTGATTCATCACACATGAAGTATTCAGCTCACCTGGTCTCCCCACTTCCAGTCAGGTCCTCTCGTGACCCTGGTGCCGATCTTCATCATAGCAGCCAGCTCAGGACCAGATGCAGGGAGAGGGGTGGGGGCTGTCTCTTTCCTGGACTCTTCAAGAACTGTAGCAGATCCTCCATGAGCGGCAGAGCTCAGCTCATCCTCAGAGCTGTCAGAGCTGGGACCTGTAAGAAACCACCATTAAGTACATTTTTTATAATTATATTAAATGAATGTGTCATTGCTACAATTCAATACATTCAAAAATCATACAGGAACTCCGTAAAAAAAGCTTAAAATCAATCACATTTTGTATGTAACAAATTGCCCTTACAAATTAAATCGGGCGACATTTAATATTACTAATACAATACTGGGGACTTGAAAGATACCGAACTGTAGAATTGACCCTAATCACATAGTTAAGAATGCATTCTACATGACAACAGAGGACTATCTCCAAAAGAAAACAAATCTTGTGGTGGTGAATGTGGAGCTGACCAATGAGTCTGAGAACACTTTGGGTCAGTGCGAGGATGCCGGAGTTTAGAAGCAGGCTGAGGCTGTTGGATCCATGTTTGAGAGTGAGCATGTGAAGCATGGACAGCAGAAAGCGTCCCTGAGGAATGGTACCCAGACTGGGGCCCGCTGGGTTCTCATTAGTGATGGTTTGCAGCGGAACTGGCTGCACACCTGAAGATAGATCCAAAATAATAATCAGCAATACTGCACTTAAAGGTAAACATTATCCAAAAATACAAATTCTGTCATTATTTACACAACCTCTTGTCATTTCACACCTGTATGGCTTTCTGTCTACAGCAAAACACAAAAGAAGATATTTTGAAGAATGCTGGTCATTAAACAACGACAGTGGTCATTGAATTGGGTTTGTGTCCATACAATGGAAGTCAATGTGTACCGGCGTCATGTGGTTACCAACATTCTTTAAAATATCTTATTTTGTGTTCCGAGGAAGAAAGAAAGTCCTACAGGTTTGCAATGAAAAACACATAACGCATGAATACACATCTTATTCAAAGGTGTTTTGTTGTTGGATGCAGGACTGAACATAAGTCTTATTTTACTCCCGACATCCGAGTCTTTGAAGACGCTGTGGAATTGTTTTATTACTCAATGGAATGTGCATCTGGTGAAGTCCCTTTACACCGGGATGCTTCACAAAAGAATGATTAGTAAAATGCTGGATTCACGGGTCATGTTTTCAGTTTTTAAACATATGACATGTTTGCCTGTGTATTGTCACTTATAAAAACAATTTGCCGTTGTAAAGACATAACGCGTTTGTGCATTCACTCATAGAGAGCATGTTTTCAGTTTTATAGAGATGATGCGTTTATCAATGTGGCGGATTTAAAGCCCCACTGCAATGCCTTGGAACGCACAGCATTATTTGATATGTTAACGTAAGCTTAACTGAAAAATGCAGACAGTGCGAGACATATCTAGTGATCCCGCCCCCTTTTATAATAACCAATAGCGTTTAATTTACGGCACACAGTCAGCCTGGCAGAGCTGCATGTAACAGCGTAATAGCCACAGTGTTGTTAAGTTTTTTGAGAATCAGTGATTGCTTGTTATTTACATTGGTGAGTGGCGTTTGTTGTCTTCTTTACTTATCAAGGCTGCTATGTCCGATCTCTTCCATATAGCCTTAACTTTCAATATTCTGTGTACACTTGAAAAGGGTCAGATACGTTGCGTTTCTCTGCGGTTTACATGAATGATCACTTAAATGATCAGCTCTGTGCTATCATGTCTTTGAACCGGAAGACGCTCACGTGCAACCCCTCACATGACACTCATGCGAAATTGAGACTTAATGGTAAAGAGACTTAGTGGTAACTCTCTGGATAATCCCCCATCTCCAATCTAGAGCATTATGAGTCATTCATCATGAATGTGCGAACAAGTGACTGATTTTGTGGCGCCGCATCCGCAGCTCTCCTAGTGAAGGGGCGGGACTCTTCGGATGGTAAAGCGGATTTGATTGGACGAGAACTTTGATGAGAGGCTGAAGTCTAGCGTGATGTCATGGAATTTCTAGATTTATTCGAGCGCACGTGCCAGACTGTCAGTTTTGAACGGTTATATCTCCTAAATATTTTGTCAGCGCTTAATAGCATATGAGATTATTGATGTCCTTAAGGCTCACTCATTTTTAATAAAAGGGAAAAAACTGTCATTTTGATTTTATTGGATCTTTAAGGACATAACGTGTTTGTCCATTTACTCAGAAAACCCCAAGCTCGGTTTTTCAACAAATAACTAGTTTGTCTTGTGTAGCTACTCTCACTTATACAAAACAATGTGTTTGGTTTTATAAGAAAAATGGACATGTAGGGCACAGTTTAATAAAAGCTCTGTGGTGTATTTCAAGCTGAAACTTCACAGACACATTCTGTGGACTGGCTACATTTGGGGCCCTTTAAAGTTTCAAATCAATAATACAGTACTTATTTAATGTCATTGCTTTTTTAGACAAATAATATAAGCATGGTTAGGAATGATTGGCTTCAGACATACCCAGCTCTTTGAACTTCACACTGGCCTCCAGCAGAATGTTGCGGACGTTCTGGATGGACCACGCATAAAGCTTACCAAAAGTCACCTCCAGCAACATGCGGTTAAATGGAGGAATCAGATCTACGTCCCTCAGACAGTCAGACAAAGGCTCCCTATTCAGAAAACGCATCTTTAGAACACGTATATTTATTGTAAATCTGCATACGTATATTTTGTACCTACCCAATATTGGTCCCTTCAGGAATGACTCTCTGCCAGCCGCAGAGCATGGCGTACTGTACAGAAGGCAGGAGGAAGCATTTGGACACCAGCTTCAGCATCGTGTCTATCCCCTCCAGTCTGACCTCAGCTCGCTCCAGCTGGACACAAGAGTGAGATTGTCATCACAACGATGTGGTAGAAAGAGCTATAACAGTTGTGCAGCTAAATATAGTCCCTAAGTGATTTAAGTGTCATGTTTCTGGAGGAGGTTGAATAACTAGTTAAACTACCTGTTTGAGGAGGCACTTCCTCATCTTCTCCACATCCAGCGGCTCCTCTTTCAAAGCAAACTCCACAATGGTGCTCATGAGGCTGGACTGAGAGGAACCCTGAACGCTGTGCCGAAGCCAGCGGTACTTTTGAACACTGCCAATGGTGTTTAGCAAAGGCTGCCATTTATCCTGTCACACAAGTACACATTTAACCATACACCTCCTTAAAGAATATCAAAACAAAATCGTCTCAATGTAAACTACAATGCAACTTAAAATGAAATATTTTCTGAAGTTGATGCTTTATTGCATACATTTTGTGAAAAGAAAGTTCTGTTCAATACAAAAGGTATTTGACAACAAACAGAAAACAGCCAACCTTTTGGGACTTGACAGCGGTTTGCTTTTTGTCCACAGGGGCGGGGTTTATCGCAGCAGGTGGCTCCTCATTGGTCCCTTCCCTCTCAAGCTTGCACTCCTCCACATCAGCTGACTCAGACTTTTTGGGCACTGTGAGAAACAATCAACAAACCTTGTTATGACGTTTACATTGAGTCAAATTATATCAGCATTCATTTAAACGTCATTTAACTACATTTCTTTTTGCGTCGATCTCTGATGAGTTTCTGTGCGATCCTCTTCCAGCGAGGTTGTGAGCTGAGCAGCTTCAGTTTGGACATGATAGAGAGGTCGTTGCTGACCGCAGGTCTAAGTTCATTAAACAGAAAACGCAGCCTCTCGATCACAGGAGCGCACACCTCCTTATAAGAGCGCCCCTGCTCTTGGTGAGTCTAGAGGAAACATCAAACAGGAGAGGTCAAAAATCAGGCAATGAGGTCATCGTGAGGCATTTGATCGGTAATATTAATCTTCCTCACTTTAATCAAAGAACACTTCGCTTGGTACACCATTCGACACACGTCAATCACAGATTTGGGGAGGGACCTCTGTTTACCCTGGTCCACACCCAAGGCACATTGATCGACGAGCGAGAGGGCAACATGACCTGTGCAAGAAACATCACCAATTGATCACTCACGGATCACAGTATAAAAGGTACAAACAAAAGAAAAAATAGAAAAGTAGTTTCACAGTTTGTAGCAGAACCAGTTTGTTCAGACTACAAGATTTGAGAAACATGAAAAAGCTAAACTGTCTGTTGCAGTCAATGGTGGTTGCTATGGTTACCAAGGTCTTGATGCTTGAGAAGACAGCAGAGCAACAGGCGGCCCACTTCCTCCACCGGGTGTTCTAGAGGGAATGTGATGGGCGTAATGAGATGGTACTGTTTACAGCAGCGCTCGATTTGGCATAAGAAGTCCTGCAGAGAAACAAAAAAGCATCAAACATTAACCGTTGGAAAACATTTGTAAAACAGATTCTGAAATCCAATACTGTAAAATAGCATTACATACATACAACACAAACAATCGGATATTAATGCTATTTAAAAAAAATGTAAACCACATTTTATCATTCAGACAATCAACTTTAGATTTTTTTTATTTACTAAAATTCCAAATTATGTATTTAATGATTCTCAATTAAAATGAATGCATATTGTATTGCATGTTTGACCTTCACAGTGTGGTCCTGGGTGGTATTGTCAGCGATGGCCTGCAGAAAGGGCTGGGCGTGATCGCTAAGGGTGATTCTTCGGCAGTAGAGCTTGGATTTGTCTGGTGTGGTGGACCCTGGTGAGCTGCAGTGGTCCTCATCCTTCTCCTCATTATAATTATAATGGATTTGACTCGTCTGCAGACCACCGAAGAATATCGATGACTGGAGCCATTCTGAAAGGCAAAAGTATAAAGGAGATTAAAAAAGTCAGGATCATTTATTTAAAGAAATAGTTCACTCCTATTGTACGGAGACACAACCTATTTAAGTCAATGGGGACCAACGGTTTTCAGTTATTAACATTCTTTAAAATATATATTTTATGTTCTGCAGAAAAAAGAAGGCCATGCAGGTTTGAAATGAGAGAATTTTCATTTTGGGTGAACTATCCCTTTAAATCTGCCAAGGTCTAAAATGACACTTGCGATACTATAATATGAATAAACAGACTCACTGGCACATTCAATCTCTATGCGAGAGAGAGGGGTACTCATAGCCAGATAGGAGGCATGTAAACCTAGCAGCAGACCAAGGTTCCTCTCAGCATCTATCAGAGGGGAGGATAAGCTGCTAAGGTCAGGCGCCGTCACCGTCTCCTGATTGGGCTGGAGAATGACAAGAATGAAACAGCCAATCAGAACCAGACCGTGAGGGTTAAATGCTTTTCAGATAAAGTGGGCACAAAATAAAAGTTTCGTATAAATGCGGATATACCTCTATGTACTGGCCCACACAGAAAGCTTGCATAGACTCCCTGGTGTCTTCAAACTGAAGTGCTGCTTCCAATGCCACCACAGGATCTTCTCCTGCAAACTGGGCTGTGGAACACAAATCTACTATAGAACGTTATGTATTCTCCTAAAGATTTAAAAAAAACTTTTAAATAGCGATGCATATTACACATCTGCATACCAAGGATGCTGTTCCCAGTCAAAGTCTGAGCCTGGAAGTCTTTGATATCATAGACCTTCCCATCAATGACGGTCCAGAAGCCACCGTCCTTATTGTGGTTCTCCAAGTCAGCTTTTCGGATAAGTGACACCTCTTCGTTGTTCTTGGAACTCGATCCGTTGAAAAAGAAACCTGTATGGAAACTGGGCATTACACAAGGAATCAGACCTTTTAGGAAGGAAGTGCTGGGACAGAATGATCTCGTACCCATTAGTCCAGGCCAGGCGAGATCCTCATTGTCATCTCTTTCTGCACCAGGAGCAAGATGGTTGAATCGATCCAGGTGCTCTTGCAAAGCCGCAAGGAGAGGGATGGATCCGGTCTCCTGCATCAGGCCAGCATCACGAGTCAGCAGCAGAACAATGGATACGATCAACTCTGGAAGCAATACACCTGAAGAGAGAACAGAAGAGAAGTTACCGAAGAAAGAGTCGTTGCTTGTTTACTTTAAGGTTGATCTAATGTTTTAAAAAAATTTGTGAGGAAAAAAAATGACACAAAAACACTATTACCCAAATAAAACAGAATAAAGGTTTGAAAATACACTGTAGTGTCCCTTTAAATCAGAAACACCTATTATCACAGTGGAAAAGTGCAATAAAACAAAATCACATTCTCACCTGTTAGGTCTCCTTCAAGGACACGTGCCACTTCTGCGAAGTGCCGGTGGCTGTTATGGGCGATGCTGGTGGAGACAGGAAGAATGTCCCCGATGTGTGTGCACAGCAAAGCCATGTACTTTTTCAACAAAGACCCCACTCCTAGAATCTCAGAGTGACTCAGAGCTGTGACAATAAGAGTTACTGTTAACTAGATCAAGTCCTTATAAGCAAGCAACACTAAATCTTGAGGTCAAGAAATTGTGGTTACTTACTGTATCCTCCTACACCTACTGTGCCATTGACACCCACATACAGCTTGCAGACAAGCAGCCTCTGAAAGCGCAGCAAAAGGTCCAGAGAAGCCGAACGTTCCTTGCTGACTTGCTCCGTGTCTTGGCAGTTCAAAATGCGACGTGCCACTTCTTTGAGACGCGCTATGGTCTGTGAAGCAATGTTCCTATGAACAAAACACACCATAGAGTCTTGACTTTCTTTCTTTGGAGGGATGTACAGTGACGCCGTTTTTATATAGAGTTCTTTATTTGTGTTCTACTAAAGAGAGGAAGTCGTATGCATGGAGGATGGCATGAGGGTGAGTAAATAATTGGAGAATTTCATGTTGATGAAAATCAATGGGATGATAAATGCGCTGATGCAGTGGATGCGAGCCGCTCCAGTACCTGAGCAGCTGTTGCACCAGCTGAACCAATGGGAGGCTCTGTTTATTGGCAGACTCATAGATGCCAGTGTTGATCAAGTCTTTGTCCAGGGTGGTGCGGCAGCGATGAAGAGAAGAAGCGCTTGCCTCCTGCTCATCAATCTCCTTCTCTTTTTGGGCCTCCTTCTTTGCTTCGATGTCCTGGTGTAGGGAAGCATAAAAACAGTTGAAATGTTACATTCAAGAACATCCAAGGAATGAATGACACGGAGTGTGGAGGGTGATATTTTGCTTATGGAAGGAGTATTCTTGTATTATGTGGCAGTGGCGAATGGCTTTTCCCCTCGTGCCTTGTGAAATTTCTCCACTGGGCAGTTCTCTGTGGGGTTTTGTAGGTATGAGGGTGAATAAATGATGAAACGACTGATGAATAAAACATGCTTACCTGGATCTCGGCCGTGATGGCAGCGTTCAGAGCGGACTCCAGCCCTCCATCTGCCATCAGACTGCTAACAAGGAGATCGATCATGAAGCGACGACCAGGACTTACACTCATTTCATTGGCTGACGCTGAAAAACACAGAAATGCTTTTGACCATCAACTCCCCATGTGCTGGAAAGAACCATCACACTGACTTTAATGCAAAAAGGGAATGTCTTGCATTACTGCACATCTCAACCGATTCTATGGTGCCATGCCGAAAGAGATTTTTATAAACCAACCAAATGCAAATTCTAGCTCTAATGTATTTATACAGGAATATTTTGGGAATAAAATCTGTGCTTTTGTTTTTCCCCTTACACAACTTCACTGATGATTTTCATCTTACTTTGAAGTCTTTTGAGATGCTGTAATCCCTTTCAGACATGTTTTTCTCAAAGTTTACACACATTTAAAACATTTATTTTTAAAATTAGTATGCTATAGTATTTAATATAGTACACTATAGATAGTAAACACTAGATAAAGTAGTGTGTTTATACATTTCTACAACAAACTGAAGTATTCTACAATAACTTAAGTTGATCAATGTTTATAGGTATATAGTAGTTATACTATACTAAAGAATTAAGAATTACATATATTGCAAGTACAATGTAAATGTTTTTTTAAATAAATGTACTATCCAAAATACTATTGTATGCTACAGTATGTAGGTGTGTCATAATTAGTTCAGTTGCTCAATTTGTGGAATTTGTTCAGCTGCTCAATTTGATGACTTTTATTTAGATAGGTTGTTTAAAAAAACAGAAAAAGTTTCAGTGTGCATTTGACGATAACAAGAAGTGACCTCGAAGAGCAGCTCCAAGTATTTAACATCCTCATGATGACATACAGACACTAGAACTGTTATGAGCGTCACATTTAGTGCAGAAAACCCTTTTACTCACTCCGAGAAACACAAAACAAGCAGATCACATATTTAAACAGCAACCGAATAATTATTTGCACTAGTCCACTGATTCTAACTCTATGTTGCATATTTATCAGAATGCATGCTTTCCGAAAGTCAAACTCATGACCTTGCCATTGTTAGCACCACGATCTACCAGTTATAGGTGCTAGTAATGAACAGAAAACTCTTAGCAGCACTTATCCATTGATAACACAAATAAGTGTTATATACTAACCTGTGTTGGGCAGTAGTGAGGACAGGGCTCTTGCTCTTTCCTCTGCAGTAGGCAGTAGCGCTGACCAGCCACTCTGTAGCACGGCCTGAGCGGCCACCTGCACAGTGTTTAACACCCCAGCATTGCTAGCCAGCGTCACCACCGTCTGCTTGAGGTTATTAAGCAGCCCGCTGCCCAAGCCCAGACCCAGCTCCTCAGGGTCCACCTGGTTACTGATGGCTGCATGAAGCTGAAGAGGTAACAAATAAAGCTGGAGTTTCTTGAAAGTTCGGAATCAATATCTGGAGTGTCTATTAAAGAAAAACTAGCTTAAACGAAAGAACAGATAAATAAAGTTTAGACATCAACCTGTAGTCTGAGCAGATTGAGAGCAGCCACAACCATGCATTCTTTCTCTTGGGGCGGTGGCCAATCAGAGCTGCCATCCATTCCCTCGCTGACCTGTCGTAGAAGAAGGTCCAGCTGCTCGAAGGTCATAGTGCACACATCCACTACAAATGGTACACGTAGCCCGACGGACCACTCAGAGCATGACGACCATGAAAAGCTCTGAGAGAAAAGTATCAAAAATACTTAACATGTACAAGGCAGAAACGGACACATCACTTCCTGTCAACGCAGACACGTGATACACCGTACCTGACCAGGCCCACAGGCGATGCCCACTATGTGTTTGGAGTTGAGGCCTGGCAGAGCTTTTGGCTGCTTCTTATTGGAGAAGAGTGTGTCAAAGTGCTGTAGTTTGTCATTGCTGCCCCAGCTGTGTACCTCTCCGTCCTCTGTGAGGGCCAGACAGTGCGTGGAGCCCACCGCTACATCCACCACCCTCTTACCTATATCAAAAGAAAGAATATATTAAGAGTCATATATAGGTTTTGAACCACATGGGGTGAATCAATTTCTAAAATAAATTGGTTTTGGGTGAACTACCCTTTAAGACCCACTCATTTTCTCTATGAAAAAATTATGATTATTTGCAAATCATTAAAACTCTTTTTTTGAAATACATAATGAGAACAATGACTCCAGAAAAGTCATCTATTTAGTCCTCTCGAAACCTCTAAACCCAAAAACACAAAGCACCGAACCTTGCAGACTGTCTAGTAGTTTGGGATAACGGACGTGCTCATCTGTGCCGTGGCCGAGTCTTTGATTGTCTCCTTTGCCCCAGGTGTACACCTGCCCATCTTTAGTGAGCGATACAGAAAACTGGCTCCCGCAGCAAACCTTCACAATATCCAAATCTTGAAGCTTCTCCACCAGCTTTGGTGTTTTACAGCCATCGCTGCCACCACGACCGAGCTTCCCGTAGTCCCCATCGCCCCATGACCATACTTGACCTAAACATAAGCAGAGAAGGTCCTTATAGCATCTAAAGAATGTAGGACCACAGATTAAGCTTCTTAATCAGATTTCATACCGTTCTCAGTGACAGCGAGGGTCTGTGCATCTCCACTGCCACAGGCCACATACATCACTTTAAGACCCTTCAGAGCGGTCACCAGCATAGGGGTGGTCTGATCTTCACTGGAGCCTGTTGGGAAAATAGAAACATCTCTGTAGGTAAGACTGCTAAGTAATACACATCATTTTTTTATTCAAACTATGGAGATTACCGTGGCCCAGCCTGCCGTAGTTTCCACGGCCCCATGTGTACAGTTCTCCATCTGCTGTGATCGCCGCGCTGTATGTGCTGCCACATGCAATATGCACAACTTGCTTTCCTGCAGGCCTTCCAGAGAACATTGCGATCATGGTGGGCTCCTCCAAATACCTGCCAAACAAACAGAAGTCAACAAAACCTTAGGACATGTGTTATTATTTTGTACCTAAAAGAGGCAAGGACTATGTTCAATTGTATGTTTGTATATTATTTGCTTTTAATTTTCCCTCGGGTTCGATAAAAGCAACAACATTTTATTGGATGTATAAAAAAAGCCATTGCATTTTGAAATGGAAATGGGAAATGGAACTCTTACGCACAGCCCTTTCCACCTAAGAAATGTTGCCAAGTTACGAAATATTGTATGTGTTGCTGACGCGGAGAAGCTTATTCATGCATTTATGACCTCAAGACTTGACTACTGTAATACACTACTTAGTGTTTGTCCTGCATCATCAATTAACAAACTACAGTTAGTTCAGAACGCAGCTGCCAGAGTTCTAACCAGGTCCAGAAAATACGATCACATAACCCCAATTTTATCAACCCTTCACTGGCTACACATTAAGTATCGTATTGACTTTAAAATTCTTTTAATCACTTATAAAGCCTTAAAGGGTTTAGCCCCTACCTACCTAACAGAGCTTCTATCACACTACAACCCATCACGCTCTCTAAGATCTCAATACTCAGGACTTTTGATAACACCTAGAATAACTAAATCCACTAAAGGGGTCGAGCTTTCTCATACGTAGCAGCTAAACTCTGGAATAGCCTTCCTGATATTATTCGAGGATCAGACACACTCGCCCAATTTAAATCTAGATAAAAAACGCATCTTTTCAGCCAAGCATTCACTTAATGCAAAATATGCTAAATAAACCACCAGGAGATGCTGACATTAGATATTATTTACTAGAATAATTGGATTTATTATATAAAACACCATGTAGTGTGTTTTACCCTTTCTTGGGTTTTTCTTTTTTCCCCTGTAAAGCTGCTTTGGAACAATGCAAATTGTGAAAAGCGCTATATAAATAAAAATTGAATTGAATTGAACTGGGAGCAGACTGACAGTTGAAGGGGAGGAGTTAACAGATGCTCCGCCCAAGCAAACTAATTTGCACCATTCAAGATGGAGTGTCACTACAGGACGGAAGTGCATTTTCAGATTTTAATTTAAGGTTATGAAGGCTCATGAATTTTAAAAAGAGAAAGACCCACATTGGTAAGCTATTTACAAAAAACCGATGCAATATTTCAAGGAAAAATAGGAATTGTTATTTTTATTTCACTGGGACGTTAAGGTATGTACTGGAGAAATTTATTTTGGCATTAAAGCAAAGTACATGGTATCAGGAAGCACACGTTTAATTCAAATATACAAAAAGGCATAGCAAAGCAAAAGATTTGCAAAGAATTGCAAACATTGACTACAATTGGATATCTAAATAATATTGATCAATCTTCTTTAGAAATTATCTTTTGTAGCCATTCTCCTGAACTAAAGAATACATTTTACTCATGTGTGGTGTGTACATTTTTGTCAAGCCTTCTATTATTTTTCTCAAAGCTGAGAAGACCAACTATGCAAAACATGACTGCAACATTTTTAATACATCTAAATAAAATATCTGAATAAAGAGCAATGATCTCGGTTGACTGAATTTGGGAAAGAAAAAAAATAGAGAATGTATTTGATCACCTAACTAATTTACCGATGACCACATAACACAGTTGTTGAATGGATCAAACAAAAATTGTATGTCTGACACACTGACAAGCTAAAATATGTTTTGTCCCTCACCTTGTAAATCAGTGATATATAATGTTGTGTATATACAATCCAAAATACTATATAAAAAAATCTGCAGACTATTCTTTGCGGATGTGTACCAGAAGTTAAGTTTGGGCCACAAAAGCGTGAAAAAAAAAGTTTATTGTTGCTTTGAAACCGTCCATATCTAGCATAGGGAAACAATAACAATACTTGGACAGACATTCATTTCTATGTGAAATTCTTTATGTTTTCATCCAAATTAAAACAGTGGCAGAGATGTGGCTACACTAATACTTAATCCTTCAAAGAGGGTTTCTAAAAAAGATCATGTCTTTTTAATGCTATATGAGTCATACAGATTGAGCTGCATGTTTAATGGAATTGTTTTCTGAAGCTCTTACGTAGTATCTCCATGTCCCAGTCTGCCTCCATCTCCACAGCCCCAGGAGAACACCTCCCCATTGACTGAAAGAGCCAGATAGTGCTGCCCATCAGGATGTGCCGCCAGCTTCACAATCTTTCTGGCTGATAATGCATGGACTAGCATAGGGGCCTGATGGGAAAACATAATTTGGGTTTGGCACCACAGTAAATGATGTATACTGTACCAATCAATGCTCAAAAACAATGCAATGTGAGAAAATGTGGGAGTTTACAAAAAGCAGGACTCACTAGAGTGGTACTTTTGTAATTTTGAGTATAGACAGCCCCAGTGATGGTCAGAATGAGAGATTCTTTCTCGGAGCACACAATCTGAGTCACACCCAGGTTGGACAGTGCCTTGCACTGGATTGGTCCATTCACATTTGCGTAAGGCTTCCAGCCGAGCAGACCCCAACCGATCACCTCTTGCAATGTACCCTAGAAAAGAAAGAAAAAAAACTGAAAATGAGGGTTCCCTGGGGCTTCCTAGAGCAAAAGAGCAGCTTCATTCACCACAACAACAAAAGAAGTGGGTCACAAAGATAGCAGGCAGTAAGAATAAGATGAATAGTACAAAGTATATGCTAAAAAACAGTAGTAAATCTGTTACCATATCATGGGTTCAATGCCCAAATAAGCACATATACGGTACTAGTACACCCATACACTAACAAGGGTAAGCCGGTACCAAGCTACTTATTTCATGTCAAACTAATGTCAGGAACGTGCAGCACGCATTACCTTGTTAGAAGTGGGTGAGCTGCACTGTGGGGGGCTGCAGGGGGCTGCCAAGCGATCTAAGTGTGCCATTATGACTACTGCAGTCTGCCGTAGGTCAATGGCCAGGTCATTATCTTGAGGCAGTGTAAGGTATCGCAGAAAACTCTCATTTGGGCTCAGAGGTGCTGAAAGGATCTGCGAATAAAAATAAAATAATAAGAAACTAAGACAGACAAATAGCAAAAGACAGATAACAACACTGCAGTGCAATTTTGTTTACATTTATAGTCCAATGAAATGTAAATTCTGTTTTTAAGTAGGAATGTTAGCCTGCAGGATGTCTATCCTACTAATATGTTTTAAAATATTGACAAAAATTACATTTGGAAGATAAAAGCATTCATAAAGTACAGTCTTCCGCTTTAAACTAAATGAATTTTACCATGGTGTGTTTCAATACCCGATTCTGATTGGATGGAAGGTGTGCTTTATAACTGTTTAATGCTCATGTAGTTCCAGTCAGTTTGATCAATGTTTATAATTAAATGACATTTTCACCTGTGTGATCAAAAATGACACTATAAACATCAAAAACAGCTTTAACTTGGCAAATGACCACGATTTATGCAGGATAATCAACAGCTAGCCTTTGCATTAAAATCTTTGAATGGATTGGATTGCGTCGGGTGGTTCTTTGGCCTCCTTGTCGTGCATTGAAGGTGCCGTTCCCCATGATGGCAAATATCAAACTTTAGTTAGTGTGTAATGTTGCTGTTATAGAATAAATAATATCTGCAAAATGATAAAGCCTAAAAAACGATAAAGCAAAATGATAAAGCTCAAAGTTCAATGCCAAGCGAGCTATTGTCTTTAACAGAATTGTCTTTTGAAGGACTACAGAGAACGTTGGAATCGGACTAAAGTCCTTTACTCCACGGGAAAATGATGTCACTATTCCGAGTTTTTGAATAACCTAAACCCAAAGGAATACGCCAAAAAAGGGTCGAGGCCTTCCTTAGAGAAGGGGAAGAGCGGCTGGAGTAGTGTTTGGTTATCAGAGATTGTAAACATTTAACTGAGCTACGATCTAAACTACTTTCACTTTCATCACAGTCCTACAGCTGGTAACAAGAATTCAGCTACATACATTTGAATAACCGTATGTTTTTAACTGATGAAGTGAAGTTGACGCCATTGTTACTGTTTATTGCTAAAAGCCAAAGCTTATGAAAACATGTGTACTGTGAGGGGGACCGACCAATCACAACAGCCTGAGAAGCAGAAGCTCGCTGATATGGTATGGGAGGAGGAACTTTATAGAAACCAGAAAAAATCCAATCGTTTTGAAAGAAGAGGGACAGCAGTGAACAATAGATTTGAAATATGTGAAATATAAAGCGTTTATTGAAACTAGAAACATGAACATCCATTGTTTAACACCGAAAAAACATGATCAAAGCTTCGAAAACAGCCAAAGAGTGGCACCTTTTAAATAATTTAACTACCATCGTACTTTTTAGTAAGATAAATTATTTTCTTCAGAGCTTTGATCTCACCTCGATCTCCTCCTCAGGAGCGGGCTCCTCCTTAGTGCTGTGGATGTTGTGAAAACGCTGCAGGAGGGGCAGTAAGGGGGCGCTGGTGCCCTGGGTGGAACGTTCATTATCCATCTCTCTGGTTCCGCTGTCCCAGAGTCTCAGCAGCAGAAGAACAGCAGACAGCAGCTGACTACATGACAACAACATGGAGAACAGACTGTAGTGTTTTTATTTTGTGTCATTTTATAATTTATTTCGTGTTTTTTTAACAGATCCTAACAAATGTTGTTTGTGACAACACTGACTGCAGCATTCGTTGTTCATAATGACAGAATGAAATGCTGCAAAACCTAAATGTTTTACATTTCATTGATATGTTTATTAGTCATTAAAAGAGAGAGACATTGATTTGGGTCACTGGTCAAATGCAAGATGGGGGAGGGGTACCTGAGAGTCCCTCGCTGTACTGCCAGCTCCAGCAGAATGGCCAGAGCCAAGTGCTGATCCTGCAGGGGAATGTTACTGGGAGCTTTTCCACTGCCACTTCCATGGATATCACTGACAAACAAGAACACCGTCAAATGAGCTTAAACAGCACCGGACACTCACATTATACAGATCCTTTGTGGTTAGCAGAACAAATACATTTATACAGGTTTGGAACAATCTGAGGGTGTGTAAATGATGACAGAATTTTCCTTTTTGAGAGAACTATCAATCTTAAACTGGTTATGAAACACCTATGGTGAAATTCATTGAGGATATTAGGAGAAAAGTAAACAAAAAGTGGGGAGAAAAACGAAACATAAAAGGTCTTCTGTGTCTGAAAGTAAAAGCTTCTGAACACTTAAATTAAATAATCACTGTAGTTAAAGAAGTCCAGTAAACCTGAGGAATTTCGTAGCCCTCTCGACCACTTCCAGCCAGACGGGCGACACTGTGCCCTCATCAAACAGGGTGGCTTCTGGGAGAGCGCGTAGGGCATCCAGAGACTCCTGTAGTAACTCACTGCATAAGTCTGCATCATCACCTGAAACAGAACCAATACAACAGCTCAAAGCTTCCTTTAACTTGACTTACAGTGAGCATTGCAGTTGCTGCAATGGCTTTGATCCCCAGAGTAACACGCAAACTAATAAAATGAGTCACTTTGTATGACAGGTTGGATTAAAGTGTCAGAATGCCAAATTGTTTGAAAGTCATTGTTCCTGTAGGACGGATAGTTCACAAAATATGGACGGTCATGTAAATCATGTAGAACAATAGACGTTGAAGGTTGTGCCATCTTGGGAGGATGCCTGCTAGTGCTGCTAATGCAGTGTTTTGTTTTTCTTGTTTGATAAGGAATTATAACTACGGTTGGTTGGATCTACTGTGTAAAAAACTGCAATAGCATTACGAGAAGTCGTTCAGGAAAAGCCCATTGTTGTTTCATTTTCGATTTCTCCATGTATCAAACAAAACTTGATAACATGATGTCAGGTATCTCACTATGGGAACGCCTCTGGCGTGACTGATTGCGGAAGCACATTTGACACCACGTCTGGCAGAGATACATCACTTCACGTTATTAAACAGTCCGGGTTACATTAGTAATCTAAAGTTCTCTTTCAAACACTCGTTCGGTATTTCACTATGGAATATAGGCAACCCCCATTTTGCCGATAAGCTGACGAACCAGGTGTATAAAAAAACAGAGTGAATGAAGATCTCTGAATGCTGATGTAGTTAAGTAAGTGCCAGCCGACCTCTGGGGGTGTCTGCCCTTCATAAAGAACGCCCCAGTAATCCTCGCACATCCCAATCACTTACCCCAAGGACCAAGTGAGCGAGAGAGGGTTCGGTCACATTTAATTTATAGAAACGAACAAATACAGTTAGGTCCATATATATTTGGACACAGGCACAATTCTTTGTTAGGTTTTTACCTAAACCTATTCAAGCTATAGTGATATAATGGATATGGGCTGAAAGTGCACACTCTCAGGTTTAATTTGAGCGTATTTACATCCAAATTGGAAGAAGGGTTTAGGAATTACAGCTATTGAGAGTAGATACCCCCCTTTTTCAAGGGACCAAAAGTAATTGGACAATTGAATCAAAAGCTGTTTTATGGACAGCTGTGGGCTATTCCTTCATTATTTCTTCATCAATTAAGCAGGTAAAAGGTATAAAGTTGATTCTAAGTGTGGTATTAGGATTTTGAATCTATTGCTGTGATTCTTCATCATGTGTTCAAAGGAGCTCAACATGCAGGTCAAACAGGCCATCATTAGGCTTAAAAAACTAAACAAATCCATCAGAGAGATAGCCGGAACATTAGGAGTGGCCAAATTAACTGTTTGGTACATTCTGAGAAAAAAAAAGAATGCACTGGTGAGCTCAGCAACATAAAAAGGCTGGGACGTCCACGGAAGACAACAGTGGTTGATGATCGCAGGATTCTCTACTTGGTAAAGAAAAACCCATTCACAACTTCCAGCCAAGTGAAGGAGACCCTCCAGGAGGTAGGTGTGCCATTGTCAAAGTCTACAATCAAGAGAAGACTCCACGAGAGCAAATACAGAGGGTTTACCACAGGGTGCAAACCATTAATAAGCATCAAGAAAAGAAAGGCCAGATTAGACTTTGCCAAAAAACACCTAAAAAAGCCTGACCAGTTCTGGAAAAGCATTCTTTGGACGGATGAAACTAAGATCAACCTGTACCAAAATGATGGGAAGAAAAAAGTATGGAGAAGGCTTGGGACAGCTCATGATCCAAAGCATACTACTTCATCTGTAAAACATGGTGGAGGCAGTGTGATGGCATGGGCATGCATGGCTTCCAGTGGCACTGGATCACTGGTGTTTATTGATGATGTGACAGAAGACAGAAGCAGCCGGATGGATTCTGAAGTGTATAGGAATATACTGTCTGCCCAGATTAAGCCGAATGCAGCAAAGTTGATTGGACGGCGCTTCACGGCACAGATGGACAATGATCCAAAACACACTGCAAAAGCAACCCAGGAGTTTTTTAAAGACAAGAAGTGGAATATATCTTCAATGGCCGAGTCAATCACCTGATCTCAACCCGATCAAGCATGCATTTCACTTGCTAAAGACAAAACTAAAGGCAGAAAGACCCAGAAACAAACAACAATTGAAGACAGCTGCAGTTAAGGCCTGGCAAAGCATCACAAAGCAGGAAACCCAGTCTTTGGTGATGTCCAAGGGCTCTAGAATTCAGGCAGTCATTGCCTGCAAAGGATTCTCAACAAAATATTGAAAATGTACATTGTATTTACAATTATATTAATTTGTTCAATTACATTTGAGCCCCTGAAAATGGGGGGACGGTGTATAAAAATGGCTGCAGTTCCTAAAATGTTTATTTTATATTTTTGTTCAACCCCTTGAATTAAAGCTGAAAGTCTGCACTTCAAATTCATCTTGATTTTATCATTTTAATTTGATTCTGGTGGCATACAGAGCTAGAAGTATGAAACTTGTGCCTGTGTCCAAATATATATGGACCTAACTGTATATGCAGAGATGACCAGCTGGCTGCCGCACAAATTTCTTGTATCGAAATTCCTTCATCAAGTTCCCAAGACGTAGCCATGGCTCTGGTGGAATGGGCTCTTAGTCCGACCAGGGATCAATATTCACGTTATTGTAACATAACACGATAGTCTCCACCATCCAGTGGAAAAGACGCTGTTGGGAGATAGGTCTTCCTTTATAAGCCTTAGCCCGCGAGAAAAAAAACTGGTTGTTCTTGCGCCGTATTCAAGTTCGGAGTATGCAAAGCAGTAACTGAGCATAAACAATGCAACCGCTCCACTTCTAAGGATGAAAATGGTGGTGAATGAAACGCTTGCAGTTCCCCTGAATGATCCCATACCTTAGGTACAAAGACCAGGTTTGTTCTAAAAATCACTTTATATCCCCCAGATGCAAACATCATGTATGATGGGTGAACTGATAAAGCCTGTAGTTCTCCCATCCTTTTTGCCGTAGTGAAGGCCAATAAAAGCAGTGTCTTAAACGAAAGCAGCTTTAAAACCGATGCTATCAGTGAGGTCAAATGGGGCTTTTGAAACCCTGTTTAGGACCATGGAGAAGTCCCATGACAGGACCAGAGGCTTTGATACTGGGTGAGAGAATGCTGACCAACAGTCCAAACCAATATGTCATGCCAAAATAGCAGCTCGATAGACTTTGACCGTAGAAACCTAGTACCTAGTAGGTCTTGCAAGAAACATACCACATTCCCCACCGAGCACAAGTACGGGGTTATGTTTTATCCATGTTTTATTTTTCTATTCTCATACTCTGAGATCTACGGCAGTTCTGCTCAAATCCAGCCGTTCAATGGAATGTGCATATGGCTCAGGTTTCAGGGAGGTTCTGTTTCCTGGACAAGACAGACTGTTATCCACCCATTCCCTGTGGATACTGTTCTGTACCACTCTCAACATCCAAACAAAATATAACCAGATGAGTTTCACTGAAGTTAACCTTTGGCTTCATCTTTTCCTATCTTAGGAGATATAAAGAAACTGCCTGTCAGGAAAACAGTGGTTCTAATGCAAAAATAATGTTTTGTTTTCATTTCGTTTTGTTCCAATTGGCTGGAAATAGGAAATTTAGTTTCTTGCCTTAAGTATCCCTTTGATGCAAAAGCATTCTCTAAAAAAGCACTCCTTGAAGCTAGCCAATCAGATAAGAGGATACTGGATCAAGCTTTTATTCAGTTTTTTGTGCAAAACATTTAAATGGGGTCATGTCATTGGAGGTTGGGACTAGGAGCGCTTTACAACCATAGCGCCAAACCGTTCCATGCACGGTATGGTACCGTTACACTTACGTTTCAAGCCTGGTTCGATACGGCTAGACTGCAAACTGCTCTCGGCCCGGAATTTTCAGCACGGCCAAACTAATATAATGCATTCAGAGACGTTATAGCTCAGTCGCTTGTGTTATCAAGGCAGTGCGTGACGCATTTGTGTTTACATTCTAAAGATTTTCGCTATCAGCCCTGCGGTGGAAAATGAAACCATTTACGGTAGTACCGGCTGTCCCGGAGTGGAACGATCAGGCAACGAGAATGATTCTGCCGAATGGTGGTAAAGCGCTCTAAGATGAACATAGACCCATCTTGAATGAGCTCACCTGATCTCCAAGCTCGGCGAAGGAAAGCAAAAGCAAAGGAAAGTGCTGCTCTCGATCCCACCCGAGCCAAACCTTCCACTCCTTTACTGACCGGCCGAGCGCTGAAAACAAAAAGTCATTTTAATACCCAGCTTAAAAGTTAGCTTCTTGTTTAGCCAAATATTTTCAATCTAGTACCTTTTGTTATCGACAACAGACAAGGGAGGGCTGGGCGGGCTTTTCCAACGGACTTTGTATTTCTCCTCCATCATGCTGTGGGTGAGGGAGATGAGGTAACGCTCCAGAATCACCAGCCGCTGGCTCAGGCGCAGCGAGGAGAGCGTGCTCTTAGCTGTCTGTGAAGATAACTTCTGTTGATCGTCTATCAGTGCCATCAGACAGTCCTTTAGCTCTACAGCTTCTGTAAGGTTTGAAAATATATTTACACAGTTAAATAAATGAACACTAGGTCAGTTTAATAGTAATTTACAAAAAACAATTTTTTTAATGTTCGGATCCAGAATCATAAAATGTTTGTATTTAGAAAGCACATTAAATATAAAATATATACTGTAATATAGACCCATTAAATACAGTCATATACTGTATATTCGGAGCATTCCTTTCACTTATAACAGTTCTGCTTAAAACCACAAAACTCCTTTCAACTTTATGAGGGCTTTAGTCACAAAACTAAAGACAAGCAGTTTTCTTCAGTAACATGGCTCCCTTGTAATATTGTTTGTTGATATATAAACCCTTGGTATGCATTCAAACCAAAGCCTTTATTGTACCTGCTCCAGCTGACTGTTGTTGTTGATGTGCATGCCTTTGTAGGCACTGCCTCTGGTTAAAAGCCTCAATACGCAGAGGGTGAATTAAAATAGCCAATCTAAAATCCACTTAAGCTTTATGTAAGCCAAGCTGCCTAACCCTCACAGGGCCTGAAGCAGGCCAAACAACACAACAGTTTTGAGAGAGTTGGAATCCTAGACAAATATTAGTTGAGAAATAAGGTTTTAACGGGATAGTTTGCCCATAAATTAAATCATTTTCATCATTTACTCACTATCACGTCATTTAAGACCTGTCAGAACACAAAAACTATTTTGAAGAAGGCTCAAAACCAACACTGGCCCTATTGACATCCATTGTATAAACACAAACATAAAACATGGCTGTGTTCACACTTGACAAGAAATGTTTACAATGGCGTTTTTTTATTCAAATAAAAAAAATTCAAATGCTCCAACGGATGTTTCAGCTAGAGCTTTCTTGACATCACGTTCCTCGCATTTTGTTTTGGAATGACAGGTCTCTGTCATTGGCAAGCTTGTGACACTGTCACACAAGAGACATGTTTTACCGCTATATTTATTATAGTTATTTTATGCATTATAGAGTTTTAATTGGTTTACATGTTTTTTTTAAATCCATTTTATTCCGCTGAACCTTTTTAATGTGCATGTCTTTAAGAAGTGCTAGGTTGACCTGTGTGTCAAGCTTTGAAAAAGGTGCTTTACATAGGGTGTTTTTTTTTCTCAGAAAAGTTTAACTTTTTTCAACCTCAATAGACGCTCTGGGCTGCAGAAAAAGACACTGGCATTTAAAAAGGTGCTCAGGGCTAATAACATGGTTTACTCGTTAGGATTATAATGTAATACAGACGCTAGCTGTTTCAAAATAAGAAGTCAGGTGTGAACACGGCCTAAGGCATTTCTCAAAAAAACTTTTGTTTTTATTTATTGTTGTTGTTGTACAGATAACCAAAAAGACTTTTATTGTATTGGTCTAGCTGACCAATATACGGAGCAAACATACAGCACCTTGAATCCATCGGATCAATTACATCAACAGACCCATTTACGGACAGGACAGATTTACGACAATGTCAAGGTAAAGGGAGAGTTCACTCCAAAACTGAAAATTGTTTCATTATTTACTCATCTTCATGTTATTTTAAGTATATATGTATGACTTGCATTCTTCTACAGAACCCAAAATAAAATATTTAGACTTCCATTGTAAACATTTCTCAAAATATCTTCTTTTGTGTTCACAGAAGAAAGAGTCATACACCGGGTTTGAACAACATAAGTGCGCTAATGACAGAAATTTTGTATAAACTATCCCTTTGAAGATTGAACACTTTGTTTTAAACAGAGGGAAAATGCGCTACCCCATTGCCAAAGTTCATTTAATAGAGAGGTCTAAAAAATGTACATTCATATGCATACTACTTTAACTAAATAACAGGGTGGGATGCCATTTATAATATGGTCAGGAGTGACAGAACCCCACTTAATTAGCATGTGATGTTTATGGGGGGCCTACGAGCCTTTCCATCAGCATGTGCTTATCACCACCCTCCAGAAAGCTGCTCCACCTAGACATGCGTATAAACACACAGGACTAACAACCGCATACACAACTAATGAGGTAAAAATAACCTCAACAGACAGTCTGTTCGGTCACCCGAGCCCCAAACAGCTCACGCGCCTAGGGGGGCCGACCAAACACAAACTCACAAGCTTTGAGAGGGAGTACTGTAGGTCACTCGTGTGGTGACAGGGCTGAATAACTGGGCCACATTTAGATGTGGCAAATCCATCTGCTATCCTACATTACAGTGCTGTGCTGATGAGGAACACAGCCAATGGAAACTGCTTTGCACTTAGATGTGCTGAAGGAACAAGAACGACAGAGAGGTGTATGTGTGTGTCAAGCCACCACTCCTGTCATGTAAAGCCACCTTCTTGCATCTTATCATACACCTCTCAAAAGCTGAAAATCATTTCAATTATCCTTTCTGCATCGCTGGCAGCACCAAACCACTGTGTTCTTCTAACAAATCACACCATGTCTACACCGGATGCGACCGGTGCGCTGAGTGCACCTTCCATCCAGTGTGGAAAGAATTGAAAAGTATAATGAGTTCTTCAATTGTCTTTTGTCGCATTGTGTCGGTCGCGTCCAGTGTAGACACGGTGTCGGGTTCTATTATGTCAGTTTTGGTTGTGTGGTCTGAGTTTTGGTTTGATAAACACATTGCATAGACCATTAGGGAGTAGACATCACAGTTACATCATGCATTTACACACACAGTATGGTGGTAGAAAAACAATGGTATGTTGTGGAAAATAGCAGAGATCCCAACTCCTGCTGCAACAAAATGAAACTTTGGGAAATGGCCTGTCAACAGACATTACGTTTCACACCTAAGGTCTATTTCTTCTAGCACCAGGAGGGAATTCCCCTGCAGATTGTGATGCTGCAGTATGAGTGGGATGACAAGAATCAGCACTCTCTGTCTGAAACCTCATTCACAACTTCAAAGAAGAAATCTGTCGCCTTAAGTATCGCCACCCACCTGGCTGCCTCCCCCAATCCCACGTCTCGATGATGGAGTGATGGACAGCCGAAGGCGAGGCCGCCGCCTCCTCCTCCTCCTTCTTTTCCTTATCATTTGGATCCTCTTTCTTTTGGGCGCAATCGGTGCTGTCCTCTGCAAATAAGGAAGAGAAAGATATTCTGGCATTCATTACAGAGTTCTTTTGGGATGAAAACTGTTACATAAATATGACCTAACTAAGAGAGTACAGGATATATAGTTACTTTTTTTTAAAACATTAAAAGCCTGTTATAAATAGTAACATTGAATAAATGTAGCAACTTAAATGGTAGATTAAAAAATATACAGTATCTGCTCCACTTGTGAAAGTTCTATGTGTAAGCTTATCACATTAAAGCATTTACATTATATTAACGTTTACATAATGTTTACAGAGCTTTATAATAATTACTATTATTATGCACATATTACTACTTATTAATAAACAAAACTATGTTTTATTATTATTATTTTGCAAAAACTCTAGTTGCATAAATTCCTGGAAAGTCTATTGTGAGTGATAGAGATCTTAGTTTTACCTGGATTGGCAGACTCTTCTCTGTCAAAGACAATTTCCTCATCCTTCACCATCTCATTCCACATCTCACTCAGTCCTTCAGGAGAGAAGGCTCGCTGTAACAGACATCACAAGACTCGGATTGGATTTCACCAACAAATTAGTCCTCCATTCCTTTATTGGATTTTGATTTTGTCTGTCTAGCAAAAGTTTCCGAGGCCCTGTTTTTATTTCTACAGCAAAAGTCTCCCTGGCAGAAGTAATCGATTCAAGCAGAGAAAAACTCCTCCAGCCTTAGAGGTCTTTTGGTGACCATTAGCATCTGTAACATTTCTATTTCCACCCACAACAAAGATGTTATCACCTCACAAAGCTGCCCAGGGCTCCGTTAGGACTTATAATTATCAATAATAAGTGAAATTCGGAGCCAAGTTTCAAAAGGCCACGTGACAGATTAAAAAAGACACCAGACCTCACTCTGTGAAGAGCTGGGAGGCTTTCACAACCATTAAGCTGATCCTAATAACAGCTACAGGACTCCTTGAGCAATACGCAAAAAAAAAAACATAGACCCAAATGGAAAGACACAAACACAAACAGCATTTTGGGAAATCATTTCATCACTTCTGGGAATCAGGACTAATGCATCCAGTGTTTTGAAATTGAATCCGCTCAACAATTCTTCATTGCGTGTTTCTTGCTTCCAAATAAGTAGGCACCTTCGCAAACAAGATGTGTTTAGACCTTTAGTTTATTCTCATATCTAAATCTGCATTTTAATTTATATGACTAGTCACACAGAAAAAAAGTTAAACGTATTACGTTAACATATTTTATTACTTGGCTACCTTGGAGACCCGTGTACAATAAATACCAAAGTATATGAAAACAATTGTTCAGCACTACTTCAAAAAGAAATATACTAATATATAAATATAATTATAAAAAAGTAAAAAAAAAAAAAAAAGTGGTCTGTGTGTGTGTGTATATATATATACACACACACACAGACCACTTTTTTATTTTTGGGGAAGAGACACATACCATTCAGCATTACAGGTTTATGAAAAGCTTAAGTTTACAAACAATTGGCATTAAAAATCCTAACTTAGTTAACATTGCATTTAATAAAAATATTTTTCTGTTTCTCATAAGGAACAGAAACAAATGTCCATGATGCCGTGGTAATGAAGTGTTTGCCTAGTAACGTAAACAAGATTGTTTGGCGATGTAATCCCATACACAAAATTTAGAAAGGACAATTACACATCCAAAGACGGTGTTAAGGTTCAAAGCAAAAACACCTCAAGAACTTGATCCCTCATTCTTTTAAAGCATTACTTATTGTCGTATTTTCCACAAATGCAGTCTGTATGACAAGTGTCCTTGTAAACACAGGCAAGAGGATGTAAATAAGAATAAAGAGACTTCAGTTTGCTTTGAGAGCTCAAATAAAACGCTTTGGGAACAGTCTTTCAAAAAAAAAAACAATACAAGCTTTTGAACAGCTACATCCCCCAAGCAATGCTTTCAAGATGCTACAGACCAGAAAATATTCACAACAACAGCTCAGTGTAAGTATTTACAAATAAGTTCTTCATCTGCTGAGCCGTAGTAAATGTATTGCTGGTGTTGCTGAACAAATACAGATACATATGCTGATCAACAGTGCAGAAAACACCACCACTCTCTATTTCAGCATCAAACTAGAGAATATTTGCACAAAATTCATTAGAACCTTACCTGCAGGTCTATCTTCAGCCATTTGTCGTGGAAGCGCAGCTGGGCATCGAGGGAAAAAGATGGAGATGGCATCCTTCCCTCTGCTCTCCTGGCTGCAGTCCCTAAAGAGAGACACATTCACGGATCAAAGTTTACACGGCAAAGCTCTGGTCACGCTATCTATTTCTCATTAAAACAGTCATCCCCCAGTTGATTTACATTATTTACCTATGGATTTCTCCATAGGCACAGTGGTTTATGTAAACATGAGATAAGGCTGTTTCAGAGAACTGGGAAACAGACACAGCTATAGTCAGATGAATATGCATCATACTTTCAGTACAGACTCTTCCATTACAAGCCTCTAACGCATTGGTAAGACAATTAAATAGGCCTGGCAACCACATACTCATTATAACTTCAAGCCTAGTCAACCTTGAACTGTTTGTTTTCCACCTCCTTGCGCACTCATTGATAAACAGTCATTTGCAAAAAGCGTTAATACGAACGTTGTCAGTCCATTATGTGAAACATGCACATATGATCGAGTATGAAGACGACGCTCATCAACCTGCGCTTATGAAACGATGCAAACTGGGTGTTGGCGTCATCTTCTCGGCGTTTAATGACCTGTCATGAGACATGCATGTGTATGGAGAAAGATTTTGGTAAATCAACAGATGTGGGCTGTAAAGCTGCAGGTTGCTGCCTGTGATCGGTGTTGTTGATGGGACTCAGGCTGTCATCCGCTAGCTGCTAAAGGAGAGGACGTTTTCAAATACTGACAGCGATCTATCCTGACTTTCTTCAACACATCCCAACATTTGAATACCGTAACCCAGCTATCTTGTCCTGTTGTATATGACGTAACGCAACCAAAGTATATTTTACCTGATCGGTTGTCTTATTGAATTGCTCCTTCGGTCCTGCCACTAGAATTAATGCACTTTAATGTCGGCCATATCGAGGGCTGACTGACGGAATCCGTAGCCAAACAAATATGAAGATTGAGGTGACGTCCACTGGACGAAGGGCGGGACATCACACGGACCAATCACAAGCAGGCGTAGAGACACGTGCCTCAAGACGCTGACTACCTTTAGGAATATACCCAAAAATGTGCATTTTGTTGGTTTAAACTTTAAACGCTTCTCTAACAGATTTTGTACAATTAGTTTAATTTGTAAAATAGCTATTATTCGGTAGTGAAATAGCGATAGATGCAAAGCTGTAGGTGCTGTTTTTAATTTATTAGAAATACTTATGGAAACGTATAAATAAATGTAACATTGATGTATTCGTTATTTATAATTATGTGTAGACGTTGGTTTTACAAAAGACGCCGAACGGTATACTGAGACTTTTTATATTGATACGCCACCTGCTGTTAACACCTTTGAAGCTGTTCTTGTGCAGGTTCTGTCCAGGTGAAAGCACATATTTATGCAAATTGTATATAATTTTCATTTTGCGTTAAAAAGCCCATCAACTATTTTTAATTACAAATATGCTTGATAATTTGTCTTAAACAATATATGTCGGTTACGTTAGTTTGTAACACAAGAGAATGAACTTCCGGGATCTCCCGTACATCGCTTCTCACTTCAGGCTGTATGTTGGTCTGTGCTCCTAGACGAATGACAAAGTCCACAATATAACAAGCCATTCAAAATCAAAAGTGTGATCGTATTATTTTCATAAAGCCATCTTGATTTAATTTATGGACGAAGCTGCATTTCCAGTCTTTGGTGTTGTGATTGCAGTTCTATCCAGTTTTGTCAATGGATCTACATTTGTTCTCCAGAAAAAGGGGATACTACGAGCCCGCAAATCAGGTACTTTTTAATTGGGGATCCCAATATCCTTACCATATCCCAAATAAAATAATTATACAGAACGAGACGCATAATCTGTAATGTCCTTATATCATTGCAGGTCGGAATTACCTAACCGATTGTGTGTGGTGGTGTGGTACACTTGCAAGTGAGTTACAGTATTACTGTAATACTGCTAATTTAGTAATGTGTCCTTTGCTACTATTGTTAATCTGTCGATTTAAGTTTGACTTCTATTTGACAGTGATTGTGGGACAAATAGGAAATTTCTTGGCATACAATGCTGCTCCGGCTGTTGTGGTGACACCACTCGGGGCCCTGGGTGTCCTCTTTGGGTGAGCAAAGACTTTATTCTTTAATTATCCAGTAATCCAATAAATCTTAATCGTGATTCGTTTACACATTGTAATTTATTTATTTTACATTTATTTATATCACTCTCATCTAGTGTCACATGAAATGTCATGATTTATATGATTGGTTAACCAGGGCCGTTCTGGCTGCATGGGTGCTACAAGAACATCTGAATCTCATTGGGAAACTTGGTTGTGCTTTGTGCTGCTGTGGTTCGGTTGTACTCATCATCCATTCACCCAAGTCCGAGAACGTCACATCAAGAGCAGAACTAGAAGAGAGACTCATGGATCCAGGTATTAATGTGAGCCCTGTGGTTGAGGAGTAGACATGCTTACACCGTGTCTACACAGGACGCGACATGACAAAAGACATTAGAAACGCATGCGAACTAGAAAGAAAGATAAATTGTATAGAGTCATGTAATCATCTATTCAATTTTACTTTTGATCCAAAACTGTGTTTTTTCTTCTGATAAAATAGAATTTGCTACTGAAATTCTGTTTTTATATATTGCTGGGTAACGGTCTGTTTTGTCTTTGAAATTTGCTATCCATGTTTCTTTATTACACTAATTGCTAAATAATCTTATATTCTCAAATGTACCATGTTTCAGTGTTCCTGGTTTATACCTCATTGGTGGTCCTTCTACTGATAATTCTGATCGGCTGGCTGTCTCCAACTCACGGAAAATCTAACATTATGGTGTCCGTGGGCATCTGTTCTCTCCTTGGGAGTTTTACTGTGCCCAGTAGCAAAGGTCTGGGACTGGCTGCCCAGGAGGCCTTTACTGGGACACCTACAAGTGACAGCAGAGCATTTTACCTCTTCCTTGGTTTGCTGGGAATTCTTATAGTCAGTATACTGATCCAGTTTACCTTTATCAACAAAGCCTTGGAGAATTTTAATTCTAGCATGTTTGAGGCCATCTACTATGTGACCTTCACCTCCTGTGTCATCCTGGCCTCTGCTATTCTTTTTAAGGAATGGACAGCGCTTGGTATTGTGGATTGTTTGGGGATTATTTGTGGTTTTATCACAGTATCTGTAGGTGTTGCTTTATTACGTATCTCTCAAGAAGCTACGCTTGCTTGGAGCCAAACTAAAGCTAAACATGAGTAGCTTGTATTGAATATTATTTTTATTAACTGTCAAGATATTGAATATGAATATTAATGTGGCGATATGAGTACTTGAGAGCACGCTCTCCAGTGGTAAAACTAAAATGTCACGACTACGCCACCCCAGCATGGAATCAGCTGGGGAAATACCCCTACTAGGGCACACAAGTTCGTTCCTCCCTCCAAATCACAAGACCATGAGACGTGAATAGGTATAAAAAAATAGAATTCTTTATTTAATTATCATAAATACTTTAAAAACTACTTGAGTCAGCAAAACAATGATACTAGCTGGCCAAGCCACTGGCTGGTATGTGAGCAACAAAGCTCAATCAGTACACAAACATGCAGGATCTCGTAACGGAGCTGGGGTGCACCATTAGCTGGACAGGCTAAGCGGTGGGCCTCAAATTAGCCCACAATGAGGACACCGTGCCGCAACTTCGTAAGCACACACACACACACACACACTAGTGAGATACACTACAAGAAAACCTCTACCGCACACTGAAAGGAGAATTTCCGTCACCCGGCATATGATGGCTAGCCTGCCCGCCTTTGGGTCACCCCGCTCCTGAGAACAAGAAGAAAAGCTGTTAAAACAGGTAATGGTGGCCTCTCAGGAGACAGTATTTAACGGCAAGAAGCTATCGACGGCAAGTAGTACACCGTTGCTTACAAATAGTAGCAAGGCAAAACACATCAATTATATCAACATCTACACAAACAAAATATCAAAATAAGAACAAAACAAAAGAACCAACCGTACGGTAGCCGTAGGCAACCGCTGTACATAAACCCTTGCCGGCCACAGTTATAGGCCAGCCGGTTATCAAAAACGGCTGTAAACTATTGAGGACGAAAAAGAACAAAGTAAATTATAACCCAGACGGATAAACATAAACAAGTAAATAAACAAAAGTAAAACAAATAAATCAAAGCAAAACAAATAAATCAAAACAAATAAATCCAAGCAAAACAGCAGCGTCGAGGCAAACCAGCGTAGTAATCAACGCCCACTTTAACCCCCGATCAGCAGGACTTCCATTCAAACATCCGGCAAACCATTCATTCCTCCCATTCACGAGCAGAAGAGCAGCAGTCACTCCCAACACGCAATTTTACACGCGTGATCAGATCTCCCTTACAATACCGGAACTTCAGCAGCGATTTAGTGGGAAACCCTCAACGGGTACGCTCTGTAGCTCCCGACAGACACCAGCGGACACTCCCGCACCAGCAGTAGAGCGTCGGTCCCTTGCAGCACCACGTAATGTGTGCGATCGGTTTGCTCTTCTACCCTGGAACTAGGCAGCAAGGTAAAGGGAACAGCCTCAAGCAGTACGATTCGTACCTCCAGACAGATACCAGCTCGCACCCGAGTAAACGAGCACCGGCAACCAACACCCCGATGACGCAATGATGACGCAATATCCTACCACTCTGGGGATGCCCCTTATATAGTCCAAATATGGCCCGCCACCTAATCATGGGGCGGGGACAAGCTTAAAGGGGCACTTCACCACAATCTACCCCTGCTTTTTGAATCGCCGACCCGACGATAGGCAACCGCCCACCTCAATTCCAAGGCCTAAAAATGGCAGCTACAGAATTAGATACGGAGTTGGAGGGTACAATCCTCCCAGTACGAGGTAGGTGATGAAGATTTGAATGGTGACCAGCAGTTACTCTTCCTGTTCTTCGTATCAGAGGCTCTCTCTCGTCTGGCTGTCTACCCACTAAAGAATCCGAAACCAGTGGGGGGTTGGCTGATCCACTCCCTGACTCACCAAGGGAACTAACTGGCCCCGACAGAAGCACCTCTAATACGCCTTCTGGGGTCCGAGGTCCAGTTTGCCTGGGCCGGTCAGATCTCTCCGACTCCCCACCCCATGCAACGGGGCCTCTGGGCATCACGCCGACCAGGTCTACTTCTTCCTCTTCGTCATCCTGTCCTAACATTAAGGGCTCCCCCGGTTCCCCCAAAGATGCTTCCGCCAAAACGCCTCTCTGGAGTCGGCCTTTAAGCAGTGAACGATGTACGTTCCTTACCTTACTCAAGTCATCCCTTGGTGCGATGGAATAGACCCCACCACCTTCCTTTGGAGCCCGCACCACCTGATACTCGACTGGGCTCCACAGATCCTGAATTTTATGACGACCCCTGTGGCCCTGCTCTCGCAAGTAAACCAACTGCCCTTCCTCCAAGGGAACATGCCGGACCCGCTGATCATGTCTTGCCTTACGTCTCCCTGCTGCTATTTGTAAACGCTCTTGTGCACTCTCAAAAGCCACTTGTAACCTGGTTTGATGTTCCCGAATCCATTCGTGCACAGTGCCGGCAACTGGTTCCTGCACCCTACCCAACAGGAAATCCACGGGCAATCGTGGTTCCTGGCCAAACATTAAAAAATGGGGTGACTCACCAGTAGATTGATGCGGAGTAGTGTTATAATAAAAGAGAACTTGGGGCAGACATGCCACCCAATCTCTCTTTCTAGATATCGGCAGAGTGCGCAACAAATTATGCAGGGTCCGGTTAAAACGCTCACACTGGCCGTTTCCAGCTGGATGGTAAGGAGTGGTGCGAGATTTCTCCACTCCATACAATCCACAAAGCTGGTGGATCAGTAGAGACTCAAAATTGCGTCCTTGATCCGAATGCAAGCGACCGGGAATGCCAAACTTATAAAACCATTCATTAACCAAGACCTGCGCCACGGTTTCGGCTCGTTGGTCCCGCGTAGGAACCGCAAGAGTGTATTTACTGAAGACGTCAGTCATAATAAGCACGTTTTCTACTCCGGACCTAGATGGCTCTAGTAAGGTAAAGTCAATGGCCACGATTTCATTTGGCCTCGAGGCCAAAAGATGACCCATGAAACTCTGAGCTACTGGCTGCGTGTCTTTAGCCGCTTGGCACCTTTCACATTCCTGGCACCACCGGACAACATCTGCGGCCAAACCAAGCCAGTAACATCGCTGTCGAACCAACTCAGCAGTTCGGTCAATGCCTTGATGTCCATGACACTGATGTAACTGTGTCAGCACTTCTGACTTCAGCACAGCAGGCAATAGCAGCTGCAAGACCTCCTCCCCACCACTGGGACAATAGACTCTACGATAAAGTACCTGGTCTCGCTCCACGAAGCGGTCCCACTGATGGAGCAACTTCCGGGCCTCAATTGACATTTGCTGACGTTCCTCTATCCCCGGACGGGCCTTTCGCTTCCAAAAGGGCAAGATCTCAGAGATCAACGGATCTGCTAACTGCAGTCGACAAAGATCCTCCCCCAAATAACTAGGCAAGATCGTAATCGCTGATTGGTGTACCTCAAGCACCTGCTCGGCTCCCCGCACTTGCTGTAACACAGCCGGCACTTCAGTTCCCGGCGCCAGTCCACCCAGCACTCCACTCCCCGGGGGATTCTGTCGGGAAAGGGCATCAGCATTCTTATTACTTTTCCCTGACCTATAACGGATCTGGAAATTAAATGCAGACAGCTGGGCAGCCCAACGCTGCTCTGTGGCCCCCAGTTTTGCGGTGGACAGGTGACTCAGCGGATTGTTGTCTGTAAAGACCACACACTGACTGCCCAGCAAGTATTCCCTAAATTTCTCAGTCATGGCCCACTTGAGCGCCAAGAACTCCAGCTTCATGGAGCTGTAGTTAGACATATTGCGCTCCGTGGGCCTAAGACTGCGACTAGCGTATGCGATTGGACGAACCTTCCCGTCCTGTTCTTGCGAGATGACTGCCCCCAAACCACCATGACTCGCATCCACCTCCAGGATAAAAGGCAGAGAAAAATCAGCATACGCGAGCACAGGAGCAGTAGTGAGTTTTAACTTCAACTCCTCAAAACCCTTCTGACATTGTTCATTCCAAGCGGTCATAAACCCTGCTCCTGTTTGCTTCCTGAGCTTGGGCTTACCACCCGAAAATTCCGCTGCCAACTTGTGCAAAGGGCCTGCAATCTTAGCAAACCCCTCCACAAAGCGGCGGTAATAGCTAGCGAAGCCAAGGAATGAACGCAACTCTGTAGCATTAGATGGGCGCCTCCATTGTGCCACTGCCTGGGTTTTACTAGGGTCTGTAGACACCCCTTCGGAGGAAATTACGTGGCCCAAATACCTCACCTCTGACTGAAGGAACGCACACTTCTCCAACTTAACCTTAAGGCCTTCTCGCTTTAGTCGTCCCAAAACAACTTCTAGCCGTTCTAAGTGCTGCTCCACAGAGGAAGAAAATACAATAATATCATCCAAATACAAAAGTAATGAATGACACTGCTGGTCACCAAACAAACGCTCCATGAGTCGCTGAAATGTACTGGGGGCATTACAGAGCCCAAATGGCATCCTATTCCATTCGAATAAACCAAATGGGGTGCAAAAGGCAGTCTTATGCTTGTCCCGATCAGTGACGGGCACCTGGTTGTACCCGCTGGTTAAATCCAAAGTGGAGAACCAACGGGCACCCGTTAACGAATCCAGGGACTCCTCAATACGAGGCAAGGGAAAGGCATCCTTCCTCGTCTTTGAATTCAGGTGTCGATAATCTACACACATGCGTATACTGCCATCTTTCTTCCGGACAAGCACAAGTGGCGAAGCATATGGGCTACAGCTTTCTCGGATCACTTGCGTCTCTAATAGTTGGTTAATATGTACCCTAACTGCATCATAATCGGATGGGGGTATACGCCGATATCTCTGCCGAGTGGGGGCATCATCCAGGAGGGGAATATCATGAGAGATCAAATCTGTACACCCGACATCTCCCTCAAAAGTGGAAAACACAGACTGATACTTACAGAGAAGGGCCTTAACCTCCCTCTGTTCTCCTACCGGCAAATGAGATAGGTCTACTGCATCCAACTGTCCCTGCTCAGTCGAAACACCCATTTGACAAGAGACTGAACAAACAGCGCCCGGCCTCAACTCCGAAATTCCAGGGGGCAAACTCACCACAGACACGTTGGTTAAGGAACCTATCACCCGACGAGGGTACAATAAAGCATCGGTAGTTCCTACATTAACAATGGGAACATACACGGTCCCCTTAACCACTCGCACTAGAGAAGGGGAGATCAAAAGCCCAACCGGCAAGCCAAACTCTGGGGGCTCAAAAAGTGCAATGCCACTAGAATACAGTTCTGAACAAGTGGCCGCTACGAATTTAATCGTGCCACCTGGAATCCGATCTACTCGAGGCCCACGTACCTTCAACCTACCTATGCTCTCCAACGAGGGTTGAATGCTCGCCTGATGGCAGCGTTGCAATGCTTGGACGATTATCTTGGGCACACTCGACGCAGGTGGAGAGTTAAAAAGGGAGGTCCCATGCTGTCCAAAGAGCTCCTGGTAGCACCGGCCCAATACATTCATCCCCAACACACCAGGAGCTTGAGCACTGGTACCACCAGGAGGATCCCGGACTACCAACACTCCACATCCTGAAAACAACTTTCCACAGAGCGCAACGTCCAACTCCATATAGCCTATGTAGGGGATGGACAGCCCATTCGCCGCCCTAAGCTGCAGCCACTGACAAGTCTTAAGACGATCATGGCCCCATGGCTCAAAGTGCTCTCGAAAACAACTCTCAGTAAGGGTAGAAACCATTGAACCAGTGTCAATCAGACAAGACACGGATACACCTCCCATAACCACGACCAAATGTGGGCATGACGACATTAAAGATGACCCTGATCCGTTACTATCACCACCATTCAAGCCTACGTTTTCCCCACCCGAGCTGTGGCTCAACAACTCGGCGGGAACTAGTTTCCCGATGCCGCACCTGAATAAGGCTGCCTATCTCCCAATGTCCTGGTGTCTGTTCGGTCAGGCAAGGGCGAGCGAGGAGGAACACGGTCTCCATTGCAATCTCTTGCGAAATGGCCAGGTTTTTGACACCGCCTACATATAACAAAACCGGCACGAGCCGGCCGAACGTTACGAGGTGGGTTCTGCAATTTGGCGACGCTCTGGGCGAGCTGAGTCAGCTGCCCTTGTTGCAGTTTTAACATTTCCTTAAAGCTCACTCATCTCGGCGGGCGGGGAGCGGCGATCTACTTGCGGCTGCACGCCTCCTTGCACCCCATATTGAAACCCATGAGCTAATGGAACAGAGTGGCTCCGATTTCTTGCCCCTCCAGGCATACCCTCCCGTTCCCACCTAATAGCGTCACTACGAATATCGAGCAGTGTAGCAGCAGGCTGACGACGTACCAATTGCTTTAATTCCCGACGAAGAGCACTGTCAAGAACGTGCTCAACGAATTGGTCACGTAAAAGCATTTCGGCATTTGGTAACACGACTGGTGACTGCTGCTTTACCTTCTCTAGGAGACCCATGATAGCGAGGGAAAATTCTAACAAGGTCTCACCCTCTTGTTGCCTTCGGGAGAAAAACGACTCCTGTAAGGCAACATATGACTGTGTACACCCATAGAGTTCTCTTAGGGCGGAGATAATTTTACTGGGGTCTTCCCGTTCACTAACGGGCCGGTACTTAATTTCCTCCCGTGCCTCCCCCTCTAAATGATCAAATAAGAAAAAGGACTGGTCTGCCATGGATAAATGTCGAGCCCTCATGCAAGCCTGCACTTCTTCAACCCACTCAGTAATCCCTATACCCGACCTACCATTAAACTTTGAACACTTTCTGTCCCTAGGTATAAACACGAAACGCTCCGGCAATGTGCCTGTGTCTACGGGTTGCGATGTACCTACAGATGGGCCCGGTAGCCTCGGGGGTTCAGTACTAAGACCAGGCGAACTGGCCAGAGCTTGATCTTGGCGCAACTTTAGATTATCAGCTCTCAATTGAGCTACTAATTCTCTTAACTCCTGTAGTTCGTCTTCCATTGTTAATTTACAACGTAGAAGGAAAACTTACAAAAATGTTGAATAAAGAATATTACGCGTTAGATGGAACTCAGCTTACTACCAAAAGGCACACTCCCAGGCCAAATAAACACTGCTGTTTTGCTTCTACTGGAGAGAAAAAAACCTTATAATTAACACACAACAATCACCCACAACAAAAAAACCAATCATCCACGTCTCAGATCAGTATATGGAGAAGAGGACCCTGCCGACTACGCCAGATGTGGCGATATGAGTACTTGAGAGCACGCTCTCCAGTGGTAAAACTAAAATGTCACGACTACGCCACCCCAGCATGGAATCAGCTGGGGAAATACCCCTACTAGGGCACACAAGTTCGTTCCTCCCTCCAAATCACAAGACCATGAGACGTGAATAGGTATAAAAAAATAGAATTCTTTATTTAATTATCATAAATACTTTAAAAACTACTTGAGTCAGCAAAACAATGATACTAGCTGGCCAAGCCACTGGCTGGTATGTGAGCAACAAAGCTCAATCAGTACACAAACATGCAGGATCTCGTAACGGAGCTGGGGTGCACCATTAGCTGGACAGGCTAAGCGGTGGGCCTCAAATTAGCCCACAATGAGGACACCGTGCCGCAACTTCGTAAGCACACACACACACACACACACTAGTGAGATACACTACAAGAAAACCTCTACCGCACACTGAAAGGAGAATTTCCGTCACCCGGCATATGATGGCTAGCCTGCCCGCCTTTGGGTCACCCCGCTCCTGAGAACAAGAAGAAAAGCTGTTAAAACAGGTAATGGTGGCCTCTCAGGAGACAGTATTTAACGGCAAGAAGCTATCGACGGCAAGTAGTACACCGTTGCTTACAAATAGTAGCAAGGCAAAACACATCAATTATATCAACATCTACACAAACAAAATATCAAAATAAGAACAAAACAAAAGAACCAACCGTACGGTAGCCGTAGGCAACCGCTGTACATAAACCCTTGCCGGCCACAGTTATAGGCCAGCCGGTTATCAAAAACGGCTGTAAACTATTGAGGACGAAAAAGAACAAAGTAAATTATAACCCAGACGGATAAACATAAACAAGTAAATAAACAAAAGTAAAACAAATAAATCAAAGCAAAACAAATAAATCAAAACAAATAAATCCAAGCAAAACAGCAGCGTCGAGGCAAACCAGCGTAGTAATCAACGCCCACTTTAACCCCCGATCAGCAGGACTTCCATTCAAACATCCGGCAAACCATTCATTCCTCCCATTCACGAGCAGAAGAGCAGCAGTCACTCCCAACACGCAATTTTACACGCGTGATCAGATCTCCCTTACAATACCGGAACTTCAGCAGCGATTTAGTGGGAAACCCTCAACGGGTACGCTCTGTAGCTCCCGACAGACACCAGCGGACACTCCCGCACCAGCAGTAGAGCGTCGGTCCCTTGCAGCACCACGTAATGTGTGCGATCGGTTTGCTCTTCTACCCTGGAACTAGGCAGCAAGGTAAAGGGAACAGCCTCAAGCAGTACGATTCGTACCTCCAGACAGATACCAGCTCGCACCCGAGTAAACGAGCACCGGCAACCAACACCCCGATGACGCAATGATGACGCAATATCCTACCACTCTGGGGATGCCCCTTATATAGTCCAAATATGGCCCGCCACCTAATCATGGGGCGGGGACAAGCTTAAAGGGGCACTTCACCACATTAAGATTAAACCAAACCAAGTGTTCATGGGAATTAACACGTACAGGTCCCAATACGTTATTTTTATCAGCATAACAAGGACCAAGTAGGCCTACCTTAGCCTTAGAAAAGGTGCACAACATTTTATATACAAGATTACATTAATTATTTTTAAATTAAAAAAACCTTTATTGCTATATGTAAGTTTCAATTTAAGCTATTAATAAATAATCGTTTTATGACTATAAAAAAATGTAGTTGATGTGGATTCATTTATTGTTTTACACACAAATAATAATGTGGGTTCCATTTTTTATGGATTACAGTGGTCGATTGTTTAATGCAAATAAAACTATTAATTTATTCTAATTTCTCTAGGTTATTTTTCTCTTGGTGAAAATATCTTGGCCTTTAGTAATCACTATCTTAAATAAGATCGCTGATAAACTAACTAGCATAAACTACTATAAGTAACATAAATGATGTATTTTGCCTGGAATAACTCCAGTTGACAGTTTAGATCAGTCATCAATCATTTAATGTCATTCTACGCGTGCTGTGACGACGACCGGTTGGGGGTGTTGTTTGTCACCTTTGTACACATGAAGTTTGCTTCCTAGTTTCTGTGCTTCGCGCATCCTGATCTCGTCCCGGCACAGAACGGAAATCATTTAAAAAAAAGTACGAGTTTTGTTATTTAAAGTGTGAGTGTTTGTGTATTTTATTATATGTCAGTTACGCTGTTTGTTAATTGTTTGTATAGTCACTTTAGTGGTATATCGCACGGTTTCTCCGAATGCATATCGTGATCATTCCCTCGTTGATCGTAAAACGAATTGTTAACTAACATCTTTTTTTAATCTTCCGTTGTTTTAAATACGAGGCTACCAGACTACATGTCTGGTAAGTTAGCTTCGTCAATCCATCGGCGTTTCGGTTAAACTTTTGTTGGGAAACGTTTTTGTATATCTAGGTTTGTTTTAATTAACGGTGTTTATCAACTCCGTTTTATTTGTGTCAGCCAGGGAAAATACGCATGTCCGATACATATATAACAAAAACACGTTTTCATACTCGTTCATTTCGTGACAACCTTTAAACGCCTGATATGGACGCAGGACGTCAGATGACCAATCAAAGAACGTCTGCGACTCCGCGCATGCGCTCTCGCGCCCACTTCTCCCGTGTAGATGGATCTTCCCGTCAACATCGCGTCTGAATTTCATGGTCGCGAGACGATGCGAAAGTCAAATTTGTGACGTATCTGTTGACCCGACACGATGTCGAGTTGATCGCTTAAACGCAACTAGGTATGACTTCGCAACCTTCGCTGGCCGCGCGTGATCTTAAGATATGTGTTTTGCTTTCATTGATGGAGCTAACGTTATTGGGCTAGGCTATCCGGCTGGGTCTGGCTGTTTGAATAGGGAAGTTGTCATTATGTTGCATGTCAGGTGAATCCCACCCGACGTCTCGATTGACATTAATGCTGTACACACGGGTAACTTGTGGGTAACACGGGTGTCGTTCGGTGGTTGCGCCTGCTCTCACTTCTAACGCTTCCGGAAAGTTTGCTGGATCGGCTTGATGCGCATGTCTCCTACCCTTCATTGCGACTTCGGGCGAATAATCGATTGATGCGATTGAGCTTATAGCATTACATTCGTTACAGCACGAGCCTGCTGTCGCGTAGTAGGACGTCAAGACGGCGTGGTTTCCAAACTCATTTCCTGTTTTATGCTGCGTATGTCGTCATATTAGTCACGCTGCATTACACTGTAGAGATCATGCAGCTGTCATTCCTCATTCAGTGTTTGAGCTGTGTGTGTGTGTGTTGTCATGAATACAAGCTCAGATCGTATGAGCTGTCATGTCTGTAATGTCTCTTATAAGAACGGTATGGTAAAGTCTTTCTGAAACTAGTTGCGTACTTTGAATGAAATACTCATTTCGGTTGTTTTTCTTGTGCGACAGGTATCGCAGTTGGCCAGGACTGCTCCTCTGGAGTGAATCTTTTATGCGTTGATGTCAATGTGACAGGTGGAAACTCTACCGACGACACTATGGGACCAGACAGAGGACAGTACGATTTCTATATAGGCCTCGGCTTGGCCATAAGCTCCAGTATATTTATCGGGGGTAGTTTTATTCTAAAGAAGAAAGGACTTCTTCGACTGGCCAGAAAGGGCTCTATGCGAGCAGGTAGGCAACTTTTAATGCTCGTAACCTTTTATAAACCAGTGGTTTCGTTCAAGACACACACTGTACCCCCATTGCCAGGGACGTCTTACTGGTATGGACAGGGAAGCGTTTAGGGTGGTTTGTTTGGGCACACCTGGTTAGGTTTGTCATTGTTTAAACGTAAAGGTGCAGCACAGTAGAAATAACTGAGCGGCCACTCACATCTATTAATCATTCGCTTTCCATACACGCACTGACACACACTTCACATACTGATATATTCGAATCTATTAAACATGACAATTGTAGATAATACGATGACTTTATGATGAAAAGCATGATTATACGTTTCTTTTTTGACTTGACAAAATATGTTTGTCTATCTGAAAATATACACTATGTCCAAATGTTGAATGAGTCACTACTCATTTAATGATATATCGTTCATGTTTTGGAATAATAACACGCTGATGCGATAACTTAAATGTGACTATGGGCATTAGTCTCTCATGTTGTGACAAAATAATCACAACTAAAATTCTAAAAAACATTGCAAGTGTTTTTGCTATGTAATGACAGAGGCTAATACGTTTGCTCCGCTATATAGCTGCTGTCCTTCTAAAATCTTGTATCTCTATATTTCGTGATTTCTATTTTCTGTGTGTGTCATAAATCATCATTATGTGGTCAGTCACGCTTTTAGTTTGTCACTTGCAAATATCTAACCAATAAAAAGTATTCAAACGCATTCGTCCACTTTGACAACACATTATTTAATCATTTAAAAAGGACACCGTTTTTCCAGTTCCACGTTTTCGGAAGGACAGCGACGATATTTATATTCCAAAATGAATTTTATACATGCACCTTCAGATTTATAGGTGTGTAAGAGTTTCACTCAAGTAAGGCAACATTTTTGAACGTTTGTTTTAAAGGGGTCGCATGACACGGCAAAAAATATAATTTTCGTTTGTTTTCGATGTTATGCAATGTGATTACACGATTTAAGGTTAAAAACGCTGCATTTTCCACATACCGTTTGTATCTCCTCTTTGCTCCACCTCTCTGAAACGTGCAGATTTTTTTTAAAGCTCATCGCTCTTAAAAGGGAAGTGTGCTATGATTGGTCAGTTAACCAGTGCGTAGTGATTGGTCGAATACTGTAATCGTGTGACGGAAATGTAACGCTTCTTAACATATTTGGACAATCAGGTTCCAGAGCAATGTACTGACAGGTATGCGTGGGCGGTCTTAAGCCGCGGTCAGACTTTCCAGACTTGAGCATGCGAAGATCGTTCAGACGGAGCTATGAAAACAGGCGCGATTCCTCCATTTTTCACAGTTCTGTACCGAGAGGTCACGCTGTGATCTTCTATGGGTCTCACGCACTCACGTGACACGAATTCGCAGATCTGAGTTCACCAAACTTGAACTTTGCCACGCAGCGAAATATCGTCGGACGAGCTTGTGTTTCCGTTTTGTCGCATGCGTATGAATGGAAGTCAAAGCATGGAAAAGTCAAGTGTGACCGCGGCATGACTCAAATCCATACCACCAACTGACGTAGATTTGTGGGGGTGTGGTTACGCGAGGCGTTTCAGGCAGGTCTGGGTGAGCATTCGCTTTTGGATAGAAGGCATCATTCGTTCCGACACTTTAATTTTTGCAAATTGTCATGTCTAATGGGAAGCATGGGAAACTTATAACACACCAAAGACCCTGAAAAACTCGTATTCGCGCCATATGAGTCCTTTTAAAAGGTCATTTTTGTTAATCACTGATAAGAAACAGGTTTTTCAAATGTGATCTTAAGAATTATCTAACCATCTGTGCTCACATACACATAAAAATAAAGGTATTCGCATGTTTTTACAGCGATGCCATTTGTGCTTCCCCTAAAAAGTCATAGACGCTTGAAACTATCATTTCGGTTTCACCGTTTCTTAGTCTGAAGCCGAACCCTTTTTCCACTAGATGTTTGTCAAATGTTTTATTGAATTAAAATGTTTTTCTACAGAAATATTTTATGGATGTTAGATGTTGTGTATAGAACTGTGTACTGTATCACAAACAAGATATCTGACCTTTTGATTTCTTTGAAATACTTCATAATGTTGTCTGAAGAATGGAAACCCTCTTTTATTCATTTATTTGTTAGCAATACAAAGTTCAGAGTTTGGCAAACTTTGGTGTCATTTCCCGTTAACTTAGTTTTAGCCCCAACCTCAACCCTAACCTATGTGAATCATCTTATTAGCCAATGCCATTCATTACAAAACAAACAACACTTCACGTGTCTAACTGTGACATTTCTTGCTTTTCAGGCCAAGGTGGTCACGCATACTTAAAAGAATGGCTGTGGTGGGCAGGCCTGTTATCAAGTATGTGACCTACATGACACAACTGTTCACAAGCTGTTTTTGTGTGGATGAGCTCGTCTAGTGACAGCGTTGAAGTAACTATTTGAAATTTGTATGGTTTGACAGTGGGGGCCGGTGAAGGTGCCAATTTTGCTGCTTACGCCTTTGCTCCCGCCACCCTTGTGACTCCTCTCGGCGCTCTCAGTGTACTCGTGAGGTTTGTGAACCGTTTGTGCACTGCTTTTTGTCACTCGGAAAGGATGGTGAAAGATTTTAATGCTGCTTTGCTTCAGAAAGATAATACTGTCTTGCACTGGGAACTATTGCAGGCTCAGCTGTTTTACACCGTGTCCCATCCTGAATGAAAACAATTAGTCCTGTATGCATCAGTTAATGCTTCCACATAGTGTTATGTATGAATAAAATGGCACATTTGGGAATCATACTTGCCTAATGAGTATTGTTACTTGTTTCTAAATGGTGGCAGGATAAGAAGTTGTTTTGTGTTTTCTGCTCTTGCAGTGCGGTCTTGTCTTCATACTTTCTGTCGGAGAGGTTGAACCTGCATGGAAAGCTTGGTTGTCTTCTCAGTATCCTGGGTTCCACTACCATGGTGATACATGCACCCAAAGAGGAAGAGATCGACAGCTTAAAAGACATGGCCAAAAAACTGGTCGATCCAGGTAAGCTATGACATCACGTGGAGGTAACAAAGGGCCATTTTGAAATGTGACACTTGTTGTCAAACAGCAATCACTGCAAGTCTGCTTACATGCACTTTGAAAGTTGGATTTCAGTCGGATTAAAACAGTCATTTGACTTGAAAATGTCATGCAGGTGCTTTAGTCGGACTTAAATCTTATTTGGGTTTTTATTTGCCTTAAAGGCTAGCTCTTATTCCACGGATAAAGTGAATAATCTCACGTTAAGCATTTTCCGTAAGAGTCCGTTAGCCTATACTGTAAGGATGAGTTTAAGGCTTTATGTACCAAATCATCACCGATATCAAATATCAGCGTGATATCAGAAAAATGTAATGTTCTCAGTTTGCGCTGCCTTGAGCTGAGCTGTTTCCTTCTAATGGACTTCTATGGAGGAGAAAACGCTTAACCTGATTCATCTAATAACGGCTCGTTCTTTTGACAACAGCTAGTGTTCATTACAAGTCAAATTTGACAGAGATATGGCTTTCCCCAGTCGTTGTTTACATTTTATATTTATACATTAGGCAGACGCTTTTATCCAAAGCGACTTACATTGCATTGTATTATACATTTGTTTATGACTATGTGCAATCCCCTGGGATCGAACCCATGATGGAGAGCCATGCTCTAATCGCTGATCCACAGGACAGATTAGGAATGTTTTAAGTCGTTTTAGAAATAAACAACATCAGAAGTTCATCACTACGCTTGTACACATAACCCATTTCTTAGTTCTCATCCAACATATTTGGAAGATTGGTGACCTAGAAATGTTTGGTTACAAGCACTGACTACTGTAGTAGGAACAATTAAAATGGCAGTCAAAAGTGCCCAGAACCGTTTGCTTTCCTTCATTCTTCAAAGTATCTTATTTTGTGTTGAACAGAACAAAGAACTTTATGAAGCAACATTTCCTACAACTTTTGTGTTCCTTTGAATACAAAAGAAGATATTTTGGTGGTCTTCTCAGTATCTTCATAGTAGTCATTTTATTCCTGCTATCGTAGATAACAGTGCACCAGAACTATTTGGTTTTCAAAGATAAAAAAATATACATAGTGTCTTTCTTTTAGTTTGGCAGAAATGTATTCAGGTTTGGAACAACATGAGGGTTAAATGATGACAGAATTTTCATTTTTGGGTAAACAAAATATATTCAGACACTTTCAACATGTTTCACATCATCACAGTTTATTCGCTATAGTTTGGAAAATGGTAAAAGAATTTGACAAGAACTTAAGTTAAACTGTGCCAGAACAAATTCATTTGGATAGAAAGTCCAAATTGTCCCAAATGTTTTACAAATTTTACTGTTAAGTCCACTATATGAAGAAATATTGGGAATGTGACCATTTCCTCCCCCCACTAGTAAAAAATATCCAAAATTATATCTGGTGTCTGAATAATTTTTCGGTTGGCTGTAGATGTTCAATTAACCATACATTCAATGTTGTATGTTTTTGGAAACGGCCCAGTATTTTATTTGTACATATTACATATAATAAGTCTAAAAGGCTGTTCTAGAAATTATTAAAGTGAAACAGACCTTTAACTTGCAGATATATTTTTCTATTGATAAATTTGTGTTTTTTCATGCATCCATTTGTCAGTTTGATTCAAAAAGTAACACTTCTCCATCCATCTTCAGGCTTTGTGGTCTTCGCAACAGCGGTCATCATCGTAGCTCTCATTTTCATCTTCGTGGTGGGACCGCGCCATGGGCAGACCAACATCTTGGTTTACATCACTATCTGCTCTGTGATCGGAGCACTGTCCGTTTCGTGCGTCAAGGGACTGGGCATCACCATTAAGGAGGCCATTGCCGGGATGCCAGTGGCGCGAAACCCTTTGGCCTGGTTGCTGCTGCTGAGCCTGATAGCTTGTGTTAGTACACAGATCAACTACCTGAACAAAGCACTGGACATCTTTAACACATCTCTAGTGACGCCTGTCTACTACGTGTTCTTCACCACCTCTGTGCTCATGTGCTCTGCCATATTGTTCAAAGAATGGGAACACATGGCCACCGATGACATCATCGGCACGTTGAGCGGTTTCATCACAATTATCGTAGGCATCTTCCTACTGCACGCCTTTAAGGACGTTAGCATTAGCTTGGCCACCCTGCCTGTGTCCATTAGGAAAGAGGAGCGAACCTTAGCCATTTCAAATGGCATGGCAGCTCATAATCACTCCAGTTACGAACTGCTACAGAATGAAGACACTGAGGACATTGGAGATAGAGAGGTGTTATTTGACAGCGTCTCCAGAAGAAACGGTACTCTAACGTCCTCTTAGGGTTAAAAAGGAACCAGTGTGAAGCAGTTTTTTTTGAAGATTTAACAAACCTAAGACAATCAACTTTTGAGGCAAAAAAGATGGACCAATTGATTGTACTAAGAGTTATTGTTTTATTTGCCTTACCATGTAGTCTAATCTGAACCAAGAAAGTAAGGCTTCATCTCATCTCATTCCTCCTCATGTACCGTAGCACTGTAAATATAAACCTGTATGTTTTTAAAATACTTTTGTTATATATTATGTACAGATATCTGTATTTACATGCACCAAGTTTCTTTCTACAAAAAGTTAGTTGTGTTGACTTCGTAATAAAGATAGATAAGGTGTCAACAGTGCAGCCATTCTTATTTAAAGGAACAATTCACCTTTAGTGGGGGTGATCTGTTGTTTTGCTTTTGAGAAAAAATGAATCTTAAACCAAGATTTGATACCTTTATTTAATTAAAACTTGATTACATGACTCAATTACAAAAAGGCACTTGTTTATCAAGAGTAAGAACTTGGTTACGCTGAAAGTTTTTCAGGGTAATAAAAAAAAGAACCTAGCATGCAACTCCACCACAGATCAATTGATAATCCCACTTGGCCATCTCCCAACCCACATCCTTCCCCGAATATAAAACATGAAAATGAGTTAAACTCTGCTAACATTAACACAGAAATAATATTCATATGTCTATAATAAGGCACATATGTGAATGAGCTCAAATGCACAGTGAAACTGTGCCACATTTGTTGATATCGGGCTTACAATATATATTGCCTGAGATGTGCTAAACCAATTATGTTACAAATTTCCTCTGTGAACACTACAGGCTTGTGTAATAAAGGTGACCCTGCAAGAGAATGTGACAGTGAATCTGGTCCTAGAGATTAAATTTCCCTAAACATGTTTCCCACTATCATGACACCCTTCTGCTTTAAGCTGATGTACAGTCGTCTCAGTTGCTGGCCAGTGACTGATGGATTGGAGGCTGGAAGCAACGGACATGTTCTACTGGCATGTTCTCTCCGTCCCCAGACTTCAGGTATTTGTTCAAAATGGCAAAGATCTCATCATTCAGAATTTGAAACTTGCGAATCCGTTCACCCATTTTCTTAAGGGGCTATAAAAAGAAGATCGCAATAAAAATGTGATATTTTACAAACAATGGCTAACAAACTGGTTTAGATGACAGATTTTCAACTCACCACGCTCTTGATGATTTCATCTTTGCCGTCGTGTTTCTGCACCTTGAGGAGATGGTAACTGAAGTCCAGGATATCATAGCGTCTTTGTTGTCCGAGGAGCATGATAATCATGCAGCCGGCCCAATTCAGTCCGTCTCCAAAACATTGCCTGGAAGAGATAATCCAATGTTCTCAAACCTGCATGATTTGTTTATAGCCAAGCCAAAAAACAACAATACGATGACTCACTCGATAGTGAACTCGTGTGCTCCCACGGGGATGCAGTAGACAAACTGCATGGCGCTCCACAACCTATGAAACTCCACACATTCGTCTACATGCATTACGCCGTTGCTTGGCAACGGGCCGCGCCAGATAGGGTCATCCAGATAACCGCGGACTCGAGTCAGGATGACTTCAAACATGGAGAGTCCACAACACAGCCTCTCTTTGGTAAGCAGGTCTCCCTCGCGAGCGATGGCAATTTGCTGATGAAAAATTATTCGGTATAATGAATACAATTATTATACCTATATATAATATATATTACTTTATAATATATATGTAATATCACACATTATTCTAATAATATTCTACATCATAATACTATTCTTTTAGCATACACATAATAGGTTCACATTGTTTAAAATGTTTTTGTGCTTGTTAAATTATATTTTTATGACTATGCCTGATTCAATGCTCCTCATCTCAAAATGTGATTATGTGACTATAGTCTGGATTTCACACACCCACAAATAATATTTTTGACCCTTTCACCTTTTTATTTTATACTTCAAATGGCTACAAAAGTGTATCAGATTTATCAATGTGTAACTTTTTGTCCGTTAAGTTGCTGTAGCTTTAAGAGTACAATTGAAGTGGAAAAAATACTTTGTGCGCATTTAATTCGCTAATTGACAATTGCATTTAAAAAATCAATTTTTTCAATTACACCTGACAAAACTCGATAAACAACTAAAAGGCTCGGAAATTAGATCAAGGCAGATGCTAAGTGTGTAATTTGTGATGTTATGGCAATAAGCAAATGTGTGTCCTGGGGACGGTAATGCAATGAAAATCATCCAAAGCGGCTGTCAATGTGGTGATGCTTTACCCACCTGCGGTGTTCCCAGACGCTCAATCAGAGGCACCATATGGAGCGCTGTGTATTTGGCCTCCAGCCGCTTCATCTTTGCATCCAGACGCTCGCCTTCTGCATACGGTGTGGAGTGTAAAAGGATTATTGGTCAAATGTGAGGAACTATATATATATATAAAATAGGCTAAACCTGTACAGTTTAGTATACTCTGTAAATATATGCAAACATCAAATACCTTTAACATGAACTCTTGGCAAGATGTTTTGGAAGGGTGCTGCATGCAACAAGTCGCACACCTCCTCTTGAGACTGCATGAGAGAGGGAAAGCATTTCATTACAGAAACTGAAGCATGTGAGAATCTCAGATTTTAGTCTTGTGGACAAAGTGACCCAGACATATCATTCCACTGTGTCATAATCCGTATAGTCCTGACATGGAAATTCTCAGATTTTATTTGATTGGTAAGTGCATTTCCAGTAGATGGAGCCATGCAGTCACAGAAGGATTGCGGAAGCTCTTACAGATAAAGTTGAGGCTATTGACATTTAAATAAGAATGCAAAGATTTAAACCGACGGCGTCGACAGCACTGACCTTGCCATCAGGCAAAGCAGGTGCGTTGAAACCTCACACAACCCTTGAGTGTTTTATTCTCACAATTCATTATTCCATAAATGTGAGTAATGCTTAAAGGTTTGAAATGTTTCAGCTCATCCCATCCATAAAAAAAGTATTTAATGCTTAGTTATTCCTAATCGTGCTGAAGTGATGTGCTATTTATAATGCCAAGAAAACCCTTCACTTGAGATATCAGTGGATTTCTGAACTGAGCATTATTTTCATATTTACTTCATTATTGGTCGAAGATGAGCATTAATTGTTTTGACTCAAACCATCAGAATCAAATCAAACGCATGAGATGCTGTGAAAGACAGAAAGTTTGGCTTATCATTATAGGGCTAAGATTTGAGTCTGTTTCTGATCAAAAGCTATGACATCACTTCAAAAGACTGAATTGCATCACCAAAGTTGTACAGATTACTTATGCTACATAAATTTACTTTTTTAAACCTTTCGAATGTTTCGATCTCTACTGATGCGCAAAGCATAATAAAACTGTTAAAAATCTATTTTTTGTACACGCATCGTGCTGTGTACTTGTCTTATGTATAAACCGTCTTCCTGTCATGAGCCCTTTAAGTAATTCATACCAAGTCAAAACTGGTAGAGATTGCCACAGCACTTCAGGTGTGAGAGAGGCTTTGTGTCACTAATCACAGCACGAAGAGAATATAAGAGATCAAATCACAAATAAGATCATTTATATTGACTGCCGATAAATGCATTTCTTAATCTTTCAAAGGAGCTCTGCGTGTTCATTCTGAGTTGAAGTCCCCGTGAAATTTATATCTTTTAATTTTCTCATGAAATATTGCATCGTCTATAGTAAATAGTTTATCAATGTGTGTCATTATCTTTTTTAAATCTGCGTGCCCTCATAATATTTAGTTAAAATCTGAAAATGCACTTCCTTCCTGTAATGACTATCCATCTTAAATGACTCATGTTAGACGGCTTGGACGGAGCGTCCATTAACTGCTCCCATTCAACTGTCAGTCTGGTGCCAGTTCCATTTCAAAATGCAACGGCTGTTTTAAACATCCAATCAAATCGCAGCGAAAGACGAAAGCCATGCCCACTATTTTTCTCATTAGAAAGCACTCAGAGATCCCCGGGGATTTTAAGGATTAGGGTATGGACAGTTAGTTTTGGTGTTTTCGTGTAATGTTTCCATACCAAGCTCTGTTCACTCAGTAAACAGAAGAGCATAGCGTTTCCGACCTCCCTCAGGTTCTGGAAGCAGACGGTTTTCAGCTCAGCGTACTCCACAATGTCCTTCAGCTGATGGTGGAAGAACTCCAGAATACCTGAATTCAGGAGAAAGTGCGATGGTTTCAGTATCGTGATCGCTTGATTTTGGTTGTTTTGAGTTTTTTTATGTTTCAATATTCTAAACCTAGTTTGTCTCCATGTACAGTGATATAAACTTCATGGACATAGCTTCCCAAACTTGTTCATCCTTGTTCCCACCTAGACACGTACTGTATAATCTTTCTCAAGAGTCACCAAAATTAAAGGGGAAAAATATTTGTTCTCTTTCAGTAAAAAGTAGGTGTTGTGCTTCTTATCATTGTACAACTAAAATGTCAATACCAATACACTTTATAGTGAGGCATCCAAACCAATACTACTTATTCATTGGACTACCTCTGCATTATTTGAATACAGCTTTCATTTCATTTTCTCCAGGCTGTCTGAAGCCCACATGTTCAGACACAGTCATGACTTCACTGACCCGAGTGTGGTCACCCAGCCAAAAATAACAAAAGGAGAAAGATAGGCAATTACTAAGCTCTTCTCAACGGGGGTCTGGTTAGTTCTTATGAAACACCCACCCAGTACGTATGCTGTGTAAGCTCTGCGGGACTTAAATAAGATTAATAATCCAGTGGTTATCTTCTACTTCGTGATAGAGGAAGCTGATATTTACACAGGATCAAGGGTGCGCTGGGGTCAGACGGCTTATTAAGAGTTACCCAAGAAGTGTGATTTTCACCTGGTGAGCCGTACTCGTGGCGAGGCAGACGGCAGATCTTGGGCATGACTTCCATCAGGGTCCTCACGTACTGAAGGATGGTGCCTTGAAGCTGCGCCGGAGAGAACAGAGAGTAAATCATTCATCGAAATGTCTGCTAATGTGTGAAAATATATTTAGATTTTCTTACATTAGGCATGGCAATATTTTTAAAGATGAAAAAATATTAAGTTTATGTAAAAAAGTTCAATTGTTATTTTGACACAGTTCATAGTTTTATAGTTGTTATAGTTCAAATGATGTAGTTGAATACAATAGAGATGCCCTTATGTACAATTTCTCCACAAATACCAATAGCCAAATATTCTGAGTGAAATCTGCAGATACTGATGGTAGGGTGCTTATTAAATACAGTAACTATATATATATTTATAAAGGTTCAATTTATTAACTTTCTAAATGGTATTAATTCATATAATGACTATTATTATTGAACATCATTCGTAACATTTTCTAAATAAAGATCATAAGTTAATTGCATTTTCCTGTCCTCTTCTAATTGACAGGATATATCCGCCCTGATCATCTGCTGTATTTATCGGCCGATAACCGATAGTGTGAAAGAAATGAATTGGCCGATATATGTCAGTGCATCTTTGAAAAATAGCTTTTATTGACCGATAAAGTGGTGCATCTCTCAAAAATTGCTTTTATTGGTCGATGACGTTTATTGGCCGATATATCGGTGCATTATGAAAAATGGGCTTTTATTTCTTTTTCTTACTTCAATCATATTAATCCACAAGAAACAAGAGGACAATTTCATTTCTTAAGATTAAAAACAAAACTGAGGATCACTGAAATTGTGACTAAACACAATAATTGTTACAAGATGTATTTCTGCCCACAGTATGAGTTCTTGATAGGTACACGACGGTTTATATTTATTATGTAGGGACTTGCAAAAAGCCACAGATCTTTATAAACATGTTCATTTCAATGCTTGTGCACGTACCAGACTCTTGACGACCTTTAAGAGCTCTTCCATCACCACTGCAATGCCCTGATATCCCAGCAGTCTGCAGATGGCCTTGATATGTGGAGGTCCAAGAAAGTTTCGGTAGAGGCTGTATATGCTACTGTATGCCAGATTCAGGGCCTGCATTCAATATTGAAAGAAAAAGTGAGTTAGGTCATGATCATATTTAGTCGCTTGACCACACACAGCAATGAGTGCCTTGTACACACACAGCAATGAGTGCCTGTACATCTTCAACCTTTATTTTTTTACCCATTTTGGTGTTTTGACCAAATTTTGGTCAAATCTACTAAACAGAACCAAAAGCACCAGACCTGAATTTAAAGTTTTATCAAATTAGCCCAGCTAAGGCAGACGTGTAATCTTTGAAAATGACGGGAACATTTTGTTCTGTAACTACGGAGAGTATTCACTTTTTCCACATTTTTTTTTATTTTTCATTTATTAACAATAAAAACGTGGAGCAATTCACAGTTCCATTATATTTTATTAGGGTAATACTAAAAGTAAAATAAATTTTTCTTTAATTAGTTTGCAGCCGATCATTTATAGATTCATCATAAATTCATAAGCACACAGGCTGTAGGTGGTGTTGCAGTGACTCAGGGGAGACAGGTCACCAGTCCGAGTAAATCAGAACAAACCGTGGGATAAAAACTGCCGCATGCTCACTCAATCACGGACAGAAAGGATGAGTAAGAGGTGGGCGAGTGAGACAGTTCGTGTTCTCTCTTAGCTGTAATGCTGCTTAAAATTCCCTCTACGCAAAGTGCTGTTGTGACGTCTGCCCCCGACAAATCTCTCTCTCTCTCTCTCTCTCTCTCGAGATCGACAAGCTTTTTCAGTGCAGTGTTGTGGATATGAGCTCTAGTAGAAGTCCTGAAACATGCCAGTAAGAAGAAGCCACAGGTCAAAGTCCCAAAAGGCTTCAAGTAGGTTTCTGTCTGCAAAGCAACAGCGCGACGAAGATATGAAGTGACTCTTCTGATCTCTCAAGGTAAGATCTTTCATTCTCACTGACAAGCACACCTGTTTCTCCCATGATTTTCTTACCAATACATGCAAGGATAACCTGTATGGAATCAGGAAGTTCAAATATTGCAAAGAAAAATTATTTTCAACAGTGTGGATTGGAAAACATTGAAAGAGGGACGTGTGTGTGTGTGGGCGGAAGAGATGATCTATAGAGATGCTGTTTTCCTATTGCATGAGAGACTAGTGCTACTGATAAGATGAACAAGATCTGAGCTTAAACTCACATTTACTCAGTATGATTACTAAACCGAATAATATAAGGTCGAAAAAATCATAAAAAATAAAACTGTACCAGTAGTGTATAGAATAAAAATGTTCACCCATGTTCGTCCTCTAAAAATGTTCGTCTCTGAAAACCTGTTTTAGTGAGCACTTCTGAATCCTGTTAATGTGCTTTACTTCTTTGATAACTATATTTGTTCAATTATTTCTTTCAGTTTTTTCTATTCTTGCTTGTTCTCGTCTTATCAAATCTGGATAAAATGTAGTTCTGTCTGGTCATTTTCTTCAACTTAAGTTTTTAAATGTAATATGCAATTCAAAATAAAATCACCTAAAATAATGACTGTTCTCAAAACAACTGATATATAAAAATGTCACGTGGACATGAAAAACAGCATTTGCTGAAGAAGTCTTAATCACGTGGCATTAATCATGCTTAAGCCATCAGATTCTTAAAGCACTATCCATGAAATAAACAGTTAGGAGAACATTTATAATGTCATTTCAAACCTCCATGACTATCTTTCTTCTGCAGGACACAAAAAAAGATTTTTTGAATAGTTTTGTATTCAAACAATGCAAGCCAATGGGTACCGCCATTGTTTGGCGACCAACATTTTCTAAAATATCTTCTTTTGTGTTCTGGCAAAAATTGCTGCCTCTGCACAAGCTCGACAGTGCTTGCACAACAAGGCAAAATAAAAAAGTTAGATTTAAAATTATCATTAATAATCTAATAGCGACTGAAGTTTTGTAGAGTCGCCACGTCCTTCGCCCAGCATTTGTCAGGTCTGGGAATTGATTGCGCCCTGCCCGCTCCGGTAACCTTGGACTGCATCCTGCCCGCTCTATTAACCTTGGAACAATGAGACAAGACTGGCTGAGAGTAGAGTACTGTTCTGCACTCTTTGATGCAACAAATGCATCAGTTGTTATTGGAAGTGTCCCTGGTTCCGGTTGATCTAACTAGTGCAGCCTAGATCTTTGAAATATATATATTATGATAGTGTAGTGTATGCAAGATTAAAAAGATGCGTCTTTAGTCTAGATTTAAACTGACAGAGTGTGTCTGCCTCCCGGACAGTGCAGGGAAGACTGTTCCAAAGTTTAGGCACTAGATAGGAAAAGGATCTGCCGCCTGCACTTGATTTTAAAACTCTAGGTATTACCAACTGACCTGACACCTGAGAGCGTAGTGCACGTGATGGACTATAATACGTTAGAAGTTCTCTCTCTAGTAGTGAGGAGCTAAACCATGCAGGGCTTTATAGGTAATAAGCAAGATTTTAAAGTTTATGCGATGCTTTATAGGTAACCAGTGCAAGGTTGACAGAACCGGGCTAATATGCTCATACTTTTTTGTACGCATAAGAACTCGAGTTGCCGCATTTTGGACCAGTTGGAGTTTTTGTAATAGGCCTGCAGGGCAACCACCTAATAGTGCATTACAGTAATCTAGTCTTGATGTCATAAAGGCATGTATAAGCTTCTCTGCATCTGATGGTGACAGCATATGACGTAGTTTAGATATATTTTTAAGATGGAAAAACGCAACTTTACAGGTGTTGGCGACCTGGTTCTCAAATGACAGAGTACTATCGAATATAAAGCCAATATTCTTAGCTGAAGATGAGGGTTTTATGGAAGATCCATCAATAGTTAAGCAGTAATTTTGGTTGTTACGTAGGGCGGTTTTCGGTCCGATAACTAACACTTCAGTTTTGTCCGAGTTCAGTAATAAAGAATTGCTACTCATCCACTTTTTTATATCGACTATGCATTCCACTATTCGATGGAATTGCTGTGTTTCATGAGGCTTCGAGGAAATATAGAATTGCGTATCCTCAGCATAACAGTGAAAGCTTACTCCGTGTCGCTTTATTATATCTCCTAGAGGTAGCATGCATAATGCGAAGAGCATAGGCCCCAAGACTGAGCCCTGTGGTACACCGTACTGGACTTGCGTGATACCTCATTGTTTATTGCTACATATTGAAAACGGTCGCATAAATAAGATTTCAAAGCTATTTCCTTAATACCGACATCATTTTCGAGTCTATGTAGGAGCATGCTGTGGTCAATGGTGTCGAATGCAGCACTAAGATCTAGCAGCACCAATAAGGAGATACAACCTCGGTCGGACGCAATAAGCAGATCATTTGTAACTCTGATCAGAGCAGTCTCTGTACTGTGATGTGCTCTAAATCCAGTCTGGAAATCTTCATTAATCTCATTCCTTTGGAGGAAAGAGCATATTTGTGTTGAGACTACTTTTTCCAGAACTTTAGATAAGAAAGGTAGATTCGAAATAGGTCTGTAGTTAACTAGTTCTCCAGGGTCCAGATGGGTTTTTTTGACAAGGGGCCTTATAACAGCCACCTTATATGCTTTAGGCACATGTCCTAATGTCAGAGATGAGTTAATAATGCTAAGTAGAGGATCTATAATTTCTGGGAGCATCTCTTTCAGTAGATTTGTAGGTATAGGGTCTAACATGCATGAAGTTGATTTAGACAATCTAATGATTTTAGAGAGTTCATCGTGATGTATAGTAGAAAATAAACGTAATTTCTCCTTAGAGGCGCTGTAGTTAGTCGTTTGTTCAGCGGGATTCACTTCTGGTTGCATAATTATAATTTTTTCTCTAATATCTTGGATTTTATTTGTGAAATAGTTCATAAAATCGTCACTGCTATGCTGGAATACAGAATCAGAAGGCTATGACGATTTATTTTTGGTTAATTTAGCCACTGTATCAAATTAAAACCTAGGGTTATGTTGGTTTTCTTCTATTAGTGATGAAAGGTAGGCAGATCTAGACGTTTTTAGGGCTTTCCTGTATTTTTTAATACTATCCTTCCAGGCAGTACGAAATACCTCTAATTTAGTTTTCTTAAAGTTGCGCTCCATTTTTCGTGCCGCTTTCTTTAGAGCCTGAGTGTGTTCATTATTCCACGGTGTCGGTCTGTCATTTTTAATCTTCTTTAAGCGCAGTATGGATGTAACGTCAATAGAAAATCTCTCCAACTCATTCAAATAAGCCTGCTTTAGATACCTTAATATCTAGCCTTTGAAAACTAAACAAAAGCAATCAGAGCAGGTAAAAGAAATCTGTTCCATACACTCCTTTGTCCTCAATAACCTACTTATTTTTTCTTCTCGATAAAGCTGATTTGTCAAACACCATGACGGAGGGAGCCAGTCGTACTTTATAATGTAAAAGAAAACCGAAAATTATAGAAATATATTACAACAAAATCTCAACAAACTTTTGCAAGACAAATTAGATTGAAAAGCAAGTCACTGCAGACTAATGCAAAAGGCAAGACATGTTCAATTTTTCTAAGAATGATTCAATTTTGTTATATTTCAGCCTCGAGCCAACAACAAAACCCCAATATAATTCAGTTCAAAACCAATTTTACCTCTAAAGACAATTTGAAGACTATTCTTCTTTAATGCCCAAAGCAAGCCCATTATTCATGTATGGTTGTTTGCTACATTCAAGGTTGGCACTAAACTTATTCATTTTCTCTATTCTTCCAGATCTTTCTGTACTGCTGCATGTCATCTGCCATCGGCCTTTATCCTCAAACAGTGTGTGCATGAGGGGCCGAGTCCTCTAAACAACCCTAACATGACTATCACCATTCAGAACATCACGGCCACCTCTGCCGTTGTCAACTGGCCCTCTTCTCCAGGCTGTGTAGACACGTTCTACAGCGTCATGTATCATCCCAACTGGAACAGCCTTCTGATGGGTTACACGCGCAAGAGCTTCCTACGCGAGGACAGGATTCCCGTCAGCCAGACGTCTACCAGCCTGGGCAACCTGAGTCCGCAGACCACTTACATCCTCTGTGTCACCTGCCAGTCGGCCAATCCCACAAAAGAGCAATGCCAGGTCTTTAGTACCCTGGACGAGGGCACCGAGCTCGGGCAAGGCGGCAGGGAGTTGGCGATGGGAGTTTGGCTGGCCAGCAGCATCCTCCTCCTGATCATTGCCGTGGCTCTGCTTTGGGGATGTCTCCACACCATATGTCCCACAAAGAGAGACTCTGAAAGAATCAACCAGCCGGGTTCAAACCCTTCTCAGCTTGCGCTGACCCCTTTGGGTGGAATCGGGGGAAGCGATGGACGCAAAAGTCTGTACGCGGCAAGCTGTAGCGAGGAGGACTCTCAAAACGCGATGGTGATTGAGAATCCTTATCGAGTAGAGCAGGGTAACGGACCGCGCTGTGAACTCGGAACACATTATACTACACGGAGCTTTGGTCCGGAGTCAAAATAAATAGGGCCTCAAACGGTCATTAATGTACTGACCCCGAGAGTTCAAACTATTATAATCCAAGTAATAAGGGCAATCACGGAGGCGGAACCCGTTTTGGGAAAATTAGATTTTGACAGTCTAAATTAAATAATTGTGGCGTGGATGATGAGGGCTCCTTTTTGCACCTAAAGAATTTAATTGCATCTTTAAAATGATTGCCCACCATGATCATGATGTCCATCATGTTGAGATCAAATGAATGGCCACATCTTGGATTTCAATTTAAAGACGACTGCGGCTGTCATGACAATAAAATTAGGCTGATGATAAATTGTCTAATAAATAAATGCGATTATGGTGATGAATTAATTAATTTGTTGTTACTTTTAACTCAACTTGTAGTGTCCCTTTTATTTATTTAACACAAAATCGACGAAAAAAAATGACACAAAAAGTGTTAAATAGCCTAAGACAAACAATGTGTTCATAACACAATAAATGTTTATGCGCTTCATTCATTACATAATTGCAAACTGTGATTGTTTAAATTCATTGTAAATTGTTACTTGCAGTATTTTAAACAAGTAACTGTAACATAAAAGGCTGTTTCAAGCATAAGTCCTGAGCACCGTTCAAAATATGAACAAACAAACGTGAACAAAGGTTTTTTCAAAATAATGTTAAAAGTATAATTTGCGTAGAGATGTCTGGAGTTACTTTACTCAAACTGATCAACGCAAAAATACTGTTATTAAGACATATTTATATTTAATTTGTCAAATAAACCTGTCAAAATTATTCGCTGTGTATTACCGTGTATTATTAGTTTTGAGAGGTTGATATCTTGGAATAACGAACCTGCAAATGTCGAGACCGGCCAATCGGAATGCATTCCAATGAGCCGTGTAATAATATTGCGATAAGATGATTATGTGTCAGTCCTAAAGACGACAAAACATCCAGCAAATCCAAAGCATGAAATTAAGTGGTGCATCTAAAACTTTATATTTCATGTACATACTGTGCGTTACAACAAATTGTTTCTTGAAAGGAATAGTTCCCCTGAAAATTGTCATCATTTACAATCTTTCTCTTGTCATTTCAAACCTGTATGACTTTCTTTCTTCTGCAGAACGTTAAAAGATACTAAAATCGCATTCACCTTGCCTAGCTCTTGCAAATAAAAGTCACCTGTGCTCAGAAAGTTTGATCTTTTAAAGGCATGTTGTGAATGCATGTTAACCAAGGACTGGACTGTGAATTCTCTCGTACGCACCTTTGAACCGTACAGATACTGTGGCTGGGCGTTGGGCGGCTTGTCCCTCTGGAACTCCTGTGAAAACTGCAGTATAGTGCGAACAAACCTAAAATGATGGAGAAAGGTGTTTAAAAAAAAAGTCATCGGCTTTGGTGTCTACCGTCATTTCCATTCTATCAAACAGGGTAACAATTCACAGAGAAAACTGCTTCTACGGTAAACCTGGCAAAAGTTACAAATATCGACTCTGACATGACCAGCTGTTGACAGTTCGTTGTTACGTGCTGGCTTAAGTGCCTTGGGCAGGTATTGATGGGCATCAGTAGCTCTCTAGAGAATCACCATTGAAACAACACCATTGAGTCACTCATGCACACCTCTTCACAGCAATAAGCAATGACCTGTTTTGCATGCTGTGACAATGCCAATAATGTGGGTGTGAGCTTCTAGAAACAAGAGAAAATGATTGTGGCCTCCAGGGGTCCTCCTACCTGAGCTGTAATATTCTATTGTACTGCATCTGTCTGTCATCAACAGGTCTAACTGTCCTGAATAGCATGAGACTCTTCTGTCATTCTGCTTTACCTGCATTCTCAATGAAATGTCAGAAAACTCTTTCTACAGAATCGTTTGTGCATGCAAAAAAAAACATTGTTTTGTGAAGTCATTTAAAAGCGTGTCTTTAAAGAATCACAATTGTAGGAAATAATGTTTTACTGTATGTTGAAAAATATTCAGAAATGTTTTACTCTGCTAGTGACATCATACCTGTTTAAACTTCAAACATAAATATTGAACACAGCCGTAAATGTTTTCAGCCCAAGTTCAATCTTGTTTTTTCATTCCTAGTCAGTTCAATCCTTGAAATATTTCCCGCCTCACTATGGTACTTCACTGCACTCGCTTTCTATATCTCAAGTTCTCAAGTGTGATGTTTCCAAAATGTACAGAATCTTGCACTCATGAATATAATTGTGTTCCTGTTTTTTCCTTGTAAATGAACTCAAAAGAACAAAACAAGTGGTAGATCCAGTGGCTGAGGGGAATAAACACTCTTTAATGAAACGCAGAATATGTTTTCACTTCAAAGAAATGATTGAATCGCCTCCACGTGTGCTTCAAATAGTCTTTGTTTCATCCGTTTTAATTAAATAAGTTTGAAAAAGTGTAAAAGCTGTCTGTAAAATCAGACATTTTCTGGCTGAAATAAACTGTATATTAAACACAATGTAATTATTCAAATAAAATATAGACATAGATTTGTAACTAATGAATAAATTCAGTAATTCACAGATTTCAATAAAAAGATTTCTATCTTGATGTTTGGCTTTTTGATAGGTGATTGGATTCAGGTATGGACGTGTCATCACTTTACCACTTCGTAATGTAGTCGTATAAATAATAAGCTTTATTTGTTTCACCTATTCTTCCCAGGGGAGGCTGCCCCAACATGTTATTGTGTGAAAGTGATGTCAATACATACCTTCTATATATAAATATATATCTTCATCTACCAAAATCTTCATACTTGTGTGTGTGTGTGTGTGTGTGTGTATATATATATATAGAAATGTGTAAATGTGTGCACTGCAGTACCTGTTTGTGGAGCCATTATAACAGTAGTTAGGCAAGAAGTCATAGTTAAGTTCCCAGAACACATGCAGAGTGATCCTGCCATAGGGTGCAGAAACGTTGTGGTTTGCCTCCCGGAACATGGTATCGATGCTGTCCAGTGTCAAAAACTTACTGAGAAGTTTATGAGTCAATCGGTTTATATCCAGCAAACCCTCCAACTCCTGACAGGCAAAAGAGAAATGATTAAAAAGAACATTTTCCCCAAAAAAGAAAAAACACATTCTCACAATAGATTGCATGAAAACTGATATCGAGCTGTAAAGCAATTTCACAGAATTTTGAAATGTAGGTGTCACAGTGAGACGTCTACTCAATGAAGATGTCAACATAAATACAAAAGCACACAGGCACAGCCAGACAGGACTGAATTATTTCTGCTGTTCTATATTTCTATTCTTATATGAGAAATGGCTCGTCCTTTATTTCCCAAAATGTAAGTCGTATGTAACAGCAACTTCCATAAAACAAGATTTTGACTATTACCGCACCATTATGGAAGTGAGATCCTCGCTCTCAAAGCGGTTGATGGCCAGCTCTAGGGATCTGTTAAGCATGCAGGACACCCGCTGCGTGATCAGGCGGTTCAAGTCGATCGAACGGCCCAGGAGCTGCAAGGCAGAAGAAAATATGAGAGGACTGGAGTCCAGAATGTTTATGAACAGAATGAAGACTAAATTACCTGAACGTGTCTCTGTTTGAGCAACGTCTCGTAGCGGTTGGAAGTAGGCCAAGAGATGTTGGCTCCCTGATTCTTACATTCAGCTCGAAGTCTCTTATCTAGAAGAAGACTACAGAGAAATGGCGTTACGAATTATTCACCACAAACAGATACAGCTGTGGAAAACAATTAAAAGACCATATCAAATTTTCATTTAATCAGCATTTCTAGATATATGGTTGTCATTCCAGTTTAGTGTTTGTTGAATTTCAACAACATCAAAAGGGACAAAGTCATCCAATAGCAATGTGAAGGACTGACAGCATGACAAGACACATGAAAACTGTAATACAAATCGAGGTTATCACATAAAAAATTATTTGAACTTTTCCTAAATACATGACGAATATTACTGTTGTATTCCTTAAAAGTGAATATGAACTTGTTTTCTTTGCAGTATTTGAGATCTGAAAAACTGTTATTTTGACCTGATTTTCCGGCTCAAACTTCTTCAAATTAATGCAAATAAAAACTATCTTTCTGTTCGAGATTTGGATAAAACAAAAATAACTATTTACCTACCCACATATCTCTAAATAGTAAATTCACGTTTGTCAAAGCTGTGAATAGTCCCATAGAAATACATAATTCAAAATCTCTTCACAGACTTCCAATGACACCAACCAAGGACAAAAGAGAAAAAGTGTCTCCTACCTTCCGGCAAGAATCTTGTAATAGGCGAAAATCTGATCTGCAAGTTTGTAGACGAACTGGTCAAAGCAGAGATTCACCTGGAACAGACATAAAGGTCAGAGAGCCATCAAGTAAAAGACAAACAAACAAAGAGGAAGAGAGTAACAGGTATTTTCCTCAAAGGATTAGGATCTTACCTCAGCCTCAATCTCATCATACAGGAACTGTTTTTTAAACTTTGTGAGCGCGTAGTGTGCACTGTCATTGTACAGGTCCAATGAATACAACACGTATCTGTGCAGACAAGACAGATTTGTTTAAGTCTCAACGACTCCTGACAAAAAAGTATCATCATATTTACAGTTGCTGCTATAGGGTTAAAAAATGTGGTCCCAGGCTGTTCTTTCAAGATACTTAAAATAACTACTGTAGCAAAGCAAATATAATGCTATTAGTGATTCTGTGGCCACATGCAGTATGGTCTGTCCTTACTCCATCATAGAAGCCTCTTTAGTCTCCAAGATGTGGTCAGTGAGGATCCAGGGCATTGACATCTCAATAGGGAACTGGATGCGGCGGCCCATTGTGAGCTCAAGAAAGAACTCACGGAACCAAAGCTGAGAAAGATCACAGCACTGCTGCAGCGTCTCTGAAACACACCAAAACATCCATGACCTCTGACCTCATCCAAGACATTATTACAAGAGTCTTCTCTCATCCTTCAAATTAAAATCTGGATGTGGTCTTACCACTGAAGTTGAGCAAGTGAGTGTAGAAGAAGGACTCGCGGTGAAACTTCTCGATGTCAAGGATGGTGGGCCCCTCAAGACTGCTGCGCAGAGTTTTCTTAAATCCGCTCTTGTCCGCGACCAGAGACTCCAGCATCGTCCTGACCATATACAGCTATGTGGAAGAACAAAGAGACGAAGCAGATGAAAGGACAGAAACTTCTTTAGCTGTCTGAAGATTTCTATCTTTATTCTTCCCACATAACAGAGCGTTCTTTCATCCAGCCCTCCACACACAGACCCACATCCCCATTCTGCTCATAATCTCGCCACAGGTGGGTGGTTTCACTGGGGATATGGACACTAATCCATTTTGCATTCTGTTCTGAGTGCTTTACCATGTTGATGGAGGGCACCAAGTGGTACGGCCTTCAAGATGATGTTCCAGGCATCAAAGGAATCGTCTCGAACTCTGCTTTTAAAGAATTGAGCTTCATTCTAAAATTGTATATGTATGTGTGTCAGCGTGGCACTGTTTTCAAATACAGGAGTCTACATTCACTGAAGTCACAACCCTTTTGTAATTTGTAAGAAATTTGTAGAAATCCCAAATTTTGTAATGCCCCTTTAACATGAATTTTTTGAAAATGTCTTTCTTCAGCAGAACACAAAAGATGATATTTTCAAATAATGTCCGTAACCCAACACCGGTGGTACCCGTTCACTTGTATTGTATGGATATAAAGCCATTTCAAGTTGTTTGTAAAGTAATTTTCTACATTTTAAACACTTAGTCTATCGATAGCCCTACTTTTTTATTTATTTTGTTTTCTAATAATTTAGTACATGGGTAGCTGACAAATAAACCGTACCATGTGTCCTATGGTGGTACACCAAAAACTGTTAATGCAACACTATAGGACTTTTGCTCACGATTGCCCCATGTGGTTGATATGTACAATTGTCTGTTACCAGTGTTTTAAAGAACGTCGTGTATATTTGTATGAAATTCTCTCATAAATGCTAGAAGCTAAGAACTGAGATGCTTCTGAGGCTTCAATGATAACAGCCTGTTAAGTGAAGCATGCATCCCTGCTGACAAAACAACAGAAACCATAACTGACATTCGAATAGATTGAATGAATATAAAGGGAATTGTATTGATTTTAATGAAAAGGGTCTCTTAGGGTCTCAACCAGTAATGTCTTGGCTTTTAGAACATCTTTCAAAACATACCAAACACTACATAAAATAATTTTGTAATGGTTATAGCTGGTTTATAATGATATTTGAAATCGTAACGATAAGAATTTGCATAGTTTTTTAGCAGAGATGCTTTCTTAAGTAGTATCCAAGTGATGTTTTGTGTAAGGTAAACACAGATTTGAACCTTCCAATCTGCAATGCTTTAAGTAGAGTCGTGTCAAAGTGTTTGTGACTGCCTTAAGGATTTGTTCTATAGCTGCAAGAGAAAATATCAAAGGTGGGTCCCATACCTGAGTGCTAGAGGGTCCTACGGCACGCCGGGGAACTTTGATATCGAATCCACCTTTAGGGTCCTTCTCTCCCCGTAGCGCAGGATCATTGTGTGGCTCTCTGCCCGTCTCCCAATCACAGATGGTCTTACGGATGGCCTGTAGCACACTGCAATAACATAATTGTCAGACTACACTGACTCTCACCAAAGCAATATGACATGACATTGAATTTCATTCATCTATTTAGCCCATTACTTAGCTCCCCTTACTATAATATGCTAACCCTATCCTCCTATATGGCTGTAGTGAGGTAGGCGGGACAAGAGACCGGGATTCGAGGCCGGTGAGTGATTACGAGTGTCAGCTGTACGCGCACTGGTCTCGTATCACGGAGGAGATTGGGAGCATGAGAGGACGAGCGACCGGACCGTCAGTGAGAGAGGACCAGGCCTGGACTTTATGTTATGGTTTGTGTGTGCTGCAGGCTGTCTATTTACGTTTGATTTAAAAGTCTATTTTATGTTTGCCGGTTCCCGCATCCTTCCTTCCCTTTTATTTAACATGTTTCAACGGCCTTGTACATTTACGTCAATTCAGACTGTTGATAAATATTACTTGCATCGCTAGCTTCGCCACGGTTCAATTGGTTTCGCTCTCGTTGAGGAACAACTTTTAATCCTGCTTGTACTGTCCCAGGTTGAAAAAGCACCACGGCTTGAAGTGATTAGCGCAAACAAGCAGGTTTTTACTTATGGTAAGGGGATTTCGACTTAAAATAAAAGAAATCCACTACTGGGACTTTAAAAAAGGATTTGTGTTCGCCAAGAACATAACATTCAGCATGTTTTTTCGCAAACTTATCCAAGACAAGTTCACCTTTACGCTTCCGAAAACAACAATGACGGCAATACCGTGGGGGGGAAATGTGTAGATTATTGGGCGGTGTCATTGTAATAAGAACCCCTTCCTACGTCCGAAGGGGAGTGAAATCGGATCAGCTCAATTTCTCATACACTTGCAGAGAAAGGCTTCAAATTTTCTAAGTTGGTAGATGCACCAAGGACACGATTATAGCACTTAAACACAGAACAAGTCAGATTTTTAAAGGAACAGTTAACCAAAAGAGTAACATTCCCAATTTGTTCTTTCCCAAATTGATTAATTTTGGGGAATACTGTTCCTTTCAGATGGCTCGGTGCTGGGTTGTACCTCTGGACGACGTTCTTCTTCTTCTTGATGGCCTGGCGAAGTGGCTCTCTCAGCGTCACCTGAGCGAAGTCCTGCAAGGCTGCGTAAATGGTGTGACGGATGGCGTGGTTGAAAACGCTCTCCATTCGGCCCATCAGTACCTGCAGGCCCTTTATCATGGCAAGGACCTGAACACAACCAGACTCAAGCTTCTTACTGTCATCGTAGAGACACAACAAGGTTCTGTAACACTTTACAATCCGGTTGTATTTATTAACCATTATCTATAAACAATACTACTACAGCATTTACTCATCTTAGTTTGTGCTATTTCCAGGATTTACTATTAAAATTTTTTGAACAATTAAACTTGACTTTGCCTTCAAATAATATATATTTAAATTTCAGATCTGGTGTAAAGTAATTCATAGCAATGCAATATATTTATAAGGTAGTCGTATAGGGTAGTTTCTGTCATGATGAGAATTTAGGCTTTGATCTCTTTTGCTTTCAAAACACATACAAAGCTAATGGTGGCATTAAAGCAGCTGTATGCTACACAGCTTTGAACTTGGAGGTCTACTGACCTCCACCAAAGCGAATTTCTCCTCGCAAGTGTAGTTGTATCTGGTGGCACGTTCGTACTCTTCGGCATTGTCTGGGCATTCTTTGTTCGAGTATTTGTCTGTGGGGTGCACCAGTTTCCAGGAATACTGTAAAAGGAAAATATTTTGCTCATCTATATACTTACATTCAAGTCAACAATCAAACAGCCACAAATTTTAAAACCCATGGTCTATAACTTTCAATACTTTGTCTAGAGAAAATCTAATAAAAGTTAAAACCAAGGCTGGTCTTTTTGAGCGAACATCCACTGTTATGAATAAAGTCAGTCTCTCTTTGGTAAAGAGGATTCAGAAGTCTTCATCGAGTGTGACTCACTGGCTTTTTTGCATGATGATGTGTGCAGAGTTAACAGCTCTCCTTAGCAACAGAACAGACATTTTCTGGGAAAAATCACGTTTCTGTTTAAAACTTAATTGAGAATCTCAGATACTGGGCCTTTAATGAAAAAGCTACTGGCATGCCGGGTGTTTCTGACAGTGGTCTTTTATTCTGAAGAGCTTGGTGTCTCTATTGATTATCCGCTCGAGGACAAGAGATGAAGAAAATAAACAATGAGAAGTATGCAAACAAGCACCTCAAGCCAGAAATCTATATGAAGGCTATGAAAAGTATTTCTCCACTCCGAGAAAAAAACTTGTGCGAGGCTGTAATTGCTTTTTCTTCATTTTTAGCCTTTAAATCAAAAGGTTCTAGCATGCTAGACAGTCTATCAGGTACTACAAAATCAAAACACCTTTTACAAAAAATCTTCGACCACCTTTGCTTTCTGAGCTTGAAAAAATGTGACTCAGTGCATATACTTAGATAAATATATGCCCCTCTGAGACAAATCTCAGGAGCGGTATGGGGCAATTCTGGACAAGGGGACATTCTCTTTTGGATTGATAGAGTGGGGTTTTATGAGAAAAATATATTGGAGACTAACAGAAAACCACTGGCAGAGAGAGCAGGACTGAGACTGGAATATTTCACAGATCAAACATGTCTAACCACGGCTCCGACTGAATTTGGAAAATAATTTATGACCCACAAACTTCCAACTACATAGCACACAGTCAATTTAGAAGCCAAGCACCAGATCTGTGAAGTTTCTTGCTGGTGGCCACATAAATCTGGGTGTGACAGACACACTCACCACTTCCATGATCTGTGCACTCCACTGAGAGAGCAGCTGCAAGCCCTGGAGAGCCAAATCAAACAACTTCCTGTACTCAGAGTCTGTCTTCTGGGCCTCCTGCCGACCTGAACCCGTCACCACCTAAAGAAAAAACAAGATAATATCAAATACGTAAATGTCTTCAAGCAAGGTTATGACACAGGAATGTTTAAATATTTATTTTGTTTTCCTCAAAAATGGTTTCCAATTCGAAAGTAAACTTCTTATCTTCTAGAAAACGATTTACTTATTTTGTAATTAGCGGAGTGATAAATATATTATTCATTATCTTTATAATATGAAACTATTTTCTCAAACTGGATTAATGAGGTTATCTACATAAAATACACTGAGCTGCACATACCAAAACGTTGAAGTTCCTGGCAAGGGCATGGTCAAAGTGGGTGGGGATTTCAAAAGCTCTGCTTTAGATCACTACAGTATCTGATCTCATACTACATGTGTACAGTAGAAGCATTTAAAATGAATAAACCGAGACAAAATGTCCTAATTATGTGCCTCTGCTGCACAAAAACAATTTCAAAACCTGGGACATCTGACAACCAGAGCTGGGAAATGAGAACAGAATCCATCCCACTTCTCCCATCACAGACAGCCTGTCTGAAGAAAGACGCCTCCGGATGACGATACCTTCTCATTAGCTGTGTGTGGGGGCGCAATTTCCACTGGGGACAGGGGGGACATGTCCCCTCACTTTTCAAAATCCTGTTCGTGTCCCCCTCACTTTCAAAATAGTTTGCAATGATTTTTTACCGCACACAGTCATCGCCATTTACGTGATCGTTGTTTTGGTAGGCTATGTAAAGCTGTTTCCTTATAATGGACTTCTATGGGGAAGATTTATATATTTTTTTCGTTAAATAAGGACTCATTCTATTAACAGCAGTGTTTATGACAGGGCTTGACAGAAACGTGAGCTTCCCTGGTCGTTGTTAAGGTACGTTAAACCTCGTCTCCTTCCGATCACAGATTCAGGTTTACAAGCCGTGTTTTCCTCAGTTTCTCGGTCAATACTCACATTTCCCCCCCATCATCTTTTGCTACACAATAAAAACACCTTTTGGTTTCATGGTTTAATCAATTTTAACAAATCAAAAACAACGCAAAACATAGGTATTTTGAATTTGTGATAGGATTCAAATCAAAAACGTGTGACCCCCAACAACTCAAACCAAAGTTTCTATTTCAATTTATTTCCAGAATGGCCTCTCACATCTCCATATTCATCTATGTGTGTGTTCTGATTGGCCGCGAGTTCTGAGCTGCTGGGATTGAGCTGTGAAACCAATCAGCCGTGGAAAAGGGAATCTTCTATGAAGCGAGAGCCGTTCGCCCTCCCACAGTTAATGAATATTCCTGCACGTATTGATGTTCTAACATGAGCTTGGCAATAGCAGCGGAGGCACGGTAGCGTCTACTTCTCATTAAGCTGTATAAATCCAACTATTAGAGCATTTCTAAAAGACATTTCGTTTTATAGAATCTAATTCGAAGGCTCATTAATTTGTTATGTTCACAAAAGAGTATACCGATATCAACTGTTAGAACTGATGAATGATGGTAACCAACATTTAATTCCCTAAATTATTAAAATGTAGATTCATATTCAAGGGATAGTTCGTTCAAAAATGTACTGTAAATTCTGTCATCCTTTACTCACCCTCAGGTTGTTCCAAACCTGTATACATTTATTTGTTCGCTATATATAAGATATATAAGATATTTGGAAGATTATCAGTAACCAAACAGATCTCATCCCCCATTGACTCCCATTGTATTTATATTCCCTACTATGGCAGTAAATGCGGGACGAGATCTGTTTGGCTACTGAAATTCTTCCAAATATCTTCCTTTGTGTTCAGCAGTACAAAGACAGTTATACAGGTTTGGAACAATCTGAGGGTGAGTAAATGGTGAAAGAACTTTCATTTTTGGGTGAACTATCCCTTCACATAATATATAACCATATGGAATCTTGAATCTTGAAAGAAAATACTGGGTCATGACACCCTTCTCCACAGCCGCATTATAATCCCTTTTCAGTTTCGGTTTTGACAGTCTCCGGATGATGAAACACTTGACCAAAATCTCCAACTAATCAGAGAACAAATCACACCAACGTTTATGTAGTTGTGCGAGTAATTTGGAAGATTTGTACCAGTCATTTCACCCCCTGCCAACATCTATGCAGTATGAGTCATTGCACGCTGAACAGAGAATCTGCACTTGTTCCAAAAGACCTGGGCATCAGTCCACGTAACAATATACAATATACCTCGTTGTTGCTATACCGGGCCAGCTCAGAAATGAAGCGCATGTGATCATCGCGGATTTGAATCATCTGTTCGCAGATATTATACTGCGGACTGCTCCCTGCAGATGTGCACGACCACCTGGAAAATACAGAAGGAGGGGATTGAAACAAGAACAGAAGCGTATAAGCAAGTTCAAACTAATCTGCAGACACATTATAAAATTCCCATTTAAGGTCACATCCAAGTATAAGCGCCATGTCTTCTAGTAGGGGAACTCACCTGGACTTGTTTTCCTCATAGTGAGCGCTGGTTTTGATGTAGCGGGATAGTTCAATCTGCATGTCACCGAACAGAGGCACCACCTGCAGTTGCTGTAGGGACACCGCAGAATTCAGATTCTGATATGAATCAGATTGGCCACATTTACACCTGGTATTGACATCTGTTTCGTGTGACCGGCCGAGACACATGACTGTTTGCATGTCTTTAACACGCATCAAGAGTGTCACTTGTGTTTGATAAGGAGGGGCAGCTAACCTCTTGTAAGGTTGTGGTATCGCACGTGGTTGCTGCCGAAAACGCTGTCAAATGTTATCTCTCTGCAAGATGAGTCAAATACTTATGATCTCTTATCTGGGCTGAGCGACTTTATTAGCTTAGCTTCAGATGTGTTAGATTTATATGTTCTGTATTAGCATATGCATATGTTTCAAAGCACTGCAAAGCAGTTGACAAACAGGTCAGCAGCCTTTTGTCACACTGGATGCATCACGACAAAAGATCAGTATGAATGCGATGTGATCACAAGCATCTCTCACCACCTTCAAATGTTGTTAAAATTATGTTTTGGATCCCCGAGTCACTGTATTTGCAATACTGAAGCTATTTTGTCTTCTTCAGGTGTTAGATATAAAAGCGATTCCGGTTTGACTTTTATTTCTCTCCATACACTGAAAAGCACCCACACGCATACAAACCTTAAAAAACTTGTCAATCTTTGTAAGGTTGATTCTTTTCTTAGCCTCCAGTTTGTAGATGTTGCTGTTGGTTCCATCGATCAGATAGAGTCCAAAGCCCATCACCTATAAGACATCAAACATATAAATATATGATGAAATAAAGCAAACAATAAAAAAAAAAACATGATGAAAAAGCGTGACAATATTTAAGATGTACGATACGATAAGTGAATACTGAGTAAACATCAGTTTTACTGGATGTTATCTGGTAGCTGGTGAAGTCATGAAGTCATGCTTACTTTGAGTAGCATGTGCTTCTCGCTGGGGGTGAGGTACATCTTGTTTTCATAGTATTCCACACAGAGGTTAACAATGTCGGCCAATAGCTCATCATATCCATTGATCACCTCGAGCTGCTGCTGTAAGGACTGAGACACAGACACACCTGATCATGTTAATAAACTTACACATACTGTGTATGCCTGACATGGTGGCACACCTCACAAAAGATATTAGAGCAATTTGATAGCAACACTAAGGTCATGGGTTTGATATCCATCATACACATACATTTATTAAATGTATAGGTGCTAAAATACATACACTGAAGTCACTTCACAGATGCATTGATGTACCTGAGTGATCTTGTTGTGGTTAGCTAGGAACATTGATAAGTTCTGGGATTCCTGAATAGAGGACGGTTCTGACATTTTCCTCAGGAACTGAGCAGCTCTGACAAACAAGAGATGAAAACAGTTATACAATACATGAGAAAGAAAATTCTAATGAGGCAGAAATGTACGTGGGAATGAGAAATAAGGCCTGTTCAGCCAGCATGTGTCACTACTACCAACAATCATGATAGTTATAGACCCACAAAGACAGAAAATGAGTACAAAAGAAAGCTGACACGGCAGCAAGAGAGCAATGACAAAATGGTTGGCATTAGGTGACAAAAAGGATGTCAGATATGACATTTCCTCCAGTGTGTTTAGAAGGTGGGCGCAATGAAAATAATAAATCGACATAGTCACACTAACACACCCGCACACACTTTGTACAAGAAAACATAACACATCTCTAGCATTTCTATTCTCTAAATCAGTGGTTCTCAACTGTTTCATTGTAAGGCCCCCTTTGTGAAGAGTGCATCGCTTTGTGCCCCCCCCCAAATAAAGACTTGCAATCTTAAACTAATCATTTTAATTCAACCAAAAAACATTCAGTTATACAATGCTGGAAAATCTATTATTTTGGTTGGTTGTCTTATTTTTCTGATGTTTGATTGCACAAAATCTATGAAAAATTTCATTAAATGATACCAAATCTATGGCCCCCTGGATCCACCTTGGGGCCCCTAAGTTTAAGAAACACTGCTCTAAATGCATTAATGTCAATTCAACATACATATTCATTCATACATAACAATGTACATCCCATAATAACATCGTAATTACATGACAACTTCATGTATGATGTACAAGCTAATATGAACAGTCCCCTAATACATAGCAGTAAGAGGACAATGTTTGCATTATTTATCATGGTTGCCTTCCATCACTGATTTGTTGTCCTCACTATAAGGAAAACTTTCCCATCAGGCATAGAATCTTTAGATCTTGAAACTATGCGTATCTATCTGAATATTTGGTATTCAACTTGAACTACTCTAAAGTAGATCTAAATATATCCTAATGTAACGCCTCTGACCTCAACTTATATTTTGGAACATCAGGTTCCAAAGCAATGTACTGACAGGTACGCACACCTTTGGCCGAACTTAGTCAAACCATACAAGGAACTGACGTAGAATTGTGGGGGTGTGGTTACACAAGGAGTTTCAGCCAGGTCTGGGTGAGCATTCGCTTTTAGATAGAATGTATATTTGGTTCTGACACTTAAAAGCAATTTTATGTGTTCTACTAAAACATGCACGGGAAACACACAGCGTTTGCTGCCATAGAGGGAATATAAATACAACGGCAGTCAATGGGGGCTGAGATCTGTTTGGTTACTGACATTCATTCAAATATCTTTCTTTGTGTTTAACTCAACAAAGAAATGTATACATGTTTGGAACTACCTGAGGGTATAATACATCAAAGACACAGAAAAACATGTATTCTCGCTATATGAGCCCTTTAACAGACACCACAAAACTAAGAATGCAAAGTCAATATAGATCAGGATTGACCAACAAAATCCAGATGTAGCTTTACTGCCATCCAGAGGCCATATGCAGAAATAAACAAGGTTGGAGGCAGAAACAGTATGTGGTTACCTCTTGTATGCGGAATGGTCATTTTTCACGCTGCACTTCATGTTCTTAAGTTCGTCCAGCACCGCAAACATGTTGATGAACTTCCCCAGCGTGAGAAGGTAGGCCTCAGACACAAAGTCCTTCCTACGCTCAGCGTGACAGAGCCGACGCACTTCCCCACAGAAACGATCTATCGCAGTCCGCTGAAAGAGGAACGTGAGAAAGGACATCAGCACTCGTGCATTGGTATTCAACTCCAGGACATCAGATCCAAACCTACCTGAAAATACATGAATTTCATCAGTTTGGTGACTTCTGGCTCCAGCACCTCCACGGTCTTCTCATAGATCTCCACTCTGTTGGGCTGTTCATTACATTTCACCTAAAACAAAGGCAGATGGAGAGGGGTCATTACATCAGACTGTGACATGTTTTATCACAATAGAGCAATCCTATCAGCCAGTTTTTTTAAGCCTGTGGGCAAGAAACCTTGTGCCATGAGGAGCCTGTATGTGAGGGAACTCCGTTACCTGGGGAATGGCTCTTGAACAGCTCCTCCATGTGTAGAGCATCACAGCATACTCCTGACCTTCCTCTAACATCTCATTCTGCAACACAGCAAGATCTCATCATGAGATAACTAAATCCATACAGACATATTTCATTTACAATAGTGTATATATACTAAACATATTAACCCACATCGTTGGTCTTACAATGGTATGTATGTGTGTTTGTGTCACTGCAGTACTCCCACCCACACTGATTCCCCTTTGATGCCAAACACTTCTTGACAGCTCCAACCTCTCAATAACAGTTCACAGCACTACACATTCAATACAAAAGCTATTCAGAGCCGCACAGTTGATCCAGCCAGCTTCCATAAATCAGCACTGTGGATGAGAACAACGAAGGCCTCTAATGGGCCGAACTAAAACCATTCAAACCACTGAAAGAATCTTTTAGCAGGGCTTCCAGGGAGCTGGCAGGGTGGACTGGTGGAATAGTCTGGGTCAGATTTACACCGCTCTGATAAGCGGTATAGACTCCACTCAGTCATTTAAATTATTAGTTCACCCAAAAATGAAAATTCTGTCATCATTTACTCAACCTTTCTGACTAACTTTTTTCTGCAGAAATCCAAAGATGATATTTTGAAAAACGTTGGTAACAGCACTGGCCCCCATTCACTTCTATTGTATGAGCACAAAACCAATGCAAGGGAATGTGAGCCAGTTAACAACAATCTTCAGATAATGACAGAATATATATTTTTGGCTGAACTTTCACTTTAATGCAGGAACACATGTGAAGGTGGAGTAACCTAAACTAATAGACTCAAGATGGTCTTACCATGTTGGAGTGGACCGTGGCCTGCTCGATGTATCGGGCGATGCCTGTCACAAATGCATTGCGGTCCTCAAAGTTGGTGTTGAAGTTGGGCTGAGGGTAACAAAAACAGATGGTTAAAAGCAGTGTAGGAAATAAATCTTGTTATTGAACTTATTTACAACAGTTAGAGAATAATGTTTTATAATGTTTTGTTGGTTGAAGAGCTGATCTGAGGTCAGGCGTTACCTGGTAAATGATGGAGGAGGGCAGAGGTTCAATACAGGGCTGCTGATCTGGAAGAGGCAGCTCCTCCAGCAGGTCCACGTTGGACAGAGCATCTTCTAGAGTCACTGCAGACGTCATGACTCTAAAGAAAACAAAATACATGACATGAATGTGAGTAACAAACACACTCTGGCCAAGCATGCTAATAATTGCTTTTGCTATATACAAGATAACCTCAAGTTGTTTTTTAATGCAAATTGGTATGCTGCTTTATTTCTTTAATAAATGTTGTATCCCGCCATGCGCTTGGTTTGCCCTTTTACTTCGAAAGTGTTGACTGAATCGGAAACAATAGGATTTTAACTGTTATTTCTATCATATAATACAGCTCAGTTGGCAGTTTACAATATTAAAGATACAGTTTCCTTTCATCATCGTCATAACCAGAGCTCTGTACACAACACGAGCAAATAAAGGAACTCTTTGTTGAAACCATGGCAACAGAGTAAATACAAGCGAGAGGTTTTATATTTGACAGGAAAAAATATCATAAAACAAACCTGACTTCCCTTCATTACTGGTGCATTTGCAGGGCAACTTTTCACACCTCACAGATCTGTCAACACGAAAGTTTCCTACTACAGCGTTAGAAATCTACATTACACAAAGATCCTTCTCTTCCTCTTGCAGACCAAAACCATAAGCCTGTTTTAAAAATGATGACACACACACAGAAGCGGCCGACAAGACACTGAAAGGACAAGAGATTGAAAGAGGAAAGAAAATGCAAGCTTGACAAAGTACAGCTGGCCTAATGTAATCTTTTATTATAAATAAATAAGTATATTCTTGAGTCACATGAATACTGCAATAATTCGAAACATTCTGTGGGCATCCGAGGCACGTTTCTAGTTGGGATGCATGATCAATTATCGTCATCTTTTTATGTTATCGGTACCGATATATTTCCTCTGGTTAAACTTATATAGCTGCACGCTGCTCACAGTAAAACAACAGTACAGTAATATCTGCTTGAGCAAAGTTCTCCTCCAGAGTGAATATGCTTCAATTGAATGGTGACTGAAGTCATGCTGAGCAAAACAGATTAAAATTACATTAAATGTATGATGTTAATTTTTATTGACATGTATTGTGTTGGGAGATTGAGGTAATTTAGCCTAGTATAGGAAACCAAACACTTCCGGTTAGTATAAAACCGTTTAGTATTCCATTTTGGATTATACTATTCTTCTTAAATTCAAACACTAGATGGTTGAGTTCATAGTGCATATGTCATTTGGGACTAGGGTGGGAATAAAAAATCAATTCCAATTTGGAATTGGAATTAAAAGGGTAGGAATCGGATAGCAGAGATGGAATTGTGCATATTTTCAGAAAAGTGCACGCATTGTGTGGTCTACTGAAATCTTAATAAAAGCACGCTTAATGACTAAACAGGTTGATATCGAAATGTTTTACGAATCGAAACTGGGAATCGATAAGAATCGAAATTGATAAGCAGGATTGGAATCAGAATAGATCAAATTAAAATGATTTCCAACACTATTTGGGACACAACTTAGGTATCACAACAAAAGTAGTATCGAGAAGTGTCTAATAGCTCCGCCTCCCTTCCGCTAAGCATGTAAAACTGCGACCGTTGAGTGAAGAGTTCCACATATCATATTTTTGGTTAAATGATTGCATCATCAGGGGAACTTAAAGGACCAGTCAGTGAAATCTAGCGGCAATGTTGCGAATTGCAACCAACCGCTCACTCCACCCCTCCCTTTCGAAACACTACAACGGCTGACGGAACATTGCGAATAATGCAATGGTACCCACGGTGTATGTATATAGAAATTAGGGCTGCAGCTATCGTTTACTTTAGTAATCGAGAATTCTACAGTTTTTTTCCATCGATTAATCGGGTATTCGTATAATAAGTACTTTTTCTGTATTAAAGAGTAATACTAAATATACAAGAGGCAATAAAACCAGTCACTTAAAATGAACAGCTTATTAGTTTCTTTTATAGAAATAATATTTTTTATTGCTGAAATTGCATTGATATCTGCGAAAACTTAATCCATTTAGTACATTCCATTGCCATAGTACATTCAAAATACAATATAATACAAATGTATAAATAAAAAGCATTAATAAAAATACAAAGGATCATTTCAAAGGTAAACATCTAACTTCAGCTATAAAATGAAAAATGATTTCGTTTTTCGTTTATCTAAATTAGTTTTTATTTTTTTATTTTTTACTATTATATAGTAATATATTTGTTCACATAAAATACTAAATAACCATAAATTTTATTTTGGCCGGTTGTCGGAAGACGTTTATTTTTTATGATAAATTTCTTCGCACAAACAATAACATATTCATGAAATGAACACTCAGAGCAACTCTGGAGATTAAGTTCATGTGTTCGTATCCTCATACAGCGCAGACGAACACAAATTCATGAGCATCATGCGTGTAGCAGGTTAAACTGTGCAGTTCATTCACTCAGACACCTGGAACAGCCAGATGGCATGTGAAAAGAACAGTATTCGCCGACCACAAGTCTGCATCTAGCTTGATGGACTCAATGCAGCCGGAAAACAAGTTTCATTCGCAAAAAAGACTGAAACTCAGAAAAATAGCAGTTCACCATTTCAATAAGCTATCACTTAGAGAAATACATGTGAGCGTGTGAACAGACTAAATGCGTGTGTCTCACGGTGAATGCATGAGACTTGAAAGTCCTGTTACATGTACAAAGTTTAGCGTGCTGTGGTCAGTGGGGAAACGCAGTGCTCTGTGTGAACCATAGTTAAATGGATCAAACAAAGCTTTGAGGCAAGAAAAAAATTCTCAATCTAAGGTAATAAAAACATAACGATTCATATAAAAGGTGAAAACAAGTTCTGAAATGTTCCGCATTTAATCAATAAAGGAAATAAAAGGAAAACATTTCGAATTGTTCAGAAACGGCACTACATATATCATTAATATCATCAAGTTATGATGTTTATACTTCTTCAACATGTGGCAATAAAATGGTCAAATTAGGGACGCATGAACATGTGGCAATAAAATGGTCAAATTAGGGACGCATGTAGCCAAGTTACCAAAGACCACATGCCAAAAACAACAAATGGGTACAGTAGATGCATTTGAGATATAACTAATTTGATCATGCCAGTTCTATGTGAGTGAGTGAGTGAGAGTGAGTGAGTGAGTGTGAGAGAGAGAGAGAGAGAGAGAGAGAGAGAGAGAAAAAAGCAGAAGACTATGAAGCGGCGGACTGCAGGAAATGGTTAGAACGAGCAGGAGAGAGTCTGCGATTAAAGAACTGCAGTGCAAACTACCAAAAGAATAAACTGCCCCTAAGGAAACACAGACACACATCCACAATGCTAGACAGCTGCTTCTGCTGAGACCGTTTTACCGAGCAGCTGTGATCTTACACCAAGACTGAATTAAAAGTGACACAATGAGAGGTGGCCGAATACTGGTTAGTTCCCGTTTTAAAATGTGCAGTATGAGCTATCATTTCATTGGTCGTATTCGTTTCCTGAGACAGTATTTAAAGTAACATCAGACCTGGGACCCGTTTCAGAAAGCAGGGTAAGTGCAAACTCAGAGTAAATTAACCCCAGAAAACGGGATACTCTGGGTTTTCAGTTTCAGAACGCGAGGTATATCAAACCCGTGACCGCGGGGTAAGTCAAGCCCGTTTCAGAAATCAAGGTATATTATACTTAGAGTGAGTAACCATAGTAACCTACTCTGTGAACCTAACCTGGTCGGGAGCAGGTTTTATTCCACTAACCCGAGGTTTGTTACAATCTCCGCCCCTTTTAGAAGCACGAGCGGTGTTGAAATTGCCTTCGCCGTTTGTTTTTTCAATCGTTTTCCTTAATCGCGCACAAGTTTATAACACAGACATTAAATGTCCGTTTATTCAGTAGGCCTACCCGTAGACGAGGAAGCTGCATTCATTCAGAGAGAGTTACATTTACGTCGGGAGAGAATATATGGTTAGAAGCCCCGTTTGGATGTTTTATCATATCCGGAGGATTCTTTATTTGAGCGGCACAGTTTTTCTTTACAGTCCATTAAATATATTCATAATCTGCTTCATCCTTACATCACAAACCTCACTCGTCGTGGCTGCGCTCTTACATCTGAGCAGATTCTCTGTATGGCTTTACGTTTCTTTGCTAACGGAAGCTTTCTTTATAACACCGGGGATGCAGAACACGTTAGCAAGGCAACTGTACGCACAGCAGTAAGAAAAGTGTGCATCGTGGTCTTGCTGCCAATTCTGGAAGTAAGCGAATAATTTAAATAGCCTTTAGGATTTCCCAATGTGATTGGGTGCACATTTAAAAGGTCCCACTCGCGCGGTCTTCGATCCGACGTTGGCCCGAATGAGAGATGGGCGCTCTAACGATGAGCCGTAGAGCGTCTCTGTTAGTCTGGGAGTGCCGCTTACACACTGCACAGCTCTTCACTCCGTTACACAAAGCTGGATCAGGGGCAAGAATGGCCAGTTATCTGTCTTCTATAGCCACAGTGCTCGGTTCTCATATCCGTATAACTTTCAAAGCCAGTTTTTTAAATATATCAAGCATTTCCCAGTCAGACATCCTAAAAGCAAGAGCATTTAAACTCACCGGACTGAATGATGTTTTTATATTTTATTTGGATTGCACCTACATGACAAAAATCGAAGGTATATATGTGTTTATATATATACATATATATATATATATATGTATATCTTACATGTAAATGTGTATATATAGGCTTACACACACATATATATATATAGTGCCTCCTATTCTATTGGCGAGAAATAAACGGAACGCTTTTTGTCACGTGGCGTTGCCATGGTGAATCATGTTATCTTCGCTCAATTGATGATGGCTTTTTAAAGCCGCGGTGAACACGAGTAACCTCGAGTGAACTTACTCAGAGTGGATTGAACTCATTGAAACCAGCTGTTCTGAAACAGAAAACTCAGAGTAGCGATTATCTGAGTAAATCAACTCAGAGTTCATATTTTAACTCAGTGTTGCTTGAACCTCCTTATTGAAACGGGTCCCTGTACTTGTCAACTCCGTTACAATAGGAACCAGACAAAAATAAACAAGTAGCTGAATATGAATCCCTGCTCAATATGGTTGATCTCAGACTCTGCAGGAAGCAGAACACGCTCTGTATTGCGGTTGTGTCAAATACTCTTTCTGATGATGTAATCTAACACCTTTCATTGTCGGAAGTTCCTTGACTCTGACATCACTTGCAATCATTTAATTTCTCGTGCACTTTTAAATACAAATCACAAAACCATTGGATAACGTTTAATACTTTTTAACTAAAGGGAAGTCATATTGAGACCGCTGACCATGGTTCCTTTTTGATACGTGTGCAAGCAGCATGTCCTTGATCTACAGCAATTCAAATAACTTGAAATGAAAAATGCTGACGATAAAGCAGAAGTCTGTCTAAATCAAACACCCAGCAGTAAAACAGAACATTTGTCACGTGACCACTAGAAAACCATAGCAGTTCAAGAAACCTTCACAAGCCTGGTCATGCCCTTGAAAAGCCACATCTAAATATTTCTCTTTGGGGCAGATACTGGGGCACGCTTTTTTGAATGAGGGAGTGGCTGGATTTAAACCTCCATATTTACCTCTGTGATGTCAAGTTATGCCTGACTATTAACCCATTCATGACTATTACCCTGTTTTAACCAATCCGAAATCTGAATTCTTAAAGGGATAGTTCACCCAAAAACGGAAATTCTCTCATGAATTACTCACCCTCTAGTTGCTCCAAATCTGTATCGATTTCTTTGTTTAGTTGAACACAGAGAAAGATATTTAGACCATTGAATACCATAGTAGGAAATATTACAGTGGTAGTCAAAAGTGCAACAGAGACTGTTTGCAGTCCTACATTCTTCCAAGTATCTTCTTTTGTGTTCAACAGGGGAAAAAATGGTTTTATTCATTTTTAATAATATGGTAGTCAATGGGGTCCAAGAACTGTTAGGTTATAAGGCTTTTACCAAATATCGTTCTTTGTGTTCATCAGAACAAAGACATTTATACAGATTTGGAACAACTCGAAGTTGAATAAATGATGACCGAATTTGTATTTTTGGTTCCATCCCTTTAACAGTAGATAAAAGTAATAAAAAGTTCTCCACACATCTAAAACAATATGTCATATCTCGAGACTTGATCCTCATGCATTGCTTCATTAACACAGTGGATGTTTTGGTGAATTTAACATAACCTTCACATGATGTCAGCCCCTTTTTACAAATTATTTTGTTTGTTATACTGTATCTTAAATGTAAATTAACCTGTTCTGTTTCAATATTCCCAAGTGTGTTTGAAGTTTAAAATACAGGTTTGCGGCTCTTCGTTTTTTAATTCACCATTGTAATGCGATATTTACTGACCTTTCTTTTAAATATCAATAGGATCTGTATTAAATCTATATTCATTGACTCGTATCGAATAGACTCTAGCACTTTTGAATCTGAACATCAGAATCGATACCCAGCCCTACTGTAAAACAAACAATAATGCTTTAAATAACATACAGTTTCTTGCACAGAGCGACCACTTTGCTTTATAAGACCGCCGATATGTCATCTGGAGACGCAGGATTCATTTTGTGTTGCCTGTTTTAATGACATGGCACTTGACCTGAGGTCTTACAGCTAAAAAACTTTATTGTTTTACTAAAGAAACAATGTCACCTAGATCTTGGACGACCTGAGGGCGAGTAAATTAACAGCATATTTAAAACCATTTGAAACAAAAGCATCAAAGTCCCGGCCAAACATTTCATACAGTGTCACGTTCTGCACAACCCCCCATCTGCCTCAGTCTGGCCGCCTGCCCTTAGAGCTTTTACACTGATATTAAACCACCACGACTCCCTTTTAAAGGGAATGCAGGATTCCCTCTTGTTCTTGTGACTATGATCAGACAAGGCAACACATAATACAACCTTAAACAAAATGAATATTCATGCATTATTTCTACACCCTCGTGTCATTTAAAACATAACACACGTTGGACTGTCTTTTATATTTTGAGAAAAGTCTTGTTGAATGCGTGTTGTTCGGTTACCAATGTCCTTCGAATAGAAATATCTTCTTTTTTCTGATAAAATAGACTGAAGTCATGCAGGTTTGGAATGACATGAGGGTGAATAAATGATTGGGTAAACTATTCTATCAACACCTGTGGCACAGACCATATGGCCGTCTTTCTCTCTAAACTGTTCATGTATGCACAAACATTTTCAGCATGCAGCCAGTTGCACCTCTCTCTCATGGCAGCCGTGGTGGCACACAATTCACAACACGAACAGAGTACTGGTTTACCACACAAGCAGAACATCTTGACACATTCCTCTCTTAAACAACAACAAATCGCACTCACACGTGCAAGGAAACACGGTGTCAAAACTGGCTTTGCGTGCGCCACGTGATGATGCACATCCCAATTTGTTACATTAAAGCAGTGGTCATCATCATTGCGTCAAATGTATTCGGGTTACAAAAATAAAGCTGTGATGGTTGTCTTAATTTTTGGCCATTTTCAGCAAGACTGATACCTCAAAGGTGGCATTACAGATAAAGACAAATCTTAGTTCCAGACTAAACAGATCTTCAACGGAGAACCACCTCTGACAAAGCGGCTAATCCATGTTTAGTCTTAATCTCTATTGAGGAAACAAACCAACTGTGTTCGTACCAGAAAAGTTCACAGTGCTCTGCTTAGCTGAAGCTGTTTTTCAGATTAGTGGTTTGTCAACCAGCGCGGAATCCTTAAATAAAAATGTGTTTATAATTGATAAATCTCATTCCAAACCTGCATGTTTTTTTCCTGCAGGAAAGATATTACGAAGAACGTTGGCGACCAATTCTCCCATTGGCCACCACTGTATGGACACAACCATTTGTATTTGAACATTCCTCAAAATATATATTTTTGTGTCCCAAAGTCATATCAAAGTTTTGAGATGCTAGATAGATAGATAGATAGATAGATAGATAGATAGATAGATAGATAGATAGATAGATAGATAGATAGATAGATAGATAGATAGATAGATAGATAGATAGATAGATAGATATGAACGTTAAGTAGATCAGATCAAGATCTCGGCACAAATGCACGATACCTCTTAAACACGCACCACTGTATCAACAACGCCCAAACAGAACCATTACCAACGAGCGTCTAGTCTAGCAAAGCCTCGTTAAACCCATGCAGATTAAACCAGCGAGCGACGCGACGCACTAACGTCACGACTCTCGCGTAATTATAATAAACGCAAGACGCGGCTTTAGTTTATAATAGGAGCTTTCTAGTTCGTCGCGTCGAGCGCTTCAACTTTCTGTCGCGTTTGCTCACGCGCGCGCACGGGCCCACCTCACCCACGACCTGAAACTTCAAACAACTCAATGGAATTTACACACACCGCGTCTTTACACCGCTTCTAATACATGCCAACAAACACAACCATACGGTCAAAACTACCAGCAAGCGGGTGCTTTTAAAGTAACACCAAATAAGCTGGTTGTAACAGAGTCAGACAACACCCAGAATGAAAGTAAAGTCAACGCTCCGCTCTTACCCACCCTTACGTTTTCCAGGACAAACTATCCGCTCAAACTATTCAAAACTGCATTTTCGGGGCGATTTCGACGTCTGCGGAGTTCGACGGTCCCCGTAAAGTCGTTTTCTGCGGGTAAATCCTCGGAAGTTTGGAGCGCTTCGGAAAGTTTGCGGAGGAATCCTGTCCGCGGTGAATGTTGTCGCAGGCGCAGAGCTCGAGTCGGAGTTCCTGTTGCGCTCTACAGGAAAATTCAACAGGAAACTCCAGCAACGCTCTGCCGCATACAGGCCAACAGGGGGCGTTCAGGATCAGAACCAGTCAGGAACGTCTTCGCGTGCGTGCGTGCGTGCGTGCGTGCGTACGTAGACTGATATTTTGAGAAACGCGTCAGTGATTTTGTGCCATACAGTGTCCGGGGCCAGTGTTGTTTAGTTACCGGAGTTCTTCACCATATTGCTTTCGTGTGGTTTGAATTCAATTTGGGTAGAAAAGGGCCAAGATGGTTCCAGGGGGGCCGCAGATTTTGTGGAATTTTATGAAATATAGAAATTGATCATGCATTTTGTGCAATCAAACATCAGAAAAATAAGACCACCAAACCAAAATAATGGATGGTTCTGCATTGTATATTATATAATAATGATTTGGGTCATCATTACACTGGACAAAATTACTAATTTCTCTGAATATTTCCACGCAAAAAAAAACATAAATATTATGTCTTAATATTAAGGGGGGTTTGGCTCAAAGTTCAGCAGTGTGTGTTTGCGTTATTATGTATTATATTATACATGCAAAATTTAATACCTTTTATCTAATGCAAGAGTCGTCAAGAATGATCATTTTTATTCAAATAAATAAACAAGCCAGCATTTTATCTCAAAGTCAGGAAAATGACAGTTTAATGTACACAACTTTCCATTCAGCACAATGAAAAACAGCTTTAGGCAAACACAACACATACAAATATAGGCCTAAACTGCACACATATGTCTGCAGGTTAGGTTAAAATAAGTACACTATTTACATTTGAGTTTCGGTCAATTATGATCAATTTCATTACAGGTATTTGGAATATCTTTACCTTAAATGTCTTGTTGCATGTCTACATTTGCGTTTCCTACCTGACAAGAAGATCACAAAGCAACATTTGTGCTGTATGCAGGCCAGTTTAACACGACTTTCACGTGGTTTATAGAAGCAAAGTGCTACTTTTGTAGAAACGAAAAGCTATTGTGATTTTGTCTCCTGTGAAGTCAGACATGCTGGTGAAGATAAACAGGAACAGCACAGCAGCCATCATACAGAAGTACAATAAATAATCTGCCTTGTGTTCAGGATTACATAACCGTTAGCACTGTTCAAACCCGGCCATCAGTGACAGTGCTAAAGATTCCACTGTAAGAGAACACAGCAAAATGTACCATCACAAAGTTTTCATAAGCAAAATTAAACCTGTTTTGGTATCATTAAGAGTAGATTTCAATTGTTTTTCATAGCTTGTTGATTTTTCCCTTTAAAATGTACGTGCACTAATACTTATAAATAAATGTATGCTTGTGTTGAAATTAGAAAATGTAAATAAATGTTTATGAAACTTACAGTGAGGAAATGAGCCTCTGCACACAGCCTTGTTTAAAATAGTCACAAGAAACATGTGACAGTTTTTAAAATCCGACTCCATTTTGTCAATCGACTCAATTCTAAGGACAGAAAAAAACATTTGTAATTGTACATCCAAAAAAACTTGAGCTTAAGAAAAGCTAAATGCTTCAGAAGGGAAGTAAAACCAGATGAAGTGAAGTGAAAACTTCTATAAAAAACCGTAAGTGATGTTACAGGACTTACTTCCAGGCCCCAAAACCAGCCTGCCATCTGTCTGAGAAGATTAAAACTAAATTCAGCACTTTCATGATGGCCTCCTTGACAAAACTGACCTGAAGGACACAAAAACAAGTTTCATACGTGAATTTATGGCGGCCTCAGTGTGTGTGTGTGTGTGTGTGTGTGTGTGTGTGTGTGTGTGTGTGTGTGTGTGTGTGTGTGTGTGTGTGTGTGTGTGTGTGTGTGTGTGTGTGTGTGTGTGTGTGTGTGTGTGTGTGTGTGTGTGTGTGTGTGTGTGTGTGTGTGTGTGTGTGTGTGTGTGTGTGTGTGTGTGTGTGTGTGTGTGTGTGTGTGTGTGTGTGTGTGTGTGTGTGTGTGTGTGTGTGTGTGTGTGTGTGTGTGTGTGTGTGTGTGTGTGTGTGTGTGTGTGTGTGTGTGTGTGTGTGTGTGTGTGTGTGTGTGTGTGTGTGTGTGTGTGTGTGTGTGTGTGTGTGTGTGTGTGTGTGTGTGTGTGTGTGTGTGTGTGTGTGTGTGTGTGTGTGTGTGTGTGTGTGTGTGTGTGTGTGTGTGTGTGTGTGTGTGTGTGTGTGTGTGTGTGTGTGTGTGTGTGTGTGTGTGTGTGTGTGTGTGTGTGTGTGTGTGTGTGTGTGTGTGTGTGTGTGTGTGTGTGTGTGTGTGTGTGTGTGTGTGTGTGTGTGTGTGTGTGTGTGTGTGTGTGTGTGTGTGTGTGTGTGTGTGTGTGTGTGTGTGTGATGCTTCAGGCAATGTAACACACGATTTGAACTTTTCTCACACAGAAATTCATAAAGAAATTCAGATGTCCGCTTGAGTATGCGCTTCGTTTTTCTTGAAAACAAGAAGTGTTCTCTATGCAGGAAAATGTTTATGCAATTTTGACACAGATCCAGAATTGCTTACTTTCTCTCTGAGCAGGCATCGGTCATGAATGGTTGACAAGTATCTGTAGTGGATTTTGATAAGCTGGTCCAGGTCCTTTGCCTCTTGTACTTGGTGTTGAAATTCTAAACCTGTACTGTGTAGGATCTGCAGATGAAAGATGAGAGTAAATGTCAAAAGGAAAAAAGATGGTTAAAAGGAAACAAATACAGAAATGTATAAACAAATGGACCTAATTTCAATTTAAAAGTCTAAACTCCAATCTCCATACTGTAAAACCTACCCTTGTCATAATGTAGTTGTGCAGGCTGTTGACAAAGTGCATGAGTTTAACTTTCAGGAGAAACATCCTGTGAATCTGCTGGTTTACGGGTTCTTTGGTTGTACTATCTTCAGACTGGCTTCCATCTTGCCTTTTAGCAGCTGCAGTCAAATCTGTGGGAAGATATTATTTTAAGATCCCATATGAGCATGTAAACCGAAAAGCATCTGGATACATCAGTACTCTGGGTCATATTGGAACTATAGAGAAAATCTATGGCGTCTGAAGAGTTGCAATTCATCAAGGAATAAGGTGTGACACCTTTAAAAACAGCTTAAGTATACTGATATTATTACTTTTTCTTGATGTGTCTTTTATTGGCAATAATCCATTCAAACTTCCCTCTCAATTTTATTGCAAAGAAAGAAATACTCTGATATAACTCACCACTGAATCGCAATGTGTCTAGACAATATTTAGCCCATTTGATTTGAAGCAAGAGTAGGAAGACCTGATTGTAGATTTTCTGACACTCTGAGCTAATAACAATATCTACAGGCCATGGAACCTGATAAGAGAAATTCAAAAGCAATTATTATAAACTGCAATATTTAGCCCAAATGGAAAAGTGGCATTTGTCTAATAATTACATGGGCTGCACCTTATAACTCAATGTGAGACCATCAAGGTTATTGACAGGCTGTTTTTTTCTTCCAGGGTCAAGCGTTTCAAGAAATATTGACAACCTGTACAATTGTAAGAAAGACGTATGAATCAGGGGAAAACAAACACCCTGTACAGTATAGGGGGGAAGACACTGATTGTAGACAGGTTTGAGGTAAACCACATGATAAAAATGAACAAAAAAGCACTACCGGCTGCTGTCCTCTGGGTGGCGCTGCCCGACAGCCTCTTGCAGCTGCACATTAAGGAAGGCCAGCTGCTGCCAGCTCTCTTTTTCCAGAACTTTGTCAAAGATAGCGGTGTAGAAATCGTACATGGTGTCTCCAGCCTCCAACAAGAAGTAGTTTCTCATAGCTTGCAAGTACTCCAGCAGCCTGAGGGAAAAAACATTCCTAAATGCTCCACAAAACAAATACATTGCTATCTTCACGTTTTAGGGCTTTTTTCTGTGGTCTATCACCTGTAGTCTTTTTTCAGAGTTCTCATGAGGTTCCCACAGCACTCAATGTATCTCCTTTCAATATGTGGGTACAGACAAGAGCGCAACGTGAGCTCAAATGTCTGACACGTCACAGACTCCGAGGAGCGGTCCAAAATCACACTGCCACCGGAGAATTTCTCATGGAAGTCATTTTGCTCTAAATACAGCCTGCAAGAGAGAACACGCATTATCTCGATAGAAAAACAAGCTAATGTAATCACAATCCACATTAGACAGTGCAAATATTGGCTTAGGATTTTAGGTTCTCTCCCAGGTGTTAGTTACCTTGCGAAATTGATGGCCAGCAGGGGGTCGTGAATGTCATCCAGCTCCAAATGACGTGCTACAATGGACTGCATTTTGATCAGGCTCTTCGTAGTGGCCTGTTGCTCGGTAACTGTATTCGCGTGAGACTCTTCTCCATGGCGAAGGCGTGTCTGCACAGACTCTAGAAACAGCGTGTACAGACTCTTCCTTTCAGCATCTGCAAAGGAACACATGTCTGAGGAATACAAAGACTATTACATTTTCTATTTGCGTTAACAAACATTATTAAACATGCACCAAATAATAAAAACTGTAAACTATGCAATATCTACAAACTAGGATAAATGTACGTTACAATACGTAATAAATAGAATTACATTCTATGTACAGCGTTTGCTGTTACACAGGAAGGTGCCACTGAGCTGACATTAAAAATGATAGTAAAGCCGATTTACACAAGAGAGTGCAAAATTGTGGCAACTCGTGCAGATAATAGTGCAATTTTAATGCAGGAAATGAATTATTTCCGTTTATTTGACATCCCTTCAAACAACAAACTATTTGAAAACATTTCAAATGCTCCGGGCCATGGATATCTTTGGCAAACCATCTGACAGGAGCTCTGCCTCGGTCCATGCTATTAAATAATACATGCCTATTATATCTGATCATTTCAATATGCCTCAATATGTAGCACCAACTGCACATTTAGATTTGCTGTGTGCGCTGAATTTGATAACATTTTAGTATTCTTTCACATAGTTTCAATATTATTGATTCATTCTTAATTATTTGAATATGATTCTATGTTCTCTGTATGCACTAGAACTAATAACTATTGGAGAACGCATAATAGAACTACACAAAAATGTGTCATTTAAAAACAAAGTTAGGGCAGTCAAACGCTAATTAATCGCATTCAGAATAAAAGTTTGTGTTGACATAATTTGTGTAGTATGCATATTCATTTTGTATTAAAAAACACCTACACAAACGTTCATATATTTATAAAATTAACAAACATTACATATTTAAATTATTGGTGAATAAAAATAACTCTGCGTGATCCGGGTGAACAAACATTTAGGAACACATACAAATGATTTTTATATTTTTTCTGTATATTATAAAATCATTACAGATGAGCGTTAAAAAGATCTTAAGATCTAAGGTCTTCTGTAGTGGTAACTTAACCACTGTTAAAACCTGTTAAAATACGAAGTTATTGTGGATCAAATCTTTTTTTTGAACATTCGTGCACTTCCTTAGAGAATATTTCCTAAATATGTATGCAGGCCTACAGCCCTGGTTGTAAGTTGGGCATTGCTAACAAAATGAAGGCAGGTTTGAATAACAGTTTACGGTCTCTTGTGGAGGGGAGGGCTTAAAATGCCTGGTCATTGGACAGTCAGTATAGCCCAAACCCTTTTTCGTTGCTTACGTCATGTGGTGAAGAGTTGTTGTAGAGGGGGAAGGGAGCTTCATTTTTTTGATAAAAGATTGTAAGTGCAAAGGAATTTTCTAAAATAATGGTGCTCACAAATAAATCATTTATAATAGTCACTGCAACACTGTGTAAAACACTTAGAATTTTCCCTTTTTTTATTCATTTTGGCAGACGCTTTTGAATTCAGATGAATTTTGAATTCATGGTGACTTTAAAGAGAAAACATTAAACATTTAACCAAAAATATAAAATTTACACACTTTAAAAACAAAACTAAAATAAATAACAAACAATAACCAAATAAAATAAACAAAGGACACAAGTCGAAACTCTCCTGGATTGCTCATAAACTACCTGAGGTGCATCATCTTATATAAACTGACCTCTGGAGGATCCATCCGACTGCTCTGCCTGTTTGCAGTCCAGGTTCTTCAACAGCTGCATGGATTTGCCTGCCATGATGATCTGCTTGAGTACCGGCTTGAGGAAGGACACCATAGTGTGCTGTTTGTTGCTTGAGGTCTGCTCTCCTCCAGAGCTTCCGCTGGCTGCGTCGCTGAGCCTCTCTTCGCTCTCCACAGTCTCGGAAACGCTGTACAGCGTATAAGTGGCATACCAGAAGTCTCTGTGGTTTACTGGGACATCCTTGTTCCTGATAAAACATAATCAAACATGACTCGCAAATGCGTATGTTGAGTTAAATAAAAAGACAGAATTTTTAATAATAGTGTATATGCACGAGTGTGTTTCTTCTACCTTTGAATTACAAACTCCTTGGCAGGGTCAAATAAGTGACCGTGAACAATCCACTCGTCTACGATCTCAAGATACGGCCGGACCGTTTCTACCCACAGAGAGAAAAGGAGTGCCACCTGATAGAAATACAATGGACATCATTTTGGATCGGACGCAGCAAAAAGGTTGAAGTAGTGCAATAACACACAAAGTCAAACATCTACTACCAAATGGCTATCAAAGACAGACTTACAGACTGTTCGGATGCTTCGCCCACACTGTCATACTCTATGATGGCCTTGTAGAGGGTGTTGAGTAAGTGTGAGGCTCGTAACACATTGGGCGTTCCAGACGGGACCTCAGCCACTCCTGTGCAGAACACCCTGTGGAGCATCGTAATCTGGGCCAGATGAGGACTTAAGCGTTCCAGCACAGCAGACAGAGTCACCGTCTCATCTAAATGACATTAGGGTTTTCCATTAAATCCCTTTTTTTTAAGTCATTAACATCATTATCACAAAAATAAAAATGATTGTATTACAAGACACCCTCCCTACTTTGAAATGTTGAAAAATATTAATAAAAAAGAATGATTCTCAAAAAAGGTTATTATTTGGGGTAATAAAACCCCTCTCCAAAATAATATTTATTGTAATGTATACTACACCAACCTTTGCCGATAATGTCTTTCTCTATAGCAGTAAGCTCTTCTTTAAAAGTACTGAAGTATTTATACAATGCCCACACAAAGGCTTGATACGTCCTGAAAGGAGGTTCCGAGCTCTTCTTGGAGGACGAGAATGATGACAGAGGGTTGAGACCTGGAGGGCAGGGCTCGGCACTGTGACCGGTCACTTCATCAATGAACCTCTGCAGTCGAGAAACTGCTTGTCCATAAGCCGCTATGTGCTCCAGGACTGAGTGAAGACTGTTCTGTTCATAGAATTATAACAAATCAGTTAAAAGTAACACTGTAATGCAATATTATCTTATTAATAATCCATGTATGTAATTATAGCTTTTAACATAGATGTAAATATCCCATAAAGTGATAGTTCACCCGAAAATGAAAATTCTGTCATCATTTACTCACCCTCTTGTCATGTCAAACCTTCTTATTTCTGCAGAACACAAAAGAAGATATTTTGAAAAAGTCAATGGCTGCCACCGCTTATCAACATTCTTCTAAATATCTTCTTTTGTGTTCTGCAGAAGAAAGGATTTGAAATGACAAGTGGGTGAGTAAATGATCATTTTTATTTTTGGGTGAACTATCCCTTTTAGCAAGAATGCTTATTCGACTCATAGTCTTTTTATCTTTCAATTGTTCGATTTTTAATAAATTAAACAAATACTTTGTATACAGTAATTACAAATATAATAGAACATTATATTATACCTAGTTCTGAATCAGAACACAGTACATTTAAAACAGACCCCATATTTTTGGGTCTGATGTGGAAAGACTGAATGTGCCACACAGCAAAATCTAAAATAAAACAAGGAAAGAATGTTAAAGAATCAGCTTCCACTTACATTTGTTAGATGTGTGACCACCACATCATTCCTCACGGTCACCTTGCCGTCATTGTGCTGGAAAATGAAAAGTTTCCTCACACCAGAAAGAAGCCTGAGGATAAGCACAGAAGAATGCATGATCTTTCCTGTATCCTGATAAAAGCTATCAGTCTGTGACACATTTTCTTTTGAGATAATGTCACTGATACGTTATCGACCATTACAAACATCTTTATTCCACAGCTGTTTCAACATGTTTACCGACCCTTATCCCATAACGTCAGTTCCGCAATCATAACATCCATCCTTCTTTTTGTAAAAGTCTCTGTCACGAAATGTAAACATGGCAGCAGATCTAACCCTACCATAGAGTTTCCCGAATCACTTGAGTTTCTGTAACAAAAGACTTCTCCTCTGGAAGGTAAAGCGGTCCGGTGTTATAAAGGTGTTGATCCCTGGAGAGATAAAATGGATAACTCTTACACAACCTGAATAGGATTCCTATCAAATGAAATCATTCCAATAATGATATAAACATTTTGTACGTGTCTAACTGTGAATTTCTTACCACACATTGTAAAGGTTGGAATGCAGATGAAGGCTGTGTGGAAAGCGAGGAGAGTTGGGAACCCAGTATGAGGTGACGATATGTTGCTCCAGCCAGGCCCTGGAATCAGGCTCACCCACTACAAGAACAAGGTTTGGTAAGAAGTATTGCTGTAAACTTAAACTAAAGGCAACCACAAATATTTGTGACAATACTATCCCTTACCAGTCCATGTAACTTGGACGTGCTTGTTGTTCTGCTCGTGATCCTCCTGTGGAGTTCTGTCCACCTGTATCCCAGAATCCTCTCTGCTCAAAGGCTGCTGACTATCATCCTCTTCACTTTCATCCTCAGACCATTCCTGTTACGATAAATAAGAAATGATTTCTGCCACCCTTTTGTATAGATGAATTCATATATATATATATATATATATATATATATATATATATATACTGTATATAACTAAATGTCTCATTCAAGTGCCCCAGGCACGTAGACATGTCCGCCATCTTGGAGCGGTCCACGGACGTCACTCACAGTTTGCTAGAATGCCCCAATACTGCGCAACCACTGCTGTGAAACCACAGGAATTAAATTTCCGAAAAATGGGATAAACTTTCGTTGTTGTCATGTGTTAGTGTAGCAGATATAATGTTTGAGCTTACACAACAATAAATATGTTTTCATAATCATACACAGTAAGTGTTAACGGACCTGCTCGCACCATTCCAAAATGGAAGATGACCTACGTATAGCGGCCCATAGACACAGATGCTAATGCAGCATCTAGATATTTATATCTCTGGATGAATTGTTAAGAGCAGTAGTTCTCAAACTACACACACACTGGAAAAGTTAAGTGTGACATAGATTTAAACATCCCTGATACGCACATGACCATTTTAAACAATAATGTTGCACACAGACATATACAGGTCATTCAACATCCAAGTAATTTTGAACACTGGGTCGGAACTTCCGCTTACGTCATGCGTGACCTTTCCAACGTGATTACATAGTTGTGGACGCGCTAAATGGAGGCACTCCGAGGCAGAGCAAGCCATATAGTTATGTTTAAACAATATTTTTAGTTTTCTTGGAAATGATTCGTTTCGCTAGACAACACCCTTATTCATCGGCTGGTGTCGTGTAGAGCCTTTTGAAGCTGTGATGAAACTGAAATTTGGACCTTAACCAACAGCCCATCGTTTAAGTAAAGAACCCTGGAAACCTCTCACCAAGTCTAAAAATGTTTCCACAGAAGAAATAAACACACGGCCGTCTGGTATGACATGTGGGTGAGTGAATTATAAGGAAGTAAAAATGTATTGTGAACTACTCCTGCAACCTTAATCTGTTATCATAAATCTATGTAGGTGATTCTTAAGAAATCTTGGTTTTAAGATGTCAATCAGGATTTTCTCAAGAACACTATAATAGTGTAAATGAGTTCACTTACTGGTGTGTCTGGAAAGGGTCCAGTATCAACATCTTCCCCATCCATTAAGTATTTTGCCCAATCAAATGTGTCTTCTTTCACTGTAGAAAACAATATTCTTAATGATTTATACCAATCGGGTGAATATATTAGTCATTTAGCATGTACAGTGTGGACACAAAACCACTCTCACCTATTTCCTTCAGTCTGGGCCTTTCACAGTAGTTGGTGTTGCATGGAGAGTCAGACAGATGGAGTAATAAATCCAGCAAACTGTAGTGGACATCAGTCTGTAAACATGAGATAGAGATAATCAGCACATTTACTAATGTGAGTTAGGCTATGTTTAATGTCAATATTATCTACCCTGGTTCCCTCGGTGTTGGGAAGAGGAGAAGTGAGGAATTCCTCAGTCAGACGCTTCCAGCTGTCTGCTTTGCTCAAGTCAGAGTGGACCATGAGTTTCTCATGAATCCTGAGAGAAAGAGAAATCACAATAAATAAGGTTTCATAAACTATAGCAAAAAAAATGAAGATGGTAAACACATGCATAGTACCCATTAATGGAGCGCTGTACATTGTGCCTGTTGCAGTCAAGTAAACGATGAAATCTGTTTAATGGGAAAAAACAGGATGAGAATTCTTTTCTTTATTATTTATCCCTTTGTTTATTGCACTTATCTGTTCAATGAAATGTATTACACTGTTCATTATGTGCTATTGTAAGCCCGTATAAATAAACGGAAGAACAGTCCTTACTTAAAATTGGACAGGGTGAACTTCAGTGCCATTTGATAGTTCTGATCTTCCTCATCCTGAATACCAGTCAAATTTGAGATGAGTCTTCTGGTCTCCAAGTCCAGATCCTTCTCAAACCTGCTCCAGTGAGCCATTTTCCCAACCTTAGACACGAATAGAATAATTCGCTTTCTTTCATTTTGTGTCACAAGTTCAATTTCTAGATGCGTGTATTTTATATATGTAGTTTGTCCTGTAAAAGCACAGACCTGGTTCCGTTGTGTTGCTTTGACAGGCGAGCCGTTGACAACAGCCGCGGATGCAGGATAGCAAAATATATAAGGCGACAGTACGCTGTATGTCTCACGAAAATACGCGAAGACTGCATTAAGGGTGACTTCAACATATATGTATCGCGGTTTCTGTTTATACACGTTACGTTGTTTTATTCTCCGTTGCCGCCTCCATGACTTCAGACGCTTCTTCTGTGGTTCCGTAAAAACGTTTAGGAAGTAGTAGGGAGATTTCTGGCCACCTATCGACCAGACGCAAAATATCAACTGATCTCATGCTTCTTCTTCTTCTTCTTCTTCTTCTTCTTGAGTTTTACTGGCAGTAGGTAAATAATCTAATAGGCGCATTACCGCCACCTTCCGAACTGGAGTGTGGATCCATGGCAATTGCCTCAGTCTTTCTACATATATATATAAATATATTTACACTCTTTCCATCAATCCTGTTTCTTTTAAGAATTTGCTGAATTGCTCATTTACTTCCTTCAACTCCCTACTTAGAAAATTCTTTATTGTGAATTATAATTCCAATTGTACAACTGCTTATTTTAATTCCCCCTTTCTTTTTCATGTCTATTAATACGCTTTACAGATTCTTGTTGACTAAACTTTTGACATGTTCCATTTGGGTGTTTATTTATTAAATAAAGTGTCTTATTGAGTCCTGTGTCCTATTCTCTGACGCGAAAGCACTACTCCTTCCCTTCTATTTTTCCTGTGCAATTTACAATACCAATATACCTCTTAATATTATATAAATGTCTTCCTGTACTGTTTGTATCCCAATAATTCTGCCATATTTTTGAGAATAGTGTGTTTGCCTCAACTTTACATAATACAACTTTCATTTCTATTATTTGTGACTTCATGGATTAATTGGCAAATTTTGTATTACTTCATTATCCTTCACCCTTACATTGCATGAACTCAAATGTATGTAATATCTTTATAATTTGCTATAATTAATTTCATACATCTATTCTACGTGTTTCCCTGTTTAAATCTGACATACTGTCTGATGCAACTAAAACATTATTTTCTTTCTTTTCTTCAATCCACTTTAATCCCATCATTATTGCAACCAGTTATATACAGAAAGATGATCTGTTGTCCTTTTTTTCATTTTAATGTAATATTTAGGAAAATATACCGCAGCTCCTATAATACCATTCTCTTGATTTTTCGAACCATCTGTAAAAATCTTTAATTCCGTTGTATATTTCCTTTGCACAACTATTTCAGGCAACTTTCTCTTTTAATTCTTTGTAATTCAATTGATGGCATACTAAATAACCAGTGGGGAATTTCTGAATATGATACTATGAGACAATATTGTATTTAATCTAAACCATTTTCCCTTGCTTTTACATTACTTATCCATCCAAAACTTCTTCATTTTGCTTTATTATGTTCCTTTATTATGTTCCCCAAACTCCTGAACTACATTTTTTGCAGGGTGCATAATAATATGTCCCTGTTAACTCTTAGTTAACTTAGTTCTTCTTATAAACAAAGACATCTCTCCCACCCTTAATTGTTCTAGTTCTTGATACAGTTTTAAGGGAATTTGTTCATGCCGTTAAGAATAACAGATTATCTGCAATTTAGCACTCGATAGTTTAAAGCACCATAATTCTACAGTTTTAATTGCTATCTGCATCTTCCTTTTCATATATTCAATATTTCTTCCCCTAATTCAGAGAGTCTCATCATCTGCATACAATGATTTTCCTATTCCATGTTCCACTTTTTCAAAATACCATAAATCATTCATTAAATAACAATGGACTACACACACTACCCTGATGTGGTCCATTTTCTATGCTGTGTCTACTTGAATACTCCTTAAAAACGATAAAATAGCAGCCTCATGAAAAGTAACTTGATAAGAAGTCCTTCTTTCCATATCGTATGCTTTCTCAATATAAAAAATATAGCTACAGTATAACGATTTCTTTATTTGATTGTGCTATTCAGATTTCTGATTCTAGAAATAATATTGAATCCATAGTATTTCTTCCTTTACGGAAAGCACTTTGATATGATTTTAATAATTGCTTCTTTTCAAGAACATACACATAAGTCTTTCTGTAACCAACTTTTCCATTGTTTTTCCCAACTGAGAAGGCAATGCTATTGGCCTTTAACTAGATGAATCTGATGATTATTTCCCTGTTGGTAAAGTAATTAATTGCTTGATGGAATTTGACCTTTTTCCCAGATTAAATTAAATCACCTAAATATCGCTGCAAGCTATCAATCTCCCACATGATGAAGCATTGTATAGCATATATTATCTTTTCCCCGAGCTGATTCCCATCAACCTAATTTTGCTCCATTCAATTCGGACATGTTAAAAAAACATCCAGATCATCCCCTCCTATCGCTCCTTTTTCTGTAATCCGATCAATTGATCTCCCTAAATCCTTGAATATAAATTGTTTTGCATTTGTTTTCCATTTTTGTAATCATTTTCGATTTGCCCAAATTGTCTAGATTTGAATTGTCCCACAGAATGAGCATTTAGAGTAAATCGGACACTCTTTTCCATTAACCTCGTTGAAAAAAAGGCTCCGCCTAACCCTAAATCACCCCATCACATGTTTTTGACCTATTTCACCGTTTTAACTATACCCTTCCAGCCTAATTTTTAACGTTTGGCCTATTTTAGGTCTAAAATGTTGATTCAGGGAATAAATTATGAAAATGTTCAGATCTTTTACTACTTTTTATTACAGTGTATCTATGTACATTTAGCAATTCAAAAAATTAAGTAAATACCACATACAAAAGTACCTGGATGAATGCAATTTTTTAAAATCTGTGTTTAACAAACTAAAATATCTAGTTATTGTGTATAAATGATAATTTTGTAAATATATTGTAATTATTATAAGCTTTTTCCAAAGAAGTTGGTAATGTAAAGGTCAGCATCCACACATCTGGTTGAAGATTTTCTGTTCAAGAGTGATGATGTTGTTGTTATATACATTAAATGAATACTTGTAGTTGAGATCGATGTTGTTTTTGTTTATCGCTGTCAGAATATGTGCTTTAATTTTGATAGGTCGCTTGTTTACTTCTTTCCAACCCTCGTACTTTTCCTACCCGCCTAAGTCCCGCCTCGATTTTCCTTTTTGCCATGGTTGGGTCGGCTGCACGAATGACTTCTCGTCTGCCCAATCACATGCTGATTACACAAAACCGCCACGAGCCAATCGCGGCGCGAGAGGTGGGATTTGTCATAAAACGGGTGTGAGAAAAAGATTCCACCCGCTAAACTTTATCGCCGTAGTGCTGCGCGGTGAAGAGTGAAGAGGCTTTGGAGTCGAGCTGCTCTCCGGGATTCGCGTCCCAGACTCCACTGAGGCCATGAAGAGAAGGCTTCAGAAAAAATACATCATCTTAATATTAGGATATTCCGTCGGGCTGCTTTTGATTCCGTACGTGCTAGATTACCGAAGCAAGTCGCCTCATGTAAAAGCTGGACTTCAGCAACAGAAGTGTCCCGATCTGAAGAGCACCATCGCCCTGTGGAGCAGTCCCAGAGACGGAGCGGGCAACTCATCGGACACGGGGGACTATGGAAACAGGAGTCAGTCTAGAACACACATATACTTGCATGCAACCTGGAGGACGGGCTCTTCGTTTTTAGGGGAACTGTTCAATCAACACCCCGATGTGTTTTATTTATACGAGCCCATGTGGAATATGTGGCAGGCTCTTTATCCAGGAGACGCGGGTAGTTTACAAGGAGCAGTCAGGGATATGATGAACTCCCTCTTTAGGTGCGATTTCTCCGTGTTAAGACTATACGCGGGATCTACCAACATAAGCACTTCTTTTATATTCGGCTGGAAGACAAACAAGGTCATTTGTTCCGAGCCGTTGTGCAAAGCGTACAAAAAGCACGAAATCGGGTTGATTCAAGGAGACGTGTGCGGCAAATGCCAGCCCCGGGACCTGAAAGAGTTGGAGAGGGAGTGTAAAAAGTACCCGGTGATGGTTATTAAAGACGTGCGGGTTTTAGATCTGGGGGTGTTGGTTCCCCTAATGCGCGACCCCGATATAAACCTCCAGATCGTGCAGTTATTTCGCGACCCGAGGGCTGTGCATAATTCCCGGCTGAAGTCGAAACTGGCTCTCGTGAAAGAAAGCATACAGGTGCTGAGGAGCAAGAAACAGACGGATAAATACAAGCGACTTCTGGTCCCTAGCAACAGAGTCAACCGTGCCGAGAGCTACGTCTCCAGCGCGATGGAGCTGATCTGCGACAACTGGCTCAGCGACATGCTGCTGGTCGCGAACGCGCCGACGTGGGTGAGGAGAAACTACATGCAGGTCAAATACGAAGATTTGGTCCTCAGTCCGGTGGAAGAGTTGCGCAAGATCTACCGTTTCTCCAATCTGACCCTCTCGCCGGACATGGAGAGGTTTGTGATGAACATGACCCGCGGTCAGGGCTATTCCTCGGACAAACCCTTCCTCATATCCTCCAGAGACGCCAAAGAGGCGATATATGCCTGGCGAGAGCGGCTGAACGTGGAGCAGGTGAACCAGGTCGAAGCTTACTGCAGTGAGGTTATGAGACAGCTGAGATATCGGAAGAGGACCACGGACATCAAAACATGAGCGCGTGGTGTGTAAATGTTTTTTTTTCTTCTGTTTGCATGAAAGTCCACAAGCGCAACAGGACGCAAAGTGCGCAGGCTTTGATCGTGATGCTCACTGGGTTTTTTGAGACCAAATGATGTAACGTCAGGCCGTGGCATTAATATCCACACGTCATTAACAGTGGTACATACTGTACCATGTCGTAATGTGGCTACGGTTTGGTTCTAGCAGACTATATTGATCATTCGCACTGGATCAGTGTTTGTCCATGAGTAGTCGATTGATTTTGTCAGTCTGCTGTAATGCAGTATGGGTACTTGAAAAAGCCTTTCGCATAAACCGAGTGACTGTAGGCCGAGAATTCACACTGATCTGAACTCCGGAATCATATACAGGTTTAGTTTTATAAAGCTCAGATTTGCCTTTTTTTAACATGTTGGGGTCCTTTGCGCTTTAACCCTCTGGTACTCTTTATTTGGGGACCTGACTTATAGTCTTCCCTGTTAAAAGCGACAAAACACTGCAAATCTAACTTTTATTATTGTTTTTTCCCATTAAATATTACTGCGTTGCTTCAACTCATTGCAAATGTAAACCAGCCCAGCATCATTTAGAGCGCACTGAGATTTTTGATGTTTTTGAGATTTGTATTCATTGAAATCAAAGTAATTTTTTATTCAATCCCATTTGTTTAGAGAATTGTTTGTTTTTATGTAATATGAATGCAGTATTGTTATCTTTTTTATCCAATCATTTTATGACTATTGTTATTATCTAACATGTTTCATACTCGCATTCCTTTTCTTAGAGGGGTCTTTTGTGGGACCATTTAGCCTTTTCGAATCACATCCATTATTGATGTGTGTTGTCTGTGTTCACTTAGCCAGTGCCACAAATGTCGCCAAGTTTTGTACCACCGAGTTTTGTACACATCAAAATGCAACCGAAAGTGACATCAAAGTACCAGGGGGTTAAACAGGTGGCTATAGTGATGTTACAATGTACTGACAGTCGGTATGGAAACATACTTCGAGTTTGGTTAAAAGAAATAGGACAGGGTACAGTATCACACAAATTTGATCTAGAATTTGCATTCTCAATAGGTCACTGGGTAGCTGATAAGTTGCACAAGGAAATGACATTTAGCATGAAAAACGAAGACGCATTTAGTTGTTCTACTTTGGATCTGATGTCCACCGGTGCCATTGAATGAGGTTACTCTAATTCTCTCTTCATGTGAAATTCCATGCTGGTCTAACTTTGTAACTTGCCAAACAGCCGAGCGGATATTTCACGGTTTTATTTTAAATCCAGCCTTTAATAATCCAAACAAAGCTGTGGACTCAGCACTTAATATAATTCATTTCCACTTTCCAGCGAAATGATCTACTCAGCACTGTTATGTTAGATATAATTTATTCGTTTGTATGAAGCATCGCTTTGAAAATGTCACGTATGAATTATGCTAATTTCACAGTGATGTGCCGTGTAAAAGACTAACGGACAATGACACAAACTTGTTAGAGCTATCAGAGGCATGTGATGGGGGGCTGGTATGACCTAACACAGATCTAGCACACGTGGGTAAAACGGGCTGGAATAGGGAGAGCTTTGTGTCGGATAGACCCCGGAGGGACCAGTCCTCAATGACCTGAGCCTGTCACCAGCTCAGTCTGTGAGAGCTAGAGGATTTTCCTTGACTTAACTTAGACATCCTGGCACCAGATTCACACTGCTGACCAGTATAGTCCTCTGTCTGTCCCTCTGTGCCACACAAGACAATCTCTGTGATATAGTCCTGATCACATGCTCTGTATATATTTATAGATAGATATTTTCTTCAAATTATGTTTGTTGTGCAATATGTTAAGTAAAAAATAAATAATATAGGCAACTTTTGGATGAGTAACTATAAACGACAGAGGAAAGGATGAAGGCCACTTTAATGGTTGTAAAATATCACGTAACTATTCGTTGTTTGTGTGAATAGGTCACCTTCAAAATGAAAATTCTGTCATCATTTACACCCCTCTTGTCATTTCTAACCTGTGTGACTTTGTCTTCTGCGGGACACAAAAGAAGGTATTTAGAAAAATGTTGGTAACAGAACAGCACAGCCCCCATTCACTTTAATTGTATGGACACAAAACCAATGCAAGTGAATGGGGGGCTGTTAACAACATTCTTCAAAATATCTTCTTTTGTGTACTGTGAAAAAAAGTAAGTCATACAGTTTTGAAATTATAAGAGGGTTAGTATATGATGATAAATATTTTGTTGCAGCAAGTGGCACAAAAATGATCAGAGGTGGATCATTCTTCCTTACTTGAGTGAAAGTCCACTACGATTAAACGTTGTAAAGAAAGATTCTTACTTACAGAAGTATGTGCAAAATGTCACGTCCGGGACCTAAAAATGCTCAGAGAATGAATATATGGAACCATCTGATTATGTTTTACTAAACCCTTGTTGATAGAGTCTAAAGGTAAATAAATGTCAGTCCATGAACAAATGTTCAAAAAGGGAAATAAACATGCAAAAAGGATGTGACAAAAAAAGGATGCAGTTTTTGGGAGACGACAAACTTTTCGGTGAAATAAAATGCACAATCCTGCAGCAATAATACCCCATGAATGTATTATGGATGCAGAACATAGTTGTAGAACATAAAATAGTTACTTTATTTAAATTTTTTTATGTGTCCATTTATGAGGAATATGTAGCGTTATGGATGTGACAACCCTGAAAACGACACTTACCTGACTGAAAAATCATGCACCAAATATAAAACAACCATGGTAAGGTTCGTGGTAAGGTTGGCATTTTCACGGAATTGCCCTGTTTTTAAAAGCACTCTATTAAAAGTACATTTCCTTTATGTCAGTGGTGCATTGTTTTATTGTCATATACCTCATGCCTCTGAAAAAACCTTCTGAATATGTTGAGTAGCTCACAGTATCAGTGATATTAAAGGAGAAGTTCACTTCAAAACGTTCCATAGTCATTTTTATTCCTAGTATGGAAGTGAGCTACTCCTTTAAGAGCTTTATATGTTTAGAACATATACGTTTAGTTTGGAAATAATTTTGTATGATCATAAAGCCTAATTCTTATTAGCCCCCTAGGCCTATATGTGTTTATGAGCAGTGTTTTGTTTTTGTTTATTCCCTTTACCAGTTCGAGCAGCAATTTACCAGTAAGTAGTAAGATTCTTTTATATAGTAAAGTGTGGAAGCCATGTGTTTGTGTGATTGATTACCTTAGTTTTTACTTATAGACATAAACTATAGCTTCTTTAATGAAACTATTATATTTTTAGTGACTGTGAATTTACTGAAAATAGTTTGGAGTATGATTACAATATAGAGAACATTTTTAAATTTGTGTTTTTACTGCAAATACTACCCCTGCTGAAAAGAAACTACGAATTTGTGAGATTAGATTTTTTCAATTTGTATTGTGTTTTGGGTTTATTCCAATAGGATTTACCATCCCACCAAATAGAATTCATCACACACAAGTAGACAACAAGTATCCATACAACACAATTCCCATTAAATCAATGACATTTTCTGTTATTTGGTCAGGGTTCAACTGTTTTAACTATATTTCCTTCATTCATTTTCAAAATGCTTTAAATCATATCGCAGCATATCAGAAGTTAACACGCACTGTACTTCCTTAACTCTGGATATGTGATCTCATTTCGAATTAAAACTTTGCTTATTCCATTGTCTCCTTTCATGTAGCTCAAGGTGTATGTGATGTTTATTTCCTGTTTAGCCGCTATACCGGTCATTTTCATGACAATGTTTTCGATCGTAGCGCTCGTTCTAAGCAATTCGACACACATAGTGGAACCCACAGATGACAACACTCTAACATTTGCCTTTTTTGTCTGTTATTGTTCTATTGGTCTTTTTAGAGCGCTTTCAGCTGAATAGTAGTGTGACGTTTACATTAGTTTAGCGGGGAAGGGTTGCCTGTTTTGCTTAAAAAATGTTGTGAAGTTAAAGTACAAGTACTCAGGTAAATTAACTTTGCTACTGTCCCTGTCAGTACACGATCCGTTCCACCTGCACGATCCGTTCACGCATGCGCACAACGACGTTGTAGAAACCGCTCATGCGCAAATGATGATTTTGTTTTGCGACGATTTACGACACTGCACGATCTGTTCCACGCTTGCGCAGCTTTGTTTTACTTTATTTATATTTTTTACTGTTAAATAAAATACAATACTCAATTTACTTCGCTTCGTTCCACCTGGTCTCATTTCACTATGCGTTCTGTCAAGTCAGTTTGAAATACTGTAATGTTTCCCCTGACTTTATAATTTACATGAAGAAAGAACTACAGTCTAGTTAGACATGCGTGTTATGTTCCTTATTGGCTTCTGCAAACGACATTGTAGGGATTATTTTACTAATTTAGATTAAATGGATAGATATATTAGCCTATATATAGGCCCATACTAATAAATTACTACATAAAGTCAACTAGTATTATCAGATTTTAATTTAAAAAACGACACAAACTGTCTTTGACAATACTACTGACCTTAGATCGAAACACGGTAAGGTTAATAGACTTGATACAATGGATCGCAAAATGGAGTTTGGATGAAACTGAAGATTTGCAGTCGATAAAAATACTTTATTCCACATGAAACCAAAATCATCTATGTTCATGTAACAACTCTGTTATTTTGGATTGGCAACCACATAAACACATCGTAATCATGGTAACGTAAGCGACATTTCAAAACGTAAACAAAGAATATGCCGCCAGTTGTGCCGCCTGCCGTCAAACGTTTCATCGCCTGCGTCACGGTACAAATAGTGTAGGAAAACCATGACGTTTTCTAATACGTAATTACGCGCATGCGTGAACGGATCGTGCAGGTGGAACGGATCGTGTACTGACAGTCCCCTTCAGAAAGTGATACACTGCACCTTTAAGACTAAACGGTTATTTGTATCTTGTACACAATCTGTTTTGACTACACTTCCAAAGTTCCTTTGTCAGAACACGACGCCACAATAAAAACAAACCTCTGACATTTAAGATTTCTTTTTGATCGGTTAATTGTCGTTTTGTTTCTCTCTTTTGACCGCAGGAGCCCAATGAGCAGGAAGCAGAAGAGAAAATAAGTCATGGAGCTACAGTAAAAGATACAAGAGGAGGTACGAGGGAGGCACTGATGGAACCGAGGAACCACAAGATCTCGCAGTGCTGCACAGTGGAAGACAGTAGGGTTTGATGATAGAGACTTACAAACCTTCCAACCTCATACGATATATTGACAAGAATCTAATGTGTCAGACACTTAAAAATATCAGAGGGAAGACGAGAATACATGGATCAACAGAATGGATCATCTACAAAAGCCTCAGTCCTGGCAGTGTCCTGACAGCCAGATTTCATCAGCAATAATCCCCAGCAGCCCATAATCAGCCACAGGAAGACAGACGCCTGGCTCTTTGTGTGTGAGCGCATGTGTTTTTGCACACACGTTAGGCCTGCGCTTTAAATCATCCTGATAAAGCGGAATTCAATGAACTGAATATCCTGAGAGAGGCGTCTCGAAGGAATTGCAGGTACCCGTAGCTTCTCTTCAACAACCCGCAAAACACCTCGGGTGGTGTGAAATGTGCCAGTTCCCCCTGGAGGTCACCAGTTGGTTTTTTTTGTATTCTCTGAATGGCCGTGTCGATCTGCATGTAAACGTGAAGGCTATACAGAGGTTTGGATTGCAATTTGAATACCTAAAGAGAGAAAACCTGTTAAAGCAATCAAACAAAATAGGTGGGGTGAGATCTAAGGGAAAGGCTTCTAGTGATCAAAGTATAACATGGACAGTATTCTCATTTGTTGTAAAACGTGATTTCGTCATCTAGTGTTCACTGTTCAGTCTGCTGCACCTTTAAAACGCACATTATTACTCGAAGCCATGTGAACTTGTGTCTTGAGGAATTAACAAATGAACTCGATGAACAATTTTGTTATTTATAAATAAACCCTGTAAATAAAGTTTTGTAGGGAACACCGCACTCGTCTTGTTTCTTGGTTATTTAATGACATATAAAAGAAAACAAACACCTTATTTTGATATTGCCCACTTTGATACCCCAAACCCCAATGCATGCCACAGTTTCAATGCATTTTTGACAGGCTGAGTGCATCTTTACATACAATTATTATTATTATAAACAATAATGACGACTCTTGGGGATAAATAGAGCAGCTCCGTAGTTAAAATACATCACAGACAGTAAAAATGCCAGTTTATGATTCATTGTTTGTTTATTTATATGGCAGATACAGACACATGCACGACAGCAAGGAAAATATGAACGCTACAAGGCGAGTCCATCAAAGGTCAAGATAAAAGCTATAAGTCAGGTTGGAAATGGCATTTCACATCAGCGTGGCTTCATCCCGGATTACATCACCATTCGGTCGTTTGCTACAGCTGCTGTTCCCCCAATCACAACACGAGGGTAGCAAAATCTGATGGGTAGCATAAATCATCAAAACTCGTCCGCGAAAGTCCATCAGCGGAAATAGTGCAAATCTCCTTAACGCACGCTTCAATCCCCACTTGGAAACAAAATGGCATTGAAACCCGTCGAAGTCTTGGACGGCCATGATAAAAGCAAACAGCAGTCAGGCCAGGTGCAAGCATTATTGAGTCGGCTGTAATATCATCCCGATTATTTAGGCTAACAGAGAGAGTGAATGGTTAGTTTGTTGTGTTAACAGATATATATCAAATGTCTACAATCAGAGCTATTAACAGATAAAAAATCCTATCCGTGTGGACTTTAGACATGAATTATCAATGCGATTCTTCTGTAGACGCATACGAATGCAATTGGCAGGGAGCCGCTGAGAAACCGCATTCAATTTTCCTTTGCATACATAAAGTAATCCATCTTCACAAACGCTCAATATATTATATAAAGGCGCTGTGGGAAAGCCACACTTCCATTTGCAGCACATATTTGTTCTGGTTGTAAGTGGATAAGAAGCTGATATAATAAGTAACGCTTCCAAATGTGATGCATGCATGTGAGGACCGCAGCTCAGCTGCAGCTAAAGTGCATGGGTCATACACTTGGGTAAAAATTGCACAGCTACGGCGATCTGCATATTCGTATTTACAATGTTTGGCCACGAGCCAGGACTTGACATCAAGAAGCAGCTGCATGAAAACTTGATCTGGTTCATTGAAGGGCGACAGGGCAGGATTTGACAAGTGTACTACTTGGAAGTATGTGTCGTGAGATGAAGCAAATACTTTTGCTACTTCTAGAGCTCGTCACATAGCCTTGAGTATTTACAGAGTTATTCACCCAAGAAATTATTGAAATTATGAATTAATTCAATGCAAAAGATTGAATAAGATTGGAAATAATACTGAGTGGTCGGTTTGGTGCATATACATCAAATCAGTTTGTTCTTTAATACCGTCTTTGTGTGTTCAAGCTTCTTCCATCTGTTCTAGTTTGTTGGCAAAAGAAAACAAAGAATAATTGCGCTGACTTGTTAGAATGTAGCAAGAAGCATTGTGTGACAGTATGAATATGAAGGTTATGGGAACAAACAGCTACTGTTCAGCATCAATCCATCATCATGTACGACAGAGCTTACATCATTCAACAGCCGGAGCCGTCATCATTCTCAGGAGTTTTACATTTCTCTCCTGTAACTCACATTAACACAGGGATATCCTGAATCAAGTCTCAAGATTCAGCATCAATAACACTTCCACTCGGTTTAATCATCTCCATTTTTATTCCTTCACATTGTCGTCCCCCGTCATGAATCATTGTAGGCATCGAGGGGGGTTCCAATGAAGAATGTGCTACAAAAGTGAAGGTATGGAGCATATGTGGAAAGGTGTGATACGTGAGTGGGGGCGGGGTCAAGCGTTGTCCTCGATGGGGAAGACGAGACGCGTGCCGCGGCTCAGGAACTCGTGTTCGCGCGAGTCCAGTTCTCGCTCGAGAGCGTCCTCCAACTGGCTGTCGCTGCGTTTGCCATTGACGCCCCAGCCCCCCGCCGATCCCTCGGGGCCGGATGAAGACGAGGCTCCATTGGCGGTGATAGCGCTGTCGCCGTACGTCAGCGACAGATCTCCTTCGTTCAGGATGAGGTCCGAGTCGGTGTCTTGCAGCTGCTCGTGGCTCTGCGGGGCACAGTGACAAGTCGAACATGAAGGAGGGAGGGCAGGAATGATTGGAGTACACAGACACACTCTCACATACACCATAATGGTCAGCACAGAGGTTTATGAGGGACACTGTGGGGTCAAAAAAAGACAGCAAAAGGTGAAGCCATGCTTTGATGTTCTTCGATGACAGTTAAATCACATATTCATAAACACGTACGCACACTTACCCGTGTATGACCAAGCTAAATAAAAATCAGTATGTGAGTGGAGTGGAGCCCCCCTAGTATAGACGGATCATTGGGTTTAAGTGGTACTTCGTAGTCACTGAATGATGTTGAACTGAAGGGAGCACAATTACACCAGCAGGGATTAAACAGTGTGCCAACAGATCAAACAAATGCTGTTACATAACAGTTAAAGGTATAGTTCACCCACAAATTCTGTCTGTGAACTATCCTTTTCATTGGTATAGAAATGCTGTTCAATCCTGTAGTTTGAGTGGTTTTGTGTCCATACAATGGACATTTTACAAAAGGAAAAATGTCTTATTTTGTGTTGTAGAAAAGAAAGACAGTCAAATGGCATGCGTAAATGATTAAAAAGGCTTTTTTTGTGGTGAACTATCCTTTTAATTTGTAAAGAGCTGCTGTTCAATCCGGTGATGGTTCATCCAAAAAAATGTAAATTCTGTAAGCATTTACTCATCCTCAACTACAAACCTGTAAAAGTTTCTTTTTTTATAGAAAAAAGATATTCAATAGTGCCCCAGAACTGTTTTCTAGCAAACATTCATCCAATTATCTTTTTTGTTTAGCGGAACTATAAAAGTCATACAGGTTCAGAGCAACTTGAGGCCGAATACATGATGACAGAATTCTCATTATTGGCTGAAATCCCTAAAATCGCTCCGAGGCTGCTCAGGTAGCAGCGGGAATAGAATTCATTCGGATTACATCACCATTCGGTTGTTTGCTACAGCTGCTGTTCCCCCGAATCACAAGACGTGGAACAGCGCGATAGTCCAAGTATTTCAGAGCATTGTGTAATAAGTGAGGAATAATGTACAGCCGGTTGTTATCGCAGAAATAAGCCATGGTTAAACCATATGTAAATATAATGTATTTTTACTAAATCTCTTTTAATAACATTGCTGCTTCCGGTTTACCGTGTGAAATTAGTTTTGAGAGGTTGATATCTTGGAACAACGAACCTGCAAATGTCACGGCTGGCCAATCAGAATCAAGCATTCCAACTAGCCGTGAAATTATAGCCATTATTATGCTTATAAATGACTATAGACAATAAAACAAAAAGAAGAAAAAATACATTAGTGCAAAACAAACCCTCAGGAAGATTCCTTCAAATTGGGCTCCAGGTCACCCTGTAAGCAAGCATATTTATTTAGCAATCATGACTGGGTAACTGTTCCCTCACTTGACCTCCATTAGGAAAGCATTATCAAAGGAACTAGTTAAGATGTGGCCCTTCGGTTATACAGAAACAAAACCTTGAGATCATCACCAACAGCCTTTCAGATATTTTAAGAGAAGAACCTTCGTACTACAGTATCAAAGATGTTATCAGATTGTAGGAAACCCTTGATACACATCATACTTACCCCTAAAACTATAAAATAAGAAAACCACAAGCAACTACTTAAAAAAACAAGAAACTATTTTAGAGTCTGAGGAAGTGAAAGCTGTAGACGAGACAGCAGAGCGTAAATGCGGGTAACATGTGAGAAAAGAGAACAGGCTTTATAAAAAGATCATTCAAGTGAAAGACAGTGAACTGAGATATACATAAAAGGATTTAAGAGGGCAGGCAGTGAACAACCGAGAAAAGATGAATAGAGAGATATGGAGTGCCATAAAATGAAAGTGAGGCCCTTAAAGAGACTGACCCAGTTCGAGGAGCATGTACACGTACATGTCACAGGACTCGCATCCTAAGCCAAAAACCATGGACAATAACAATTGCCCCCTGTTGGTGTTATCATGGTTATCTACCCATGCTGGTATTAAACATAACAATGTTAAGTGGGAGTTAGGTGGGAGAAGACCCGTAGAACACTTAAGCTCGCTGTGACCCGACAACAGAATGCAGGACTGTAAGACGTTTGTGAGCTCAGCCAAGCGGCCCCCAGCGAAAGTATGCGCTTTGTGATGAATGGGGGAATTTGCGGGAGTGAATAGGGCAGTGACCGCTGTGAATAGCAATGTTCTTTATGCTTGAGATATTGGAACGAAATGCCTCTCAGGCTAGCTATCTTCTTAGTGCGGCCCATCACAAAAGAGCCTTTCATGGATGGCACTGAGTCCGGTGTCCAGTCGAAAAGCCCCATTGCTTTTGTGGTTTTTCTCTCTCCCTTCCCTTTTCAAACATTAGCAAGCATGCTATGGAAACCAAAACATGCTGTTGTGGAACTCAGAAAGAGCTACATCCTTAGAGACTGAGAACAATGTGCAGTTTGAGGTAATGATTGACGGATATACCTATCAGATATGTACGACATCTGCCGATAAATAAACCAACTGGTCGATCAATAGACGTGTTAATGACAGCTTGGGTAAGTTCCAAAAAGGACAGACTGAGATCCATGTTTTCAACTGACAATGCACATTTGTATTGCTAATAAGGTCCGTTCACATTACAACACTAACTATAAAGATAACTAAGGATGTAAATGTTTAGGGTGTGAAATAGGGTGTCCTTTGAGTACTCTTGCATTTCTTGTGTTCATTTGTATTATGTATACTGTTATCAACTTTTGCAGGATGGAGATGGTTGAGTGATGTCATTTTTAAATGATGCTGGCAGTTACCCATTATTTTGGGGGGTCTCTCTTTTCGGTTTTTTTATTTTGAATAAAAAGATATGCTTTTTTATCATAATCCAACACGGTAATGTGCCATATGTATTAATAGTAGGGATGCACAGATACTATATGTCTCCAGCAATACCGATAGCAGTTTATTCAGTGAGTGATATCTGCAGATACAGATTCGGAAGGTTACATTAATATTTCTTAACTTTCTCAATGTTATTAATTCATTTAATGACTATCAATATTTAGACTATTCACTAAATACTGACTTTTGCCCAGATAAGTTATTTATGTTTTTACATTTTGTGTACATAATTCCTTTACTTTCTGTTTGAATCAATTTAATAAAGACACCAAAAGATAAATATAGATGGCCATACAAACAACATGCTAAAGAAAGCTAGTGTGGCATTTGCACAGTACTGCAAATAAATAAATAGACCTATTTGGGCATGTGAGCTTTTACCTCATAGGCCTGAGGGCTGGTCAGACAGCGAGCCACCGGACCACAGCAGGCTGGAAGAGTGGAGGTCAGAGGAGGGCCGCTGTGAGTCAGGATGGGTTTCAGGTAACTGTGCCTGAGTTAAGGAGAAAAGATCTGCAGAAGTGCCAATGCCAGGCAGGAAAAGAACCAGGGAAACATTCATAGAATTCATTAAATAGTAAAAATAAACACATATTTTAAATAGATTATGGAGTGAAAATAGGCAAGTTTAAAACTATGAATGTGACTTCCGTCCAAAGCAAGCATTTGAAACGACCTGGTGCTACGCAAAAGGAACAAACCAATGCAAACAAATTAAAAATAGCACAGCTCGAATTCAGCACGGCACCAAATGTGTCAGCGAGGACTCATCTCAGAACAGATATGACTGAGCCTCATGATGGAAAACAGATTACCATCACATAACACACATCTCTAACCAGGTCAGTTCATTTTTAATTCTTATTTTTGACAGATACACAAACGGAGAAGGAGCGAGAAAGTGATGGTGGCTTAAAACCAAGAACACCATGTGATGGATTTGGAAGCGTATAATATGTTTGAGTGGGATCAGAGAGCAGGATGTCCCCTGCCGAGTTCGAGAGGTTGCCAGGTATGCGGTCAGAATAAATATCTCCGTAGGATGTCCGACAGCATGGTTCACCACCCAAAGAGAAAGAACTTTCGGGCAGGTTGCCAACCTGAATCTCTTGCAGCATTTCAAGTTAACACGCTTTCAAGGGGCTATGAAAAGGATCTAAATACCTGTTTGGACGAGGTGTAACAAATACAGGCCTTTATAAAACACGTACTGAAGTACGCTTTAAGGTCCTGCGAGTCAACGTGTACATGTGGTACTTTCACTTTCACCTGCGTTTTATTTCCAACGACTAAAATAAACCTCGTTTCTTTTCCATTTTCGACCACCCACGACCGTCACACTGAAAAGGTACAGCTTCTACAGAAAAGCACTCAGCACAAAAATAATTGCATGGGGAGTGACTTGCTGAGAGCTCTAGACTCACACGGACTCTACGTTCTGGAATTGAAAGCTTAGTCTAAATGGACTGAAGTCATTTCATTTGACGTTCTGTACAAAGAACGTCCATAATGACTTTTGCAATCGCGTGTACCGAAGTGCAAAGCTCGGGTTTGAACTTTTCGGAGCTTGAGTTGTGTAAGGAGGGCGAGGGCCTGTCGGATCTGGGCTTTTGAGGCCCAGTTAGGGTCTCGGAGGATCTCCATCATTGATCAAAACAACCGCCCTAAGAAAGCTCAGAATTAATCATCACTTCCGTTCTCTCCCTTTACATTTATATTCACGCTTTACAGAGTCTTCCAGGCCTCGACAATATGCTTTTTTCCAAGGCGTTGGAGCATATGTCACGTTCTTCGTGAGTTATTTCAGCGGCTAGCATAGAGAAGAGTGGGGAGAAAGTGAGGAAATGCTCAACCGTGCTTGAGTTCTTAATGACAAAGCAACAAAAGTATTTGTGTGTCGTTTTGAATGGCTGAAAGGATACTTGTGGTCAAAAGTGTACCAAAGTCTAAAGAGCCAGGCACTCTCCTGCTTCGTCTTGCTCTGCCCTTCTGACTGGCTTCCGTCCTGAGGAGAGAAAGAGAAAACGTGGAAGAATAATAGAAATCATAAATCTAAGTCCCTGGATATAAGTTTGGGGTTTCATGTTGCTTACACACATACTGCAGATGATTTAAATGGGTTATATGACGCAATTTCATGTTTTCCTTTACCTTTGGTGTGTTAAAAGTAGTTTGTGCATTTATTAGACACGTAAAATAGCAGAAATCTAAAGAATAGGAATATGTAAATGTCAGACAGAACCTTGTAATTCCAAGGTGACAATTTGTCCGCTTGTGATTTTCATTTGAAAATGTTGTTTGCATCTCATGTTTTATCACTGATGTAAATGTTATAACTAAATAGATCTGATATAACCCTTTTTGTTGCAGTGAAGCTGCAATCTATAACTTTGTCTCTTTATCGCCATCTCTGTTAGAAAACATACAATTGCATGTCATTGTACGTGCTCCGTGGGTTGAGGTCAAATGATGTCAAACAAACTTTTCCCGCAAAATCATACCCAACAGTTGAAATTATAAATCATCATTATCAGTTTACCATATATTGTGATATGAAATATTTTAGATAAATCATTATTATTAGTCACCCTTTATGTTTGTCGCTAGGTTTTGCAAATATCTCACCAATAAAAAGTAGCAAAAAGTGCTCGTAAACTTTGACAACACTGTATTTAATCATCTAAAAATGTGAGTTTATTCCATTTGCTGAACAGCGAACCGTGAATTTGGATAATTAACACACAACATGAATCAACAAACTCACATTCACTACAAAGCCAGTGAAAGCTCAAGTCTTGCTCTGTTCTTCAGACACTCTGTGCTTTCACTCCAACTGATCTAATGAGTTCATTGTGTAACATTGCACTTAAAGAGATTACAGATTAATGCTATCGCATACAACTCACAGTAATGCTACACTACAACCCACCCTAATCTCACCCGGTCCCCCACCATCAATGTGTGTGATAAAAACACCTGAAACAAAACACTTTGCAGCTTGCATTGATTCTGTAACTGCACATGCGCTTAACCAGGGGGTAAAGAGACGTGTCTTTAGTTTCTAGTTCTTCACAGCTTTGTCCATTCTAATTTTAGTAACTATTTGTGATATAAAAGCACATTGTCTCTGTACATAAATGCTTGCATGTATATGTACTCTTTAAACAGACCTATGGGTTCCAAAACCAGAATGGTTAGCCACTGCTGACAGACTACTAAAAACAAATTACTTGCTTCTTGTGTTCATTGTTTTCAAAATGCTTTGCCTTTTAAGGATTTTCCATTGTCTTATAAATGATAGTTATAAACACCTAAAAAGGCCTGCAGCCATTTTAATAGATGTAAAACTGTGGAAACATTTACGTGTGGTTTTGGCAGCTTAATAATAAACGACATTTGTCTATAGCTGTGTGAATACAGTTTGTGTAAGTAATGTGTAGCCAAACTCTTAAAGGGATAGTTCACCCAAAATTAAAAATACTTTTATTGTTTTCCCGCCCTCGTGTAACCTGTATGACATTCTTTATTCCGGAGAAAGAAGATATTTTGAACAACGTTGGTAACAAAACAATGGACCTTTACCGACTTCTTTTGTGGAATGTAAAAAACACATTTAAATCGAACATTCTATGCAGGTTCTGAACAACATGACGGTTAATAAATGAACACATTTTTACAGAACTATCCCTTTAACTGCCTATCAGACATTATTGAAGTTCAATCCAAACTTACTCCTTGCAGGACCTGGAAACTGTCTCCACATTGCTGAAGATCCTGATCTGGGTCCACGCCGACTCTAAAAGAAACAGAAAATTCATGTTAGGGTCTCTAATATACACAAGTGCTTGTGTGTTTTTATGCCTATACAAGACCCATCACAATGCAGTCACATTGTACACAGCACAAGTAACCCTTTACTCTATTCAGCTGCTGTCTGAAGGACTTCATAAAGAAAAACTATGCCGCGTACATGGCCCACGTAGATCGCATATCAATATCACTTTACCATATAGTAACCATAGTTTACATTTTCTATAAAATGTTCTATTTTCAAAACCTGTTCTTTCTATGAACAGCTGCTTTGCAACAATGCCAATATTTCCCATTATAGTTTTCACAAAAAGTTTATATTGTGGGAAATGCTGAAAAAAACACCCTACTTAAAGGGATAGTTCACCCAAAAATGAAACTTCTGCATGAGTAACTCGACCTCAAGCTGTTCCAAACCTGTAAACATTTCTTTGTTCTGTTGAACACAACTATTGATATTTATGGGACACCATTGACTACAATAGTAGGAGAAATTCAAATGGTTGTCAAAGGTGCCCCGGAACGGTTTGCTTTCCTCAATTCTTCCAAATATCCTATTGTGTGTTCAACAGGACGGAAAAGCTCAATAAACTTTCTTTGGTAGTCATTGATGTGCCAGAAATCTCAGCTGCTAACATTCTTCCAAATATCTTTCTTTGTGTTCAACCAAACAAAGAAATATATACAGGTTTGGAACAACTTGAGGGTGAATAATTCATTTTTGTGTGAACTATGCCTTTAATTCATCATTGTTGAGAACACACGCACACACAGACATCTGCTTTGTGTTGTTATGCTGAAATATGAGGACAACCCATGAGACCTCAGAGAGGCCGAGACCCTGTCGAGATAATTGATACATTAGGTGAACTTTCACTCTGGCCTTTGAGTACATTTACTGATCCTCGACGCAATAGCTTGTCTTTCTCTCCCCATGTCAATTAAAGCGGTGGTTATATGGTGACGTCGAATTTAGGCTGCCTTCTGAACCCAGTGAACAAACAGAGACTTCATTGTGAGGTTAGTCTTGGCTTGAGGATTAACAGGCGCATTTGGGACATCCAATGCCGCCCACCTGGACAAGGGCCAATTTAAACAGAATGAGCCGACTTATTATATGTTCCTCTCTCACAAGTAGTTAAACCGTTATTGAACGTCTTATCTTTTCAGAGCGAGCGAGGAATATCAGTTTCTCAAGAGGTGGGTGACATTAATTAAAATTGTGAAGACAGGATTGAAAAAAGGATAACATACTCCTGCCAGATCCAGTGACGCATATCTGCGACATACTGGGTGTTTAACAAGCTGCTGTTATTTCTACCACGTCTGAAGGGCTCTCTGAAAAACAAAAGACGAGTTTTATTCCCCGGTGGTTTATAGTTTGTCCCCCTCCCTCACGAGTTGTCTTAACAGAAATATAGCTTGGGTCATCATCTCATGTCCATGGGATACGTTTTATATATTTCGTCATCGAGGTAAAGCATTAGTGATTATTTTTTTATAAAAAATATTTTCTCTAATCTCACCACTACATGTGGAATAAGTCTTAATACATCTTGTTCTAAACAAGGGTTTATATCCCAAACATTTACATTCTACTCTTTATTGAAGCATTAAAAATAACCTCAAATATAAATTAATTTCATCATGGTCTTTAAAAATAACATGTTTGTATTGTTTTACAGTATACTCTATTGTATTTGTGTCCAGAAACAACGGTCACAAGTCAGGGGTTTTCGAACTGGGAATGTTCTAAGGGGTGCCCTGAAAATCTTTGAGGAACAAAAGACAGCAAAAGTTACTAGGGGAAAAGGAAATTATAATTGAGGAAGCAGGGAGCTTGAAGCCAAACACTTGAAAAGATCTAACAATGGAAAAATGACAAACAAAGAGAATTAAGAGGGAAAGAACAATGAATGTATAGCGGTACGTAGACGAGGAGAAATGATCTGCAGTTACTAGGCATGCAGGGTCACACAAAGGTCGGAATATGACAAAGGCAGGCGATGATCCACTTCAGATGTCTATTACGGTTTCTCTTACTGGTTGGTCGTATTTGTCTGCACATACAGAATATTCACATTGCTTCAAAGTGACTCACACCTGTTTTAAATAGATCCCTGCAGAATTGAACTGACACGTGGAGATTATCCGCAACATTTGCGCAGAGGAAGTAGTTGCTTGCGAATAGCTGCTACAGTCAGGCGCAGACTAACGCACAGGCTTGCCTAGGCTACAGCCTAGGGACCCCACCTGTTTTGGGGCCTCTGATTGGCCAGATCTTTTTTATTTTAAATTTACTTAAGCGAGAACAAAAAAATAGACCATCGATTGGCCAATAAGAAATAATAACATGACATTTGGGTCACATCTGTCCAACGAACTACTGGTGAAATCATACAACTCCTTTTCATTTATGTACGTCACTACTATTGCTAGACATTATAACAGCAAAATGCCTTGAAGTACAGTAGTGGAGCACAAAAACAGCCAAGCCAAAACAAAGGTTAAAAGAACACGTGACCAAGATGGCAGCAGGAGGACTGGCAGCTCGCATTGGCAAAAAACGGTGCTGTGGTTGAAACAACTGCAGCGGGATCCTTAGCTGTTGCAGCGGTTAGCTCATCATGTCATGAGACCGGTTGGTTTTTAATGATGTCTTTGTTTTATACACAGTTAAGACACATTGGTTTGTGTCCCAGTAAAAATCCACCAACGCTTTTTTAGGGGCTGTTCATATTTTGCGGATACTTGTATAAAACTGGAGCTTGCACACTCTCCTGAGGTTTGCTGTTGCTAAACATCCAGGAATGTAGCGGAAACACTGAGTATTTGCTGTCTCAGTGTATGTCTATGCGATTGCGATTGTTTCCGACGCCCCTGGTAGCATTGGTTTGGTGTCTCAGCCGAACCCTGATGCATTTGCATTCATCTTACGTCATCACGAACATGCATGACACAATATATTGACCCGTGTTCGGTTTACTATCATGTGTTTTTTATTCACTTGATGCTGTTATGCGCAGAGTAAAAGTATGTTCGCTTACGGAGCTTTCTGCTGCTTGCAAACAGCCTATTTATTAGGACTTTTCAAAAATCTGGAAACATCGTGTTTGCAAGAGGAATCAGTGCGAAGTGCAAAAAGTCTCACTCTTGCTCAAATCCAAGGAAACATTACCAACGCTATCATCTCTTATTTTTGTTTTATTTTAGTAAATGCATTGTAATCTGCTAAAGTGCATGCGCAGGGCTCGATACCCTGTTGCGCACACAAGTTTGCATGACAGTTTTACATTAGTGATTTTTTATGCAAACCATGCCCCATTCCAAAACTAAACTGCATGCGAGAAAGGCACCTGCAAGCCACCTCAGGGAGGGGGGGCAGCACCAAAAAAGCAGCCTAGGGCCCCTGACCGCCTTAATACGCCCCTGGCTACAGTATAGTAGGATAAGGAGTAGTAGAAGACTACCATCATGAGTCAGTCGAACACAAGATTGAGTAATGGTCCTACTTTGAGACTGAAGCAGAAGATTAAGAGAGTTTGGACTGCAAGTGCTTCTGGGGCCAGTTGTATAAACATAGCCATTATTTTAAGACTGTTTCTTAGAACTGGTCTCGCCATCTGAAGTCAGTGAAGAAAGATGTGTGTTGCATTAAATAAAATAAGCTCAAGGCTATCTTAAGAAGGTCTAAATTGCATTGCTTTGTGGAAATAGTTTTCCTTTGCTGGAAAAATGTGCATATTAGAGGACTACAATGCTGCTGCTAAAATGATTTTAAGGTAGGGCTGTTAAACGGTTGTTCACGATGAATCGTATCAAGAATAAAAGTTTGTTTTTACATAATATATGCCTGTACTGTGCATATTAATTTGTATTTATAAAACCATACACATCCATGTATACATAAGGACATATTTACCAATAATTGAATGTACCAATAACACACACATACATGTTTATAGTTATAAATGTAATTTAAAATAAATGCATATTACAACTGCATAAAAACTGCAATTACTGAGAAAGTCCCCCGTGTACCAGAAGTCGCTTTTTCCACATTGTGACATACAGTGCCTTGCAAAAGTATTCGGCCCCCTTGAACTTTTCGACCTTTTGCCACATTTCAGGCTTCAAACTTAAAAATATTAAACTGTATTCTTTTGTGAAGAATCAACAACAAGTGGGACACAATCTTGAAGTGGAATTAAATTTATTGTATATTTCAAACCTTTTTAACAAATAAAAAAGTGAAAAATTGGGCGTACAAAATTATTCAGCCCCCTTAAGTTAATACTTTGTAGCGCCATCTTTTTCTGCGATTACAGCTGTAAGTCGCTTGGGGTATGTCTCTATCATTTTTGCCCATTCCTCCTTGCAAAACAGCTCGAGCTCAGTGAGGTTGGATGGAGAGCGTTTGTGAACAGCAGTTTTCAGTTCTTTCCACAGATTCTCGATTGGATTCAGGTCTGGACTTTGACTTGGCCATTCTAACACCTGGATATGTTTATTTGTGAACCATTCCATTGTAAATTTTGCTTTATGTTTTGGATCATTGTCTTGTTGGAAGACAAATCTCGGTCCCAGTCTCAGGTCTTTTGCACACGCCATCAGGTTTTCTTCCAGAATGGTCCTATATTTTGCTCCATCCATCTTCCCATCAATTTTAACCATCTTCCCTGTCCCTGCTGAAGTAAAGCAGGCCCAAAACATGATGCTGCCACCACCATGTTTGACAGTGGGGATGGTGTGTTCAGGGTGATGAGCTGTGTTGCTTTTACGCCAAACATAACGTTTTGCATTGTTGCCAAAAAGTTTGATTTTGGTTTCATCTGACCAGAGCACCTTCTTCCACATGTTTGGTGTGTCTCCCAGGTGGCTTGTGGCAAACTTTAAAAGACACTGTTTATGGATATCTTTAAGAAATGGCTTTCTTCTTGCCACTCTTCCATAAAGGCCAGATTTGTGCAGTATACGACTGATTGTTGTCCTGTGGACAGTGTCTCCCACCTCAGCTGTAGATCTCTGCAGTTCATCTAGAGTGATCATGGGCCTCTTGGCTGGATCTCTGATCAGTCTTCTCCTTGTATGAGCTGAAAGTTTAGAGGGACGGCCGGGTCTTCGTAGATTTGCAGTGGTCTGATACTCCTTCCATTTCAATATTATCGCTTGCACAGTGCTCCTTGGGATGTTTAAAGCTTGTGAAATCTTTTTGTATCCAAATCCGGCTTTAAACTTCTCCACAACAGTATCTCGGACCTGCCTGGTGTGTTCCTTGTTCTTCATGATGCTCTCTGCGCTTTAAACGGACCTCTGAGACTATCACAGAGCAGGTGCATTTATACGGAGACTTGATTACACACAGGGGGATTGTATTGTCATCATTAGTCATTTATATCAACATTGGATCATTCAGAGATCCTCACTGAACTTCTGGAGAGAGTTTGCTGCACTGAAAGTAAAGGGGCGGAATAATTTTGCACGCCTAATTTTTCTGTTTTTTATTTGTTAAATAGTTTGAAATATCTAATGAATTTTGTTCCACTTCATAATTGTGTCCCGCTTGTTGTTGATTCTTCACAAAAAATTACAGTTTTATATCTTTATGTTTGAAGCCTGAAATGTGGCAAAAGGTCTAAAAGTTCAAGGGGGCCGAATACTTTCGCAAGGCACTGTATAAGGCTACTGCTAGTGAAAATAGCATCTGTGGTCACCAGTTTACCCTTAGCCATAATAAACCCATACCAAATCCAAAAGTGGTGGCCCACCGCAGCAGAAAATAAGTACGATTATTCAGGGTTAAACAAAGAAGAGCAGAGTAGGAACCGCAGTGCAATAAATTTGGGATGGAACCACAAGATATTTACCGGAAGAATGAAACAAGCAAATACATGGTCATACTTTCATGTGAACCATTCTTCCCAATGTGTTTTCTTTACGTGAAAAAAAAAGGTCACCACCAACTGTGCGCGAATCCAAAACATATCACCTGATGTATTGCCAAAGTCTATGCAGTCTCTCCTTCTCTGCAGCAGTGGACTCTCCCACCCTGAGCACAAGAGAGCAGAGCTCTTGGGATCAGACCTTCACACATAAAAACTGAAGGATCGCTTACATTTTTACCAGAAATGAAATCTCTCTCAAAATCTTAGATCTTTCTGAAAAACGATTTCTCTACAGAGAACTTCAGTGGCAATAAATGAGTCATTACTAGTATACAACTTTAAAACTTGAAGATTTGCTCTTGCAATTGGGTCAAATACTTTTGATTTGAAGTCTTTTTGCAAAAAAGACATTGTTTTCCGTATATAAACCCAGCACTGTGTTCGCGTCGTGATCTGGTCCTTCACATTCCTGCTCTGAATTGGCTCTCTGTATGTTGAGCTCAATGTTTACAAAGCTAGTAGAGCCTCTCAGACATGTTCTGAAAAAAAGAGAAGTGGCTTACTTGGAGAAAGCGAATCTAAACCAATGCTTTGAAAAAGAGTTTGAGTTTATTCTCTTTACTTGTTTCTGGCATCTCATTTTAATTCTGAATAGACATTTCATTAAAATAAAGCTACCCGAAAACAAACAACAAATGTGCAATTTTGTTAGAAATATTATCACTTGTTCACTTATTTGAACTTAGATCAGAGTTATGATCATGTTTTAAATGAGCAAAAACACATGAATTATGTATATAAGTTGTTTGCACATAACGTCACTGCATTGCGCAAAGTGCCGATAGAGGGAAGCATCATGTTGCGTAATTTTTTGACAGATGGATGGATCAAGCCATAAAAAAGGAAATTTTTATTGTGTGGTTAAGTTTGATGTTCATGAAGTGGGAAAATGTGAGTATTGACTGAGAAACCGAGAGAAGTGACTTGTAAACCTGAATCTGCGGTTGGGATGGGCCAAGCGTTTCTCCCCGATTGAAATCCATTATAAATGAAACAGCTAAACGTAACGAAAAAACAAACGACCATGTAAAACCACATTTCTATTCAAGCTTAATTGTAATAAACACTAGCTACTGTTAAAATAACAAGCACTTAATCCAGGGATAACAATAGTGTTAAGTTAAGCTTGCTCTTCATAGAAGTTCATTATAAAGAAACCGCTTCACGTGGCTCAAGGCAGCGACAAACTGAGAACATAAAGATGATAACAGAAAAGATTTGTTAAAAGACAATTTGGGCCCTCTCCCACCAAATAAAACTTGCCTGGCGCCGCAAAATATGTGTACCTTTAAAAAAAACACAGGTTGTTATGCATGTAAGGTAGTAGTTACCCAGTTGCACCACTAGTTGGCAATATAGTTTATTTAGATGTTAGCAATTTATACATTTTTGTCCCTAGCAAGAAGTGGGAGTGTTGCAATAGGACAGTAGCATTGCGGTGTTGCACGTGCTGCCTTAGTTAGACTTAAGCTATTTTCTGTCAACTTTTGTTTTTGCAGCGTTTGATGAATAGCCACATGAGACCGTCAATCTCCGTATATGTGTCTCCCTTCAGTGTTCAGCGCTGTCAAAGCAGAAATAAAACCGCAGCTCTCTGTATGTTTTTTCTGTCATATCCGGTCACGCTCATATGTATATTGCATGCACTTATTTAATCTATCCGAATGAATTATCTGAAGAAGCAAATATATATAGCCAAGGTGTACGGCTGTGTAAATGTGTATGCTTTTTCAGATATTTCTTGAAATCAGGACAGAAGTGGTCAAAAGTGGACAAAATAGACAGATTACAGCAGCAGGTGTAAACGGGGATGTGCCTCTTTCGCCCACTTGTGATCCGATCGACCAAAACACATCTTAATATCATGCATAAACAGGGCCTTATAAAGACTACAGGGAGCTGCAGCAGGGGGGGGCCGAAGAGACACATGCACCCCCTACCCCCGATCTAGAGTGGAAAACGCAATTGGTGCTCTTAATGTGTCCATTTAAAATTCACTTGGCAAAATGGGCAATAAAAACGACGTAATTTCCTCTTTATTTGGAGTGACGATTTGTATGGCGTCCCCTTCTCGAAGGGTGATATATCCCATTTAGAACGCACCGTCAATCACTTCGCAGTGGACAAAACCAAGTCCCGCTCTACATGTTTTCTCCTTTTAGAAGCGATATTACTTGGATATACATCACAATACTAAAACTACCAGCGAATACTTCATTAGACCTCTACTTACAACATATCTTCAAGTTTTGATCTGTACAAGAGTGTGCAATTGTATTAAATACTTGACTTGAAGATTTGATGCCAGCACTTTAAAATTGCTGCCGTGGTTGGGTCAAATATGGACATTTGCTGATGAAACATGGATTGAAACCACCCAGCATAGGATTATTAGAACCCAATGGGTTGGTAACCATTTGGTAAAATAAAGTTATGTTCCACTGTGAATGTAGTTTATAAATCGGATACTAATGACACGTCTGTTCCCCAGCACTCAGATATTACACTGACCAGGAGACTAAATAGAGACAGATTTCAGTTTTAAAAGGGAGTTACACAAAATATTTTTTTAACCTCAGGTGACAGCAACATAATGCTTGTTACTTGCAGCTAACACAAGCCTCTTTTTCATTTCCCAAAGCTGAGAGGAAAGCAAAGATTGTCCTTAATGTGTGCGTGTGTGTGCGCGTGTATAGAGTGTTGGAGAATAGCTTTCAATACGAAAAAATGTAACATGTGCCAGCCCCGGGGTCATCTGTAGTGCTTTTGCAGAAATGGAAACCCTTTCCAGTGCTGGAGAGAATTACATCCATCAAATTTTGTAGAACAAGGCTAAAGGTGCAATCCCAAAACGCTCATAAAACACAGCTGCCTGAAATATTCTGTTCGTACACTAGTGCACTAAATGAACTAGGAAATACTTTGCAAGATCATCGTAACCAAAAATAAATAAATCAAAACCTCTTTGACCTCAAACTTGACTAAAAGTGATTTGATTCTCAGCACAGCTGAGTGCCTTGACTGGGACAAACTGTTAAAATGTTACACTGCACATTTTACCTGTAAACAAACTAATACCTCACTACCTAAACCATTCAAATGAACCATGATACTACTTCAAAGCAACTGTCCGCTGTGAGCTATTGTTACAGGGGGAGAGAAACAAGAATGATTAATAGCTGCTATATTGTCCTATTGCATGAGCTCTCAGTTATCTGCTTTGCATGCATGTGTGCTTGCAATATTGTCTTTTATTGTTGTCTTATGGCATGTGAGCTCACTCATAAAACAATTACAAAATAAAAAACAACAAATGTGTCACTATCCCACTTTCCTCTTTTAATTGACTTTTAAGTCAATATTTTCATGTAATCTTGTAAAGAACTTTTACGTGTTTAAAAAGAACAAACCTAAAAAGCATTTGTATGGTGTTGGAAGCCAAACTAACATTTAAACATAAATGTATAAAAGTGACGCAAGCAATGTTATGCATTTTGACACCTTCTGCGTCGCCATTACAAGCGACAGGGTAAACAGCTGCAGGCTGATGACGTAAATGACCGGCGGTTCGGACCAAAAAATAATAGTATGAACGCAGTCCAGTAGGTAGAGAGGGGGGGCAATCCAACTAGTGTCCGGACAAGGCAGTCGAACTAAATGTGACACAGACCTTAGTAACTTAGAAGTGACAACACAGTAATGTTAATCATTTAAAAAGTATAGTGTTTTTGCCTAAAAAATTTGGATATGCATGTTTTAATAATATAGTATAAAGGATATGATCTACATTGTCTCTGTCTTTTTTAGAGTGTTTATCTGCCTTTACAACACAAGAATGCACCTTTAAAATGGCAGCAACAAAGTTCTTCGAGACTGAAGTAATGTCATATTTGGTCTGAGGGATGCTCGTAAAGGAGCCCTGTAAATGCTAATGCTGTTAATTCAATGCTTCGGTAGTCGAATTGGGCTCCTCGTGTCGATCTCACAGTTGCAATGGGGATCATGCCATTTGGTTATATGGGCAGTGGCGTAGCAGACGGGCATGCACTACATCATAAATAATTGTTTTGGTGGCGCAGAGAAATGGGACATTTTTGGGGTTGGGTAACGAAACCCCCGCCGCATAGGAGCGCAATGTCTGGCTATGACCCAACGCAGGATCGCGTATCTCTGCATCTCCTGTAAATAAAGTAACTAATGGGAGTCTAGGGGTATTCCCATTTGTAAAAAAATATTTATTATTATCTAGTAGTTTTAAAAATAGTTTTGAGGTGAGATCTGGTCTATTGTATGGCAGAGCAATCGTTACGTGATGTTTAAGGATAATGTCCATTAATTTTACTATTTGTGGCTTGTGTTTTGAATATATGTTACCCTTAATTTCAGACATTTTGTCTAAACAAATTTTTTTGCATTGCTTTTTTATTTATTATAAAGGTATATCCTGTTCTAAGAAAATTCTGCAAATGAATGTGTGTAAATTAAAGTGTTTTTTTGGTGCATCAATGTTGCGCTGCACTTTGCATTGTACCCTTTTAACCACCTAGTGTTGTCCCCACATACACGCACACGCACTTATTTCAGCTTTGACAGATACGAGACAGCCCTGAACACTGTATGCGTTTGATAGAAATGGAATGGTGAAAACATTCTGTTTGGTACGTTTTTTGTCTTTATGCCGGCTATAGACCTAAAGGTTTGTTTTAGTTTAAATCCAGTACGGCTGGCGTGCTTCTCAATGTTTACGCTTGATGTCCGTATGCGGAAAGTATGCGGTCTCTTGTGGCTATTCATCAAACGCAGCAAAACTAAAAGCCAAAACAAAAGTTCAGAGAAAATATCGGAAGTCCAACTTAAGCAGCGCGTGCAACACTTCAACGCTTCTCTCCTATTGCAACACTCCCACTTTGTGCGAGGGACAGTTTATAAATTGTTAATACAACACAATATACAATAAAACCGCACTATACCCTAAGGGTGCAACTGGGTAACTACTACCCTACATGCATAACAATCTGTGTTATAGTACTTTAAAAGGTTACATATACTTTGTGGCTCCAGATAAATTATATTTGGTGGGAAAGGACCCAAAATGGCTCTTTTGGTTGCCGACCCCTACTCTAGCTAAAGGTAAAAGTGAATGAATTGTTTACCTGCCTGCATCTGCAGGCGTGTGCTAATATAACAGCCCGTTGACTGCATAGCCCATCGTCGCATCCACACAACAAAACAAACACATTTTGTTTAGTTTTCAAACCCACCCGTTCCATACACAAACAGTGCCAGATGTGCACGAATGAATGTCTGAAATGTTTAAACAAACCTTTAAAACATTTAAATACCAGCAAAAATACAGATCTCTTATAATAGATGCTAATAAAGACTTTAGACAAAAATCCAATTTGCATGGATTTAAGTGACACACAATGGGTTTGAGAATTTGCATGGATTTAAGTGACACAAAATGAGTAATTTAGCCAAATCATTTTCCCGGTGAGAAGTTTTTGTATGTAGTGTAAACGTCTTTTAATGGCTGATACAGATAATAAGAAAGCACTCTGGTCGATTGGCCGATAAGCGGCTGATATAACATAAATGGATTAAATGAGACAAAGAAAATTGGTGAAACTAAATCAATTATTGCATTTTGTGGCTACATTTACATTTATGCACTTGGCAGAAGCTTTTATCCAAAGAGACTTACATTGCATTATACTATACATTTTTTTCGAAGTATGAGCAATCCCCTGGGATCGAACCCACAACCTTGGCATTGCTAGTGCCATTCTCTTACCACTGAGCTACTAGATTGCTTAATGAAAAATATGAATTGAAATTTAGACTTATTCAAATTTACCATACAACCACACAACGCCATGCTAACAAAATGGTGACAACATTGCGTTATGACAACAAAAACATCAGTATCTGCAGATACATTTTTACAATATAATCAGGGCTGGCTTATCCAATGGGCATTCTGGGCAGAGGCCCATGGGCCCAGCACACTTGGGGCCCAAGCAAGGGGAAGACTATTTCACATAACAGTGTTTCCACTATATTCATTCTGCCATACCCTGATGCCACACACTGTCGTATAGATGCAAACACAAAACAGTGTTTCTAACTTTTAGGAGCCCTCTAGCGGCTTTTGTTCAGAAGAAGCGCATAATGACAAATCTAGCAACCTAAGCTTTCATTCAGTGGGAAAATGTGGCCAGTGCTGCCCCGCAACCACGAGATCTCGCTTTCCCGTACCTGGCATCTCTTCTCTCGGCATCACTCTGTACAGTGAGCGGCAGGAAGCAGCAGCACATTCAATTCAGCGTACGACTGGTGACTCCTGAATGAAATGAGTACAAAACAGCGATTCCAACAACCGGTCACTGTTATAGCCTCTTTGGATATAAACAAACACTGTTCGTCTGTAAATATGCACATGGTTACCTAGACCGAGGCTGTGTGAAAGAACATAGCCCAAATCTCTTTTAATGGTGATTTGTTAGATGATGTCGCGTTATAAGTCAGAACTGACAATAGAAACTGAAAATATGTCAATGAGAACGGCTTCATTGTTGTAAATATAGTCTATCTGTTAGAATACCCTCATGGTTTCTTAAATCTCAAAAGGTTAGAGTTGTTTTACATGTTTTTGGTGGCGTTTCACCAATATTTTTTTGTGCCGTGGGTAATGTATTGCAGACATTTCAGAGATTTTTACAATATATAAAGAATAGATCCCGCAGCCAAGGCTGGACCAAAGAAACTTTTACAAATACGGAGACCAAAAATGCACTCAAGTGCGACACATTTTTGGCCCCAGTATTATTAAACATTTCTTTGGTCGAGCCTTTTTGTAAGTGTGAGGTTCCTTTTTTCTATTTTTTCATAGTTTGCTTTGGATTTACCCACCTTAAGTCACTTGATACGTTGATGTTTGGACTAATGTTTGGCGCAATGACATTTTCTGTTTGTCAATAGTGATTTTGGGAATGAAAGATGACTTGAAAAGAAGTTCATCTCATCTAAGAATTGCTTCTCCCTTGTAAGTCAGATCTTTTTAATTAATTGATTGATCGGGCTCTGCATGTGCCACAAAATAAAATTATATTAATCTGGAATGGCACGATGATGACCAATTTTCATATTTCATATCATATAAATCTGAATTATATTTAGAAACAGAGCACATACAGAGAACAAGTCGCATTGACTTCTAGGGTGCTTCTTGACCCTTTTATAGTTTGGCAGCCTCTGTTCACCATTTATTTTTGTTATATCAACATGTGTAACTACAACCGCAACAAAACGGGGTATTTGTGATCATTTTTTAGCAAATTAACCCTTTAAAAGATTCTTCAAGCTAGACCTAGACGCCAAACTTCCTCATACTTTTTGCATGTTGTTGTTGGAAATGCAAAGCTCTTTTAGTGCATTTTATCATGAACCGTGATGTACTAAAAGAAGGTGCAGTGTTTGAGTCTGAATACAAGTGTTATTTAGCAGTGGGTGTCTCAAGACAATGACAATTATAAGTGTTGTCCATTATTACTCCTGAGCGCTCTTAATGCTAATCAGCCTACATAAGACCAGAACATTAGCTCTGCATAATGCAAACCCATTAAGTTTATGTTTGAAAACAATTTAAAGCTGTATTGACCCAATCTGATAGCATTAAACACAAAACCGACTCATTTACAGAAATGCTGTTGACGTTGCGGAGGATATTTTTTTGTCTTAGTTAACTGTACCATGGTCAGCGAACGGCATCTGTAACTCTCAGCAGTTTTGCAGATAATAACCTGAGCTTCTCAATCTCTGCAACAGCTGCCATCAATAATCCTCTTTATTCTAATAAACTCGCAGGTTTTATTAATGGGCCGGTCAGGCCTGCCAGCTCCTGCTGAGAGACGTTCTGACAAAAACCAGCGCACGGCCAGATAAACAAGTCCAGCTCTTCTACCATCTGCATTGTGTCTATGAGGGCAGAAATCTGGAAGCAAATCTCTAGGAGTGAACCAGATGCGATCGCAGTATGAAATCCTCTACGAACTGATGTTTGTAACACGCTGCATGCCGCACCCCACATTTATGAGAGGTCTTACAAGGCTGATCATGTGTGACCTTATTTGTTTAAGTCTGCTTGATCAGGCCTGTGGATAAACCATTATCACGCTTAGCTTTTCCGCCACCTGCTGGATTGTATTTTCACAAAATTTTGGCTGTATGGATCTGTAAATACCCTTAACATAAGAGTAGAGTATTCTCATTAGTAAACCTAGCTTTGAATAAAAGTGTCGGTTACATTGACTTTACGTTAATACGTCCAATAAGTTTCTGGGAGATAAAGGCGACATCAAAACACAGAAGTCTGACCTAATATGCAGCCAGGAAAGCATCGGCGTGGTGCCTCCACCGAACACCCACACTGTGAAGAAGACGATGAGCAGGGTCGTGGTGAACATCATCTGCCGGGCATATGTGGCGGTGTCACGGATCGCCAGTGCGAACGCCATCGCCCCTCTGAGCCCTATAGAACAAACACATGCACGCGTTCTGTAATCACAACAGTGTTTACATGCAAACAGAGAAAAAGCATTACATTCCCTTTGTTGCCTGAAGAAGAGCACTGCACTCTGTTGGCCTTAAATCAGAGCGGAACTGACACTAGAGGACATTACAAATCTGATTCACTTAAGCTTCGATACATTGTCTCCGTTACTATACCGTTTTTTGTCATGCAAGAAAGTGAAAGTAATCTTACCTGCAAACATCATCATGTGTTGAAAGTTTCCACGGATTTTGTGCCTTCGGCCCAGGTTTATCAGGAAGGACAGAGGATAGATGTTTAACGCCCGGCCTATAAAGATGGCTAGCTGGAAGTCACATTTTGGTCAAGGGAGAATTTTCAATTTTGATGGCTTTGATGGAAACAGTTTGTCAGTCAAGGTGTGTAACTACCAATAAAGACTGCCGCTGTGTGTCGCTAGTCTCTTGCTACGAGGTGGCTAGAAGACGATCAATTATACTTTGGTTGCTCTAGTAACAGTAAAAAAAACCTGCAGTAACTGACAGGAGACGGATGACGTGAGCGGCATTACTACTATTGGTAGTCGCTCCCAAAAGTTGCTCATCATTTCCATAAAGTTTAGCCATTCTTAACTTTTCTGGCCATTTTCTGTCGCCAACAGTCAATGTCGTTCGTGTCACAAGATATCGCTAAGCTACCATTGAAATGAATGAGATCAAGTCACTCTGTCGCGGTCGGTGTGAACGGTGCGTCACAGATTGTTCTGCTTCATGCAGAACAATAGGTACATGAGATTAGAAATATAAATCAAAGAGTGAAAAACATGTTTGGTGATGCAGTCACAACTGTATATATCTGAAGCAGGTGATAAGGCATTTTCGCAAGTTAGCTTCAGCCCTTAAACAGCTTGGGTTTGCGTTTTTGCGCGAGTACATTATCAGTAACACGCTGTTAAACTGAGATTTACACTGCATTGCAGCTTCAAGACTGTTGATCTGCGCTCAATACGGTCTCAGACGTGCATGTTGGTGGTAGACAGGAGAAAGCCTGCACTTCTCTGATACAAAGAGATCTAATTACATTTCAAAAGCCTCATCTAATATACATTAGCACACGCTCGTGTCAGAGACAACATCTGAAATATTCATTACAAATGAACGGTGAGGATACAAACGCCCCGACTATGAAAATAGGACTGAAGACGTGATTCTGAAAGGTGAAGAGTGCCAGGCCCATGTACGAGAAGATGAAGTTCTCCGCCAGGAAGTGCAGGACCTCAAACAACTGCAAAGGCAAAGAAACATGTGATCTGCAGTTGTAAAAAAACATCACATTTTCAAAGAAACATCTAAAGTTCATCCTCTCTGGCCTTAACAACACAAGAGCTTAGGAAATATACGAGTGATGTAGACAGAGGTCGATATTTTCAATCCGTGTGAATCAATATCTTCTCGCTTTGATAACGGGGTCTGACCCCCTGGAGAGAGAGAGCTGGTGCCACAGAGGTGTCATAATTACTGCACCCACCTTACTGCTCTCCCTCGCATTACACACTGATCTGACAACACCACGGGGGTGCTGGGCTTTCTTTTAACACCATCCCTCCATCAAAGCGTCTTTTGAAGTAGACGTGTATAGTCTCTCTCTAAAAAAAACAACAACAACCCTTCTTCTCGTCGTTTCATATTTTAACAAACGTTTTACCCTAATAAGAGCATTGGGTGATGGCACACCAAAGATTTGAAATGGCAATCAATAGTAGTATTTTTATTGAACTATTGATATAGGCTATATGAGGATTTGTCATAAATTAAGTGCAACCCATGTCTGTCAACAACTCTAAACCCAAAACACATTCAAGGGATAGTTCACCCCAAAATGACAATTTTGTCATGAATTACTCACTCCAGTTGTTCAAAGCCTGTAAAAATGTATTTGTTTGGTTGAACGCAGAGAGAGAAATATCTGGATGAATGCTTTTAACCACACAGTTGTCGGACCCCATTGACTGCCAAAGTAGGAAAAATTTAATTTGTACAAAAGTGGCACAGAACTGTTTGATGCCCTACATTCCTCAAAATATCTTCTTTTGTGTTAAAAGCGGTACTTCACCACTGAATAATATTTTCCCCATGTTTTACTCACCTTCAAGGCATCCTAACTGAATATGGTTCTTCTTGAAGAAAATGCAGTCGGAGTTATAATACCACGTATCATTTTACCTCCAAACGGTAGAATCGGAGTGAATGGGTGTTGACTTTTTGAAGCTCCAAAAAGTGCATCCATCGATCAAAGAACTGCTCGACAGTCAACACAGCTCCGTGGTCTTAAGGAATACATAGATTCGCTTCAGAAGACTTTTGTTAGGAGAAATATCAATATTGACAGTGCTATTAATGTTTATGTCTAGCTTCAGTCTTCTCTCGAATGCGCTTGAACCACAGGCTTGTTTTTCCGGCAAATGACGGTGACGAAAGCTCCTGCCAGAGTAGACGCTATCCTGTTGGAAGAAAACAAAAATGCAGTGCTTATCACCAGAACTTACAACACGTCTGTGTCATCTGCCGGAAAACAACCCTCTGGTTCACGCGCATTTGAAGATAGACATCAACATTAATAGCGCTGTCAGTATGGATATTTCTGTTATACAAACGCATCGATTCACTTCAGAAGACTTTTGTTAAGACCACGGAGCCATGTTGAGCAGTTCTTTGATCGATGGATGCCCTTTTTGGAGCTCTAAAAGTCCACACCCATTCTACCGCTTGGAAGTAAAATGATACGTGGTATTATAACTCCGACTGTATTATTCTTCAAGAAGAAACCCATATTCAGTCAGGATGCCTTGAGGGTGAGTAAAACATGGGGAATTTTGATTTGGTGGCAAAATATTCCATTAACAGACCAAAAAACATATTTCAAGAAATTGTCCTACTATGGTAGTCAATAGGGTCCAACAACTATTTGCATATAAGCATTCTTCCAAATATCTTTCTCTGTTCTTATAAACACAGAGAACACAAAGACATATATACAGATTTAGAACAACTCGAAGGTGAGTAAATGATGACTTAATTTAAATTTTTGGGTGAACTATGCCTTTAAGCTCCAGTTTTTTGTTGGTACACTGTAAGAAAACTTGGTGTGCGAACTGTAAAATTAAGTACAAACTATTTATGATACAAATGAACCATGGTATTTGCACACTTTTCAAAAGGACCATTTACATATACAAAATCGTTTCATTGTTCCACCACATACAGTTTGCATGTACACTCCCTCCAATATACAGCTACAGTACAAAATGCTTTGAATACAAGGGATGTCACAATATCAGATTTTCATAACATGTGGCCAAAAGAATTTGCGATATTACCACAAAATCTTATGGTAATTCTATTTTATTATTGATCTAATTTAGTTTTTTGTTGTTTTCTTTTCTTTTGGTCCATGGACCACTCAAAATGTGAGTATATGAAGGCTAAAAAGAATGTGTAACCATTGTGGCTCCTTAGACAAGTTTAAATGGGTTTCAATTGACTACATTATAGTTTAAACATAATATTGACAATAATGGCTTTTAATATCAAAACCAGTACATTGTGTCAGCTCTTACTTACACAGTATCAGCAACTGTAAAAAAATATGCACACACACATATATTTCCTGTAACAGCTTGTACCTGTTTGGTGCGTTTGGTGGATTCTTCAGAGAGATTGTTGTAAGTATAGTGTGCCTGTGTGATTCCACAAAACATCACGGCCACAACACCTGAGATAATGAAGAGAATCAGCATCAATGCATTGTGTGCAGAAAGGGAGGTTCAATACGGGACTGCGCTCCTAAATAACAAGCGATTAAGCCATCAATCCATGCAAACACATTCACAAGCATTCAGGATCTTTAGACTGATGCCCATGTGGTTTAATGATTCCATGATTCCCTTGCCGATTTAGATTCACTTTTAAAAGAGTCATACTATAAAAAGTAAAATGTTAATTGTATCGTGTGTACTAGCAGTAACTTTACAGACTGATAACTTTCTCCCTAGTCTGGAAATCTCATTTTTGGATACAGAGCTGCTAAAAAAGGATCCAAAATGTGAGATTTTTAATGTCCTCTGGGAAAATGAAATAAATGAAGATATTGATGTTTTCACTACCCTAAAAAATAAAACTCACCTGTAAATCCACAAGCCTCAGCCAGGAGAAAAGTACTCCAGGACATGAGGAAGAACAGAGCAGTCTCCAGCAGAGGAAAACAGTGCAGCTTGGTGAATTTTGTCACGTGGATAGAGTTAAAGAACTTAAACCACACAAAAATCTAGACAAATCTAAACATACCGGCATACATAAATATTAAATTCAACCGACACTTTTGAAAGAAATCCAAAAGCTGTTCAGGAGATAATGTTAACACAGTTTTTTTACTCATTTGCTAAATTAACAATCACAAAACATTAAAAGGAATTGATCCATATTTGGATGGGATATGAGGGCAGTGACTACTCCAGTAACAGCTCCCATAGCAAAAGATCCACTGAAGATGCCCAGAAAGATCCCAACTGATTTGAAGAAGGCCGAGGCATCAAACGTGTGTGTGTTGGCTCCTGTAGGCTGATACGCCACAATCGACCTGCGATCAAACACAAAACAAACACTAACAGTGTCGTTCTAGGATCAAGGAATCAAATGTAAAAGCAATGAAATACCCTGTAAAAAGTTAGTTTTTACACATATAATGTAAAAATTGTTTATGTATCCTTTTTAAATGCAGTCAAAAAACATAAAATTACAAAAAACGAAAATGTATGACAAAAACATGTCATTTAAAGTTTATTTCAGGCACCCCAGTTTATTAAATGACATATTTTTTACTTTTTATGAATTTAAATATCTATAACAATTATTATATTAAATATATAAAAAACTGAAAAACTTTAGACTGCATAAAAGGGGTTTGAGATAACATTCTGATCATATTATATAAAGAAGAAAGCACATTGAATAAATGTTAGTCTAAACACTGTACATCCTACCAAACTGTACGTAAATACTTCTGCTGTGACATTTTGACTACATATCAGTACAGAAAAGCTTATGGTTATTTTGTCCAAAAGGGGGAGTCAAAGTTCCATTAGACGGTCTGAATCACAATGTGCTGCAGAGGCCCTAGCTTCTACTTTCCAAAAGCACGGTGAGAAATTTCCTCAACACACACACACAGTTGGGAAACCCCACATACTGCTGTGGATAAAACAGTGATTTCACTTTCATTTTTCCAGCAACAGAAGTGGAACGAGAAAGTAATACTTACGAAGAGAGGACGATTGAGACCGCGTCATTCATGACACTTTCCCCGAACAGCAGAGCATAGAGATCACCGTCGGCATTAAGCTCATTAAAGATTGCAAGCACAGTGACTAAAATCATACACGCAAAACAAAGAATCTGTTAACATCCAAAGTGCTACCAGGGTTTTTTGACTTTGCAGTCAGTATGATATTGGTTATGTGTACCTGGATCTGTGGCAGATATGATGGCACCGAAGAAGAGGCAGTCGGTGTAGTAAAACTTGTCAGTAAGTTGACCCAAAATCTGCATCAGTTTCACCACACCATACATGAGGTTTCTAAAATAGAAAACAGAACGTTTCAGAGACGGTCACAAAACCTAGACTTTGTTTTCACACCTAAAACTGCTTTTTTATTTGTGTGCAGTGCACTCAACTTGAAAAACTATTTCGCATGAACATTTAACTGAAGATGACTACACAGACTTGTGTGTAATGTGTGTGTAAACACTGCATTAATCCGAGATCAATCATTTTATGGCCGGATCTGTAAAAACTTGACTTATTAGATGAAAGTAACATTACCAGAAACTATTTCAACCTACTGCTTCAATAAGTACTTCTTTGTTTGATGGGAGGAGGTGTCATGTTAACCCACAGTTGACCACATTATGAACAACTACCTGGGCGTGGTCTAATAAATGAACCAGTCTGCATCAGTGGTTATTGTTTCCGTGTCAGGTTATCTTTTTAGGATGGTTACGAAGTCATCAAATACAATTTGACAGTTTAGTGTGTTTTGGGGAAAATGTATTAAGACATTTTGTGTTTAATTACATAGTTTTAAAGGCTTTGATGTTATTCTACAATGTGAAAATGAGTGTACCCATACTTTGTACATGTAGTTTACACCGAGAGCATTTTAACAATGAGAAAATATTTTCCGTCATTCATCATCATGCTTAACTGGCAGAAAATGAGAAGAATTCGACGTTCGCGTAAAAACATGTCTAAACCTGCCATCATATTATGCAACTAGACAAGTAACTTTGAAGGTTTGACAAACCATACGTTTAAATGAATATGTATATAAAATAATTCAATATATACAGATGGTTTCTCTGAATTTACCATTTATGCGATGCATTTAGGTAAATGATAATTTTTGTTTTAATACCGGAACTTTAAAACTTAAGTTTTCGATTAATTTGCGGAAAATTAAAACAAGAGAAACGGGTCTTAAATAACAGAAAAGAAATTTGGAATGGTCTCTTAATATTTTCCGCGGCTGTATATAAAGCCGCATGAATGGTATACATTTATTGCGTTTTTTATTTAAAACCGTTATAGAGGTTAAACTGTAGTTTAAGATAAAGTTTTTACACAGCTGTCACAAGTTAGCTCAACTACCCCACTGTGGGAATGTAGAAACTATGGGGACTTACCCAATGACAAAACAGGAAATGGCAGTGCCCAGGAAAGCATAAGTTATGATGGATCCCAGGTTTCTAAAGAAATGTCTCTGGGGGAACAGGGAAGAGCATGTTTCTATCCAACATAATCTCTCTTGTCAGATTTATAAAGCTTTAATGTATTTACATGCATACATTCTAAAAACTGCCGGGTTGTTTCTTAACTCACAGAACACCCAGCTGCTGGATTGTTTCCTCATGGTTGGGTAAAGAAAACCCAGCAATGGGTGATGTCAACCCAGCATTGTGTTCTGTCCAACATTTACCCAGAATGGGTAAAAAACAACCCAGCAGGTTTTAGAGTGTATGCATATAACAGCATTATACTGTAGTATAGAAAACCAAAAATACAAAAAACAATGTAATGAAAGCAATAATACAGAAGCAGGACTATTAACGAAACCAGATCAGAACACTGGCACAATTTGAGGCACAGATATGTAAATTTTGGCCAATAACGATAACCGATAATTCTTAAACATTGGAATCCGATAACCCATATATGGCCAATGTAGAGTATCTAAATATGAATAGAAAATTCCCTAAGACTGAAACAAAATGCTAAATTTCTGGTTAGGACAACGGAGCTAAACCCCCTACTATTAAAGAGAAGTGCCATGGGAACTTTAATGACCACAAGGAGTCAGGACCTCGGTATTGTGTTTTATATGAAGGACGGCCTAAATTGTTTTGTCAGCCGTTACCAAAATGGCAGATAATTTATCGTGCATCCCTAGCACAATGTATAATTATATTTAGCACAGAAATCTTAGAATGTTAGGAAGCTAGACTCTTTTCTTGACACTAAGCCTGGCAAATCTATCTAAAAATATCTATCTGGAGTGCGTTATAGGTCAAAGCACATAGATTTTTCTGTGTGATTATCAGTCACAGGACGCTGAGTCACTGTGTTGCTCGAAAGCTCAATGACTACTGGATCATTTGATGTTAAGACCCCTCCTTCAAAGTTTCTTATGGTGCGGCAATTGAATGTAAACTCCGATCCTGCGGTTTGCTTGCTCTGGGTTTTCTGTGACCATAAAGTAGGAACTGAAACTGTGACGCATGTTCCTCACATCAATGAAATAACTATCAACAATCTAGAACTCAATTACAGTACATAAAAGGCACTAAAGGGATAGTTCATCCAAAAAAGAACATTCTGTCATCATTTACTCAACCTCTTGAACTTAAATCTGTATGACTTTCTTTCTTCTGGAGGAACACAAAAGAAGATATTTTGAAAAAAGTTGTTACCGAACAGCAGCGGCACCCATTCACTTCTATTGTATGGACACAAAAACCAATGCAATTGAGTGTGGGCCAGTTAACAATATTCTTCAAAATATCTAGTAGATGATGACCAAATAAACATTTTCACGAAACTATCACATTAAGATTAATGTTTTGACCGAGCAAATATGGAACTATTCAAGTGTCAAAGCATTTATTTATAGCCGTTCTTTACAGAATAAAGGGTCACTTATAAACCAGCTCTTCTGCCGAAGACATCGGAGATCGGCTCATTTCGGTAGCATGAAATTGCATTCTGAGCTCAGGTGCACATTGGTGAACTTCCTCCGAGCTATGAAGGTGGAGTGGGCTACAGCGTAAGTGAACTCCGCTGAGGTTCGAAAAAGCAATCCAATCCATAGTCCGTACTAACTTGAATGGATGTTGACGTAAAATAACCAACACCTTGGTCACACTTTTCAGAATATGCAACAATTTATTTAATATCAATTTATTACAATTAATTGGACTATAATAATAATAATAAATAATAATATAATTCTAGAAATGATCAATCATTTGACCAATTTCACATTCTTGCCATCGCTGTGGCGGATCTGCGGCAGGCCAACACAAATGCCGTTCTTAGTGTGAAAGAGAAGGGTTAGGGTACATCCAAAGAAACAAATACTTCAGTCACTAGTTCTGCAACAACAGTCTAAAACATGACATTTTACCTTCTAACCCTGTAACATCACAAATTTACTCCAAATCTATTTCACAAATAAATAAAACCACAGCCTGATCCCTTTGGTCGCTCTTCCTGACCCAAGAAACATGGTCCTACATTTACATTTTGTCATTTAGCAGACGCTTTTATCCAAAGCGACTTACAAAGAGTTCAGGGAGCAATAAGCGATTTGTCATAAAAGAGCAATAGTACATTAGGTGCTAATACAAAGTTACTAGTTTCAACAAAAGTTATTTTTTTTCATTTGTCTGTCAAGTATTCACAGAAGAGATGGGTTTTAAGTAGTTATTTGAAGGTTCCGCCATTCTTTTTAAGTCTAGGCTAATGAGTTACAAAGAAGAGAAACAATGTAGGCTGCGTGTGATCCGTTTAATACAGAAACACAGCTGGCATAAACCCGTTCCTCTCACTTCCTCAGCACTATGTGAAGCTTCATAAAGGGCCAGTTCACCTTCAATATAATTTTTTATTTATTTATATGAAGATGTGTTTTGGTCGATCGGATCACAAGTGGGTGAAAGGCACATCCCCGTTTACACCTGCTGCTGTAATCTGTCCATTTTGTCCACTTCTGTCCTGATTTCTTCAAGAAATATCTAAAAAAGCATACACATTTACCCAGCCATACACCCTGGCTAAATATATTAGCTTTTTCAGATAATTCATTCGAATAGATGAAATAAATTCATGCAATGTACATATGAGTGCGACCAGAGATGACTGAAAAAACATACAGAGAGCAGCAGTTTTATTTCGCACTAGTAATTATTTCGTTTCCAGCGGCATCAAGATCTGCGAGATGTGGGAAGACATGGAAGGAATCACAAAAGCGGACTTATACTATTTAAATATGTTCTACTCTGCATGTCTTTGAGTGAATAAACTGCACGCTTTAACATGTTACAAGTGACCTGTCTGTATCTTACTATACGAGTCCATGAACTTCATCCACAGAATTTATTTTACGAGCATTTCAGCGTTTAAGTGAAGCTAGTGTCAAACACACAAAACTCAAGCGTCTTTGCGACGACCCACCAAAATAAAAGAAACCTAATTTGAAGCAGATGATGAAATAATTAACTTGTAGTAAATGTATAAACTGTAGTAAACACTAAAGTATACTGTTTGGTAACCAAAAAACCTCCCCATTGACATCTACTGTATGGACACAAAAATAAAGGGGACCAACAGTTGCCGACCTTGAAAAATATCTTCTGTGTTCTGCAAAAGAAAGACAGACATGCAGGTTTGAAATGACAAGAGGGCCTTTGCAAAGTGAAAGAATGTTCAATTCGAAGGTGAACTATTCCTATTAAACCAGAACCCACATGATATTCACCTGACACGCTGCTGAAGCAACAATACACAAAAGGGGGAAATACGCAAGCAGATACTGTATGTGGCTAATTCATAGGTCTTCATACCAGAACGGTTTGTGCGCCAATGAGCTTTGTGATAGTTCCATAAATAGGCTCCAGAAACACTGTAAGCCATTGATTAAGAGGTCATGAAGAGCAATAATGCTAAACACTAAAACCGATCTGGTCACACAAAGGTCAAGGTCTGACTGCGTGTTCAAATAAGCCCAGAATAATTTAAACAATGACGCACTTCAGAAGGTGCCAATCACACTCAAATCACAGAGACGTGGTCTGAATCACACATCTGCCCCGGGGTTAAACTTCCACTCGAGCACAGTGAGAGAACAGATATCAGGTCTCACAATATGAAAATGAACAGAGATAAAGAAGAGCTTTCAGAGATGAATACCCTACTGAACAGGTGAAGCGAAAGCTGTCACTCGTACCTTCTTCAGGCTGTATCCCCCGTGAAATATGATGGGAGGTAGAAGAATGTTGAAGAACACCTCTGGGTCAAATGTCAACTGCAAGCAAATAGTAGATGAATTAAACATTTTATTAGAGTATTTTAACTGTAGGTTTCATATTATTTATTACATTGAGTAGTTAGAGGAAATTTACACAAAATTCATTCATTAAAGTTATGTCATTCATTTGATACACCTCAAAAAGAACACGTAGCATGTTTAACCTGTACTGCCAATGTATCACACGTCAGTGTTTGTATAGTTGTGTGTGTGTGTGTGTACCTTGCGCAGCATATCATTCTGCTCCACATTATGGATCTCTCTGGAGTTGATCTCCCCCTTGAGAGCGTACTCGAAAAACTTTCCGCTAACGTTGAGGAGCAGTGTGCTGACAGGGCCCTGCTTCAGAGAGCAGCTTGGAGGAGTTTTGTTATGGTAGCTGGTGGAGGGGATGCCATACCGCAAAATAACCCCCACCAACAGACCTGCCCACAGACGGAGAAAAGATGATAAAGCACTAACATACATATATAGTACACAAACCAAAAACTTTGATCACACAAATGTTAAACGGACAGTTCATCCAGAAATTTCTGTCATCATTTACTCACCCTCAGGTTGTTCATAACTTGTTTACATTACTTTTCTCTGCTAAACACAAACGAAGATATCTGGAAGAATAAGTATTAACCAAACAGACCTCATCCCCTTTTAGTGCCAGGGAAAATAAATACTATGGGAGTGAATAAAGGATGAGATCTGTTTGGTTACTACTTATTCTTCCAGATATCTTCGTTTGTGTTACGTTTTAACATCACATACAGTGCATACAGCCATTGTCTCAAGCGGGAGTGATCAGATGGGTATAATAGGAAATGTACTGGTTTTAATTGAAACTCTACTGGTGTGTTTTCTATTGGTGGGTATTGGGATGTTAAAAAAAATACTGCTTGCTCTGGACCACCTTGGGTATTTTTTATTATCATTTGTATCGAAATACATTGCAATAAATTGTATTGGGACTTATCTAGCGTGATATGTATCGTATCGCGATACCTTTGCCAGCCCTACTGACACTGCAAAATATTACATTCTTACTAGGCATTTTTGTATTGTTTTTTAGTAAAAATATCTTAACATTCTAAAATCATGATACATTTTCTGGACACGAAAAGTGACCAAAGATATTTAGTCTTGTTTTATAAAAGCAAAACAATGGGGAGAGAAAAATAAACTGGCTAAAATGAATATTATCGTTTGTTTTAGATGTAATGCAATGTGATCACACGATTTAAGGTTCAAAAACGCTGTATTTTACACATAGCGCCAATGTTTGGACCTCCTCTTTGCTCCGCCTCTCTGAAACGCACGGATTTCTTCCAAAGCTCATCGCTCTATATAACAATATAAAATCTCACTGTACAATATTTTATTAAATATTTTAAACAACAAATGATGACTTTGACCCGTGCCATAAAGCATCCTCTCTTCTTTATCCTCCAAGCAACGTTTATGATTATAGTATGAGATGACTCAAGTGACCTAAAATCCCTTTTATAAAATAATATTGTTACATCCCTATTTAAGGTATTTTTACTAGAAGACAAGACAAAATTCTTCTTAAGTGTCTTACTCTGCAAAAAAAGGACATTCTTAAGAGGGTTGTCTTTTCACATTTAAGTGTGAAAGTATTGTAACAAAGTAAAATATCTGTAAGTAGTTTTCCCTAAAGACTGTAAACACTTTGTGGAGTTTAACCTGTTAAAGTCTGGCTTAACCAATGACGTTGATGCTTTAGAGAGGGAGTTCCCTTTTCCCGAAGTACTGAAAGATATAAAAGAAGTGATACAAGGTGTTATTCTGAAAAAAAATCCTATAGCTCAACGGGTAGAGCGTTGCTTTATCAATGTTAATGAACTGAAAGTGAAATAATATATGGGGAATTTCATGCAGAAGTCAACCTTTCCTTCAACAAATAACATTTTTACAATATTGATAGCACAGATGTCAACATTTAGTGATTTAAACACCCAATGTGAGATCTCAAAGTTTTAACAGTACATATTCCTCATTAAGAGACACATGAAAATGTAAATATATCAAGTACTTTATGTTCAATATAGGGCCATCAAAGAGCCACGTTTTTATTGGTTATTATTGTTTCTGGTTTGTACATTTAAATTCCTAGAAATGCTACAAAGTAGCTTATGCTGTCTCTCAAAAACGTATTTTCTTTATCGCATCCATAACACAGGTTTATTTCACTATTTATCAAAAAAGGAAACTATTGCATAGCAAAAACGGATATTTTGAAGATGTTTAGACTCTACCAACAAATATAAACACATTGTTCAGTACATTATACATTCGCCAAGCTTTTGTTAATGTCACCTCCATAACAAAATATCAAATGCAAAATATCACTTCCATTACAGCCCATTTGCTACTTGTGCATTTACCCTGTAAATTTCTGTGATGCCAAAGAGTAAACGTGCTGTGTGAAATCAGTTGGAGGGTATTTCCATACCAGTACCAGGGGAAGACAAGAGCACACAGTGTATGGGCTAAAGATAAAAAAAACACAAAAAAGGTTGTGAAAACCACCTTTCGCACAACCTAATTTTAAAAGTACCTAACACATACAGTATCACAACAACAGAAGCTCACTTTATAAAAGTTAAATTTGGGAGGAAAACTGAAAATATGTTAAATGAGCTGAGAGTACACATAAAACGTTTAAAAAATAATAATATTGACTGTTATCAAACAAGTTTTCCAAATACTCCAATCTACAATTCATAAATTTAGAAACGGGCAAAGACAATGAGTGACCTCAGACATCTCTCGTCCAATCAGAATCAGACTAATGCAGCTTAGTGTTGGTCTTCCAACGTACAGTTGAGTACAAGCAGTACACCACAGCTTGACAAAATTACCGGGAGCGTCTGATGCTCTCCAGAGATGGAAATGGAAAGGCAGAAAGCCCCTAACAGCCATTTGCAACATACTTTCCAATAGTACACAATGTGTGTAGAATCATGCCAACCGTAGTAACACAGGCCTCTGTCCAATACGTCAGCAGATGTCTCATTTGCGAGAGCGTGTCAAGCGCCATTTAAAATGGAAAAAAAATACAACCCTGAGCCAAGCAGGTAGGTTTAATGCAGCGACACATGACTTGGATTGGAACCTGCTTTATGTTGCTGTGCATTATGCATCTCCAAGAGACACATCGATGATAGACAAATGATTAACTAATGATGAGTAGAATGAGGCATACTATGAAAGCTAATTACACACGGGAAGGCCTAACACTTGATGGATAGGGCAGCACAAGAGTAAAAGAGCCAGGTTAGTCTATTCAGGAAGTAATACAGCAAAACTGGCCTTGACCATGTAAAAATTTGCTTTGGTCAGAAGCATCCAAGTTCATTAATGACAAAAGCAAAACGTTGTGATGGAACCTTGAAAATTATCATAAAAACATATGGCTTTTAAAATTATTTTGCACCATACTGCCTTTTTTACATCTGTACATTTGACTATAAACTGTATACTGTGTAGACGTATTCTGCACATCTTAACCTGACAAGTAAGACTGTACAGTTACACTGCATTCCCAGGCTTTTATAGCAGATGTCAACTTGTTGAATGTGGTCCTTTTGAAGGTTGGCATAATAAAAAAATGAGACAGGATTATTATAATAATTGTCTAATTTAGGGCTGTGAACCATGATAGACAACGATACCCGTCAAAATGGTCTTATCATCATTTAAAGGTTTGACTTAAATCAGGAACCAGACACAACGCAACGTGAATATCAGACACCCGAGAACCAATGAGATTTATCCTTGAGATATATGAAGCCAGTGTATAATACTGGGTTCATTCTTAATAATATTTGCAACAGTTGTCCCATGAACATCAAGCTGCTTGGAGATGGTCTTGTAACCTTTACCTTTACCATGCTTGTCTATTATTTTCTTTCTTTCTTAGCTCCTCAGACTTAAATATCACTATTATCCAATTATGTATTCTCTTTTCTAAGGGGTACCAACAAATGTGTCCGGACCCTTTTAGAATAAGCAATAATTCATCACTTTCCACAGCTTCTTTGCTTTATTCTATGACATACTAAAGACATGCAAGTATACATGATACAATCTTTTAATTATATCACTCTTCAGGAGGAATGAAGCACTATTTCAATGAGCTGTAAGGTAACCAACTCATTTGAGCACGTCTCTATGTTATACAAGGAATCACAAAGTACAGTTTTGTGCGGATATATATGCGTTTGAGGCTTTAGAAAGGGGCCAATTGCCAAGCTTGGAACAGGACATCTTTAAAATGACTCAACTTATGTCCGACTGAAGAAAGAAAGGTATTTACTTAATTTTCTTTAATATTGAAAAGATCAGAATATTCAAATTTTGTCCAGATTCTAATAACAGACTTTGCAGAAAAGCTCATAGCCTTGCATGCTTTACTGCAAATGAAACAGTCAAAACACTGTCTGTTAAAGTAGCCTTTGGCAAAAGGAATGTTTAACTAAATCAGACAGGCCAATAAAACAAATAGCTTCATAAATCTTAACAACCCGCAAAAATAACAACCATAACTCAGTAAATTGACTTAAAACCAGTCTAAGCAATACTTATGTATTTTAAATTAAAGTATCCATCCGATGATGAGAGATCTCGTTTTTACTGAAGGCAAAATAAACTTCAAAGTAAACGTAGACTGTGCCGTGCATTATTCAGGGCTTACACATTTTATTTACATGACGTTTCAGTTGTTTGTGATATCCTTATAAAATATTTGCGCAGCATGATAACAACACTATATTCACAGTACTAAATGTCTGATGCTTTATTATTTCCCCGGACTGGAATGTTTCATTTTTCAATTCCCTAATATATCAAAAACGCAATTCCAATTACCATGACTGTAGTGGCAGCACAGTGATAAAACGACAAATAAAGTAAGAAAGTGGATTTGTGACCAATGCAAATATGTCAGACAGAAAACTTCACACTCAACATTCCAGTAAACTGTCAAGCACGTGTACAATATCTTAGTTTCATCATATGACATGTCTATAACCTTATAGAACATGTCATCATGAGGAATTCAATGATAACTTCCTACACATACAAGACATTATGCAACGCCAATACATTGCATGTGTTGCATGTAAATCCAGTGTGTGTCTGATTTTGTAACATTCAAGAAAACTATTCTACATCCATCAAAACAATCACTCCGCAATACTATTGTCATATAGTGATATACGGTCGGTCAGGTTTCCATTAGCAATGGTTCAAGCTAGCAAGCGGCTACAGAGGTTCATTCATATAAGGCTTAGCTAAGCGTTTACACGATGGCTGTGTCTCAAGTCCTAGCATGCATGCTCTCTGCATAGACAGCAACGTTAAATGCACCAAAAAGATGTGCTCGTCATGTCTACAAACGAGTCAGCTTGGACGGGTCTCAAAATCCTGCCTAGGTAACGTTAGGCAGCTAAGTAGGTTTAAAGCCACATCCGACCTCTTAACGCGTTTCGTTGCCTTTGAAAACACGCATGTCTCACCGTATATCATCGCCAGTCCGGTTTCGTGCAGGAAACGCACTCTTCTGTGTTTGAAGAGCCATATCGTGAGGATGGTGAGTGTCAAAAGCAAAATGAATGTGAGTAAATTCACGCTGTCCTGCCTGTGACTTTCCTCTGCCTCTTTCTCCGTGGCAAGTTCCTCCATGCCGCCGTCATCTGCTCTTATCCGACAGCATTGGCTTACAATGAAGATTAAAATAGGAAAAAGTGAGCCGTGTCCGAGTATATATGCTGTCGACGGCTTTGGTGCTGCGGCCGCCTCCATGGTGCAGGATGCTGGGTTTCCACACTGGCTGCGTCAGGTAGCCAGAGAGAAAATGAGGCGGATGCATCACACAGCAACCAGCAGCTCAGGCTTTTAAAGATACACGCACACACTGATAGGCTACTCAGCAGAAACGCCTGCTGAGGAAAATGCCGGGGATGAGGACACAACACATACGTACAGTACATCTAATGTTCATAAGCAATGTTATAGTGTCTTAAAAATTATTGTAAATCACACTGACGTCAGTGTCAATCGTTCACAGTGTACATTAAAACAGTTGTATTTTTGGGTGGCTTTCTGATGACTTTTTAAAGACAAATGCTTTAAACGTGTCTCAATCACTCATGAGCTTGTTTTGAAGCTGTTTGAAGCCCTATTACTGCTTCCAATGTCTAGATGTCAAACTGATGGAAGCAAACAGAAATGTATGAATTCCCATATTTTTGTTGGGAAGCAATAGGTCACTCAAACGTTATTCACCCTCATGTCATCCCATGATGTAAATGACTTGAAACAGACACATTTGCACATATTGAAATGCCGTAACGTTATCTTCTTATATGGAAGAAAACATGTCAAAGGTCAAAAAAGCACATTTACCATTAAATGAATACAATGACTCCAGTAGATAAGCGAAACCATTGGATTGTGAGAAAAAAAATGTTAAGCTTATTTAGCCGTCAATATGTAGCAGTTCATCTCAGATGGCAGAGTATTTTCAAATTTCTTGAATCTATTTTCAAATTTCAGTGAACTACAGTACTATTAAGTTAGTTTTTACATGAATGATTTGATCCCTCGCTGTTTTTATCAATACATTCATGATGTCTACTGTTAAGTAGTTTAATCTTCAAAATAATGGTTTTGTGTCATGTTGATTCACAGAAAATAACAATGGTGCACATTCAGCAGATCCCAGAACAACAATTTCCTTTTCCTCCGTTTTGTGTAATGTTCAACTCAGCATTTTCTCTTAAACCAAACAAGGCCACTTAACAACCTCTGCGCTTTAAAAAGGCAATTTAACCAATTTTCTGATGTCCTAGCAAATATATGTTACATATCCTAACTATATACTATATTGCATAATCTGTCATTTAAATATTTAGCTTTGTTTATTTTATTTTATAATCCTCAAACAAAAGCTTATATATTTAGCATTATTTGTCTCAAAGTTATCAGCAGTGGTTATTTATGTAATTAAGTTATTGTCAAGTATCTGTGATATGACTGCCAACTGAAAGTGAAAGGGGAACAAACCACAGGATATAGAGCAAATGACCCCTAGCTGCTGTGTTACTTTCCGCTTATTATAATAAAAGCTAAGCAGGCAGTTAAACCTCACAGTGAAAACATAACAAATAGATGGCAGCTGTTCTTTGCAGGTGTGTACTAAAGTGACAGATTTGATGAATGGGTTGTCAGGGAGGTAGATCCATGAGTGCATATTAAAAAAAGTGTATATTGATGTGGTATAAATAATTAAAGGAATAGTTCACTTAAAATAATAATTCTGTCATACATTACTAATCTTCCTGTCATTTTAAATCACATGCCAAATATAAATAATATACTCATCACATATCACATGGGATTTAGAGCTTTGGTGAGGGGCAGTATAACATAATATATAATATATTATAATGTACTATATATATATATATATATATATAAAACATATAATCTTTAAAGGGATAGTTCATCCAAAAATGATGATGTCATAATTTACTCACCCTCAGGTTGTTTCAAACCTGCATACATTTCTTTGTTCCAATGAACACAGAGAAAGAGATTTGGAAGAATGTTGGCAAGTTTCAGTTCTGGGACATCATCCACTACCATAGGAAAATAAATATTGTATTTTATTGTTCTGTTGAACACATAATGAGATATTTTGAAGAATTTAGGAAAGAAATAGTTCCGTGGCACCTTTGACTACCATTTAATTATTCCTACTATGGAAGTCAATGATGTTGCCCCTTAATGAAAATGACTAACAAAGCGACTTAAATTGCATTACGCTATACATTTGTTTTCTAAGTATGCGCAATCCCCTGGGATCAAACCCATTATATTGACATTGCTAGCACCATGCTCTTACCACTGAGCTACAGGAAAGCTAAACAGATTTATTATCGATTAAAATTCCTTCCATTATGAAACAAAAATATATAATTTACTATAATACATAACATAATAATTTAAGTGCATCTATTTCCTATTAAATTAATATATTAAATTATTTAATATATTATTGATAGTTCATTTAGAGGAAATATATTTTCTAGAAGACTATAGTCAGTCTTTTCACCCTGAAATTGAACTGTAACATCAAAGTGATTCACTTTAAACGATGCTACCTGCATCCCAACAGGATTCAGATCTTTCAGAAGTCGGATTATAGTACAGAAAGTGAATTACTGTATGATTTTATGGTGTGGTTTTTCAGGACTGTCAACAACCTGCAATCATTTTCTTTTGTTCTACATAAGAAAGACAAGATTTTGCAAAGAGTATAGGATGACATCTGTCATTTGGGCTGAATTGTCCCTTTAAATCAATAATCAGTATAATGGTTTGTGTTGTTATATTATATTTCGCACCCATGCTGTACTTGCATAAGAATAGACAGGTCAGGGTAAAATAACCCCCCCCCCCCACCCCCCAATGACTCCACAGATGCGGGTCAGCTTTGATTCGCTGTTACCTGGTAACGCTGGTCCGCCTAACCGATTGGCTGGCTCGCGGTTCAAGGAAACGGGAAGCACGCGGGTTGCGTGTACTTGAGTAATTTCTGGGGAGGGTTACAGAGATCTGCTGCTGTTGCGGATCGAGAGTATTTCACAAACGCGAGGCATTTACGACAGGAAGAGCGCGCTGGCATATCGCTAAACACTGCGCGTACATTTCGAGACTCTCCCTATTGTTTTCATAAATGGGGTGCTTCTTTTCCAAAAAATCGAGGAGAAAATCTCCTACGAAGGAGGAGAGCGCTACGGGCAGTGACCTACCCGAAACTAACAACACTGCGCTCGGCAGCAACGGCAACCAAGAGGCTCCAAAGCAATACAGCTGGGACAAACGAGAAAAGGTACATGAGCTGAATTTTCAGACCCAGAACATTATATGCACAAATAGCACTTCTTTACGGGTTAGACTTGACCCGACGTAAACGTAACGAACTGTAATGACTTAAGTGTTCGCTGAAATCACTATGTTAAAGCTCCGCATTAGCCGAGGTGCTTGTAATGTAGTTACGACATGCGTAGCGAGGGGTTCGGCCCTTCTTGATCAGTGTTTATTACTAAGTTAACAGCCACTGTTGGTTTCGGTAGCCAACGATCTCTCACATGCTATGGTAAATTATAGACAGAGCTTATTATCGGCTTAAAGTCAGTGCACGTAACTTGTTTGCTTGGTGCTTGTCCAGATAACGCTGTAATAGTGATTAGCAAAGAAATGTGTCGACATCAATGTATGACTGCATAAATCAGAGGAAGGGAATGAGGGAGTATCTCTCTGTCGCTGAGACCGCAATACCATCGAAAGCTTTGATATGTCCGGAAGTGTGAATGTACGGTGCCTGGTCAAGGCTTTGAGGTGCAAATTGAAAGCCAGGATGCGTCAAACTGTTTTTATTAGTTTCGATAATCTTGACCTGACAGTGTTGTCCTTGATAGTATCTGATCTGACGGATTAAGAGCTTGTTTTGTCTTGCTACAGTATTTTGCCAACACCGGGGTGATGTGATGGAAGGCCGATCATTCCCAAATGTCTTATTTGTTCCAGCCTAGAGAGACTGCATGAGGATGATGCTGTAATGTGTGTACATATTCAAACATATTTTGAAGAGATAATATAATTAAACCTGTGAATAAGCATCTGGCACAATGCTTACTGGCCCTAGTCAAAGTCGTCTGGGTCGCTAGATGTGACCCCAGGTGCTTTTTTAATGAAAGCCTAGCCTAAAGAACTTTGAATTATCCTTTGAGTGTCCATTGCTTACATGTGATTTAGCATGTTTCTTATAGGTCAATTTTCCGAATTTTATTTTTGACATCATCCGAAAGTTGAATAAACAAGCTTTCTGTTGATGTATGGGATGTTAGGATAGGACAATATCTGTTCTGGAATCTGAGGGTGCAAAATAATCTTAATATTGAGAAAATAGACTTTGAAGTGTTAAATCAGAGGCACTGTACCGGGCCAACCACTCACAAAATTAAAGTTTTTATATATTTAAAGCAGGAGATTCACCAAATATCTTCATGGAACATGATCCTTACTTAATATCTTAATGATTTTTGGCATAAAAAAAGAGTAATTTTGAACCATACAATGTACTTTTGGCTTTTCCTAAAAATGTTCCTGTGCTGCTAACAATTGGTTTTGTAATCCAGGGTCACAAATGTCACAAAAGTTTTAATAGTTAGTGTTAAGGTTTACAAAACACTCTACACACACCTTGCACCTTAAAATAAAACAAAGGAAATGTTATGTGTAAAACCTCTAAGAGAGAGAACATCCTGTTTCCAAATTGTGAAATCAGAGACCAAAAATAGCGTATAGCTGTCCTGTATGGCTACTTTGATACAATGCAAATTGTAAAAGCGCTATAAAAATAAACTTGACTTTGAGTCATTGTGTCATCATTTCTAAAGTTCATCATTTATTAACTTTTCTTTAATGTTGTCGCGTTTGTTAATGCAGGTTGATCCCAAAGACTTCATGCTGACAGGCCTCAAGAATCAAACCGTGGGTCGATTACCAGGCAAACTCAACGGCCAGCAGTTTGTCATTCAGGACTGTGAGAACTGTAACATCTATGTTTTTGACCATTCGGCGACCATAACCATCGATGACTGTGTGAACTGCCGCATAGTGTTAGGCCCTGTCAAAGGCAGCATATTCTTCAGAGACTGCAAAGAAATCAAGTGTGTGGTGGCCTGCCAGCAGTTCCGCACCAGAGACTGCAAGAAAATGGACATCTTTCTGTGCTGCGCAACACAGCCCATCATCGAGTCGTCTACGGGGATGAAGTTTGGCTGTTTCCAGTACTACTACCCCGAGCTGGCTTTCCACTTTAAAGACGCAGGCCTCAGTATTTTCAACAATAACTGGAGCAATATTCACGATTTTACACCGGTCTCTGGAGAGACCAACTGGAGTCTCCTGCCCGAGGATGCTTCGGTCTTGGAGCATTTGCCTCTACCGGATTCTGAATCTGAATTCAAGTCTGTGAGAGTTTCGTCTGAAGCAAGCCGTAGCATTGTTCCCTTGACCAAAGGAAGCCGGCGTAAGGAGAGCGAAGAGTCCTGCCTGTTTGTGTTGTTTGCTGGAGACTACACGACTGCAAATGCCCGCAAGCTTATTGATGAGGTTAGAGCTGGTTTCATAAAGTTTGCATGTAGGATTTTGTGGTTGCCACAATGGGTGTTTATCCAAAGACTACAAGTGGTTGTTCAATTATTATGAATTGGGAAAAATGCTGAATATGCTCCGCCTTCCATTAAAATAGGCCAATCCAGTACCTCAGAGATGATGTATTTTTGTAGGCTAACCCGGAAGCAAGTGCCGCGATGCTTCCCTCGACCAAAAGCCAATGCATTTTTCCCATAGAAATAACAGAATTGAAACAGAATTTTCATTTTGGGGTGAACAGCACTGAATTTATTCATGTTACTAGCTTGAAATTTGTGTAGCAGTAAGACTATAAGTCATTGAGTTTCTGCCATCACAGTTCTAAAGAAAGACTTGCCACAGTAGAGGCCAATTAAATTTCTTGTGGAATAATGTTGTTTATAGCAATTTGTTGTTTAGCATTTGCCATGCTAATTGGGAAATGAAATTGGCTTTCTTTATTTACTCTGCCTACGTAAATAGAAAAAGGGAAATGTTTTATTCCTACTTCAGTTTTTTACTAATGGACATGAGGCCAAAAAACTGATTGATTTAGGTAATTAATAAAGTATGTGTAAAAACAGGCTGCATGTGGCTTTTTAGTAATAGATCTTTAGTTCAGTGGTTCTCAAATTTCCTTTGTGTAGGGGGCATCCCTTTTTCGCCCTCCCCAAATAAAGACTTAAAATCTTAAACAATGAATTTTAATTAAACCAAAAACAGAATCAGTTCTACAACGCTGAAATAAATATTTTTTCTGACTTTTGATTACATACATTTATGTAAAATGTATATATTTCTTAAAATGATACAAAACCTGTAGCCCCCCTGGATCCATATTGGGTCCCCCCAAGAGAGTTTGAGAACCGCTGGTTTAGTTTATTACTTCAATAAGTTATCTAAATAAAAAAAGGTTTTGGGAACCCCTGGTCCTTTGGCTGTAAACAAAAACGGAAGGCTAAAGATTTGCTTTACGTTGAAAATTCGAAGTAAAATTGTTTTAGGCGTAGTCGACACATGCTTTTTGGGTTATCATGAATTGCACTGTGACAGGAATCAGCAATTATATATAATGGGTAATGTGTTATTGCTGTGATTGGTCTAACGTGTGCAGAACGTAGGGGGGATTACACAGAGGGATGCAAATCTAACCCGGTACTCAAATTAGAACGGCGCACAACTCATTCGCGTGATTCAGTGTCGACTCCTTTTTTCCCAAGCCAAAAACTTTGTTCCCTTACGGCTTTACAACTTTGCAGACGGCTTACATTCACACACAGCAACATACACACTGCATGAAATGTAATTTAATGTACATTGTAATAGTTGCTCTTTAACAAGATATTCTCTGTATCCACCATCTAACAGGCGACTACCAAAGGCTTTGTCCTCATTCAGACCAAAGAGGTTTCCATGCGCCCTGAAGATATGAACCGAGTGTTCCAGAATAGCGCTGAAGGCCTCACTGAGTGGATCACCAATGGTGCCATAATGCAGTATAACTTATAAGGTCACACACAAAATCCCATTTGTAGGTATTAATCTACATGTTCTGATCCGTATTCCTGCAGGTCCTGTGGTAGCCCTTGAGCTAAATGGAGATGGTGTTGTGGAGGCGTGCCGAGCCTTCGCTGACGAAATGTTCAATGGGACTAAGGTAAACTGAAAAGGAAGCTGTTTATTTCTCAAGCATGTTTATTGAGGATGTGCTCTGATCAGCTGACGTGTTTTCTGCCGCTTTCCTGCAGGTGTTTGTTTCTGAGAGCAAAAGTACGTCCTCGTGTGACGTAGACAACTTTTTCAACTTTGCTGACATGCAGATGGGACTTTGAAACTCAGGGTCATCTCACCTTGATGTGGGTTTATATTTGTATATTTTGTAATTTCCGTGTTGTGAATTGGAATTACTTTTAGTAAGGTATTACACTGATGGCAAGCCAGTGGTCTCTAAATAGTTTGAGGGGTTACAACCACGCTTTACTTTTCCATACAATTAGTATTTTCAGTATGGACGATTTTTTTCTATTGCCATAATGTTATAATGGCATGTAATCAATCAGATCCTTTAGATGAGATCAGGAATCAGCTTCAACAGAACTGGAATGTTAGAGTCTAGTCAAACATTGCTGTGGACACTTTTGTCATTCATGCTGAAAACCGTACAATTGATTATAAGGATATTTATTGAATTGTTTTATGAATGTATGGGAAATTGTGTTTTATTTTTATTTGTTTGCATCCATGTCTCCATTACATATCTGTAAAACTGATTAGTGTATAGCTGAATGATGTCAACTTAGTTATTGTGATGTTTGTCAAATGCCAGAAAACATTAATTGTCCTAAATGTGATTTTACATCTACGGTGTATTAATCTGTTAGATTAGGTTGCACATAGTCATGTATTTAATTTAGTTATAGTAGCATGACTTTGACCGATCTTTTTTCTGTTCGATATTGAATGTTTTTTTTCAGTATTTCTTTCATTATAAACACACAAATGACAAAGAATTTTCATAGTAACTGATACATTTACATATCCAATTTAAATGAATGTACTAGAAAAGGAGATTTAGTTGTACACCTCTCTATTTTTGTAGAAATGTTTTTCGCTGTGACCAAATTTGTATTTTTAAGATAACCACAGTGTACTTCTTAATTGTGAGAGACGATTTTTTTAGAATTTAATATAAGCTGTGATTTGTCAATACATTCATTTGTTCAAAACTGTAGTTTCATGCTTCATTTTTCACCAATTGAAATTGCATACTGCAACTGTTCATACAAAATTTCAGATTTTCCCCCTGCTTTTTTGTTGGACGCTATATTTTGAGTTATATGGGTCCTGGATATTAACGTATTGGCCCTCCAAAGTAGCAATTGGGGACATTTAACTTTCCCTGGCTAGTGGCTAGAAATATGCTAAATAGTCTAGCAGAGCCATGAACTGGGCGGAGTTAAGGACCCAGCGGTCGGCCAGCACAATAGTGCGCTTGTGTCGTGGAGAGAGGGTGATTGCTGCTTATGGGATATTGACAGTGGGACAGAAAAGAAAAAATAAGAAAAATACCTTCGCTCTGTTTATTTCACCGCTGCCGGTTTGAAGACAGCCCTGCGAAGCCCGTTGCGTTGTGTGATCGTCCGGCAACAGTGGATTTTTGGATGCGAGGTAAGGGTGCAGCGCGAACAATACTGCTCGTGTATCCACATAGGGCTCAGTGTGCCAGTTATCCAGGCAGTGGGCCTGCTTGCTTTCTACAGATCCTTTATGACTGGGATTTCAGCGTCCGGAAAACCGACGCGTTATTAGCGATACGAATACATTGCGTTTGGGTTACTTCGGGAGTGGAAGTGATTGTAACGTCAGTCACTGTAAAGTATTCGTCATGTAGGGCGGCTCGAGTTTGGCGCCAAGGCCGTCTGAAACCCTCAAGCGTTCAGCAATGGAGGACACCACCACCACCACCGAATGCTCACCCATAGCGTTAGCTGTTGTTCGCCGAACATTACTTTGTGGACTCTGATATTTACTTGGTTCTGCGAACTTTTATGGTTTGGGTAAATTGCATGGGCATGAATGTACGTTTGTGCACTTTAACTTTGTTAAGCAAATCCTCATAACAGTGTACAAAGGAGGATTGCTAAATATATTCATCTTCGTTGCATCATGTTTTCGGTTTACAGAGGGGAAGGTGATAGTTTAAGTGTCGTTTAGTTGTTTTAGGTCTCGTGGTAGTTACATTCACAAACTTATTTGTCCCTGATAAGATTTCTGCTTCTGAAATGCGTTAGGTATCCACGTTGAGCATTGTTGAATGCGCATTAAAGCGAAATAACACGTCACATTTGAATAATATATAATGTGATGTACTGTCGATTGTTAAAAACTCGCAAAATCGTGTAATTCAGATGCGAGTTGCACCCACAGTGCACTGCGACAGAGAGTTTGGAGCGGAAGTACAGTCGATGGAATGCGGGAATGCCCTCGCCGAGCTTCCGTCCTCCCCCTGTGGTTCCCGCGAAATCCCTTACCGTAGACTTAATCCGCAGCGTGGTTCTTATCGAGAGTCATTTTTATTTAACGCAATCTGAAAATGTTTACGAAGATGCATCAAGCGAAGCCGATTATTAAACAAGATAGAAAACACACGTGTGATGTTTGCTGGAACCCTAAGCCACTGTGAGAGGGGTGAAATGGCTCTCAACAGCCGCTGATCTGTTAGGGGGTGTGGGGTGGTCGTTCTGGGCAGAGCCTTGTGCTTTATCGTGGCACCGTGGGGTGAGGGTTGGTTTCCATGGTTGTCATTTTGTTTTGCTTTTGGACCACAAAGCAAAAGGCTAGCCTGTGATCAACAGAGCAGGTTGTCCCCTTTCCACAGCTTTCTAACTATTTAAGACAGCCTGTGCCTGGTCAAATCTCTGTTACATCATTTCATTTGCCATTCTCACTTCTAAAATGAAGGCTAGCACTCATTTTTTAATAATGCTCCGTTTTAAAGCGTCCAGATTGTGTGCGTGGAGTAGTTTTGTGTGTCAGAAGCAGATGCTCGCATGTCTGTTGCTGTCACAAATGTGCAAAAGTCCTTCAGGCAGTGGGTGAAGATGCGTGTTTTTTGTTTAAGTAGTCTGATTTACAGAAACCAGTGGGCATATTTCTGCACTTAATTGAAACGGGCTCAAGTTGATTTATTTGATCATATGGAGAACTTGTTTTTATATTACAGATCTATCATTTTGCTATTAAGGGGATAGTTCACTCCTAAACGAAATTTTTGTTTTCCTTTTCATCATTCCAAAATTACATGACTCCGTTCTTCTAAACTCTTAAACTATAAAAAACACATTGGTACGGAAACACAGTTTGGCATCCGTCGATTTCTATTGGATGGACACATAACTACTTCTCAAACATTTCTCAAAATATCTTTACTAATAATCTATAATATCACAAAACATGAAATATTAGAAACGTTAAAGTGAATTCACTTGGTTATAATTTTATTAATAAATTAACACCTAATATTAACATCTCATGTGGCCGTGACACATTGACAAATGTTTATCTTATATTCAATGGCATTAATGCCTGGTTGTAATGCTTTAAATGCCTCTTCTGTCACCACTTTCAGGCAGATTTCAAGTGGTGTCTAATTTTGACACCACTTGCGTATTGATGGAGCACAAAAGCACACTTTCGCCTTTATATATCTGTATTAACTAAAGATGGGGATGCTTGCTACTGCATGTCTATTTATTTTACTGAGACTATGCTGAGTGCTCCTCATATTATTTTATTATTGTGAATGTAGGTCATTATGTGTAGGAGCACACTTTTAACTTCTAAGATCTTTTAAGTTCGTGCTTTTCATTACACTCGCTGCTTCAGCTGCAGTCTCTGGACTCTAGGGGGTCTGGCTTGACGCCTCCACTACATCCTGTATACCAACCCTTACATAATACTGTATCTTTTCTGTCAGAATCGGGCGGGTTCTCCCGTGGGCTGGAATTATAGCTATGTAATGCAAGCTTCATCACTTATTTTCTTTTATGGGGTTGATATGCAGACAGATCTTTGGATCTTGCTGGAAAACCTTTAGGTTCCCGTTTTTGAGTGGGTGTAGTAAGTTGCCATGTCTTCCAGGGGCGCTGTGCTTTTAATTCACTGTGGTACACACTGCCAAGTAGGCAAATTCCATCTCTTCTTGTGCCGTTTCCTCTCTGTAGTATTTTTAGTGTCAGTACTGGAACACTGATGCTTATATTGATAGAAATGACATGTCCAACTCCGTGGAAACAATGGCCGCATGCAAAATGATTTGTATTTCTTTGCTTGTTGTTCATATTCATAACTGCTAGCTGTCCAAGTTTGCCTTTCATCAACAAACTTTAAGGTTTTATTCCTAGAATACTTTATGCACAATAGAACTAGTTCTGCCTCTCATTTTCTTCAAACTAATGGAGGTATCTTTATTTTTGCTAAGTAAATTTCCCTTATCTGAAATGTCATTACTTTCAGGAGCCTTGCTATTAAACTGTGCTTTAAAAGTGTGTCCGTGCATATTTTAATATATGTGGGACGGGTTGGCTTCAATTGCTCCAAGTGAGACGGGTTAATATTTATTTAAGGAGGCCACTCTCAGTCAGGTATTAAGGCAAAATAAATCGCTGCCTTTTCAGTGCGGACTGTTTCATTGACCCTTCGCTGACTGACCATCTCACTTTATTTAAAGCTTGTTCCTCATGTGTGTTTCTTTGTTTTCCAGGCATGAGCAGGCGGCAGAAGAAGCACGGTGGAGGAATACAGTAGCATGCGCTTTAAATTTATGGTGAGTAAAAACTGCCGAACGACAGGAACCATTTAAACAGCCTCAAACAGTATCTACACCGGAAGACAATAGAACGTATTAGAACCCATTATAATAAAAAAATGTGACTAAACAAAATTGTAAGTATTCCAGTGCCAGCATCTGGTTGACTCTGTAACAGAATGTGGTGGTATTGCACCTATTTAACATTTCCCCTTAAAGGAAAAGTTCACCTCAAAATTGTGTTATTTTTTACTCGCCCACTTCGGAACACAAATAAATATATTTTAGGTGACATCTGAGAGATTTCCAGGCCTCCTCATAGACATCATGGTTATAGTTGTTGTCAAGGTCCAGAAAAGTACTTAAGACGTTGTTGAATTGGTCCATCCGCTCATGGTGCGCGTTCACAAGAGCACTTTGGCGCATTCGGTTTGTACGGTTAAGCTAAAAAGTGCAAGCCTTCCTCAATATCGAAATCATCAGACATTTTGAGAAGATGAGTGCAGTGCTCCCGTGAACGTGCACCATAGACTGTCATGACAGAGGAGGATATATCGATTAAACTTTTTGTTTAATCGATATATGGTTAGTTTTTCGCACACGAAGTAGTATCGTTGAGCCACTATGAGCAGAAGGACCAATTCAACAATGTCTTTAGTACTTTTCTGGTCCTTGACAACAACTATAACCATGATGTTTATGAGGAGGCCTTGAAATCTCTCGGATGTCACAAAATATCTTCACTTGTGCTCCGAAGATGCCGGGAGGTCTTAAAACATGTTTAACGTCATGTGGGCGAGTAAAAAGAAATCACACAATTTTGATTTTGAGATGAACTTTTCCTTTTAGTGTGACAATTGTTACAAACTGTGTCTATACCGGATGTGACAAAAGACAATAGAACGCATTAGAACCCATTATAATTTAGAATTTTGTCTACACCGGATGCGGGGTGTAGACACGGTATCTCTCTGCCTCCCTAAACACTTACCTTTAGTTTTTTTTTTTTTTTTTTTTTTTCGGCCAGAAGGAGAAAACTCAAAATAAACCAAATTGAAAAGGGTTATTTTTCCAAGTCCATAGACAGAAGTACCTCTCAGGGGTACTTCCAGTAAATGATTTGGATCAAAGGGGTTTGGCTGACAAAAATGGTGTAAAGATGTAGATTAAACCTTTATTGTTTGTAACTGTATCTTCTAGTGGGCAAGTTAAAGGATGCTTTTATCTGTCATTGCAGGATACGTCAGGATGAAACGACTCAGGGCTTCAAGCAGCAGTGACAGTTCAGACAATGAGAGTAAGTACAACCGAGCCATACTGAATTTCTTCATGAATTGAGTTGTCATGCAACCATACATGAGGCATTAATCGAAGGGTTCGGAATGCTGTTTGACTTCTTTCTCCCGTTGTGTTGTAAAGGTCCCTCAACGTCCTTCTCATCTAACAAATATGGGAGCAAACCGGGCACCCCCGCCTCTGCTCAGAAGAAACCGGCAGAGGTATGAACAGCAAAATGTATTTGTATCACCTTCGATCATATCGTCGGCAGCTAAAGTACATCTGATCACATCACTTCATCCTGATGTGTGGACCTTCTCTCTGCACAGGTGTTCAGAAAAGACCTGATCAGTGCCATGAAGCTGCCAGACTCTCATCATGTGTCTCCAGAGGATTATTACCTGCTGGCTGACACCTGGAAGCAGGAATGGGAGAAAGGTGTGCAGGTGCTCGCCAGTCCGGATACCATCCCTCAATCATGTGTGAGGTATGATCTTCCACTACAGAGCACTTTTTATTTACCCACAATGCCATTATGTGAATGCTTGATTTGTTTTTATGCGGTCGTAAAAATGCAGGTGGTTTGGATAAAAGTTCCTAATGAAAAAGTACCATGGTTTTTAGATAGGCGAGACCACTTATATTTGATCTTACTCTGTTTTTTAGAGTAATAACAGAGAAGCCAAAGGAAATCCTCTTCACCAAACCGAGGAAGTATATTCAGTGCTGGAGTCAGGACTCTACAGAGACGGGCTACGTCAACATCAAGGAGCTGGCAGAGGCTATGTGCAAATATGATCTTGACGATATGGATCTGTACTGGCTCCAGCAGCTCAATGCAGAGCTTGGGCAGATGGGTAAGCCAGTAAAAAAGACCATGTTTGGTTGGATCAGGCCGATCTTATAAAAACCCAACATAATCTTTATAGTGTGATTTTGTTTCCTTTAGGTGATGGGCCAGTGGATGAGTTGACAGTGGAGCGGGTGATGGAGGCCCTGGAGAGGCAGTGCCATGATAACATGAACCACGCCATTGAGACCGAGGAGGGCTTGGGTATAGAGTACGACGAGGATGTTATATGTGATGTGTGTCGCTCACCTGATAGCGAGGAAGGCAATGACATGGTCTTCTGTGACAAATGCAACATTTGTGTACACCAGGTGAGACAGTAAAGACTGTTTTTTTCAGGCAAAGTAACAAAGAACAAAGTCACCGTTTGCGTACGTGCAGTGTTGTTTTAAAATTGACTCATTGAGGTTGATGTCACGCGTGATTAAATTAAGGAAATCACAAACGCTTTTGTTTGCAGACTGGCAAAATCACCAGACTTTGTAGTGAAACTATAACTTTCACTACTTGCTGTGCAAACAGAATAGTTTAAGAAAACAACTTATCCAAATATACTTAATACTTAGATTTCAACTGTTTAACACTGCTAACGATTTCTTAAGATTAATAGTAAACGTTAAATAAAACCATCTGCTAAATGAATAAATTGTTATTATATAATAATTATTGTTATATAAAGTAGGCTTAATATTGCCATCGGTTAATAAAATTGTGATATGGTTTCATCCCAAAAAAAGGAAATTCTGAACAGGTGGATGCCTTTTCTAAGTGTATCCTGTATGCTTTTGAAACCACATTTTTGTAATGACGCTCTGAGCGCAGAAATAAAACAAATTTGTAACATCTAAATTCATCTTTTCTTTAATTCTGTTTCAGGCTTGCTATGGCATTGTAAAAGTGCCAGTTGGAAACTGGTTGTGCAGGACATGTGTTCTTGGCATCAATCCTCAGTGCCTTCTGTGTCCCAAAAGAGGGGGTGCCATGAAGGCCACCAGGGCGGGCACCAAATGGGCTCATGTGAGCTGTGCACTCTGGATACCGGAAGTAAGTTGTGTCACAAGCTAAATGGAATCACAGCAACATTATATTTTGTTTGAATATGTTGGTATATTTATCCCACAAAGTTGATTTCAGAACAAGCTGCTTTTGCAGCTTAAAGGTGGGGTGTCCGATTTCTCTTAGCCGTTGCTGATGTTCAAATCACCAAAACAGACACACCCCATGTTTTGCTTTCGTCAGCGCTCGGCTCGACTAATGTCCGTTCTGTGCATTGTTCACCTTACTGCTTATTGGCTACAAGGTTGTTTTGGTACTCAGGCTGACTTTGTCTATATAATTCGGAATTCAGACACCCCATCTTTAATCATCCTGGTGTTTCACTTTAATTTTGACTTTAACATGCTGAATATGAAAATCACATACTTTTTTACCATTGATACTACTCAAAAAAACATTTTCACACATTTATACATTTCGGTATTATTACTCATAAATCACAAGGTACTGGCATAACACTTAGCTCAAAACAACATGAGATACTAAAAATGAGTAGTCCAGAGTTTCAGAGGTGTACATTTGATTGTTTTTGTCTTTTATGACTAATACTGTCGTGACGAACCAGGTTCCAGACGTAGTCACCCATCATCACTTTGTCCCATCTTCCCTGTGCTACAGACATTTCTAGAATTTTCTGAAAGTGACAATTTGAAAATAATTTTTTATTTGTAAAAAAAGGTTTTTGTCATGTACATGAAGTAAAAAAACATTGATGCTACATGAAAATAAATATTTCCACAATAATTAAAAGAACTATAAAAAGGTCAGCCGAAATTTATTTGTTAAACTGTGTAATTTATGTTGTGTAAAGTAAAATTTGCCTTTTTATGATCCCTTTAATGTTTTTTGTATGTATTTATTTACATTAACAAAGTAAATACATTAAAATATTTATGTATATGTGTGTGTTTAGGTGAGCATCGCATGTCCGGAAAGGATGGAACCCATCACCAAAGTGTCACACATTCCACCCAGTCGCTGGTCGCTCATATGTAGTGTCTGTAAAACCAAGACAGGAGCCTGCATTCAGGTAACACCTGAGCAAAGAAAACAGTTGTTCTGTATTCTAGAATGTATGTTATTAATGTTTTTAACACTCTCTCTTACCGTCCAGTGCTCGGTTAAAAACTGCACCATCCCTTTCCACGTCACTTGTGCTTTCGAGCACAGTCTGGAGATGAAGACCATCCTGGACGAAGGTGACGAAGTCAAGTTTAAATCCTACTGCCTGAAGCACAGCAAACCCAAAGCCGGAGAACCGGGCTTGAGTCCGGCCCGACACAAACCCCCAACCGAGACTGAGAAACTGGGCCTGAGGGCTCAGAAGCTTCAAGAGCTGGAGGAGGAGTTTTACACGCTTGTGCATCCTGAAGAAGTGGCCCTGGACCTGGGGCTCCCCCTTCACCTGCTGGACTTCATCTTTCAGTACTGGAAGCTGAAGAGGAAAAGCAACTTCAACAAGGCTTTGCTGCCACCTAAAGACGATAATGAAAATCTTTTGCTGCAGCCGCAGGAGGATAGCATCCACACACGCATGCGCATGTTCATGCATCTGCGCCAGGACCTGGAGCGGGTGGGTACTCCTGATGTTGGCATGATTAGGATTTTGCGTGTTGTGTTTGAAAAATACTTTAAAAATTGTATTGAAAAATATTGTATTCAAAGTTGCTTGAAAAATGTAATTAATCACAATACAAGATGTACATAATTTTGTCAGTGGATAAATAAGCTTTTTTGCTGCTAGGAGTAGATATGGCAGTTACCAGCAAATGCTTGCAGGGCAATGCCAACCAGCTAAACCTTTATATTCTTAGTTTCTACACTAGTTAATGGCTAAAATCATAAAAAACACACAACTCGGGATGCCTGCTTATTTGCTAAGTTCAGTCACCGCTTCTGTGTCTCCGACGCTCAATTTGATTCAGTTTAGTTAACCAACTTTTTGGCTGAAACTTTGTATTCCTAATGAATGAAAGGAATTGTTCACCTTCAAAATTAAATAATTTTCATAATTGAATCACCCTGTTATCATTTTAGCCATGTGATTTTCTTTGTGAGGATTTTTCCATGTGAGTTGAAAAATGTTTGTTACCTAAAAACAATTGGTCCCCATTGAATTTCTGTTGTATGGACACAAAACCAATGCAAGTCAATGGGGATCAACTGTTTTCTGTTACCAACATTTTTCTAAATATATTCTGTTCTGCAGAAGAAAGAAAGTCGGCGAAATGAATAAATTGTACATTTATTTGCAACACAATGGAGACCAAACAGGTCTAATACTGGTCTAACTAATGCCTTCACAGCGTATGTTTTCTGATTGGTTAGGAAGCATTTCAAATGCATTATTCGCTTACTTTGTATGTTGCCTTCATAAAAGTTGGGCAACAAAAATAGTCAAAACTCAATATTGTCCTTTTAAGCTGTTTTGTACATTCCACTGGTGCGGGAAGTATAGTGCATGCTAACTGATCTGATCTTTATGCCTGTGTGGTTTATCAGGTGAGAAACTTGTGCTACATGGTGAGTCGAAGAGAAAAACTGAAGTTGTCTCAAAGTAAAGCTCAGGAGCAGATCTTCAATCTTCACGTCAAGCTCATCAACCAAGAGTTATCTGCAGGTAACAGACGCTTTCCTCATATTTGTTTGGAACGCGAAAATGAAATGCGGTACTGCTTAGTAATTTCTTCCGTTTTCATTGACAGGGCTTCCAGTATCTGGTTCTTTAGAGAACCTCTTAATCCACCCTCCTCCCAGGATAACCTTAAAACTCAAAATGCCCAAAGTGTCGCTTGGCAATGGCAAAACCAGCATCAAATCTGGTAACGGACCTTTGTGCCCAGATAATAGTGGTAATGTGTATGACCTCAGTGAGGGAAGCATCAGTCAGGGAAAACCTCAGCTCCATCAAGGTCGGGCCCGGGCGGAGGAGCGCGTTAACAGCCTCATCCCTAATTCCATCTACATTCGAAGAGACGGCGGCACTCCCCCCTTGGCCGTGAAGCAGACGGGCAAACCCCTGGCGCTGCAGGCGGCCCTCCACGGTCAGTCATCCAATGGGAATGGTAAATCCGAACAGGAGAAATCCCGTCAACCGAAATCCAATGGCATTATAGAGAAGCCTGTACGTCAAAGAGACAATTGCCAGGCGTCCACCGACCAGGAAACACGTACTGAGATTCCAGAGAAAGTTCAAGCAGGTGGGTTCCACAAAACCTCCCTGGAGCACTTCAGTAGATCCTTAAAAGAGGCCACTGTCAGTTTAGTACGGACTGAGGACCTCCGAGCTTTCGAAAAGAACGCACGCCAGTCCTCTGGCTTCACCAAACCCGTTGCTGGTGAGCGGCCACTAGGGGGCAGCAGAACGTACCAGGAAACCGATGGTTACTGCCCAGACGCAGAGCTCAGTGACTCTGAGCCCGAGGCTAAGAGAAGGTCCCGGCAGGGAGTTCGAGTGCAAAACCAGAGGAGTCCTGCTGGGGATTACGTCAAATCATCCGGAAGAACAAAACTGTCGTTTGGCTCGAGGACATCAGTGCAAAGGTGACAATCTTCAAAAGCAAAAGCTCAAACCCACTGCCACGAATTACCGTAAGTAGTCCAGTAATCAAAACTATCAGACTCGCCCTCTGGAAAATAGTTCTCCTCTGTTGAGGATCAGGCGGTAATCGCTGGAAAGAGGCGTTACAGAACCAGACCTCAGCCTTCCTGTGTGAGCAGTGTAGATACTTCTCACTAAAAAGAAGTGCCAAACAATTCTCTCTGATCGATTGGCACAGACTCATCAGTTTTCACGATGGGTCTGTCTTTTCATAATGGGTATTACTTCTTCCAGACCATAGTGTATCGCTAAAGAACACCATATAAACTTGGTCTTGTACTGTAGGTTTAATGGGTGTTGAAGCAATGTTTCTGTACATAATGACTTAAAAAAAATTATGAACCTCAGTTTTTAGACTGTATATAGTAGTTTGTGTTAAGATGTGGAATCTATTTTCCATGCGCTGAAACCTACTTTCTTACCGATATGGTTCTGCAAATAAATAAAGACTTGAGAACTCTGGGACAAATGTTTGTTCTGAGTATCTGAGTTTGGCTGTCAATTCATTTGGTTTTTCACCACTGTTTTATCTGTCTTTCCGCTGTGTTCTCTCCTTTTTTGCTCTTTTGCATTGACTGTTTTTAATGTCAGGATTAGTCATCTTTGCTGATTTTTTGCAGATAGTGTTACAGTTAAATTTTCACTCATCCCACAGCGTTTACTGTCTTACAATAATGCACATCAATGAAAAAAAGACACCACAATACCATACACATACACGTCCAACTGCAACTTCCACTTCCTAAATGTTAAGGTCTACTTAAATTAAATCATTCTCAGGATGTGATACTCAAAGTCTTCTATTTGATGGCAAAAGTTGGTATTTAAAATATGGTGAGGATCAGACATATTTGCACATCATATTGTCATCTGTTGCCATTTGTTAATATTTTAAACATAACATCATTTTTTTAGCTTTGATAATAAATAACATGTCAGGACACAAATGACTGCTTTTGTTTCAACACCCTGTCAGGGTTTCATTTATGAATGACCATTTGTAAGTAATCCGGTGCTGTATGATGCGCATTTGCACGCATACAGAACAAATCATGTCATATTGAATAAACCCATAACCAACATTATTTGATCACACGCATCAACGCTTTTATTACAACAGCCCTTGAATGGTCCATTGGTCTTACCAGAGTTTTAAAGAGAAAGTGACAGTCTAGTTTCTGTACTTGGAATTCTATTATTTTAACTATGCATGTGCGTTTTACTTAACTGTCTTTTGGCAGCACAAAAAAATGGTCTGTTAATTTGACATGTAATGAAGTGAAGTTTTACAACCATGTCATGCATTCCAGTGTTAAGCTCAGGAGAAATGGACCTTATTTGGGCATTAAAGACTACTCAAGTGTGAACATGACCTGCCAATGTAGCCAAATAAAGTGGTATAATTTTCAGTAAGACCAGCTCTGTACTTTTTAAAACATATTCTCTATATTGTTTTTCCAGTTAGATTTGAATTGATATTGTTAGCTTATTTCATGTCCATCACTTGTGTATCCGTATCCTAAAGGAAGTGCCACTTTCATCTGCGTGTGCACTCACATTAAACATAGATTCATCAATCTGTCGTTTTTGTTATGTGTTCTAATAGCTTCACAGGAAATGACTCCAGCAGTGTTACACAGCGAAGAGCACCATCCAGCAGGAAATACTGTAATGCATGGGCGAATACTCCCTTTCACATTGTATTCCTATAACATTGACAGCACGCGATGAGAAATGTTATGAAGCAATAACAGACTCGCATTTCTATAATTCTGTTGAAAAATAACCAAACAATCCAGACTTTCACAGTTTGGACATTTTCTAAAAGAATCATATTTTGCGTTCGACGGAAGAAAGTAATACCGATTTGGAATAACTTTTAGGTGAGCAAGTGATGCAGCAACTGTAAGATTCAATTTTTTGTTCCACTGAAGAAGCATTTGTCAGAACATTCGTACTCATTTGTAATAATGAAAGTGATATATTTGTATTTACAGACCAGAATAAAAATAATATTTTGAGCTAATTTAGCCAAGATAGGTAATGATTTTATTTAATATTACTCTGATAGTGTTTGACTTACGAATTATACAGTCATTCACATATGCCATGAGGGTGAGGGTTTTTGGGTGAACTATTAATTTAAAGCATGTCCTGATTCTTTGTGTACATGGCTCGACCTTTTGCACTTCCAATTATGAGGTCACAAATCGTGTTTGTAAAAAGGTTCAAATGTGCTAATATGTACTGCCATTTTTCATTACCATCACACTTTTCCAAGTGCCCTCTGGCTATTCTACATCAAAGTGTTCTCTACATTCTCTCCGCTCCAAAAAACACTATTTCTGCACTCTGTGGGGTTTTCCTGGGGCGGTACCGGTCCGGTCTCCTCCTGCACACTTAGATAGCCAGATAATGAGTTTATGGCTTACATTTAAACGCGTTTAGAAATAGAGAACGCATTTACTGTTGGTCGCAGGGCAACAAATGAAAACCCTGACTCTTACTGTAGTGGATTCTCAGAACGCAGTATTGCTGTGAACAGTCATTTCTATTTCACTTGAACAATGCTGTACTGTTATTTATGTTATTGGGCTTTAACAGTTTATCCAGACTTCACTGATTTTGTTTGGGTGAGCAGCTGCTGTGTTAGCTCTCACAGATGTGCTTCAGTGCTGCCTAAGGTTTATTGATCATTGGTGAAATGGCTGAGTTTGAAATCAGCACAGCACACCTTCTGTTGAGTGTGATATACAGTATACAGTAAATCATAGATTCTAAAAAAAACTCCACATCTGCAGTATTAGATCAGTCAGGAAGAAACTGCAGTATAATGGTTATTATTGCTAAATATACACTTACAAAATATTTGACAGCAGAAAGCCATGAATCAAGCATTCCAGGGAGCTGTGTAATAAAATTGTAAATTGTTCTAAGTGGTGCATGGCATGCTTAATTTACTCCCATTCAGGCCAAACAATTTAAAGCTAAACAAGCTAAAACTGCTCCTTGTTGTTTAATAAAATCCAAGTCCTCAGGTACCCATCAAAAAAGGCAGATGCAGGCGACACAAAAGTTATCCCGCTCCTTACAATACATTGAGGTCTTATGAAGACCTCATATAAAACATTACCACCAGTAACATCATAATAAATGAGGATGCCGATGTGATGATGTCACAAGGAGCGCCGGTGCCAATGTGATGATGTCAAAAAAGATCTATGATGTCATACCGAGTAATGATTTCATAATGAAGGATAATGTGTGAGGCTTAATGATTGATGATGTCACAATGGCTGGAAGTGATGATAATGTCAATTATGTCATCATGGATTGTGATGTAATAATTAATGATGTCACAATGGTGAGAAGTGTTTATTTACATTTACATTTAGTTAGCAGATTCTGTATGAATGTACAAATGAATGTCATAAATGATCTCATAATGAGTGATGTCAGTGAAACGTATCAATGATGGCAAGCCCATTGGGACACTGTCATGCCATAAAATCCTCGTGCATGTTTAGCGCAAGTTGCATGTTAATGTGATGAAAACACATGCACAAAAGTACTCTGTAATTCAAGGCATTGAAGGACTTCCACCAGACCAGAAGATTGAATCCCATTTGCTTCTATTCTGTAAATGAACATTACACTATTCTTATTGCTTCTAAACAATCAGCATAATGTGAAAAAGTCCGATTGTGCTGTAGTATATTTCACAAAGTCTTCAGAAAGGGGGTTGTGACATAATACAGCACATAGAAATGCTGGTTTTAAGAACGCCAGTGGGGAAAGTGAACTGGAGCCATTGTGCCATCTGGATGAGATTGGCGTTGTCAAGTTGGGAATAATTAAACTCCACTTTGGAGCTGGAATGAATAGGAATAGCAGTAATACATTACGTCTTTGTTTCGACAGTTTTTGTTGGAATGACAAACAGACCATTGTAATGTAACACATTAGTCTTCATGATATGATGCCTTGTTGAGTGTATAATGTAGCACTGCTCAACGCAGGAAGGAGAAAAGTCCCGCGTCATCGCGAAACACTGTATCTCCCCTGAGGTCGGCAGTTTCCCATTCATCCTCTACACACCCTGCCTCGCCAACCCAAACAATGTATTAAAGAACGAAACTTGCGAAACAAGACGGTGGCGCATTGTGTATTAAAGAAAACTGACAGGGTCATTTATCACACATACTATTGTTTCCTTAAATAGTACACCAGCATTTCTGCCTACACATGAAACGCCTCTTTCGCCTTACGCAAATTTATGAATCCTACTATGGGTATTACTGATGGTTCAAAAATTAATATTCATACGACAAGTTTTGCCATTGGTAACTTCGCCAAACGTCTAACGCCCACTTACGAACGTCTGATGTTTAAACAAATCATTTCGTTCTACCGAGCGAGCGTCTGGTTGCGTAATTAATATTCATGAGTCAAGCCTTCGCCGTAGTACGCCTGAAGCTGTCAGACTGGCCGGGTGGAGAATGCAGTGGACAAGCGCATGCTTTTTATCATCTTTATTTTACCCTTAACGTTATATCTCTCCGAGCAAGACACGGTCGAAACGTCAAGCAATGAATACGTGTGTTAAACGATCGATAGGGAAGGGACTCTCTGAAACGAGCTGAATTTCAAGGAGAAGAGAGTTCTTCCAGACTATTTCGGTTGTCTTCACCTCGGGATCTTGTTTTGGATACCGAGCCCGGTTAAACCTTACACCGCGAACTATCATTGTCACTTTTACGCGATGTTTTTGGAATCGACGAACTGGACGGATATCTCGTTTCCTTACATCTGAGTCTGATGGAGCCGGTATAAGTCGTAACGTCACTCACCCGACAGCTTTCTCGTTTAAAACATTTTCAAAGATTTTGGTCGGGACTAGGATCTTAAATTACAAATCTGGTAAATCCTACGGCAATGAATCCTACGTGAATTGTTCCCTCCCCAGGGTTCCTCGTTCGAATTTAAATGACGTCCTTCATTTGAATACGCACTATTCTGCCATCTCTGTTTTTACTGAATTTGAATGTTGCGAGAATTACTTGAAATGTAGTTCATTCAAATTAGTCTCGAAAAATGAATTGAATTCACCCACCTTTTAATTTCTCACAGTAATCCAAGATGACATCGGAGGTCAGCCAAGTGTCGTTGAGGGAGCTTCCCATGGACAACTGGATGGCCCATCTGCCTAGTGCAATGTGGGATACCCCTCTCTGTTTCATGGCTATTCCAGGTACCTAATCTAGCCCTTTAATTGATACATTCACAAAATGAAAGCATTCGCTTTGTATGCATATTACAGTACTAAACATTTATGAACTTTCCGCATTGTTGTCTTGAAGAGCTATATTGTCTGAAAAAGGCTTACCTTGAAGCTTTGATAATGCTCGTGACATTCAAGCACTAAGCTTGGATGTGTTAAGACTAGGTAGTGAAATATTATTTGTGGTCGCGTTGTCATTTTGGTAATAGACTATGAATTTTTAGGAAGCCATAATGCAATAACTTACTGTCTGGACAAAAATGACCGGTCCCCTGTGGACCTCACCCAGCCGGATATGCTGCAAAAGCTGGACAAGTATATGAAGCCCCTCATACGACCGTTTGTGTACAAGTGGGCAATAGCGCAGGTATAGTAGTCACCCCTAACACAGTTTTCAAGTGTATTTGCAGTTTTTTTATATATCTTTATCAACATTTGTAGAGCACAAGTCTCTCAGTATACAAACCGAAACAGTGCTCGAATTGAATCAACTCTTATGGGGGGTCCCCACCATAAGACTTTTTTTGGTGGGGGTTAGTCTCGCCATATACAATTTATACAAAACACACAATATATTTAATCATAATATGCATAACTATATATTATTTATTAAAAACCGGCTTAGATAAAAGAACAGGCTTCTTTTACTGTATTTTGGATCGAAATCAATGAATGCTGGTGAACAGAAATTACTTTTGAACAGTAGTGTACGTCTAACAGAATAATTCACGCATTATTTACTAATGTAGTATTTACTATTTTCCCTAAAAACTACCGGATAGACACTTTGTCATAATAATGTTTGTTCCAAAAGATTAGTTTATTAGATATTAAAAATATAAATTGTGACAAGACCAGTCAGTCTGTGTGTTAGTGTTGTATGGATTTTTCAACCCTTTCAGTCCGAAAGTCTGCTTTACTCAGGAACTAACTATGGCTATCAATATGTCATTGTCCTGTTTTACGAAAGCAATGTTCCACTCGCTCCAAAGAAATAGACAGACACAAAGGGATGGTTATTTCACTTTAAATGGTTTCACTCACTGTTTCTTGTTCAGAACTAGCTCGACTGGCACTGCATTGTTAATGAATGTGCTTTACATTATTTACCATAGGAGTGTAATGTTAGGGAGCAGTTGGATTCTGGCGTGAGATACTGTGACATGAGGATAGCACGTCGACCCAATGACAGCTCTGATGATCTCTACTTTTACCATGGTGTTTATACCACTATTACTGTGGAGGTAAGACAACTTACACATAAATACTGACTAATATGCATGTCAAAGATTAATATGAAAAGACTGTCATTTTTTAGCCAATTTGATATTTTATCATTGAATTTATCATGTAAATGTAATAGGAGTAATGTAATCTGAATAAAAATGTATTCAAATCAAATTATTTCTTTTTTTCTTGTGCTTTACAGACAGTATTAAAGGAGATCAGTGAGTGGCTAGATGTTCATCCAAAGGAAGTTGTCATCCTCTCATTAAGTCACTTCCAGGGCCTCTCTCAAGAACTTCACTCACAGCTTGTCTCAACTATAAAGAGCGTTTTTGATTCCAAACTGTGCCCCAAAACGGTACGCGTCCATTGTCATTGTTAAATTTTCAGAAACAAAATTTAAAGAAATCACAAAGAAATTAATTTATCTATCAGGAATGTGTGACGCTACGGAATTTATGGAGCCGGGGTTTTCAAGTTATCATTTCTTATGAGCACAATGTCGCCAACTGCCACCATGATCTCTGGTCCCACATTCCTTATTGGTGGGCCAACAAGTCCAAAGCTGAAGCCCTGATTGAGGAATTTGAACGTAGAAAACAAAATGGACGACCAGGTAACCATTCTTTCTTATTCAGGTGTTTTATTGTTAAAGGAAAGGTTCACCTGAAAATCGAAATTGTGCTCACCCACATGATGTTCAACGTGTTTTAAGACCTCCCGGCTTCTTTGGAACACAAATGAAGATATTTTAGGGACGTCCGAGAGATTTCAAGGCCTCCTCATAGACATCATGATTATAGTTGTTTTCAAGGTCCAGAAAAGTACTAAATAACTTGTTAAATTGTTTTTTTAAGCAGGAGGATATATTTTTATATATTACATAAACTAAAATTCAATTGAGCCACTATGAGCGTATGGACCAATTTAGCAATGTCTTTTGTACTTTTCTGGACTTTGACAACAACTATAACCATGATGTGGGAGGAGGCCTTGAAATCTCTCGGTTGTCCCTAAAATATATTTATTTGTGTTCCGAAGACACTGGGAGGTCTTACAACATGTTGAACATCATGTGGATGAGTGAAAAATAAGACAATTTTGAAAAAGTTCTCACATACATTGTTTTCCACAGGAGGGTTCTTTGTGACCGGCATCAATCTTACTGAAGATCTGAAGTACATATGCTCCCATCCTACAGAATCGCTGAAGGATATGGTGATGTCTACATATCCCACATTACTTGGCTGGGTCAGACAGCAGAAGCCTGGCTCTAGAACCGGCTCTCTCAACATCATTGCTGGGGACTTTGTGACCGAGAGTAAATTCGTACCAACTGTTATAGCACTAAATGAACATCTGTTTGAAGGGACTACTTGATTGGTCTTCACAATGTATTTAATGTTTGATGTAGGATTTTTTTTATTCCTGTGATGGACTTTTTTTACTAGTCAAGTATGACAAATATGACTTTGAACTTGTTGTGATGATGAATAATAGGTGTTTAAGCACAAGTAACGGTGGATAATTTTAAGTTACGGGTAGAATAATGCATTGATTTTATGACTTGAAATTGCTATCTTACTAAGCTTACTTATGCAGTGCCCACTATATACCTCTGATCTTGCAATATTGTAAGCACATTTTAAGCGCCTGGTTCCTGCAGGATCTTATTATAAGGATCCAGGGTGTCACAGCATTAAAACACTCACCAGTCAGAAGCACAATGTTACACAGAGGGATACAATAAGTCATTTTTACATTTTTTCAAAAGCAGTGCCGATGACTTCTCAGTACACAGATGAGACTATCAAACACTCAGGATTGTGCATTCTTTATTATATGGTCTTTTCAGTTCACTCCTTCATGGAATGGTAACATGGTTGATGTATGTACTATATGTGCATGGTATGAGCACTCATGAAGCATGAAGAGACTGCAAAATATGCATATTTCTCTGTCATAGAAGCATGCCATTTAAATCAGACAAAATCTCCCTTATAAAATATAAAAACACCATGCTATCCCAACTATCAGAATGTTTGAATGGTGTATGTAGTATGCAATGCCACATTTAATAACTGAAAGTTTCAAATAAAGAGAATGAACACTTTTTCTGTGAAATTGTTGGGTTCAAATCGATCTATTCCATCGTATGTATTCATAAAGGTATTCATAGTTTCATCATCAAACAGTCCGAGAACTGTTTTTGGTTTACAAACATTCATCCAAATATCTTTCTCTGTGTTCACCCAAACAAAGAAATGTATTTAATTTAGGTAGAGAGTGAGTAATTCATGACAGATTTTTGGGTGAACTATCCCTTTAAATAGAATCATTATCACCAAACACTTTATTACAGAAAAAACTAAAACTGAGGGACAAAAAAAGCTGAAGAGGAAAAACGAGGCAAAAGATGTGGAACACCACATTTCCGTAATTATAGGGCTGATTTTATAAAGATGAACAGAACTATACTTTCACATTTAAAATTGGAATAATCCAATTTCAAATGAATTAAAAAACATGTTTTACTTGAACTAAAAACGTGTACTTCAGCACAGCACGACAGAAAAAAAGCGTGAAAGAACGTAACAGGGAAGCAGGAAATAAACTGGTCGAGCACGCTATGCATTCTCTCATCTCCGGCATTCGTTTAATCTTTCCTAACACCCCCAGAAAACTTTCGCAAAGCACGAAGTTGAGCAACTAAAGTTGGGGGGTCATTTCTTATTTAAGAACCTGGGCTTTGGACTCCTTTATCTGCGTTATCAGCTGTTTAGCTCAAACGCGGAATGTTTCAGCGGAGGGTCCGCATTCGTTTTGGATTTAAACGCACACATAGACGCATTTCTTAAAAGAATCTTTATAAAGTCAAACAGACTTGTGATAAATGGAGCGCATTAGAGAGACAGCAACCAGTGTGGAGAACTGGATGTCGTCTTTGCCAGAGAAACTGTGGAATGTCCCTTTAACAAATCTCTCGATCCCAGGTGAGACCCGCCTTTTCTCACAGAAGACTTACGTTTGTTTCGTATGACCTGAATAATATAGAATATATATATGTTAGTTCTAATGAATTTACAATTTTAAATAATCTTTTATCATTTATTTTGCAATTTGATAATTGCCGGATTATAGCCTCAGTGGAATGCATTGCTGCAATGTTTAGTCAACAACATTGTTGCAACCAAATCAATAAGCCTCACTTGTTTACAGGTAGCCATGACGCAATGAGCTACTGTCTGGATATCGCTTCTCCATTGCTCAGATCAGAGTCAGAGACCTTCAGGTTACTGGATAGAGCTTTCTGCTGTTTTACTCGCCCAGCTATTTACAAATGGGCCACTACACAGGCAAGCAACAACAATTCCGTATCGGTTGTATTGAGTGACTAGAGTTTAGTCCACATGAAAATGAGAATTCTGCACGAACTCGTACTCAAGTTGTTCCAAACCTGAATAAATGTATTTGTTCTTTTGAACACAAAGAAAGATATTTGGATGAATGTTAGCGACTGAGATTTCTGGGCCACCATTGACTACCATCGTATAAATAATTTTTTTTGAAGAATTAAGGAGAACAGACAGTTCTGGGGCACCATTGACTCCCAAAATCTCCTAAATACAGGTTTGGAACTACATAAGGGTGAATTTTTTAAATACCTAATGTCTTCCTCACAGTTCTTACGGTCTTCTGTCTTTGTAACAGGCAATGTAACATATATTTACACCATCCTATCAAGCTTATTATGTTGCGAACAACATTTTCAGGTGCAGAACATTGTGGAGCAACTTAACGCAGGCATTCGATACTTTGATCTCCGAATTGCCCACAAACAGTATGATTCTTCAAATGAGCTTTACTTTACTCATGTGATTTACACACATGCAACTGTCGTTGTAAGTACAAACAAATGGCGCCTTGGTTTAGCTACGTTGTGTATTTTCTCTTCTGTCTTTAACATTTCCTGTTGTCTTATAGGAAACTCTACAAACAGTTGCTTCGTGGCTTGAATCTCACCCTAAAGAAATAGTCATCCTGGCTTGTCGTCATTTTGAAGGAATGGATCACAAACGTCATGAGGATTTTATCTATTCCCTGAAGAAAATCTTTGGCTGTAAGCTGTGCCCTTGCAATGTAAGAGACAATTTGGATTTGTAATTCGTTCGGGCACTACATGCCTGTGTATGTATTTTTTAAAAGACAAAATGCTGATTCATTTAGTTATAACTTAATATCTCACCTAACTTCAGCAAACAGTGTAAAATTGCACCATTCTTGAAATGTTTCCACAACTGATTCGTCTTCGTTTTAAATGCCTGTGCAAAACATATATAGGAAGCAGTTTTAACCTTGCACAGCCTATGGACATCAGGCTATCAAGTTGTACTGTCATACGACGACCAATCTGCGGTGCGCCATAAGGAGCTGTGGCCTCCTATCCCGTACCATTGGGCCAACAAGCCTAATGCTGAAGAACTGATCCAGTATGTGGAATGGCAGAAGGAACTTGGTCGACCGGGTGAGAAAAAAAATAAGGAATTATTTCTAAATAAACTTTGACTGTTTATATAATAATGTTGTACATTTACTTAGAATTTCCCACATATAAGTACATCTTTTTGTTGTGCAGAAGGGTTCTTCATAACAGGCCTTAATCTGACAACGGATAGATGTTTTATTGCCTCGCACCCTCGGGTGTCTCTTTTAACTCTCACCATGGAAAACTGGGACTGCTTGAGGAGATGGCTGGAGGATCAGAAACCAGGAGCTGATTCAAGAAGTATGAACATCGTAGCGGGCGACTTCGTTGGACCCGTACCATTCTGCTCGCTTGTTATTGATCTCAACAATACTCTGCTTTAGTCAAGGAGTTGGCAAGGCAAAATGTTTTAGGTGTCGGTTATGGAATATCATGCATCTCGAAATAAGTTACAAACTCTAAATAAACAAATGCAAAAAGCTTTCTACAGGCTTAGCAGTGTCTAATGCAGTTTATGATGCCGAAATGCTGATATTGCATAATATGTTATGTAAACATATGCATTTTATTTTAAACGGTACAGTTTCATTGTTTTACTCAAACTTTATGATGTTAAAAACTACTATTGTATATGTTCGATTGCAAGATTGTTTACATTACACAAATCCAGTTTATTTGTATAAAGGTTTGAGTGCATGTTTAGCAAATAAATATTTACACATCATTGTGTGACAACTAGTGCATCATGTCAATGATTCCAGATGATGTAGTTCTGGCTGTGAAAAGGGGCCGTCTCTTGCTAGGTGACCTGAAACAGCTTCCTATAGCGGCCATATGCAGCTTGGCTAATAATGACCATGACGTTGGCCGTACAATTGTCTCCCACATCATCCACTGCCTGAACTGTCGCTTCCTTATACAGCCAACTGTGAAAGGCAAAGGGCACAACACTGACACATTTGTGGATTAAAATGGATGTGTATTCATATACATTTATTTACCCAACACTTACGCTAATTGGGGGCTGTTGAGCTGCACATTAAGGGTCATCGTTTTTTTGCCAGTAGACCTCACAACAGCGTCTTCAATCTTTTCGTTTAATACATCCAATCCGTGCTGTTTAAGAGCTGATATAGAAATAACTCCAGGATCACTGGTCTGGTATCTGTAGACCAACATACAAAAAAAACACTAGAAAACCTGCCACCAGGATACAAGTTGCTATGGTATTACTATAGTATTAAGTTATAGTTGTTTTCCAGTTACAAAAATGTTGCAACGATGGTTAATACGTGGTCCAAAGTTAGTAAATGCATGAGCTAACATGAAATAACAACAACCAATAGTTTTTTAGCAGTTTTTCCGTTTAGGGCTACTGTAGAAACAAGAAACATTACACCTTTGAAGACATAGTTTTGTCTATTATATTGCATTTCTGTCAAAAGATCCTCCATAATATCACAGATTGCACCTATAATAGCAGTTAATGCAAATACAATTGTAGATGTTAGTTCATCTACGGTGTATGAATTATAATTTACCGTTACAATTTAGGATTTTAGAAATGTATTAGTAAATGCTGAAACAATCATGAACTAATATTAATCAATGCTGTATAAGTATTGTTCATTTTTAGTTTGTGTTAGCTAATGCGTGATATGTTAACAAATATAACCTTATTGTAAAGTGTTACTTAATTTTTTTTATGAAATTCTGGTTCCTATATGGCACAGCCTCCCTTCATTTATATAGACGCAATATTTTCATCATCAAATCGCCTATAATTAGCCTAATCATGCAAATAAATATCACCTCTCCAAACAATCCACAATTTTAGATATTATTCATGCATATGTTATGTAAGTCTAATAAAGCTTAACACTTTACTTTTCATTTTTTTAGGTTTGTTCAAATCCCTATGCTGAAGAATGAGCAACAGTAATAATTTGCAAGTACAATATGGGAAAATCTCAAATGAATATGTATTTCTAAATGATGCTGGTGCAAAAAAGCAGAAGAAAGCAATGTCTCACCCTTCAATGAGGTCAATCTTGTTGTGCACCTCTATTATAGTGTTGAATAATCTTTCTGGAATATGAAGATTCTTCAGTACATTCAGTACATTCACCTTTTGATTAACAGTTTCGGGATGACTAATGTCTCTCACATGAATTATAAGGTCCTGCCCAAGAAAAAGCATAAACATTTTCTAAAACACTGTTAAAGGACTAGTTCCCGTTCTAAATGAAAATTCATTTCTTCATTTACTCAACACCCACTTGTCATTGCAAAGCTGTATGACTTTCTTTCTTCTGTAGTACACAAAAGAAGATATTTTGAAAAATGTCGGTAACAGAAAACCACTGTTCCCCATTGACTTCTATTGTATCAACACAAAACCAGTCAATGGGGACCAACGGTTTTCTCTTACCAACATTTTCGAAATATCTTTTATTTTGTGTTTTCAGAATTTTCATTTTGAAGGCGAACTATTCCTTTAATAATAAACTAACTAATTTTATACAGCATTTTCATGCATTCCAGATACATACAGAATGTGCCACATCTTCCAGGGTGGCAGAAAACGAGTCAATAAGCTGGTGAGGGAGCTGGGATAAAAATCCAATTGTATCCACATACAGTACAGTCATGTGACTGGGCAGCAGTCCTGCATGTACTGTTACATCCAAAGTGGCAAAGAGCTGGTCCTTAGGCTGGAGACCAGCGTCCCCGGTCAGTGCTTTAATCAGAGTCGTTTTACCTTCGGACATAAATTGTTAATACGGTTTACGCAAATTTTCATCATAGACTAAGGGGAAAAATTGTTGTCCAAACCTCACCACAGTTAGTGTAGCCCATGACGGAGACTGTAGGAAAATCTTTGTGCTTTCGATGGGAGCGGAGCAGGTGCCTCTTCCTCCGAAGTCGTTCCAGGGCCGAGCGGATCTTCAGCTCCCTCTCCTTCAACAACCGCTGCTGCACTTCATACAGGGTTTCCCCTACAGAAGCCACATTAAAGTGACAGTTCACTCAAAAATTACAATTCTGTCAACATTTGCTCACCCTCATGTAATTTCATAGCTGTATGGATTATATATATTATATATTGTTATATTTGTTCTGAAGAAAGACACAAAGAAAGATATTTTGAAGATGTTAGTTCATCTACGGTGTATGAACTATTATTAAAAGTAACAACTTTGGATTTGAAAAATGTATTAATAAATGCTGAAACAAACATGAACTAATATTAATAAATGCTGTTTAACTCCATTTCAAAACACTTTTAAGGAAATATCTTTATTTCTATTATTAACTTTGTGTGTGTTTATTTGTACAGCTGCATTGATACAATTCAAATGATTAAAAACACTATAAATAAGTATGTGACTAGACTCTTCTTGTCCTTACCTGAGCCCATGATGTACCTTGAGCCGCCACCTTGCTGATCTAAATTTTCAACTTCATTTCTCAGCCGTGACCTTAAGAGTTCAAATACGTAGCATGTAAATTATTTAACAAAATAAAAACGTTACTTTTTTGTAACAAGCTATACATAAAAAATTTAACTTTACCTGAGCAAGGGAATCTCTGCCAAAGAGATCTGCAGTTTGGCTTCTTTAGTTCTTGCATTGCAGCGGAAAATATGCAGAACAAGAGAGTATCTGTCCAGAACTTTTACTCCCCAGGCTTCCTGTAGCTCTTTCTGGAACACACATACATTTACATTTATGCTTTTGGCAGACTTACATTGCATTCAAGGTACACGTTTTATTAACTGTGTTCCCTAGGAGTCAAACCTACAAACGAAAAACCTTAATTCAACATTTTGGCAGTTACAGTACAAGACACTCACTTCGGATGACGGAGAAAGACGCTCAACGTTCACAAAGACAGCTGTGACCCCAGCCGTCGCTCTGATCTTCTCTTTGCAACGTGTCAGAGCAGAGAAAAATGTCAATTCGTGTCATAAATACACTCTTATGTTTAATGCCAGTAAACCATATACCTGTGAGAGTCTGAAAGTTTCCCTTGCCAAATATTTTCGTCTTCTCTGGTGTCTTGGTGGAGAGGATAATCTTGTCAATAACAGTCCAGTTCCGCAAAGTGTTCACCAGACCTACAGCCTCATCCATTTGAAGTGCCGCTGTTAAATAAAACATGTCTGTTTTGTGCAATATCTAACATTTCATGATCTGGTTTAAAACCAGGATTTTAGTAAGAAGTATCCAATGAATTATGTTTTATATATATATATATAATCGGTGTGAATTGCAAAGATTTACCTGTGGTAAGATATTGCTTTTTGCTGCCCCATTTCACATTAGGATGAACAATGAAGATTCTGTTGTGGTCTTTTTCACCAATACCTGTGGCGATCTGTTGTTGAAACAGATCGTCTATTTCTGCCTCATCAATTTCATCTTCCTCCTCCTGTAAACTGTCCTGATCTGTACTTAGTTTTTTACTCTTGAATATGCAAGCTGTCATAGAGAAAGCCCTTGCTTGAAGACATGGGACTGATGATATTGCGTTTAAAGATTCAGTATTTAATCGTTGTTTAGTGAATGGTGACCTGCTACCCGCTTCAACAAATTGTGAGTTAGGTTTCGCAAAGTTCATGTACCATCTTCCGAGAACATGCTTTGTGGGAAATCGTCCCCAAGCAGTTTTACATAGAAATACGTGCTTGGTCAAGCAGTGTATCTTGTTCAAATCCATCCGCTCGGGTTACAGTAAAATGAATGTCAAAATCATTTTATATTAAACTATCCTAATGAAACAAAAACGAACTGACATAAACGAGCGTGATGCATGTTGTTTTGGTGCTTCTTCCTCTCTTGTGTTTAAGCAGGTCCGATAGATCTGACTCGCCACCTATAGGCTTGAAGCGGTAATAATAATAATATAAGTAATGTATGAAACGTAACTAGTATTTTAATGTGAAAGCATTATGTGAATCTAACGATTAAAAAGGGAAGGATTCCATATTCCGATTTTCCATCCACAAATGCCTAAAAAGATTTACGGTTGACAGAGGACTTTTATGCTGAAATGGCTTTAGTGGGCGGATGTTTCATTCGTGTTTTATTAGGCTTTTTTACTCTGCTGTCTTGATACTGTTACTCTATATTCCGTTGAACACTAATGTCTGGTATATTTAAAGCAATGTCAAGTAAGTATACTTTCATGTGCCTTTATCAGTTGAATCGTTAGCTACTTCACAGATATTGTTATTTTGCAATTAAACATAGTACGTTCACACTCTTAATTGCACTTTGTCGTCATCAGTTCTCCATGTCATACATTTCTGGCTTAACATATATGTTTGCGATGCACCTTAAAACAAATATTGAACATGTTTGGACATTTGCATGTTTTACTGCACCTACAGAATGTCCTGCACAAAAGTCTTTCAAAACAACAAAATTGGCAAGGGTTTAATGCAATGTATCACAGCCTTTTATTTAAAATATGTTTTAAATCTTGAATTGAATAGAAGTTCCTCTAACGAGAATCATTGATCCTGCTGTTGGTAATGAACAATCTCTTGTTGACCCTCTAGAGTTTCGTCTGGCTGTGGTGCAGTTACATGTGTCAAAGATTAAAGCTGACAACTTAGGAAGAGCACAAAAACTTGTGAAAGAGGCTGCAGGCCAAGGTGCAAAAGTTGTAGTTTTACCTGTAAGTATTATATTCTCAAATTCTATACAAATTGGGTGAGTTGTTATTAAATATACGTGTTTAGATGGTACACTCTGTCCCATAATGCTAAAGTAATCTATGTCAATCCAAAACAGAATATTTCAAGTTTGTACTTCATGCTTGTTTGTAGGAGTGCTTTAACTCCCCCTATGGAACCGGCTTCTTTGCTGAGTATGCTGAGAAGATCCCAGGAGAATCCACACAGGTGTTGTCAGAGGTGGCTAAGGAGTGTGGGATATATTTAGTGGGTGGTGAGACCTTCAGTCCCGAGCATCAGATTTGTTGAAGCATCACTGCCGAGTCATTATTTCCTAATATCTATGCGTGTTGTAGGATCCATACCCGAAGAGGATGGAGGGAAGCTCTATAACACCTGCTCTGTTTTTGGTCCCGATGGAAAGCTGCTTGTCAAACACAGAAAGGTCAGAAAGGACACATAAATCAAACAAATAAACTAATGGTCAGCGGTTTATTTAGCTACATTTCGGTTATCAATGTCAAGGTATTTCCAGGCATCATACATCTAGAGATAAATCAGTTGGTTTATGAGAACTTATGCTAAGGGTATAGTTGTGGAATTCATAATGTTCATTGTACATCTCTGCAGATTCATCTCTTTGATATTGACGTACCTGGAAAAATCCGTTTTCAGGAGTCTGAAACACTGAGTCCTGGAAACAGCTTGTCTATATTTGAAACCCGTGGGTTTTTATTTTATAATAAATTTTGATCTAACATCTATTTTTTTGATGTTTCATAATTTGACGTGTCTGGTGTTGTTTGCAGCGTTTTGTAAAGTAGGTGTGGGCATTTGCTATGACATTCGCTTTGCGGAGCTCGCACAGATCTATGCCAGAAAAGGTGATAGATCTTAAAATATCACATCTAATTAAAGGTATTGTCGAATAAAATGTATTTAAATATACTTTGTATATTCCGTCATTTTATTCTCTGTAGGTTGCCAACTTTTGGTATATCCTGGTGCTTTTAATATGACCACAGGGCCGGCTCACTGGGAGCTGCTGCAGAGAGGGAGGTCAGTATCCAAAACATTCCTTTGATGCTATGTTCCTCGTGTCCCTCATTAGGAAATGTTGTGTTCTCTTGACAGAGCTGTAGACAATCAAGTCTATATTGCCACAGCTTCCCCAGCCAGAGATGAGACTGCTAGCTATGTGGCCTGGGGTCACAGCTCTGTGGTTAACCCTTGGTAAGGACTCTCTCATCTTTGTCTCATTAGTTACATAGTTACCATGGTAACCGTGTCTTTTTTCACACAGGGGTGAGGTCATTTCGAAAGCTTGGTCAGAGGAGGCTATTGTGTATGCTGACATAGGTGAGTCATTTTTTTATTATTTGATGATATTGTAAGTTAATTCATAAATCATAATTCAATAGATTATAAATAGATCTCTGTTCTTCCTTTTTCCTTGCAGACCTGCAGTATTTGTCTGATGTACGTCAGCAAATTCCGATCACCACGCAGAGAAGAAATGATATATATAGTGTGAGTGCTGTACAGGAGGGTTGAAGTGTGGTTTGTCATTTCAGAACTTCGGTTTATGTGAAGTCTTTGTTAAAGGCGGGACACTGTCAGCGCTTTGGTGTTAGATACAAGCTGACACCATCGGTCAGGGTCAATAAAAGAGATTTTAGGCAAAAGTGCCTCACGATTTGAGCTCTGCTTTTGATTCTGTAATCTTCAATGGAAATTTGCAGTATTAAAATAGTTTTCATTAATGAATGATGTCTGTTTAGTCATGTTTTGAATGTATGTTAAATAAACAATGTTGTTTAATTGGTGTTTTAGCACGGTGTATTCTTTGTGCTGTAGTGTTCTTTGTTGACATCCCTGAATCAGTATATCAACATTCAAGCACTCCAAGTTGGCCTATTAGCACAAAAAACATTTGGCTAATAGTGCCCCCCTGTGCTTACGTAAAACCTCTGCATGCAATCTGCAAAAATATGTACAGAAGGAAAAAGAAATACACAATTTGATTATTAGACAATACTTTGACATCAGCTTAATTTAGTAAATTAGTATTTAAAATGATTAAAACAATTCCAGAATTGACCTTAAAAGGAACCACAGGTATAGAGAGATGTATGGCTTAATACGTTGTACTATCCTTACACTACTAGCATTTATGGTTAGAAACATTTACATTTTACAGTTACATCAAGCAGTTGTGCCACATGCTGAGTGAGAGTCTAACATTTCTAATGTTGAATAAGGCATATCGGCACGATCACGTTGTCTTTGGCAATGTGATCATTGAAGGACAGCTGTTCATCAAATAGGACTCTGAGGTTCCTGGCTGTTTTGGAAGGAGTGATTGTGGTATTGCCAAGTTGGATGGTGAGATCGACCGGAAACAAGAGAAGTTCTGTCTTGGCTGGGTTCAACTGGAGGTGATGATCTTTCATCCGAGCTGAGATGTCTTCTAGACAGGCTGTTATGCGAGCTGCTACAGTGGTATCTTCTGGGTGAAAAAAGATGTAGATCTGGCTGTTGTCAGCATAACAGTGATATGAGAAATCGTGTGCCTGTATGATGGGTCCTAAGGATGTTGTGTAAATGGAAAAAAGCAGCGGTCCAAGCACCGATCCCGGAGGGACCCCAGTGATCATGTGGTGAGCAGTGGACAGCGAGCCCCTCCTTGACACCCTTAAGGATCTGCTATAGAGGTAGGATTTGAACCAACGGAGAGGAGAGCCTGAGATTCCTTGACATGACAGGGTTGCTAGCAGTATCTGGTAATTGACAGCTGTTTCTTAGTCTGCTGGATCTTGTCCGGAGGCACCGGAAGCGCCTACCGGAAGGCAGGAGAGTAAACAGTCTATGAGCGGGGTGAGAGGAGTCCTTGAGAATGATGCGAGCTCGACGCAGACAGCGTTTCTTCTGGATGTCCTCAATGGAAGAGATTTTATTCCCTGTGATGCGCTGGGCTGTTTTCCCGCTTTCTCACTGCAATGCCTTGCACTCAGCAACAGAACAGTTCCCGTACCAGACTGTGAGACAGTTGGTCAGGATACTCTCTATCGTGCAGCGATAGAAGTTCACCAGGATAGTTTCCTCAGAAAGAAGAGGCGCTGGGGAGCCTTCTTGCCCAGGAGTGAGGTGTTGGTGGTCCAGGACAGGTCCCCCAAAATATGGGTCCCCAGGAACTTAAAACTGGAAACACGTTCAACAGCCATCCCATTAATGTGGATGGGGTCGTGTGTGCCTTCTTTCGCCTTCCTGAAGTCAACGATGATCTCCTTTGTCTTGGAGGTGTTAAGGAGCAGGATGTTGTCTGAGCACCATGTGGCCAGGTGCCGGACCTCCTCCCTGTATGCAGTCTCATATTTGTTTCTGATGAGACCAATCACTGTTGTATCGTCTGACAACTTGATGAAGGAGTTAGATCCGTTCAAAGGCCTGCAGTCGAGTGTGAAAAGGGAGTAGAGAAAGGGGCTCAGTACGCAGCCCTGTAGTACACCAGTGTTGAGGGTGATGGTGGTGGAGCAGATGTGGCCTAACCCTAACAAGCTGAGGCCTGTTCGTCAAGAAATCCATAATCCAGATGAAGGTAGAGTTGTTAATGCCTAGGTTTCCCAGTTTGATGATTAGCTTGGAAGGGATGACGGTATTGAATGCAGAGCTGAAGTCTACAAACAGCATGCATGCATAAGTGTCCTCATTGTCCAGATGTGTGAGCACGGAGTGCAGCGCCATGGACACTGCATCATCTGTGCTCCTATTGCTACGGTAGGCAAATTGGTATGGGTCCAGTCTGGTGTTTTGAAGCCAGCCTGCTCATCATCCAGTAGTTTGTTCTGGGATAGGTAGGAAGACACCTGGTTGAAAACTGCCCTTTCAAGAGTTTTTGCAATAAATGGGAGGAGAGAGACAGGTCTGTAACTGTCGGTAGTAGAGGGGTCCAATGCTGGTTTCATAAGTAGGGGCGTGACCTGGGCCTGTTTGAATGTGGATGGAAAAGTGCCGGTGGGCCGGTAAGTGTTGATGATGTGTGTGAGTGAGGGGATTGGGTCAAGGGGACAGGTGGTGGGGTGGCTGGAGAGAAGTCTGGTGACATCAGTGTCAGTCAGTGGGGCGAAAGAGGAGAGTTTGATGTTTGAAGTGAGAGTAGTGTGTACCAAGGTCTGAGGGGCTGGGAATTGTTTGCTGATGGATGATGTCAGAAGTCAGAAGCATAAGGTTTGTCCAGGTGGATGTTGAAGTCCCCAAAGACTACAAGAGGGCCGTCATCCTCCGGGAATGATGAGAGCAGCACATCTAACTCTTCAATGAAGTTGTGAAGAGGACCTGGGGGTTGTAAACTACAACAATGCTGTTCTTAGTGGGAGAAGTGATATTAACAGCGTGGTATTCAAATGAATAGTTGTTGTATAGGCAAGAGTGTGGAATATTTCCAATTATTGTTGATAAGCAAACCTCCTCCTCTTACAGTTTGTGATAAGCAAACCTCCTCCTCTTACAGTTTGGCGGGGAGAGTGAGAGGAGTTTGAGGAGCAGCAGGTGTTGCAGAGTCCTTAGGACAAAACCATGTCTAAGTAAGACCTAGAATGTGAATGTCAGACTGGCTGGCAAAGGCATGGATGAAGTCAGTCTTGACGCATCAAATAGGCCTATTTTCATTTCCTTAAAAAAACCTAAATGCAATGCTCATTTTATACCAAGGAGGTCGCCATTTTCTTTTTCGATGAAGTCATCTGTTTGCACGCACAGGCTGCCAAACACACTTTTTCTGGAGGTGCCTTTTAAGAACAAAAACAACAATGCTAAAATAATAAAAAGGAAAAGACAGAGCTTTAAAGCTGTTATGCGACTGACTGACTGACTGACTGACTGACTGACTGACTGACTGACTGACTGACTGACTGACTGACTGACTGACTGACTGACTGACTGACTGAATGACTGACTGACTGTCTGTCTGTCTGTCTGTCTTCAACGCCGGAGACACTAATAGCGTACACCCCACAACCGAGGTCCCGAACACCCAAACAGCCTGTCAGAGAACCTTTTTATCTGCTTAAAAATGGATCACCTGTGCACTTCAATTTCACCCACTCACATTACCTACGGGACACATTCATACATCCCTCACATCACAATATTTTTCCAAAGTTTATGAAAACTGTGACAGTTATACTGTTTTTCATTTCACATTTATGCCATGTTTGATTTTTTAAAGTCAAACATTAGATTGTTTTGATTATGTAAGCATTTTATTTCTGTGTGGCACGACTGAATGAGGTCAAACTTCAAGATCAAACGGGTTGTAAATCATTATGTTTATCACAAGATGTTTGTAACATGAGATTGATTTTATAATCCTTTGAAGTAAAGCCATAACATCCAACACTAGACAGTTGACACAGTTTTTTCAAAAAATTGAAGAAAATAAAAGCAGACAAATTATATTAGAAGCATATTCTCATGCTGTAATATTTCATTTTTAACTGTGGGGAAATGCGTTTTTTAGAAAGGTTTCTTTATTTTATGAAAACAGGAAATAAAGGTTAAAAGTTATTTTCCCTGATACTTGAAATAAAATGTTGAATAAGTGATTTTGAGGTATTTTATTCATATATTGTGTGCGATTTCTATAAAACTATACTGTTTATATTTTACATTATTTTTAAATGTTCATTTATATTTTCTGTAATTAGGCCTATAGGGTGCCGCACGAAAATTTCAATAGAAGTTAAAAGATAGCAATAAAGGCTTCAAAATGAGAAAACATCAGGACCCAGTATTATAACCATTGTCATATATTGCTGATGTCTAAACCTCACATGAATTTCATGATTTAAATTTTTTGCCAAAATGTAGTAAAAGTATTAAAAAGTGCTCGTCAACTTTGACACACAATATGCAATCATTGAAAAAGTTCAAACCGCAAATCTGGAAATAAAAGGTTTCAGAAGAACAGCGACGATATCAGACATAGAGTTCATTTATCTACATTATATCTACTGTGTATCAAATGTATTTAATACGACTGCCTCTTACGTTGCCCAAGGTCAGAGCTCAGAGGCTGGGTGCTTTCTGGCTCATCGGGTTAAAGTTTTAGGGGTTGAACTGTGTCCTCTTTTCATTCAGGAGTGAGGTAAACACAAAAGAGAGAGCTGTTGTATGCTGACATACATGAATTTTGTGACAGATGCATTTGCAGTTGTCTAAGCTTCTATCACTCACTGCTAACTCCTTAATACCAAAGCCAGGTTGTTTAACAACTCGTGTAACTTGAAATCATTACAAAATTCGAGATAACGTAAATTGGTTCACAAGGTTCACAACACGGAAAATGTTCACAGATACAATTTGTATTAAAATTGTTACTGATTTGTTACCAATTTTAGATTAAAACTTAGTGCTTAAACATGTGCTTCTAGTACTGCTGATTATAAAATATTATTGTAACAACACTTGAGAGATGACCTTCAAATTCATTGATAATGAAAATAACATCTTTTTTTTGTACAACTAATGACTAACATTGTAACCTTTTTTGTTCCACCCTGTCTAACCATGCTGGCTGACACAAAACAGAAGAGCTATTCACAAAATAAACTTTTATGTAAAGAGCACAAGTTTAACACAACCGTAGTTGATCAAAGTGCTTTACAATAAATAGAATACATTCATTACTTGATTATTTGTGAGAATATAATATTCCACTCTCGAATCAGAGTAAGACATTAATAAGCAGTATTAATAAGCAGTGCACAATTATCTGGCCAAAAAATAACATCATTCATTTAAAAAAACAAAAATGAAATCGCAGACCCTGTTATACATCCGTCTCAGGAAGGGAAGCCCACTGGTTCATATCCATCACGTTTAACTCAGTCTCCTCGCTGTATGAACAATCTGCAACACAAATAAAGATATTCACACAATTCAAACATCTAACCAGAGATGACACAGGGAAACTTCAAAAACTTCAGAATGTCTGTACCCCCACATCTGAAATGTTTTCTTCTTTTTATATCTCGGTCCAGTTTCCTTTGGTAACAAAGGGACGCAGCCACCAATAGGAAAACAGCCACGCTCAGAACAGTGCTAAAAATCCACAGATATTTTGAAAGGCGTCTCTCCTCTACATTTGACTTTACACCATCTGACCACAAACAACATAAAAAGATGACTGTACAAATGATTGTATGCATTTGTATGGATTCTGTCAAGTCTATACACCTTTTAATCTTTAATGCACTCAAAATTTTAGAAACAAACTTTGCTTTTGTGTTTTGGAATCAAGTTTGTTCATTTTATCCATGACAACATATTATCTGGTGAATGCAAAACAGCCAGTTTACTAAATGAAAAAGGGCACTCACAGATTGTTGTAGTCAACGTTTCATTTAACACATAGTTTTCTATGACACAAGCTACAACAGTGTCTGGTGGGATGTAGATGGATAAGACACTTGTGATGTTGTAGAGTTGAGACTGTGGAAGAGAATTCACATAAGTGATAATTGCTGTTTCTGGAGGGCGCTGTGTGTGGTCTATAATCCAGTAAATATTTGGAGCTGGCAATCCTCCTTTAGTGTTGCAAACCAATTGGGTTTTCTCTCCATTCACTATATTCTCTCTCAGTACGGTAGTATGGCTAAAATGACCTACAAACAAATCAAAACATTAATGTTACATGCTTTTTTGAAAAGTATTGTCGCTATACTAAATGCAAACATCATTATACAAAGCCAATGGTCCTTAACTGGCTCCATATTCATTTTCTTGCCTGCCACAGAGAGGAAGACTGTGCAAACGATAATGCTGTTTTCTTGACCTTGAAGCTTTAGATGAAAACTATATTTTTGTGCAATTGATAAACGTATGTCACGCAACACCATGGTGAAGTCTCCAGAATTTCGCGCCGAAGATGAAACAGTGGTACCGCGGGACACATTTTGTGTGTCCTCCTGCTGCTTCTTCCAGTTTGTGGTGTGTATAACTTCCACGTCTCTTTTCCATTCAGATGAGAGGAGCAGAGAGGTCAAATCTTTGCCCCCATTATAAATACAGGGAAGATTGACATTTTCTCCTATTACTCCAACTATGCACTCATCTCCTAGATGTTAAGAGATCAAATGTAATTCTTGACTGAATTGAATGAAGTCAAGTTCAACTCGACACACTCTTACCTTGCGACATGACGAGACTTGTGAGAAGCAAAGCACTGAAGTAGGTCTGTTCCATCACATTAGTCTGATTTATAAAATTCAAAGGTGAGGTTAGTACAGTAAAAGTGTATAAGACTACTCACAGTTTATTGTAAACTCATACCTCAGAGCCATGCCCAAAGTAAAATGAAAAACAGTCTACACGCAACTTGTCTGAACAGTCCCCTTTGTTTTAGTGCCCGTGAAGAAACCGTAGTGCTAATTTTCATAAATGTATATTCTATAGCATGTCAGGAATCTTATATGCCGATAAATTGCCTCATAAAAAATGAGAAGTTCAAACCTACAAACGTATTACCATGCGTAGCGTGCAGGTTTCAAATCATCCAGTTTGTTTCCATAAGTATATTATTAGAACAAGTTTGACAGCTTGCCATCTCTTCCCAAACCTGTTACAGTAAATGTTCACACACACCTCATATTTCACGTAGACTTTATTTAAAGGCATCCCAGCCCATCTCTACATTGTTTAATGCATTTAGTGTGCTGAACATAATTGTATGCTTTCTAACTTTTGCTGTTATAAACAACCGCAACATTAAACATATCATTTCATTTTATGTCGGTCACACATAAAAACTTCCAGACATGAATTTCTTCTGGAAATGGAAAATAGTGTCACCTAATGGATATGTGCACTGAAGAGTGCTGTCAGGACATCATGCCCAAACATGCCTATTTATTGTATAGGAAATAAAAAAAACAAATAATGTAATTTTGACTTCCCAAGTCGCTGAAAAAAATATGATATAAATAAATAAAATATATAATACAATACATCAATTATTAAATAACTAATTTTGATATACATTGCAATGCGCAATGGACTGCAGTAGGCCTTCACTGAAGCTGATAGATAGATTGATAGATAGATTTTATTAGATAAAGAGATAGACAGACATGTCACGAACGTGTTGCATCATCAGATTGTTGCGCGACGTCTATTGGTCACGTGTCTCAGTACGCCCACTGTGTAATCGCCAATCCAGTCATTGCTTTACATTACACATACAGTGATTGGCGTAGAAATGAGGCTTGGTGTTATAACGTTACCGTCCTGTTTAATGTAATAAACCCGTTGTGTAAGTAGGAGTTTCGTTCACTCTACTGTACCTGTAATCTCAAGTAGCTTCTATCACATAGTTATCCGTATCACTAGCGCGCATGGCGTCACACGTGCAGAACGACACCCCGGCCGGCTTCCTACACGGGTTCAAATCATTCGCCACAGACGCCATCCACGTTGGGTCAGAACCGGAGCAATGGAACTCTATGGCCGTGGTGCCCCCCATTTCATTGTCTACCACGTTTAAACAACAGGGTCCGGGAAAACATGCGGTAGGTTTTTCGCAATCATTTGGAAATGGAAATATGAAATATTAGTAAATGCTTTATTCGGTGCGTGTTGTGCGTTCTGACAAGCAGGGCTGATGTAATAACTTTGGCGGGACTTTTAATATGAAAAATAGGAAGTGAAATTAAAGGTCCATAATTAAAACTCGCGTGTGAAACTCTGCATTGACGGCTGAATAAATGAACTGACCCACTCGCCAGTTCGGTTTATTCGCGATCGCAACGGTTTATAACAAATTATGAATGATAAGTGATGCGAGCTATTTATATTAAAGGCGTGCTGTAAATCCCGAACTTAATTTAACGTTACTTCACTCGCTTCTAAATTAAATGTTTCTTTGTATGTTCCTCGGTATTTCTCGAGGAAATTTAAATACAGTTTCAATACATAACACATTATGCAATGTGCAGTTCTATGTCTAAAAAGGTATTTCTTGCAGTGCTTTTGACCTGGCACTGGCAGGTGTTACGAAATAATGGACCGTGAATTGGTCATGGTGACTAGGCACATTGTGAAACTTTGTTTGAAAACAGCAGTTCGTTTAAACATTGCATTGTGTTAATATATTAAACTTTTACCAAATCTCTTTCGCTTCATTATTGCTGTAAGGTGCATCGCACCTCACACACGTGATTAACACATTCTACACATGAGTCGTGAGAACCACCAGGTGGTAAAATAAAGACACCGTGTATTGTATCTCCTCATAAGCCAATAATCTGTTCCTTTACATAAACAACAAACAATTACGTCATTTTTTCTATAACCATCAATTACCTTAAGAACTTGAATCATTTGAACTTTAGCATGCGAGTTATATCCAAGGCTGTGTTTTTCTATTGTTTTAGGGTTTTGAATACAGCAGGAGTGGAAACCCCACACGCAATTGTCTTGAAAGAGCAGTTGCCGCTTTGGATGGTGCAAAATACTGTGAGTCAACAACCAATACAATGTCATTTATATTATTTTGACATTCTAAAACGTCCTAAAAGTCGGTCTCTGTGTCTTAATAGGTCTCGCTGTTGCCTCTGGCCTAGCAGCCACTTTGACCATCACGCATTTGTTAAAGGCCGGAGATGGAATTGTGTGCATGAACGATGTCTATGGAGGTGAGTGACTCCTTTTTTAATATATACAATTTTGAAAATGAAATTCATCCAGCTGAGTGTCGTCTATATTATGTTTTTCCAACCAGGTACTAACCGATATTTCAGAAAAATTGCAGCTGAAGTGGGCCTTGATGTGTCCTTTGCAGACTGTTCGAAGCTAGAGCTGCTAAAGGCGGCTCTAAAACCAAATACAAAGGTACATCTTTGAAAAATGTAATCAGAATTATTATTACGTTGAAGTATCCTGTGTGTGTACGCACTGTGTATTGTAAGCTAACATGGTATAACATTTTTTGATCTTTTTCTGCAGATGGTGTGGATTGAAACTCCCACAAACCCTACAATGAAGATTGTGGACATTCAGGCCACTGCAGACTTGGTCCATGAGCACAACAAAGACACATTTGTTGTTGTGGACAACACCTTCATGTCAGCCTATTTTCAGGTATACAGTACATGATTTTGTTTATTTTCCTCCTGTCTTAAATGTGAGATTTGCATTGAGTAGAGAAACTAAAGATATTTCAAGTATACATTTTTTGTGTTTGTGTATGTTTTCATAAACCACATAAGCCCTGTGCTGTTCTTTTAGATTTCTATTAACAGAAGCTATGCTAAAGTATTGAAGTCTTAATTGTTTTCTCTCTCTCGTGAAACAGCGCCCTCTTGCCCTTGGAGCTGATATCTGCATGTATTCTGCAACAAAATACATGAATGGTAAAATGCAAATGACAAGCAGGACCAACTTTTTATTTAAACTGATTCAGTGGCCTGAAGTTGAGATTTTGCTTCTAATTTCAGGACACAGCGATGTTGTCATGGGGTTGATTTCTCTCAACAACGATAACCTTTATGAACGACTACAATTTTTGCAGAATGGTAAGGCATTACTGAATCGGACTTAAATCCTGCTGCATATTTCTTCTTCGAAATTCATTACACATATACTAATTGCAATATTGTGCCTTTACTTTACAACCATCTGGAAGGTCTTGTGGGTGCATGTAGACATTTGCCAGGAGCTTATCTGCAGCATATCTGTTTATGAACCTTTTCTTTATCAGTGCTTAATGAGGTGCTTTCGTATAATGAACTTTGTTTTTTGGCACTTGTTTGCAAAGAGAGACAGTTGACGGAAATAATGACAGAAATCACATTTTGTGAAGAACTCATGTTTGTTGTTATTCACAATATGCAATGCATATACTTGAGTACCTTTCTGTCTTTGTCTCTGTATATTAGCACTTGGAGCTGTGCCTTCCCCATTTGACTGCTATATGTGTAATCGAGGTCTGAAGACATTACACCTCAGGATGAAACAGCACTTTAAGAACGCATTGGCTGTGGCACAGTTTCTGGAGGCTGACCCAAGGGTGGACAAAGTCATCTTCCCAGGTGTTTATGGCATGACTTTTATCCTAACCTTACAAAATTGAAGAAAATCTTATTGTACCACACTTAAATAAATGCAACTTTTAATATTTTTTTCGAGTTGACCTTGTATCTCATTGTAGAACTGTGCACCTAGGTTTTTAATAAGTTCTTTACCCCAATTGTCTTTTTTTAATGTGGTACCCCTTTAAAACACCGGAGTAGAGAGATAATCTTTTAATCTCTGCAGGCCTTCCTTCTCACCCTCAGCACGAGCTGACAAAGAGACAGTGCACAGGCTGTCCCGGGATGATCACCTTCTACATCAAAGGGAAACTGGAGCATGCCAGCACATTTTTAAGCAATCTGAAGGTCATTTAAAGCCATTGTTTTGCAAGGCAGATCAGCTACATATTGTTTAAAAAACTTTGTTGGTAATCTGCTTTCTTTACTTTACTTGACTCTTTTTGTGTTCTGCATTGTAGCTGTTTGCTCTTGCTGAAAGTCTTGGTGGTTATGAGAGTCTAGCAGAGCATCCGTAAGTACTGAACATGAAATACACAGACTTTCGGAGTGATAACAGTTTTAGATTGTGTAAACATGCATGATACTGGGTTCTTGTTATAATACAATATTTCAAACTAAATTAAAACATTTTGTTTCTTCAACTCGCAACATTCAAGGTTTAATTTGATCTTCTGTATTAATAAATATGGAGTGGGTGTGTTGCTGAAAGATTTTAAACTTTTAACATAAAATTGAAGGTCAGTAAGGTATTAGTAATGCTTAACCCTTAGAGAGAAATTGAAAACACAATTAATGCACAAAAAAAGAAAACATGTTGACTCGGGTCACGTGCTGACACCTCAACCTATTGAGTTCAATATTGTTAAAATACTACATTGCTCAACAGTACATATCATGCCTTTTTTTGTGTTGTTTCATTCCACCCTGATACTCATTCTACAAAAAACACAATTATATAGTTACCAGTTCATATGCAAAGATAGTTTATTGGCCACAAGGTGGCATTGGTGTTTTAACATTGCAGTCACAGAAAATAGCAGAAACAACACCAATGTTCTGCACGGTTTGTGTCACTGTAGAACATTTTTAAATGGGAAACAAAAGAACGTATCTTTAGGCTATGGAAGGTGGCATTTAATGGAAATATAAAGCTAATGTGTTTAACCAGATGTCTTATGAAGCAGTGACAGTTTAGAAGTCATTCATTAGAATACCATTCAAATGCTTAACTTTGAAATAACTTTAAATGTTAATCTGTTAATACAGTCCTAAACAGGAAGTTTAAATTAGTCGAGTTGTTTAATTATATAGTTTAGAATAATGTTGCATCAGGTTCCCATGGTGCCCTTTTTCTTTTCTAGTGGGATTATGACTCACGCTTCAGTGTGTGAGAATGAGAGGAAGAAGCTGGGTATCTCAGATACGCTCATTCGTCTGTCTGTGGGCCTTGAGGATGAGGAAGATATTATTGCAGATGTAGACCAAGCCCTCAATGCTGCTGTGAGTATTTCAAACAAACTCACTTTTTTGAGCACGTACAGTCTTCAATGTCTCCAAAAACTTTGGATTAAAGGAATAAAATGATCCAGATATTCACATTTTGCCAAGTATTTCTGTTTGATGGCACACAAAGCTATCAAAGTAGCAGAAGACTTGGAAAGTAGCGAATGAGTCATGTGGATATCTTTATTATTCTTTTATGATGCTTTTATGTTCTTTTTGAAGCTTCCGTCCCCAGTCATTTCACACAGGTTCGAGCGAGTGAAAAACAATTGCTTTAAATTGATAGTTTTCCCCAAAATGACATTTCTGTCATTATGGATTTACCCTTATGACATCCCGAACCTGAATGACTTTTTTTGCAGAACACAAAATATATTTGAAAGCCTTTGGTAACCAAACACCATTGGGAATCCATTGACTTTCATTATGTGAACATTTCTCAAAATATTTTCTTTTGTATATGACTTTTGTCTGTGAAACACAAGTATTTAATAACATGAAGGCAAATAAAAATACTTTTTTGGCTGAACTATCCCTTTAACTATCCCTCTCCCATAATAGAATATGCCTTTACTAAATCTATATAAATGTGCATACATGTCAATATGGTTTTGCACAGTGCTTACCACTGATTCTCAATAGATTACTTTCAAGGTTTTTTTCTGTACATATGACCAGTGCATTATCAGTTTATGGCACCATTGTCTCCATAGTAATGATATTATTAAAAATTGTATGCAGTTCTGTTTATACCATCTCGGTTTTTGTTCAAAGGTGCTTTCAGATGGTGCTTTTGTTCATGTAAATAGATTTTATTACCGGAAATGATGAGCCATTTCTTTAAGCATGTGTTAACACAGAATATTTCAGCCCATAAAATACAGTCATCTGTCTCTAAAAGTGCTCAGGTCATCTCCTCTCTCTTTAAAGTGCACAGCAACATACGTTCCCTGGAAATAAAGACAAATCGACTCCGGTCAGAGTCTGACAAGCAATCCCATATTTGTGTGGTGAGGTTTATAGGTGCGGGTGGCTACTGCAGCGCCTCTGCCTGTCTCGCACTGTTTAATGCAGTCTTTGTCCTGATATCACATGGGCCGAAAGTTATTAGAGAGCAAAGGTGTTGCAGGTCAGTCTGATAAGAGTTATACACTGATATACCGTGTGCACCCTTTTATTATCTGATTATCGTGTCTCAGAGGTGTGACACTTCCACTATCAATTCAATCCGAGTGCCGCGGTTTATAGTTGCGTGTCTGATCCCGAAGATGCAGAGAGAATGGAGTTGAAATCGAGACTTGAATTCAATTTGTATCTTGTACCCTAGTGAGGTCATTATAAAAGAGCCTTTGTGATTTGTGGTGTGTTTTAATTTAAGATGACATAAGCTCTGAGGGCGAAATTCCATTAGGTCCTGGCACGAAGCTTTCTTTTGAAAGATATAGATCTTTAGTTCCCTTCGTTCCTCTGGTAATTCTCTGCACTTTGGTGAGGTTAAGTGATGTCAGGTTTTTTTTAAGTTATTGAATATGCTAATGGTCAAAGCCTTTACGGAACTGCTCAACAATGTGAACCTCAAATTGACACCTCCCAACAGGGTGCTTCTTCAACCGGCGCTACTTGGGTGGTGTTCACATTAGCCCCTGTTCCGGCGTTTTAAAACTAAAAGGATCCTAGTTTATACCGCCGTTTCAACATAGAAAAAAATCTGCATTTATATTACCCTACCGAAAACTCATGTCGCATGACCATTCAAACACGCTGGGCATGCGCACGTATATGAAAACTTTTGTATGGGCATACATAAATTGGTTGTTGATGACAGTTGGTTACTAGTCACAGACCAATCAGTACAAAATGAACATGATGGCGAGGAAAACCAAGCATGTCTTTGTGTGGATAACATTAGATGTGGTAATTCATGTTATTAGGCTTGTTTGATTTTATTCAGCGCCACGCAGAACGACTGACGGATGACATTGCGGTACTGGGTGAGCTATTTAAAAGTATATGGCTCTCGATTCTCTGTCACGTTGCTGTAATGTCACTGTGTCAATCTGTGTACGCAGCGCAGCTTGAAGTTAAACAAGCCTTTTGTTTACACGGTTCTTTCGAGGCTGGTCATTGTGGTCTTCAGGTAGCATAATGGCTCATGTGACGGAGGCAAACGCAATGTTACAGACGACCCAATCAGTAGGCGAATGTGGGCAACCACGCCTGCGTATTGTATAGAATCAGTCTTCGTCCGTTTACACAGAAACACAACCCTGGAGTTTTCAAACTTAAACCGGGTCTGCAGCATTTGCAAAAGTCTCTGTTTTCGGCGATCGAAAACTCTGGCGTATCCGTGGCAAGAGTTATGTATTTCTAAAGGAACACGCACTAGTGTAAACATATACAATTCTTAATAAAGTAGTCCTGCATTACAACAACAGTAGTCCTGTTGTTTTTGTGAAAAACAGTATCATCTTTTTTTATCTGTTATGTACATTTCAATTTGAAACGGTTAGGGTTCAGTCTGCTTCAGAAAGGAAAAAATAGATGTTGAAATTAAAGCTTTTTGTAAGTTATTGTATGGCTTTGAAGGAAATGGAATATACTGTAGTTTCATGGACTACATTGATGCCAAAGTAAGGGTGTGCAATTATATTTATTGTTAGATACGTCGAATATAGTTTATTAAAATGTTGAATGTGTGTTTAGGGGTTTTCAGTAAGTTGCAGCTCAGCTATATATTTGATGATATATCTTAAAGGGACAGTTCACCCCAAAATGATAATTCGATCACCATTTACTCACCCTTAAGTTGTTCCAAAACTGTATCAATTTCTTTGTTCTTTTGAAGAATATTTGAACTAAACTGCTCCGTGGCACCCTTGACTACAATCTTAGGTTTTTTATTATTATAGAAATCAATAGGGCCCAAGAATTGGTTTGGATAGAAACATGTTTCTAAATATCTCTTTTTTTTGTTCAGTGAAACAACAATTTTATTATCTATTTTGGAACAACTAGGGGCCGAGTAAATTACAGAATTTTCGTTTTTGTGTGCACGTTCTTTTAAAGGGGTCCTATTTTGCCTATTTTTCAAAGCCTTTATTATGTTTAAGATGTGCTTAACAGTGGATGTTCATGTTTCTATTTTCAAAAGATGCTTTATATATGACATATTTCACCTGTGTTTTACACTGTCATCTCGATTCTCAAAAATCAGGCTGTTGAGTTCCTGGTTTTATAAATATACCAAAATGTGATTGACAACCAAGAAAAGGGTTGCACCGTATTTTCTAACTTTAATGCTATCTGTTTCTCAACAGCATCCCAAAAAATGAGGTGAACCAAGATCCAATCAGGATAGTCCTGGAACAAAAGTACCGGATACCAGATCAGGACATTTTTTTTGGCACATTTTTTAATTCACTTAAAGTGTTTGACAGTTACACTTGAAAAACATTGATTGCAATTATCAGGGAACAAATTTGTTCAACAAATCCAGCTATTTCACGGATCAGGAATTTGCCATTTTTACTCTTTCAACACACAGTACTTATTCAGATTACTTGCTATGAATACTGAACTTGCTGCTTTTGCATTTCTATCTATTGTAACTATTGCTTAGTGAGACAGCGGGATGCCAAATAGTTCATGCTCTATTACAGTTTTAATAAGGGAAAATGTCAATACTGCAAAAAGGGAAAACTAATATCACCCAATTCTTTTTATCTTTTAACTCTTTATATATAGACCGTTTGAGCGAGTGGAATCTGCAAGTGCTTGATTTAGCATCAATTTAAATGTGCAATTGACACCCATTTCTGCTTTTAGAACCAGACACAAATGCGCAATAGTCTATTCTTTGCATCAAAGATGCACATCCGCAATATTTCTAATCAACTTTCATTGCTCAGTTTAGATCATAGATCATGTCTTGATGTTTCAGCTTTATAAATTATGGAAGGGTCTTGTTTGAACCTTTGTTTGTGCTTCCAGACCCATTAAAGGCAATTTGAAGTCTGTGTTTTTTCTATTTCTTCCTGAGCATCTTTGATGGTGGTACATGATAAGTAGCCTCTTTGAAGTCTTCCGACACCACACATGTAATTGGATGATGACTAGTTAAAGGCGTATCTGATGTAATGAGCCCATCATAACATGAGACATCATCATCAATGCTACAATACAAGATTGAATGACATCATGTATTGAAAAGTAATTACTTATTTAAAGGACACCGATGTGGCAAATCTCTCTTCTAGGGGTTTTGATAAGGCTATTTTTTCCTTTAATTTCCCACGCAATGTAAGATTATAGGATACAGCAAATCATGAGAAAAGCGTTCAATAAAACCATTGATGAGGATAGTGAATATATTTAAAGACACATCAGACATATTTATATCAGAACAGAGAGTTATTGTTGGATCCAGTGGTACCCGGTCTGTAAAATGAATTTAACCTATATCGGAACGCTCCTGTATTAGTATTGAAGGCTAATCTATTGTCAGCCTTTTAGTTCATCAGTACATTTAATGCCTCTTTACCACCATCCTCTGACAAGCATTTTAAATGTGAATAGTACCTCAATTACTTTGTTTACTTGAAGGAAACTCCATTTAGCCGGCTGGATTGCATTTATGCTCACTAGCAGATAATTCATTGTTCAGGAGAGTAATAGTTTAAAGATATAATAAACTCACATTTGTTCAATACATATTTTATGTATTGTGATTGGTTTTTAAAACGTTCCTTAGTTTCGGAGCAGTATGTGCTTTTTTGGAGGCTAATGATCCCATTGGACCCCAATTTGGACTCAGAAAAAACATGTAATTCTGATTTCAGGAATACTTCATAATAGCTTTATTTAAAACATGAACATTGTAACAAAGTTAATATTAAATGCAGTAGTCTATCATTTATTTTCATGATAATTTCTTTCGCCGTGGACTCACTATTGCACTGTTCAGGGAGCCACAGGTGTCCATAGAATAACAGTATGAATACGAAACATGAGCATTTATTTTGGGACCTAATGTTCCCTTTTCTATATCAAAAGAAATGTTTCATGTGTAGTCTGGTCATGTTCAGTTTCATGCTGTGCTTTTTGTTGATCACATATCTGACTTGATTTATGGCAAATAAAAATGAATGATGAAATATGGAGTTATGAGGACAGCAGCGATGTCATGAAGTAGCAGAAATTTGCATATAAGAGCATTGGATTTCCAAAGTTTCTTTTACTACACTTAAAATGGGTAATAGTGATCTCTTCTCGTTCAGTTTTGGGCACGCAAACAAAAAAGGGACTGCAATTTTTCGGCAATATCATACTTGATACTAGATGTACAATTTTATGGCTATAACTATTGGATGACTATTGGATTTCACAGAGCTTCCTTTGGAAGGTAAACTGGGCCGGCACATATTATATATGCATCTGAGGCACTGTAGGGTCATTCAAAGAGATCTAGTGGGAAATTACTTCATTCCACTTTGAATCCTCCATCTGCTTTGAAGAAGAAAGCACTTTGTTTTCAAGATTAGACATCCTCAGATAGTTTATGGACAAGTACATAATCTGCAATGCTTTATGGAACTCGACAGTTGCTTCTGCTTATAAGAAATGTATAGTGTATAACCTTTTAGCTTACATAAATTTGACTCCTATGCATTTACACTGTGTTGGTAATTTAAGGAAAATGAGTTGAACATAATGGAAGACGTGTAGATTAGTTTTTGCTACTTTGAACATGTGCACATTTTCCACAGTCACATCATCAATTTATTTACCAAATTACTTAATTCTTTCCAGGCCTGGTCATCTGTTGCATGCTCTCTTCATCATTATGGCATGTCGACTAACACATTGTGTAATAAACTAGATATGAATTGGCCAAACCTTTTGCGTAAAAAACAAATTCCGTTTTTTTCCCACTTTTTGCACCTTTTTAATCATTCAGTCAAAAATGTATTTAATCGAGGAATAATATTTCGAGGAACACAGAGCAAACACCATTCTGTATAGACACAAAACCACAAGGCATTTCTCAAAATATTTTCTTTTGAGTTCCACAGACGACATTTATACAGATTTGAAATAACATAAAGGTAAATTAATGACGACAGTTTTTTATATTTGTGTGAACTATCCCTTTAAGGTTTGGACAAACCTAAAGGCAATACAAAATGTATCTTGTGCATTGTTTTTGTGAAAGGATCAATAAGGTCAACTCATTCTTTGGTAACAGCAATGCCAAACCTCTTTATTTTCTTAAAACCTTGTTCTTTCCAATTATGCAGAATTATATTTAACTATTTTGAGCTTTACCTCTCGTCAATTTTGTACAATTTTCTGTGGCGCTGCATAATAGACTGTTGTCATATTTCCATCTGTCAGAAAGGAAACATGATCAGGCTAATTGTAGTGCTGGATGCAAACCCCATCAGAAAGAATTATAGCTCTCGAGCTGTTCTCTTTTGGAACAGGAGATTATTTCTCCATCACTTGTTTGCGTATTGAAAATGATGTATAAACTATGTTCAATGAGCTGCCGTGATTGACATCTTATACAACCATTCAGAGAAACAGTTAAGAGTCCTAGTGGATTCAAGTAATGAATGATATAGAACCAGTAACCTTCAGCTGCTCTTAAGTACTGCCTTTACCATTCAATCCATCTGTCATGTGTCACATGCACACTATTAAAAAGAATAATTGTAATGTGCACTCCAGATCTTGTTCCCACGGCTCCAAATGAACATATTGTGATGGTCGAGAGAAATCATTCAGGTGCATCAAACAGCGCAGGAGCATCTGTTGCCTCAGAGATGGAAGGTCCATTCAGACAGATTCTGACAGGAACAGGGTTCAGCATCAGTGTTTTCCTATGACGCACTCTGAAAATGAAGATTGCCTGTCATTCAGTGGAACTAAATTAGTTCATGTTTTTGTATCAGGGAGAGAATTTTCAAGTTTATCACTGCATTGAGAGTGGGACAGCTTACCTATTGACTGAAAGCTGAATTTTATCTCAATGTAACAGCACTGAAACCTTTGCTGCATGAAAGAAAATGTACTGTACATTGAATATCATTTTGTATCCTTTCGGAAAAACATTTCACTCTGAAACACAAAACAAGCCATTTTTTCACCGAATCGTCAAAAACACATATATATGAAGCGATCGATAGAACATGAGGAAGTGTCCATAAATATAAAACCATTACTGTGTTAATTGAATAAAATCTTTTTTGTTCTTGGGTTATTTTTAACACTTGGGTCACAAAAGGGAGAAACCCAATTAAATTAACCAATGTTGGGTTGGTTCAACCCACAATACTGCGTTGATTTAAATATAAGCCTTTTCTGGATTAACGGCTGGGTTTTTCACCCGAACGTGCGTTGAAAATAACTGAACATTTAGAATGTATATTCTTATAATAAAACGAGGGAGGATATCTCAGCATCACATAAAAGGTTTCCTCATTTGCATGAACAATGCATGATTATACTGTAATAAACTAGTATATATTGATCACCCTTTCCAGTTCCATGAAAATCTAATTTCTTCTGGGTCTCTAGCCCCAGGTCTACTGTGCAACCATGTACAAAGTGAAACCATGAACAAAAGATTGATAGATGAATCAGTCAAAGAACATGACGCACTTTTATTACTCTGAATTAAATAGGGCTTCTTTGGCACACGCAGCTCGTTTGAAAAAATATTTTCTCTTGCACTGATGTATTATGTGGGTAGAAATATTTTCTTTTGTGTTAGAGCACAATTGAGGTTTATTGTATACCATCGTATCGTAGAGTGATGCAGTGATGATTTTAGTTTCATAATGAACTGGTAAAATGTTTATGAAATGATAAAACATCTAAATGATTTAAAATCTGCTTAAAGGAGTAGTTCACTTCAACACAAACCCCTATTGACTTAGTCTAAGTCAATACTAAGTCAATGGGGGCTTATTTTGAAGTCAACTACTCCTTTAAGACAACATATTCCAACAAAATGCACAGAATGCGGTCACACAATGGTCATCGTTTAATTTAAAATGACCTTTGACCTCAAATTGAAGTCTCTTGATAAAGGATATTGTCCAGTATTCTTACTGAGATAATAGAAGCCCTGATCCAGTAATTCAATTATCCAAAGAACTAATGCAGGGTTCATTGTAACATGGGTCTTTTACATAGTTAAAGGGTCGAGGGGTTTGTGCTGATGTGTTTTCATGGAGATATTGGTCATAGAGTGTTTGTATTAAAGAAAATTTATTCATTATATGTTTTTTTCAGTTGGGTAAGTCACTAAACCTTACGTTATCTTATTCACTGTATTGTTGCCTAAAGCACAGTTTTGTGAAGTTAATGATGAAAACAATGTAAGTTCCATTAATAAAAATCATAACTGAAATTACGGTATCAAGGGAAGACATCAACTATTATATAGTTTTTATAATTATGCAGTATTTTCTCCATCTGTCTAGATCTGCTTCACTCTTAAAAAGGTGCTTCAAAAGGTTCTTTGATGCCATAGAAGAACCTTTTGGTTCCATAAAGAACCTTAAACATCTTAAGAACCTTTCAGTTTCACAAAAGTTTCTTTGTGATGAAGAAGGGTTCTTCAGATTATTTAAAGAACCTATGGCATCGCCCTGAAGAACCTTTCAAGAACCTTATTTTTAAGAGTGTATGGGGTTGCTCTTTACAGCAGCACATATTGTTTCATGTCCTACGGAGCAAGTTTTTATATTTGGTCTGTAGCAGTATCAACAACCATTTATCCTGTTTATTTTGGTCTAGTAGAGCGAGTCTGCGAACTCGCTTGTGGCCAAAGCAGCAGCAGCGTAGCAAATCTTGCCTGCCGAAATCAAACCGAAATAAATGTACATATCTCTCATTAATAAAATCCTGTGATCACTTACTCTGAGAGTCGTTAGATGAGTAATGTGTGGATATCTAAAGACATATGTCAAACAATATCCACCTCTAGGTTATATATTAAATCATTACTTGTGTTCAAACTGTTAAAATTAACCGCACCCATGGGGTGAGTTGTAACGTTTGCACTTCTGTCACTTTTGGTTATGGTTCTAGAAACAAGCCATAAATGTTCGTGAAGCAGAAACATGTATGTTTCTTGGGTAAAAAATAAGATTGAATATTAATAAAAAAATATATAAAATATTTTTTAAGCGATTGAGCTAAAACCAAAAAGCGTTTCGCCCCGCTCTCCACTTGATCGCTGGTTTTTTGAAGGGTTCCAGGCAGCTATGCTCCCCTCGCCCCCTTACAACTCCCACATGGGATCTGCCCACGGTCCTGAGGACTGTGAAGAGTTCTTCCTTCGTGCCTCTGCAATCTGTGGACCTCCGTTCCTTAAAGCTTAAAACCGCTCTGGTTCTAGCTCTAGCATCGGTAAAGCGTGTGTGCAACCTAAAGGTGATCTCTGTGAGCCTCTCCTGTCTTGAATTTGGGCCTACAACTCCTAGGCAGTCCTCAAACCAAGGCATGGCTATGTACCTAAGGTGCTCTCTACTCCGTTCAGAGCAGGACCCGGAGCTGAACCTGCTCTGTCCAGTCAGAGCTTTAAAGATTTACATTGAGCGTTCCGCCCCCTTCAGGCGGTCGGAAACAGCTTTTTGTTTGCTTCGGTGACTGCAACAGAGGGTCCCCGGTCTCGAAGCATAGACTGGGTAAAACTATGTAAATGGATAGTTGAGGCTATCGCACTGGCATTTTCTTCCGTGGGCCTTCAATGTCCCACAGGAATTAGAGCCCATTCCACTAGAGATTTCGCCTCTTCCTGGGCTTATCTAGCGGTCTCTCCATAGAGGATATCTTTGCAGCAGCCTGCTGGGCTTCGCCGTCCACATTTACCAGATTCTACAGTCTGGACGTTCCGGCCTTGCAGGCCCGGGTCCTTTCTGCTTCAGATGAGGTTTCTCCAAACCGCACCTAGCACCCTGTGGGGACTATCAACCGGATTAGGCCACCTATTAGCTAGGTCTTTCCGCCTTCAGCAGGGATTCCCTGTTCCTGAGCCAAGGCTCCGGGACTAACTGGTGATTCTCATTCCACTTGTTGCACGGCGGGATTATACTGGTTCCCCATAGCGTCCTGCTACACAGTACGAGTGAAGTATCGATAGGGAACGTACTCGGTTACCAAAGAAAGATTGGTTCCCTGAGATACGGGAATGAGTACTTCGTTCCTGGCCGTGCTTACAAGCTGCATATGCTTATATAGCCATAAGCCCCCCCCCCTTTTGGCGGGCGACATCGCCATTGGTCCGTGCAGCTTAGCTGCCATTGGTTTAAAGTTTTACTTTTCACACACACCAATGGCCGTGCTGTTTTCCCTGCGCTATTCAAAAAGCTTCAGTCATCGAAGAGAATATACGTTTTCCTCATAGTGTCCTGCTGTGCAGTACTCGTTCCCGTATCTCATGGAAGAAGTGACGGAGTACGTGTAGATCCTGGAAAAGCCATAAGCAGCACTTTGAGTGCGCAACCATTCATCAAACAGCAGCATCACACCACAAAATGTGTCATCCAATGGCAGCTCTTGCCAACAGACTTTGACTCAGCAACATGCTCCAGGTTTGCCTGACTAAACGCTTGTCTTTCTGAATTATAAGACCTTTACTCATTTAGACAGAATTACCACCGGCTAGGCAGAAAAGTACTTGGAAAAGTACTTGGGTTGCACAATGTGAATGACAATGAGTCCTGTGGAAGATCAGAAGTCTAATTTCTTTAAAAATGTTGCATTCCATTTGACTTTGTAGATACAACCTTTTTGCTTTCTAAAAAAAGTCCAAAACATGATGAAAAAAACATCACATAATGTAAATAGGTTGTCACAGAATGAGATATCTTGATTGACATGAGTTTAATCCAATCAGCAGTAGCTATCCCATTCCAACAAAATATCCCATTCCAACAAAAAATACTGATCTTGTATTTGTGTCGTTTTTGCTTGTTTAATTCATGTGCATTATTATTTGGGTGGTCTCAGCTATGCTAAAGACATGTCCATTTCATGTCTGTGTTGCACAGCACATTTGAGGCCGGAGCAGGGAGGGGCGTGTTTCTTTTGCGTTGAAATTATTTGTGTATAAATAGGTCCCAGTCTATTCTAGTTACCATGGACACAAACCACAATAAACAGTCATAAAATCATTAATTATAGAACAACAGAACCACAGTCTATGGAACGTGCAGCATTATATGATGTGTGGACGTAATCTCAACTGAAAAATACAGAGCTTGAGACATATCGAGTGGCCCCGCCCTCTTTTAAATCAATAGTGTAGTTTGTTTTTTACGTTGGTGAGTGACACTGGCGTTGGTCTTTTCCTTTATTCATCAAGGCTGCAATGTCCAATATATCCTTAACATACAACATTTTGTGTAGACTTGAAACGGGTCAAATAGAATTTGTTTTCTCAGCCGATTTGCGATGATGATCGACGCATATGATCAGTGCTATCCTGTCTCTGAACCAGAGGACACGTTCAATTAAGAATTTAACGGCAACGTTTACACTGTCTGGATCATCTACCATCTAGTGCATTATGCGACATTCACCAACATGTAGGACATAAAAATTCTGCGAACAAGTGGCTGATTTGAGGCGTTGCTTCAGCAGCTCTCATAGTGAAGGGGCGGGCCTCTTCTGATTCTAAAGCGGATTTGATTGGACGAGAACTTTGACTAGTGGCTAAAGTGTAGCGAGATGTCATGGAATTTGTAGTTTTTTTGAGCGCACCTGTCAGTTTTGAAAGCTTATATCTTCTAAATGGGAATTTTGTTAGCGTGTAGGAGCTGATCAGTTTATTGGCGTCCTTAAGGCTAACTTATGTTTAATAAAAGGAAAAAAACGTTCATGTTGATTTCACTGGGGCTTTTAATACTGTAAATAAAACATATTTTTATGGTCAATCGATTGAATATGGTCAGCCACTACAGATGCTTAGTATCCAGATTGTTCAGGAGGTGTGTTCATTTGCATGGATCGATAAGGAAGAGGGTTGATGGGGAATGACTCCAAGATCTGCATTAAACAGATTTACCGATTCACCCTTCAAAGCGAATTGAAACAATCCTAAAGCCCTATAAATTACTCCCTTGCCACATCAAAATCCTTTTTATACAGCTTTACTTGATGTCTTTCCATTTTGACACTTTTATACGCAATCTGATATTTATAGTTATTAGCTGCTAGCTTCAGATTGGAGACCACTTTAAATTATGCGAAGGCTTAAATCTAATAAATTCTGAGAACACTTTTAGCGTAATATTCTCACCAGAGCAACCAGTTATTTTGGGCTTTTATATAAATATAAGATTTAATGTATTAAATGCACTCTATGACCACAGCAGTGTTTTTGTCTTATATTTCAGCCCTGCAGAGGTCAGGGAATCTGCAGTAGCTGAAAATGTGCAAAGTTTACAAAACAGCATAATACAGGCCTCCCATCTGTGTGAGTACATGGGAGAATGTAAAGATATACAGTACCTCTAACACAAGTGTTATCATAATGCATAAAAAATGCTTCCATGCACACTAAAGTGCTGCGTTAGCGCTTTTCCTTGCTTCTTATTCACCTTTTTTAGAAGCACTTACCTACACACACAGTAAAAACAATCACATCAGGCATCTATAGCCTTAAGAGGATCTGTTCAATACAAGGCAAAACAAAAATAGATTTATAAATTACAGTTTGGGGTTATTGTTAAGAGCGATGATGTTTCGAAATAACTCCTGACAGTGTCCAATAATAAGACGAATAGGTCTGCTGCATTGTTTTTTGCGTCGTGAGAATGAAGCTGACCAGCAGTTATTTCAGTGATCAAGATCTTCCTGCTCACCGACGTGAAATCAATTTCTGTGATACTCTGTTTTTTCTCATGAGACCAGAGAAGACAAGTAATAGTGCCAGCGAAAGCATGAGAGATGGTTTTTAAACAACAAAGCAATCGGATCTTTCTTCAGAATCATCTTTGTTTTGAATGGGATGAAATCGTGTCTTGGCTGTCCATTGTGAATTTCAAAGCTTCTGAACCATATGTCACTTCAAAGATTTTCTTGCAGCAGTGCATGCTGGGACAGGAACTCATTTACCATAGCAACAACCTCAAGCTTTGAAGAGCACAGTGCTATGAAGTCCCATTTGCATAAATTCATACAATTGTATTATTATCAATAGGATTTGCTTTTGTGGAAGTGACCTTGGGCTTAGGGGCAGGGTTAGGGGTGGGGCTTCAGTGTTACTTTTTCTCTCTAGGTTATTTTAGTTTACTGAAATTAAAACTTTGAAAACATTCCTGTTCATTGAAATCAAATTCAATATTGACCTAAAAATTATTGGAAAACTTGACTCAAGGAAAATGTTTAATTTTGCCTCAAAAATAAACCGGAGTAAGTTTAAAGCAATAAAATTATAATAATAAACTAAATAACTTATCTTTTATAGCCACATTAAAAATAAACCAATGAATTATAAAATGACAAAGGCATATACAAAAATTGCTTAAATTTAACTAAAATTAATTAAGCTAATTTAAAATATTAATAAAACAAATAAAAAACTATAATAACTTCGATTCACAATGTATGAACTCATACGAATTAGCCACCGCATATAATAATTAAGAATTGCTGTGAGATCAGGATAAAAGTTCAAATGAAATAAACTGACATTTTATAGTCACAATTCCAATATTCAGTCTTTCAGAATATTTTTTATTTAAACAATGTATATTTGTTGATATTTGTACAAGACATCCAGGATCTTTGCAAAAATAGGCAGAAAAAGGTCATTTTTTTATTCATCTGACCAAAGACCAGTCCCGTTTATAGCTCCAGTAGTGTCATTTACTTTGTAAACACACTTTTGGCGAATTCATTTTCAAAGAACCTTTTAACATCAAACACTCAAGAATCTAAGATGGTTTTAACTTACACAGGAATAAAAAAGTACCCTATGTGTAAAATTAAATCTACTGAACCATCTGTCATGGCCTAATTTTTGGCTGAAGATTGGATGTCTTGCTCAGATAGATGGCATCATGGATTCGAGCAAATACTGTATCAACATATATAAAAAACCAAAACCTGTCTGTCCTTTCTGTCATTAAAGTGGCCAAGGTTGAATCTCTCAATAGGACATTGACCTGAAAGTAAACATCAAAACCAAAAGATTGATAGAGTAAAGGGGTACTATTTTCAAAGTCAAATGTTTTATATGCTAAACAATTGGTGTTTTACATGTTTACATTTTCAAATAAAATCCTTTACATATTACATACCTGTATTTTTACCTGCAAGGCGTTCATAGTTGTCTTTAAAAGTAATTTCTGTTAAAGAAAATATCTCCCTTTTCTATGAACTTTGAGCATTGCGACGTGGTAGATGTTTATGCTCGAACAGCTATCTACTCACAAACTAAATTTCCGGAAGTGAAATTCCATCAGACCTCCCCTCATCAGAAAACCACATTCAAAGGCCAAAGGACATTTTAAAAACGTTCCTCTTAAACTGAACACATAAATTTTAATAGCGAGAACATTTACACTGTATTTATTCCAAGGTGAGAAATAAAAAACTGGATTCAATACACGAAAAAGGACATGAGGTTCGCAGAAATTTTATGAACTGTATTATCAGTCAGTTGAGGAATTATTGCTGACTGTTGAGGCTGTATGGTAATGCGGTGTGCATGCCGGTGAGAGATTCTATAAAATACTCTATTTTAATTCTGCATTTCTTAAGTGCCATTTTAGTGCAACAAATCGTTTGTACATAAAAGTGTCTTACAGCACATTATAATGTGTTTGGTTTTCATTAGGAAATCTACCCCTGGTCTCAAATCACATATGGATGCATTAGACGCATACGATTTTATGTCAGATGTGATTGTGCGTCTAATGGTGTTGTTTTTTGAGAGCTGCGGCTGAAGGGCTTTTCAGCGCAGAGCTTAAATTTTGACAATGCTAATGTAAGACTTCAGAAGAGTTGCAATACTGGATAATTTTTTTTAAATACTTTTCTTTGTCATTCCAAGGCTTTTAAGCCCCAGTTGCCATTGCCTTTATTACTCTGAACGAATGTTTTACACTTTACTAGAGAAAAGACATGGGGGGTGAACAATTAATGACATCACCAATCCTGGATAAACAATTTTTCACCTGTCATCCTTTACTCACCCTATAGTCATTTCAAACTTGTATGATGTTCTTTCTTCACGGAACACAAGATATTTTGAAGAATGCTGGGAACCAAACAAAATTGGACCCCATTGATCTCGAACGTACAAAGCCAATGCAAGTGAATGGGTACCACTGTTGCTCGGTTACCAAAATTCTTTAAAATATAATCTTTTGTGTTCTGAAGAAATAATAAAGTCATACAGGTTTGAAATGACAAAGAGGGTGAGTTTTCAGTTTTCGGGTGAACTTTAACCTTTATATCATCAGTGGAAGTTTGCCTCATATAATGATGTTTGAATAATGCAGCGGATATTCTCTTCCTTGTAATTCTTCTTTAATTGCTATATCCTTCTAGGCAGCACAGTAAAGTTTAATGCACTAAGAGCTAATGGCTTCTCCCTGTGACCTTTGTCACACCTTAACGCTGACATTGAAACTGGCAGTCAGCCTTTGGGATGATGGTGTACAGCAGTGATCCAGAAAATCCAGTTAAAACTCCAGAGACTCAAGCTTCATTGGACTATGAGACAGCTGCCCAGTATAATAACCAAACTGGTCACTTTTACATTGTACTGTATGTATTATGCATCTAAATGGGATGAACGGTTCTAAATGAGATCTTAAGGAACTCTGGTATTAATAGCTTTCCTGTAGCTCAGTGGTTAGAACATGGCGCTAACAAAGGCAGGGTTGTGGGTTTGATCCCAGGGTTTGCACATACTTAGAAACAAATGTGTTGTATAATGCAATGTAAGTCGGTTTGGATAAAAGCATCTGCAAAATGAGTAAATATATATCGTAATATCTATCATGATAAATGCGACAAACTCTTAGTTTTGTACCGCATGACTCACCCTTCCTATGATAAAATAAAATACAATTTCTACAGTGAAACAGACTTTCGCTTGAAATAATGCAGATATATAGGATTGACAAGCACAGCAGCAATATGACTCTTAATAAAACCAGCTGTATCTTAGAAAGACATCAGGGCTTTGACATGCCTGTTGATCTAAATGAAAAGAGCTATACAATCATCAAACCGAATATATCTTAACACCAAACAGAATGTATCCTTCAGAGTCTAAACATTGCCCTTTGAATGAACCACTTTTTAAGATATAAACAAGCAACAGCAGATGTTACTTTAAGAGGCAGAATATTAGTTTTAAAATGTGGCAGAAACGCTTTGTGGACCAAATACGGTCAATGTGAAGGCACTAAATAATAGCACATTCTTTCCTTCAGTTTTTTCCTAATTGTTTCACAGCCTTTCCCAAAAGTTCTAATATATACACAAATAAGAAATCAGTTATTTTTCTATAAACAATGTAATCGACTGTTTGAGAAAAAGAATAAACAGAGAATAAAGATATTAATCCAGCTGTCATGATGTTCTTTCTCAATTTATATGAAGGAGTGGGCTTCATGTGTGAACATCATCTCATGCTGAGGGATGAGCTTTGTTCTCCACATCACATAATACACCGGCTGGGTCTTCGAATCAAGCTTGTGCTTTCCAACATCATAATGAATGATTTATGAAGTCAGTAGACCTGATCTAAACAGCTCCTTGATCATACTGCACTGCTGATTCATTCTCGTTGTGGTTAGGTTTTATTCAATTAAAGCCAGCATTCAATTTTTTCACTTGAGAAAAATGATTGAATTAGAAGTTGAATTCATATAAAATACATTGCTTCTTGCATATATACCAGTTATATTGGCTATGGAAAAACACTTTCCTATCATGCACTTCAGAATCCTGTGGGGCGTGGCCAACTCCAAATCCAATTCTGATAAATTAATTAAAAAGGTGATGATGAGAAGAGCATAGCTGGTGTAGACAAGCTGAACAACAGTCCTTCTGTAACAAGGGTCACCAAAAGCCCAAACATCTGGTGTATTCCAGCCTCAAAGCGCTACCACAACATTTAGATCAATTATTGATGGCTTTTTTTCACAGTGAAGGCAGTGGGTGTTATGCCTGAAGGTTTTCTCGACAACTCATTTATTTACGCAGGCCTTCTAGTAACATCAGCTGCACCTGTTTCTACAGATGTGGAAAACTGCTAAAGGAAACGAAACCACTTTTGAATTTAATAATATAATGGCATTAATAAAATCTGTATGAACAATTAAACAATATGTGGTTTGAAAAGATGGAATCAAATGTTTATTTTTACATTTAGTTAGCTTATGATGCACAGTCACTGCAGTCTATACCGACTTGATGCTTAATCATGCAGTTGATGCTTGGCTGTTAGCCACAAATAGCTGAATCATTTTTCAGCATGAGTTTGATAACCTGCCAGGATGTTTTTAATCTCTTATCATGCCATGAATGCAAACTTCAGGTTCCTTTCTTCAGACCCTGACAGACTAAAGACATCTTTAAATAAGTCTTGTCTTATAAAACTCTGAATTGAAGACATTCAGTTGCAAAGATGAAGTTGAACATTTAGGTTTCGGCACATAATTCACTTCCAGTGCAGAAGCATACAGAAAAGCATGCTTTACAATAGACGAGTTTGTATTCCAAAGATACATCTAGCTTTTGTTATTTTCTGTATTAATCGTGCATCACACCATTTCCAAGAATGTTACCGATGGCCACAAATAAATTATTTATTTTGATGATTAACTTTTGATAGCTTAAGACATATTGGCTTATATCAGAGCAAAATATCTGAAACATATCAGAGCAAACACTGATTACTTTTATTACTTAAATAAAAATTCTTAAAGCAAAACGGAACATGTAAGTACAGCTAATGCAAGTGTCGAGGATTTTAAAAGGCAGTATGTGCAAGCAATCTGAATGTTGGTACATATACGGTATACAGTACATCATTCAGGAGGCACTTACCTTCGACCCTATACAGATCTGCACAGTACATAGCTAATTAGATCTATCTTTTCATTCAAATTGAAATTCACGAGCTCTAAAGTGACTTTGACGGAACAGATCTGACGCGGCCTAATTAAACCGTCGCCTGCTTCATTTTTCTGCCTCTGAAGGACATCATGATTCATCACAGTGGTCACCATGCATGCATGATGGTGTGAGCATGTTTGTTCCTTTATATTGGTTTTAAAAATCAATACAAAACCCAAATGCCAGAGAAATAGATTCGCTGTTGTTAATCCAAACATAATATTCCATCATGTAGACTCGAATTAGATGCACTGGACGTGCTTCTAGAATAAACAGGATTTACAATATAAAGAAAAACAAACGTTTCACAGCTGTAAATTTTACACTGTGTTTTTTTTAACATGGAATTCTACAGCGAAATTCTACAGCCGCAGAAAATATTCCACTCCAAAAATTATTTCAGTTTTTCTAAGTTTACTATTTCGGTAGACACACTGTATGTGTTTAAATTTAAAAAAAGGTTTAATTCTGTGAAATAATCAAAATAAATTCTTGCAAATTCCAAGTGAAAAAATTTTTTATTTGCTGAATTGTTTGCAGATCTTCAATACTGCAAAGAAAACAAGTTCATATTCAAGTTCAAACAACACAATATGTTTTCAGTTTTATCAGTTCGAATGAATATAGGATGGAATAAACCTTATTTTTCTCTTCTTTTACGTTGCTTTTGGGTGATTCCAGAGCTTTGATTCTGTTGAAATTCAGAAATGGAACGCTGGAATGGAATTGCCACAATACATGCAGAAATGCTAATGAACATAGGCAAAACTGGAATGGTGTCCTACCTTTTTCCACAGCTGTGTATTGTGGTGCTCCTTTTTTATACTTGCGTTCGTTTTTCATTCAGACACAATGACTTAAATCAGTGTTTCACATTGACAAACAGTCCACATGTTAAATGAACTATTTATCATTTATTTAAGGTTTCTGCACACAGTTTCTTTTGTGCCTTCAATATATACATGATTCCTCCATGCAAGAAGGTCTAATGTCGGAAGTTAACGACTAATAGAAATTGAGGTCTTTTTAATTTCTTTTCCAAATTTCCACAAAGCACCAAACAGAGCAGAGAATATGTTTTATTGGCGGAGTAACCATAGCAACGGTGGGGCATCTAGTTTTTTCAGGGGAACACATGGATTGAATAAATGAAACAAATATAGTTAATGAGTGAAACTGAATGAATATTGAATTCAAGATTTATATTTTTTTGCAGCTATAACTAAAGCTGATTTCAAGTGTAATTTGTTCTCAAAAGCTAACCAAGCATGCTGTTCATTACATTCGGTATGTTTATTTTTCTTTATTGAATTTACTTTTTCGTTTAACGACATAGGAGAAATTATTTGTTATAAATATATCTCTCCAGGGACATCCAGCGTATCTGTTAAATAAATAATTTGGCCTCAGCGACAGCAAGGGAGACTTTAACAAACTCTATCTGCCTCGATGGATTAGGAGGGTGTACCTTGCAGGGTCCAAACGTGGAGCCTTGTTAGAGGCTTATAAAATGCGTGAAGTTCGTGCTCTTAACACAAAACTTCATTGTTTTTGCTTCAACATCAATACCTTTAAATGTTTAGTGTTACTTGGCACAGACAAGCATTGGCACAATAAAGCAGGTTTGTTGATGAGTGTTTGCGCAATGCAATTAAAATGAGATTCCACTTTGCTTATTTCCAAGGTGCCTTCTGGCCCAGCTGGTAAAAACTAAAGTGTTCATTACAAGATTTTAAAAGTCAAATGAAAATTCTCAGTCTTCACAGGGCACGTTGACAGTGTGCAGGGACATTTGCCAGGTGTTGATACTCTGGCCTTGCATGACTTGCATATGCACTGGAGTCGTCAAGGAAACACTTTCTCATCACCAAGCAAACAAGAGACCCTTTAATGCATAAACAGATGTAGTTTAGATGACCGAAGGTGATATGTGTCTTTTTAAACAAAATGCTTACTTGACGTGCCTGCTCACAATAATGTTGTTTACTTGCTACTAAATGCTCCATGATGTTTGGAAGGGTGCTTTTTATTAACTCTGCAATCCCATCAGCCATCAACATTCAGGACAACAGACAAGCAATAGTGTTTTTCTAAGATAGCAATTTGATGCTAATGCATTTGAGGAATCTTCTCAGGAGGCTGTGCAAAACAGCCAGGGAATCATAGGTTTAAGAATGTTAAGGTGAGTAAACAATCTAGCCATATAAAGGGATAGTAAACCTAAAGATATATTTCCTTTCATCGTTCATTCACCCTCATGTCATTCCAAACCTGTATTGCGTATTTTGTCGTTTGTAGTACACAAAAGAATATATTTTGAAGAATGTTGGTAACCATTTTCCCCATTGACTTCCATTGTATGGACACTGTGACGAGCAGGGCGGGACGAGAGCCGTGAGGGCACGGCGCGAGGCCGGTGACTCGAGTGAAAATGAGCGTCAGCTGCACGTGCATCGGTCTCGCATCTCTCACGGAGGAGCTCCGGAAGCATAAAAGGAGGAGCGACAGCTGTGAAGGGTGAGAGAGGACCAAGCCTGGATTTTATGTTGTATTTATTATGTTTGTGTGGCCGGCAGTCGACCGTGAGGGAGCTGTGGCATTTAACTTTAGTTTTGTTGTCAGTATTTGTATTAAAGTTTGGTGGAACGTTCGCTGGTTCCCGTCTCCTTCCTTCCTTACATTGCACCGTGTTACAGACACAAAAACATAATTGTAGAATATCTTATCCTATTGTGTTCCACATAAGAAAGAAAGCCACACCGGTTTTGAACAATAAGAGGATGAATAAATAATGATATTATTTTTATTTGGGGTGAACTAACCCTTTAAGCCATCAACACATAAGTCACACGGTTGCAAAATCACATGACCCGACACGGCATCCAACTTAAACATCTTTGGTTTGCTTAGGATACAACAGGGATCATAGAAGGTCAACTGGATGTACTTGTCATTGTTAAAGTCATATTGTGCCTACTCAGGGTTTCTGAGGGCGTAAGGTTAATGTATCTGGTTGATGTTTGTTTACAGTCCTGTTTGATAGCTTTTGGCCAATATACAACCAGGGAGCAATAACAAGATTAGAGAAAAATCTGCTGTCGATAACCCAAGAGCAACACACCAACCGAGACCACCATATCTCACAAAGGTCACATGACCGGTAAGTGACTCCAACAAAATGAGTTTTACAGTCCATTACTCTGTGAATTACCCAGCAGGTTGGAGAATCTGCTTGCCGTAAGTGTACGTGTACATATTTTTTATTGTTTGTTTGTACATGTTTGAGCTTAAATTCACTTTTACTATGAGCAGAAAACGTCATGAGCTCAAAAGCCGGGAGGGGTAATTTGAGATGATAAAGAGGTTTTCTACCATCGTTTATATTTTGCACAGGAGGACATTTTAAAGGACAGTAGGAAGGAAGAGCCAAATTTCCCCTATAAAAATGTATGAAGTTTTTCCAATGTAGTGCGTGAGGCATTTGGGATGAAAAATCAAAAGCTTATGAATAAAGCACAGACATATTTTAGAAACTATTTTAAAGGCTGCCTATACCCATTTAATTTCCATTACTTCTATCTGGAAAGGTGCACATCTCCCAGAGGAAGAACTTTCTTCACTGAGGACATTTTAATCTGGCACTGAAACATCTGTTGTGTACTATTGAGCGATTAAGTAAAGGTGAAAATTAGCATTTGTGTAAGATAATTAACTTTTGGTAAAGTTGTTATGAAAACCATGAGACTGGAGCTTAAAATGAAAATTGGGAGACGATGTTTGTCCTAAAACATGTGGATGCTGTTATGCTATACTAATATTTCAAATATTTTTCTTTTAGCGGTAGAGAGTTTAACTAACCCTAAAATGTTTTTGTAATCTAAAAGTCAATTTTAATTGTTAAATTTACTGCTCAAATATGACCAATTTACCAAGTTATGTTTTGAATAGTAAAACGTAAAATAGTTTGCACACCATTTTAATGTAATCCAGGTTTCAATGTAAGCAGCTACAAGTATCGTTCATGTAATGACATTTCCTATATGACATTTCATTTCCAGAACAACATAACACAAATTACTCTTCTGGTCCGACATGTTCACTCTGAACGTGGTCTGTTTCAGTTGACAAGTTTCTGTGCCTCTTCTACTTTTAACATAATTACGAGACGTTTACATCTACCAAAAAAGCAGTTGAGCAAAAAGACAAAGGCGCTATTTACTGAATTCTTGGGGCGTAAACATTACACAGTGGAAACAACATTAGACCAATAACAACCGGATAACATTATTACTGTGTTCTTCTACTGAACAAGGTTAAATACCAATATCACGAATTTCAAGTTCGGAGGGACATCATGCTAGTTTGTGAGTTTCCTGGCTCCGTTTCCTTGAAAGCTACTAATGGAAGCTATAATGGAAATTAAAAAAAATGTACTAGTGAACGAGTTGTTCCAAACCTGTATACATTTATTTGTTCTGTTGGACAAAAAGAAAGATATTTGGAAAAGCTGTTTATTTTCAGTTCTGGGACATTATTGCACATTTTCTTTGTTCTGTTGAACACAAAATTTGATATTTAGAAAAATATTTGGAAACCAAACAGTTCTACGGTTACCTTTGACATTTAATTTTTTCCTACTATGGTATTCCCCTTTATGTTCATCTAAACCAAGTAAATGATACAGATGTAAGCAATCTGAGGGTGAGTAAATAATGACAAAAATTTCCTTTAAAACTTTTGTAGAGCACAAGGTACATACTATGTGCTCATTCTCTCATCAACTAGATAACCAAAAGGATTTCCTGGACTTTAGTCTAATTTGGTTTTCAAGTTTTCAGTTTGAAGTGATAAAGTGAATAACATTGATTCTTACCAGGACACTAAAGTGCCTCATTTAAAATCTCCCACAGCTCCTCATTAAAAGGAATGAATGCTTTTACATTCTCAGTCACATTTGTATGAATCTATTATGAAATTGATTCTAGAATTCGAAGATTCTAAGAACTATACCGTAAAAACAGAATGATCAGATTTACAAACTTATTTTGACAAAAGATTATATACAAGACCATAGGAATTTGGTTGAAGACCTGAAAGTCAAACTTGTTTACAAACCCTGTCCTGTCAAATAGATTCAAGATGACACTTCCTGAAAAACAAAACAATATTCTTGTCGTGTCATTGACAAGCTGTCATTTTAAAAAAGCAATTTCACATTCTGAGAAATATTCTGACGATAATATGAGATGTCTCTACATGAAAACATAAATATGGATTGTGACAACAAATCTATAAAAACAAGCTTATTTTAGAAGACCCAATAGTTCATTTGTAAATTTGGTATTTTACTTTATCAATCAACCCTGAGTTTATGAAAAATGATCAGTTCTTTGAATTTCATAAACAACAGAAATTCACGAGGGAATAAAAAACAGAGACACTCTGTTTATCAGTATGATTTTGACTAGCATCCATTAAATGCGAAGAAAATAGAGACATATGTCGCCAAGATTATGACAGAACAGGAATGGAATGCCAATAGAGGGACAGTCTCAAAACCACTTCTCTGCCCCGGACTGCAACCTTGAATACTTCCCTTGGAATTCAAATCGAGTTAAATTTGTTTTCGAGTGTCCAGAGTTTTCTTGTTTTAGACATCTTTCGGTTTCAGTGGTCGTGATTTAAAGCTGTTCAAGTGCACACAAACACTTTTCCAAATAATAAAAAATTGAATAAAAATCGTTTTGTGAGATATGTTTTTATCGTCTCAACAAGTGTGAGTCATCTGAGGACCGATAGACTGCATGTATGTTTAATCATACATCTAATCTATGACATCATATCATATCATGTCTATCTATCTACACTTCATAAAAAACATTCTATATATAAACAGAAAAAGTTTCCTCTTTAAAAGTGATGCCAGACAAACTAAGCAACCCTATTAGGTTATAAGAGCAGTAAAGAAACAAAGGGCTACAGTCTATTTGCTGAGCTATCCCAGTCCTGAATCACACCTTCAGTGTACTTCTGACACATCCGATGAAGCTGCACTTCTGGGCATCTCAGTAGTGTACATCTAATTGCTCTCGGGCCCCTTAGCAACCTTATATTAATTTCGAACCCCATGAACTATTGATTCCACTCCTCATTAGTGTTACTTTCTAATTATGTAAGACTAACTGGCAATTGAAAGGCTTTTAGTCCCCTTAGACAACTCTCCAGCGCAACATAGTTTTTTTGCAAATGACCTCTCAGTATGCCTTGGAAAGCATAGCAACACTCAGTGGTGCACCATAGAGATCTGGGAGAAATTGTACACATGTGCACACAGAGTTTAGACCCCCTCACCGCTGTGGAGGCATTATGATAAACAGAGCGCTGTCCATAAAGTCTGATTAATAAAGTCAGCTGTGATGTCAAATTGAATAGCAAGATCTACACATTATGCCTGTTAAAGGTGTAATATGCAATTTACGAGAAACTATTGTGCATTTTGAAATGGATAGTCAAACAAACACACCCATACTCAAAAGATACACATTCCTGCCTTCCTTGCTCCACCCTTGCTCCTTATTGGCCATTACCCACGCCGAATTGGGATTGGTTGTAATGCTCAACGCAGTAGCAGATCAAAAAATGTCATGCTGTTTTCGACATTCCTTCATTTTCACTTAATCTTATTTAGATTGACACGCGTAGTTATTTCTTATTATGAAGGGGCTGTTTTGCCCATTTAGATTGAATTTGGATGGCATTTTTGTGCACCCTGTTGTCATTTTTTCCAAAGCCTCTAGTAATTTTCGAATCTGATGAAAACATAATGTGCTGTATGTTGAGAACCGATCTCTCTTATCTGTTAATCCTTCAATCATCTGTTAAAAGAGCCTAACATTAACTAACACAATGCAAAGTTATTCAGGAATCTTAAACGCAAGGATACATATTGAATCTTACTTAAAATACAATGTTTCCCTCTTGTGTATCTCTAAATCAGAATATTCTCTTGTGCAACTGCACTGGGCTGCCGCCAAACGTCACAATAAAGCTTTATTCAATAAGAGGTGAAATCTGATTTCAATCTACATCAGTAGCAAATCCAAATTTGGGGTGACATCCAGGGGTGGATAATTGGATGTGAGGGGTGCCACACTGGACCCCACCTCCTGCTCCGCGGCTGAGTGTCTTATATCAAACAAAAACAATACAGTCATCCTCAGTCACCAATGAATATCTTGCATGTGAAAAAAGAGCAGTGTCAACATTCTTCAACAGTCTCTCCTCTTATTTTCCACGGACGAAATAAGCCATATGGTTTAGGCTTGGCCAAAGGGAGTAATTTACTATCGCTTTAAAAAGCAACTTCTTTATAATACATCTATTCTATTATACACTATAAAACAAAGTGGTGTTTTGACACAGAACCCACTAGAGTGCAGTTAAATTTGAATGATGCAAGAACCATTCAAAGCATTTCCGCACTGAGCCTTGAGGTACAACAGTCTAACAGCTTACTATTTCATCATTCATGAGAAAACTCCAAAACACCTCCTTCAGGATGTAATCAGACGCTTTATGCTTGAATGCTCAAAGTAATAAAAACTTGAAATATTTATGTTTTCAAAACTGTGATTTAAATCATGAAATGGTGTGGACATGCAGAGCCATATGAGGTGACAAGGGGAGAATAATGATATTCAAAGCCATGGCTGAGTAGCCGTTCAATGGTAATGTGATTAGGCTGTGGTTAGATCTGTCAAAGGGACATTATAAAGATTGAGAAAATGGCTCTTATAAATCATTGTGTTTGTACATTCAACACAATTACCATACAGACGCTTTTGCATTGAGATGACACTGGTGTAAACAGGCTGAAAATTATAAAAAAATTGTAAGTGAAGTAAGTGAAATCACACAGTTTATTTCTAGACCAAGTTTGAGTCTCGCCTTTAATGTGTTCTCTCTCTCCCTCTCTCCAATAAATTATCATGTTCTTTCATCACTATTTCAAGCTAAAGTGTGTTATTTCGGCTGCACCAGCAAAAACAGAGCAGAAATATAACACTTTTAGGTTTTCAAAACAGAGGTTTTCTCTTCTAGCTTAGTAATTGCATATTAAACTGGAGTAAAAAAAGTGTTTTTACATTGAGAGTTTTTTAACATTTCCAAAAGGGAAAAAATCTGTATGTTTAAAGGTTGCCAAGGTAACCACAATTCATTTTCCATGTTTGGGTGTATATTATATAAGGTGATGCTTTGGAGATGCTCTGGAAATTGGTCCACTTATTGTTAAAATCTTGATTGCTTAGATTGAAGAGCAAGATGGCCTTCGTGTTGTTTCTATACTTCTATAAGTGTAGGATCTCTAAAAGTTGAATTACTGACTCATGTGTTGTGTCTGAAACCACTCCCTCGTTCACTCCTTCACTATTCCCTATATACCGAATTTGAGTCAACAATATGGGGAAGAAGTGAATGAAAATGAGTGAGTGATTTCGTATTTGCCTGCGTCTGACAGTACTGTCAAATTTATTGTATTATTTTAAAATAAAGAGAACAAAACAACCGTCACATTTATTTGCAGGCATGCTTATTTATCGCATGTGATAAAATGATTTTATGTAGCCTAATTAAAATAAAACAATAAGAACAAATTTATATGTGTGTATAATACTACATTTGTGGCACTAACGGTCAGTGTCCTCCAGCTGATTCTAATCAAGCGGTCCTCTCGTCTTGTATCATGGAATATATGAGGATGCACTCAAAATCAGAGTGCATTGTGGGTGAAAAAGAGTGAACAAATGTAGGGAATGAAGGTGTTCATTCCGGTTTCGGATACCACTACAAAATGGCTGACACACGATATAGTGAACTATATAGGAGATAGGGAGGGATTTCAGACACTCCAACTAAATAAGTAGTTTTAATTGATCAAAGACTAATCTAACTGCTATTGCATGCACTGACATTTTAGAAAGCTTGCTTCCAAATTTATTTGAAGAGGACCATTTTCTGCTCCAGCATGAGATTTCCCGCTGTATAAAGTATTGTCCGAAAGGAAATGATTAATTGAATCTGCTGTGAAAGAACCTGATTGGCCCGCACAACCTCTCCGCACACATTTGACATTAATTGTTAGGAAGAGTGTGATCCACACTTAATCACTTTTATCAGTGCCTGACCTCAGAGATGCTCCTTTATCCAAATTTGACCAAATCCATGCATCCCTGCTTTCAAGTGGTAAACCTTCCGATATAAGTGGATGCTGTTTAAAATGACCGGCTCTTCATTAAGACAGTGGTCTGTGCAGATGTACACATGTGTTTACCCGTTCAGCCGAGTTCCAGAGTTGTTTTTTAGGCTTGAGGAGAGAAGTAGCTTTTCTAGTCTTGTAATCAGTGATGTTGCCATGACAATCGATCCAGTGCAGCAAGTGTAGCTGACGACTGCTGTCTTGGGCTACCAAGGAAGGAAAATATTGACTTTCCGCAAATTCAATTTGACCGTCCTTTAGCTATAACTAACTACACATGGATGTCCCAACATCAAAATCATTTAATCCTTCAAGTATTTGTTGCCGCGGTATTTGTCAGGGCCCAGTAAGGTACATTTTTAAAGCCAAAGCTGGGACACTAAACCATGAAGTGTCACCAGCTTCTGAGATTCAGAGATGTTGTTCTGACCTTTAAAAGCTGAACTGGAGATCATGATAACTGTACCGACAGAAACTGAGGGTAAACAAAGGCTAAATCACAGATTATTTAACTGGAAAGTTGTTTTCTTTGTTTTAAATTACATTACTACATTTTTTATATAAAATAAATGACTTTGTGAACTTCCAAAAATCCTTTTTGAATTTTTGTATCACCATGACAACAGCATGCTAGAGAAGCACCTTCGCAACAAAAAATTACTTTTCAAAGAATAATAATATGCTGGGTAGAAGAAAAGCAGCATACTACATGATAGAATGTGATTCTCTAGTGACATTGAAAATCTGAGTGGAGCTTCACAACTTCTGAGAGCCTTGCTAAGCAATTTATCACATAAATATTGTAGGAAAGAGAGACTTTACTGTAAGCCAATTATTATATCATATTGAAGATGCATTAGCCGAATTAATATGGGTGCATTTCGATATGCTATGAATGTAAAAAAGTACATAAACAAATTTTATAACAACTTTCATTACCTTCTTATGCATGCAAAGAAATCTTACAACCTCATTGCTATTGATTTCTGGCACAGATTTCTTGGCAAAAGTACAGAAGAGCTCCAGACTGCCAGATAACCATGTGCATTAGACAGCTGTGTCGGTTTGAAATAATCGTTAGGTCTTGAAAAACCCACTAATGGATTGCTATTTTTGTTCTTCTTTTAGATAGAACATAATGTCCCTTTGATACCTGTAACAATCTCTCCTTACGGTTTTTAAAAGAAAATGAATACATGCTATTTATTTCCGGCATACTACGGGCAAAGGTTTAGGATCACTAAAACTTACTCTTCTTTATTTATGTTTTTAGAACATTTTTGAATAATAGAAAATCCATTGGAACCATGGAATAACACAATTGTAACTGTGGAAATTTTAAATAAATGAAGTATTTTAGTATGTCCAATAGTAATCCTTTGCTTAGAAATTGCAAAATCGCACACTTGGGTTTTTATCATCTGGCTTCTTGAGGTCTCTGCCTTCCATGCTGTTTAAAAGGTTTTCCAGGTTTTTACACATATGCTGGACTCTTGGCTTTGTTTTATTCATTATTTTAATAAAAAGCAAAAATATTTTTTCTAATGAATAGATTTTTAAACAAACACCCGGGCAATTCCAACGTTTATGGACGTGACATAAAAATGGTCAGAGAATGAATTTGTTATGAATATATTGAACCATCTGTTTATATTTGACTAAACTATATTGTCAGTCTATGAAAAAACTTTCTATTTAAAAAAAGGGAAATATGTAGCGTTATTGATGTGACAATCCTGAAAACGGCACTTACCTGACTATGAAAAATCATGCACTAAAAATAAAACAAATGCTTTACAAATTTGAAGAAAGATCTCACATGGGAATTTGGACCACCAAATGTTAATATACTGTATGTGCTGTTGGTAAAAGCTTTATTTTTTTCATGTTTAGGCTGACATTTTCACGGAATAAGCCACCTTGAGATTAAAAGATTTTTCAGATCAAGACAAACGTTCTTGAAAAGTCTTCCTAAACGTTTGACCGGTATTTCGAGGTGAATTTACCTATGACCAGAGGATATGTTGTTAAAATGGCTTTTACCAATTACAAACATCATTTCAAGCTCATTAACACTTTGATAAAACTGCTATTTACTGTTATTAGTGGAAAAACCAGCCAACGTAAACAACAAGGAGAGGGGAAAAGGGCATAAACAAGAAACTGTTGAAACAAGGAACTGTTGTTTAACAACAACACAAAAATCTTAGCACATGCAATACTTTGTTACATAAACAGTGGTCATCACATGATCTTATCTGAAAGTGAATCTCTAACAGTCCCTGCGGCCACAAAACAAAACGTTTTATGACCTTTAATTCTCAAACCAATGGACTTCAAATCTCTATTAGCTAAATGTGAATTAAACATAACATTCCTGTAATCATTTATAACTGAGTAAACTATTTTACAGTATGTACAGTTCAACAAAGTTACATCAATGAGTCATTGCACCCAGTTAAATGTGAGCTCTTTATTGTATTTTCTTGGTTGGAAATGTGTACATTTATCAACAGAGACAATGTATTTCAATGAGAGCCAAATGAGAATCCGGATTTTCTTGAACCAAGCAGTCAAACATCAGTAAGAAAGCTCAGTAAAAATGATTTTAACAAATTGTTATATTCCAACACGCATTTTTTTTCCGTAACATGAAGAATTTAGCAATCACCAAAACGAAGCTTGCGGACCACCCAAATTATGCTAATTGTGCAAAATATAGGGGTTTACAGTAACAAAAGCACTTCAATGTACCACAACCCCCTTCCCGATCAAATTATGATAATGGCATGAAACACAATCAATCCCGATAGACAGAAATCACAGACTGCACAGAACTGAATAATGATATACTTTAGAAGCAACATTACAAGGCAAGCATATCTGGACCAGAGCAGTTAAAAGACGAGTGAAACAGTCGCAAGCATATGCAACATTTCTTATCAAAAACACACAAGCGGAGCCACGACCATCTGTTGATACAAGCTCAATGACAACTTTGGCTGTGAACCAGTTCCAGAAACTGACACAGGGTCTTGTCTTACAACATAAATAAATGTAAAACCCATAATACATTCATGAACCCCTGTTTTTTATAATGCGTACCTGCCACGCTTTTGATTTGGCATCTGGCATTACGACATTCACTGATGGGGTTTTTTGACCCAAAATATGATTTGCTGGTGGCTTCGCATGCAAACGTTATCCAGCAGCTCTCATTGCATGCACATATACAATAAATTATTATTTACAGATAAATCAATGGTTCATATTTAAAGCACTCACATCTCACGCTGTGTTCTAGACTGTAGTTGCACTTATGATTGATGAATGTGCTTTTAACAGAGTTCATTTTCCGAATCCATTTTGAATTTCTCCGTCTCTGTCTTGGACTCCAGCACACCATTCATCTGAATTTTAAACCTTACTTTATGAAAGAAACTCAGATTAGATGCCCTTGGCAACATAAATACACCGATAATACAGCTGTAGAATTGATAAGAATCTAGGAAACCACAGTCATATTTATAAATAGAAAGCACTGAATGGTCACAAGGCAGACCTTGTTTCTTCGTGCACGAGCACGCCATTACGTCTAATTTAGCAATGAAATATTATGCAATCCTTTTTTCCATTGCTGTGTTCACAGTGTAAGCAAGTTAAGCTCGACTAAAGGCCGTAGCTCACATTAATTTCATTATTTCTTCATTTTCTCGCATGTATAATTCATTAGAGCCTTCTCATTTTTTCCTCTGGACCTGCACAAATGTCAAATTAGAAGTAACGATTCCAGTAAAATCCATTTACAAAAAGTATTCTGCTTTCTCCAGACAACTCCTGCGGTGTAATTCTAATCCCCATTCTGATGTTCTGTCTGGTTTTCTGGATTTGCTTACTGCCCTTTTAGGTAGAAAATGGGCAATTTCTTAGCCCCTTCAGGAATTTTCATGTTCCGCATGTATTTACAACTCACACCGACTTCTCAAATTAACCCATTTTATAGAGCTCTGACCTCTAAGAAGAAAACCAAAGCTTTATTTCTATTTTGATCTACCTCCCTCATTTTCTTTAAATCTGCGGAGTGTGTCATTGGTGCAAACATTTTCAGTATCCCGTGGATGTCAGCGGGTTTCAAAGAACGGAGCACGGAAGGGCATCTACTCTAATAATCTATGAAGTCAGAGCTTTTAAAACTGGAATGAGGTGGTAGACGTGACTAATACAATGAGTAAATGAAGTATAATTTTAAAGTTAGACACTTAAATCAGGATTGCTAGCACCATGCTGTTCACATTATTCTTTGGACGTACGTTTAAAGAAACAGTTTTCAATGAAACACAATAGAACCATGAACAATGTTTTTTTACCTCAGCAGAAATACATCACTTTACTGTTCACCAATGAAAATAACCTGCTGCTCAGCAGAACATATGATATAGGGCATTCTGTAACCTCCACCGGTTACAAAATAAGGGTTTTATTTGTTATTATCAGTAAATGCATCAACTAACATGAACTAGGAATGAGCAATATAACTTTTCATCATTTATTAATCTTTTTTAATGTCAATGCAATTGTTCATGTTAGTTCATGGTGCACTAACTGATGTTAACAGTTGCAATTCTTTATTAAAAAAATGTATTAGCACATGCTTAAATTAATACGAACTAAGATTAAAAATGCTTTAGATGTATTGTTCATTATTTGTTCATATTAGCTTATGCATTAACTACTTTTAACAAACACAACCTTATAAAAAACCAAACGCACAGTGTAAAGAGATAATATCCACATACTGTATGGTTTTCAATTGCGTAAAAAAGAAAGGGTGCATGAATACAGTTATGCAGCTGTATCTGTATCGTTTGTTATAATACTGTATGCCCAGTTATAATTGATAACCTTTTTCTTTGGGTTATACTTTTGTCGACAAACAATTTAAAACCTTGGTCAGAAAAGTTTTTAACTATTGTATCTTTAATAGGACATTATTTTCCAATTAGATTTTTTTAAATAAAAGTGAGTCGCCTCCCGACAGCTAGGGTACAAAAAGCAATGGCTAACGGCTAATCGCCATCTGAACAAAGTGAAATTGTCTTACGTTTGAGTTTTAAAGACCACGTTTATGATAAAGACAGCTCATATAATATTGAAATATCAAGAATATTGCAGATAAACCGATGCGGTACCCTGAGGCACTTGCTGTGCACATCCTATCCGATTTGGCACTTTGAAAGGGGCTGTTCAAAGGCCAGACAGCCTTTCAACAAACTGTTAACGTCACTCTCGAAACCAACCAAAAAAAAACATGTGAGAGGCATTGAGAGGTGCACACAATATAAACAAATTTTTGTTTTCCATGTTTGAGCTCTTAAGTGAGCCATGTGCTCTTCAGTAAAAATGTAAATGAATGTAGAGAGCAGGAACTCAGAGAAGTGAATTAAAGACCATTCAGTGCTTTTCTGCACGTGCGAAATGAACAGCTCTGACACTTTATATAATAAACCATAAATGAAAGACATATTTTTCATGTTTGCCCTGTAATTGGCATATGAATGTTTTGCTATACAATGCCACAGGTTTTAAACAATGTTCAACAAACTCCATGGGAGCTGGCATACTGTACATCAATTTCTGATTTTGCTTTTCTTTAGTCAATAATAATTTACTAATATTGCTGTTCTAAATGCCTTATTTGTCAGGACCTGCCATTTAGTTCTATTTCAAATGATGGTAATTGAGTAACCATGTACAAAATCCCTTTAAATATATTGTCTGTGACAGGTCAGCTACAAAAGAGTGAAGTGTTTGCATGCGACTTCACTCTGCATTCATCATCACAACAAGCCACATTTTCTTCTTTTTTGTACCTTTTCCACTGTATTCCTTTTTTAGAAAATGAAGATGAAAACTCACTGTTCCTCATTCCCCCCATTCAGGTTACAGTTCTCCATGTTTAGCGACTGTTTCTGAACATGATCACTCTGAATGGCCTTCTTATTCAAGACATCCAGAGACTGGGTTTCCTTTTGGCCCTCTAATGAGCACCTGGTTACTGCACTGGCCACCTGGCAGAACTTCCTCAAAAGAATCTCTCTCAGAAGCAGGTAAACCCATGGATCCAGGATCTGATTGAGTGAAGCCAGGCGTATGGCTGTGAGAAAGAAGTTGCAGTCCATCTGTAAGTCCTGGCTGGGTAAGAGAGATACAGCAGCAGACTTGCAGTGATGGGAGGAGGTGTGAGTTGAGATCATCTTCAACATAAGGATCTAAAGAATGCGAAACACAATGTTTATGGGCATATTATATGAATTATTTATGAGTTATTAAGTTTACTTTGAGCAATTCATGCACATGTCAACCTTAAGATGAAGAAAATCTAGTTTTGCCAAAGGTTTTCACCATACTGATGTCAATGATTGGTGGTATAAATTCTCACGTGAAGTCTCAAAGTTTTTAAACATTTTTTTTGTTTGTTTTTAAAGCGTAGTGTTCCATAGTCAAGTTACTGTCACATTCATAACTGAAATTTTTAAGTACAATTGTTTAAAATATGTTGGCCAATGTTATTACTTTACTTTATCAATAATGCTATTATTAACTGAAGTAATATCTTCCAAATGTTCCACATTTGACCAAATAACAAACAAATTAATTTATCAGATATTAGATTTACGTTTATGCTTTTATGATCCGAAGTGACTGAATTCAGTGTGTATTTGATCCATTTGTGTGTTCCCTTAAGCTTTACTCTACAATTAAGAGCGAAATGTGAAAAGGTTTGCAGATTCGCTGTGGGACTAGCTATTATTATTATTATTATTATACTGTAACTGAAAAAAACAACTGTTTGAGCAATGTCAGATCCCACCAGCAAACACCTGATTTACAAATGAGAATTCTACCGTTTCAAAGTAGGAGAGGTCTTATGACATGCTTCTTATTGTTTTTATTAAAATAACATTTAAATGTTTTATAACAATAATACTGCTATAATGATGACCTTCGAAAGGCCACCGTAAAAAGTGCACCAGCACTGTTTGCTTTCCTACATTCTTCAAAATATATAGTTTACGAAAGCCATTTTCCCTATGGTAGTCATTGGGGTCCAAGAACTGTTTGGTTATAAGCATCCTTCCAAATATATTTTTCTGTGTTCATCAGAACAACTCAGGTGAGTAAATCATGACAGAATGTTTATTTTTTGGTAAACTATCCCTTTCAATTTCTAAAAACATGTTTTCTGGCACTACATCAGACTGAATTGCACTGACACTGTGCATGCTTCCATGTGATAACTGTAGTAAGTGTATCTGGAAAAAGCTGATAAGATACATACCAGTAGTGGTGACCAACACGTTAAAAGAACACACATAATGCCCATCAACTGAATAACAGTCTCTGTTGTTAACTTCTCCCATTGCTTGGATGCTTGGGTTGAGCTTGTCTTCGCTTTGCAACGCGCAACCAATGCGCGGATGGTCACAACATTACAAGACAAAGTGACGAGCAACGAAAATATGCCAAGCGCTGCGAAAGTCGTGGCAAAAAACGTATTTCCCGTTACGTCCTTGTCACCTGTACTTATGAAACACCAAGTGCCTGGCCACTGCAAAGTATATTTTCCAACGCCTGCAACAGGCAGCAAGGCAAAGAGCAAAACCAAACACCAAATAATGACCAGAACTTGTTTGGTCAAGTTGGTTTTCATGTAATGCGAGTACCAGTGAGGGGCAGTGATGGCCAAGGCCCTCTCGATGGCCATGGCACTTGCTAAAAAGAGAGGACACAAACCAAAAGTGGTCATGCACACCCCAAAGAAGGCGCACAGAGTTCCCGACGAGTCCACCCGTTCCCATATCAGATCTGCTCTGTACACCGAAATGACTATTGGAGTTGTGAGCACCTGTCCGAAAAGGTCAGTCAACGCCAACGACCCGATGCAAAGTAGAAAAGACTTCTTTCTTTTGTTTTCCTTTCTTCTGTACGCATTATAAACTAGCAGCATCGCGAGGGAGTTCCCGACCATTCCGGTCACCATCATAGTGATGGGAAAAAACACGGATACAAATCCACAGCTGGCACTCTTGCCGGTGCTGTCCTGTAAAGATTTGGAGACGTTGGACTCCAACATAACGGTTCCTGTAGAATGATTTTGGGGCGGAATATCTGAAGGCCGACATTTAGATGTCATCCTCTTCAGGGAGCTCGTTCATGGCCCCAGTAGCCCTTTGAAACAGGTGAAGTCTTCACTTCTGGCTCACTTTCTGTGCTCTGCTGCTCGAGCGCGCGTTATAAACCCAGAGGCGGGACCCTTATGGAAATGTTGGACATGCTTAGAAAGACAATTGAGAAGAGAGCGCACAACCACGACGCATTCAATTGCTGAAACACGAGGACTTTATTGCGGGTGATTTATTGCGTTTCTGCGGTTTGGTATACCGTCAACACTACCGGCACATGTACCCGCGTATCTAATAAAATATCCAAGAACCACACTAAAGCATTCGTTTCAGTATAATTTAAGAAAGGCGAAGCCTAATAAACACAAGTATCACCGAAAGTTGTAATCATTTAATCCGATTTTGAACGCAACAGGTGCCACCTAGCGAACGAGGAAAGACTCTTCATTTGTCTGTCGCCGTGCTGCGGATGCATTTGTGCACAATTAAATTATAGCGGCCCTGCAGAAAGCAATATATCTGAAGGGTTATTTCAGATGACTATTCCGTGAACATTCCTGACATTTTCGCCCCTTTTATCTATGACCAAACACAAGAGGACAAAAGAAACAGCACACTGTTGTTCTCCAACGGTTTTGCTTGTTAAAAGTGGTAAATAGTCAAAGAAACAAAATATCTCGATGTATACATTAAATAGAAAAAACAAACATTCAGATTAACAAGTGTTTATTTATGTTGATTACATGTATGTAATTTTCAATGACAGTGAGACATTTTATGCAATATCAATTTGTTGTCTGGAGAGGATGTGGGGTCAATTATTTTAAACTACACATTCCAACCTTGGTTTACAGACCATGGTAAATGTTAGCCATACTTTGTATCCATTTCAAAGTATTCTACTATTGATAAATCAAATTTTGAACAAAAGTAAAAACAAAAAAAGACAACAAAAAGACACTTTTGAAGGTAAACCAAAAAACGTTCATATCATTTCATCTTTCTGGTCATAAGAGAATCCCAACAAGTATTAAAACAAACACACACAAAAACAAATACTTACCTTTAACACACAATTTGATGAGGTTTTGATATACCTCAGAGCTCTTTACAGCATTAAGATGCTGGATTTTCTGATGTTATGTCATTTAAGACAACATTTATTGCGGGTTGTCCCACACCACAAAACAATCTTGTATCATTAAATCAACATTGTTGTTTAGTTACTTAACTGAATGTTTAACAGATGAATAACTACTTCTGTATTATATAATCTGCATCATTTCCTTCAAAAATGATGATGTCCAGAAGATGTGTGTCATTTATACAGTCACAGACTTAAAGTTTTTCTATAAACCGGCTGACACTACAGTTGTGTTATTCTGAGTTCTATTGTTCAGGGATTTGGCAATACGTTTAAGAAGGCAGTAACGTTTGTGCACAGATTGTTTAGATGGAAATTCTAAATAGGAACAGTTGGGTAGCGGTAATAGCACAAATCATGAGTTGGAAAAACAACATGCAGTTTTAGAAAGATTTGGTTTTTTGTTAATCATTTCTGCTTTGAGCTTGAGCCAGAGTGGGATGATCCAGTTGAGCCTCTGCACCTACAAAGAGATAGAAAGAGGGGAAAAACCATGACCAATTAAATTATTTGGTTCAAGAACGCACGCAAACAAATTTGAAAACAGTACAGAAACATTGCGAAGCACATTTTTGAACAAAATCTTTTTAAAACTTTGAGAGACCACTGTATAATGCGAAAGGATGCCTGGTATCCAGGACACCTTTTTTACACCACAGAAACCCAAACCTTTCAGACGAGTGTGATCGAGAACGTCTTTTTTTGCGGCCACCAGAGGACGACCTGGAGCGACTCCTCTTTTGGCCTCTTTCAGGCGATGACGAAGGGGAGCGAGACCTCTTCTTTGGAGAAACAGAGCCTTTTTCAGATCTGGAGCTGGATCTTTTAATGGGGAACAAGTAAGCATTCCCATAAAGTCAACAAATCTCTACGCAGATTGGTACAATAATACTATAAGGACTGAACTGTGAGGGGAAAAATTCACCCGCCCCTAAAATAACACTAGAGCACCCTTAAATAACACTTAAAAACGGCAGGTCTGACCGGACTGAACTTTTCAAATTAATAAAGCTAAAACTGTCAGCGGCTCAGTAAAGCTTGACTGTAATTGCCTGTTAGATGTCACATGTTACCAGATAAATTGGATCTTTGTGATGTTGAATAATAAAGTTCCATTTAGTCTTATAAAAGCACAAGACAACTATTAACGCCTACGTCAAAGACAGACAAAACTACATCTCAAGGTTAAACTGCTTTCTATGGCAACTTCATCTCTTGTGCTAGTCATAAGTGTCTGATGGTGATCAAACTTTGTTCAGACTCAGGAGGACAAAGAGAACACTACAACCACTGGCAGCTCAAACACACACACTCTCTCTCCTGGAGAGTGCATGTGACCTCATTCACCTGGAGTTGGACCTGGAACGTGATCGAGACCTGGAACTTGATGAGCTTCTGGACTGCGATCTGCAAAAAACCGACATCAACAAAAAACAAAACACCACTAATGTCCCTTTTTTCTTTGAAAGTTGAGAGCCTTTGATGAAAACACGATATAGCAGTCAATCACACAACTATCAAGTAGTATCAAGTATTCACCATAAGAGAGATATACAAGACTAAAGGTAACATAGTCAAGAGTAGTGAGAATTTTTGGCATCAATGGTTTTAAGACTGCTATTATTAGCATACTAAATCAATGTTGCTATTTTATTCCTACTCCATAATGAATACAAAACCATACATCTTATAGAGCTGCTATTAACCAGGGCCAGGTGAAAACTACATAATTCTGCATTATGCATTTAAACAATCAAATATGTTAATCGTGTCAAAGTACAACACTGATAATTGAATCTGAAAGCAAAAATATATATTTTGAGTATCAGGCATGCTGATTCTATGTGAGCCTTTATGAGGAAATTGCACAGATTTGACATTTGAACACTTTTAACTTTAAGGAAAGAAGGTCATGTCAGATTTAAACAACTGAAAAAAAGGAATACTTGAAGGAAGCAAAGAGAAATTAAAACATTAAAACATATTCATGTGATGAGACTTGAATAAAGATTTGAGCTGATACTGACATTTTGCCTGGAGTTACCCTTGACCTGTACCCTTTTACCTGGACCTAGACCGGGAGCTTGAACTAGACGAGCGAGATGACGAACGCGATGAGCCCGACCGACTTTCTTTCTTTTCTTCACCAGCATCTAAATCATACTTGGACAAATCTTCTTCTTCATCGTCCTCATCATCCTAACAGTCAAAAAAAAGATTTGTCTTAATAGCGATAGTTCTCTCCAAAATGAAAATTTCATAAAAATGACATGACTTACATCAAGTTTGTATTTCGAAAGATCCCCATCTTCCTCGTCATCATCATCTTCGTCTTCATCATCATTATTAATGACTTTGGCAGGTTTGACAGGTTCCTCTTTCTTATCGCTGTCCTTTTTGCCACGAAACTTTTTCTTAATGCGCCCAAACTGTAACAATAATTTAAGCGTCAATTTGATTTCAAGTTATGCTAACCATTTCTGAAACGGAAGATTGTAGGGATGGGCGATATTATATAGCTTGTGATATACCAGTAGAAATTCTCCCCACGATAGGACTTGCAGCGCTATGGACAGAGCTCCCACATGTTCTAACATATCGCGCACCACACTGCTGCCTGTTTACTTCCAGTACAAAATGCGAGTTTGTATTATTTATTTTAAATACGTTTATAAGAGCATGACAGTGTAGATTATTTAATTCGATTTCTTTTATCCACATTTTTCTGTTCTCTTTCTGCAGGGCGAGTCATAGACAGATACAGTATATGTTTCTGTGGGAAGAGAAGGTTCACACAGTTCAGGAGAGAGTGATTGACAGCGTGGTCCGATCGTTTCCACGCAACAATAAGGTATATACAATTTAGGTATTTTTTGTGAGTTTAAGTTCATTTAATTCTTTCTTTACTACAACCTTTTGAAGTCGAATGTCACAAGTATATTTACAAAAATACTGTAGGTATATTTTAAGAGCCTGTTTGATTTGGGGTACGTTTTATTTTTTTAATAATGTTTGTGTTTCTGAGGCTCTAGACTACATGCAGCTACATCAGCTGTGGATGGTGTTATAGATATATCGTCATTTGTATCGTTTCGCAACAAATATCAGAAATCATCGTGATAGTGTTTTAGGGCAATATCGCCCATCCCTAGAAGATTGTATCTGTTCTTTTCGTTAACATGCAGACGAACCTCATCATACTCGCCATCAGATTCCTCTCGCTCTTTGTATTCCAAGTCTTCCCTCTCATTGAATCCTCCGCCATAGCCTGTTAAAGACATACATACATCCAACATTAACTCAACTAGAATTTTTATAAACCACATCAAGTATGGCTTGATCGAACAAATACATTTATACATGTTTGGAACAACTAGAGGGCGAGTATTTCATGACAGAATTTTCATTTTTCTCATTAACAAGCAACACACGAATGAAGCATACTGCTACTTGGATCAATTATGCACGGTTTAAAATAGTATGCAGTATGTATATTCCGTTTTGAACATTGGCAAGATCATACCCGTTCTTTCTTCCAGTTTGGCATATTTAGGAGTGTTACACATGTTGCACTCCGATCTTCTGGCCCAGTTTACATTGCCACACCTAGAATAACACAGCCAAGCAACAGTGTTACATTTGAATAACTTTGCATTCTAGGACAGCGAGTCTCAAACTCCTACAGGAAAAAAAATAGTTCGTAAAGCAATAGTTCACATTAAACAAGACAGAAACATTTTCCGAGAAAAACTGCTCGTCCCAAAGATTCTTTAAACTTTAGAGAGTAACTAATGTCTATTAATTTGCTCTATTTAACAGTTCAAAGTACCACTGAGATAAACTTTGTCATGATTTTAACTTTTGTTTTTTGACACTTTACATTTCTCGCAACTGAATCAGAATGTTAACATTAAAGATATGAATGCTAAAAATGTTCCTGTTATGTTCCTAATTCATAGGCAACTCTGGCTAAAGACATCCACTAAATTTCTGTCATTTTAGTGCTGCGTTACATGTCTGGGAGCAGCAGAATAAAATATTATAATAAATATAATTAATACTCAAATGTAACAAGTCTAAATCATTTCACAACAATACTCACGTTTTGCACTGCCAGTCATTTGCACTAAAGAGACCTCTGCTCTTCTCAGCCAGGGTCTTTCCAATCTCGGTTCCCCCTGCTTTCATCATCTTTGCTTCAACTGATTTTTCTGTTAAAAGCATATATATATATATATACACATGAGAGCACATCATGTGGGTATACCACAACACATTTAAACACGATCTTGATAACTATAAACATGAATTGTGAACCACTTACCCCTGCCGCATCTGTTACAACTCGTCCTTCTAGCAAAGTTGACATTTGCACATCTAAGATTAAAAACAGGTTAAATATTAGCATTACATCAAGGTACACCTTGCAAAAAACTCCTCACACTTTAACATTAGACATAAGTCAACTTTAATTAATAAAGAAAACTATGCACAAAACAAATGCATAACGTCTATGAATGACGACGAAGAAATGGACATTTCGTTAGCAAACCGGGCACCACAGCATCCGAAAAGCTAATCACTCAACAAACGAATTATGAGAGCGTAAAACATAACTTTTTCATTATTTTCCAAAGGTTAATTCGGTGTGGGACAATTCGTCAAAGATATGGATTTTTTTATTTGAAATCCAAAGAACAATGTTTGAAGGCCCATGCTAGGGACGTGTGCTAAAGCTAACAGAAGGCTAGGCTAACATTAGCGTGCAAGTTTCTCCCAAATGCCTCAGGCACTTAAGTCGTAGATAAATACTTATATTTAAATAATTTGTTTCCCTAATAAATCATTATTCAACGTCTCTTACTTCTTATCGGGACAAACCCAGTCACCGTCGCTAACGCGAAAACTCTTTCCTGACATCTTCGTCCTCTCGACTGCACGCCACGATCCACCAAAGATGATAACAAGAACACTTTGCGAATATGAATATGTGCTTACAGCACCAAAACTACCGATTTTAAACCTGAAACCGGAGCAAAAACGGCACCATTAAGTATTTAAAAGCGTATGTGGGTCAGACAGTAAAACATCGGCTACGGTGAACGAAAGCGACACGTGGGTTGTGTTCCAAGCCCAGTGAGCTCCCTACGTAGACAGCCATTTGAACATCACGAGTGCGTTCCATACGCAAACGCGTGCTGTCTAAGTAGGGTGCTCACTAGATTTGAAACGCATAAACAAACTTTTGCTTTTCGACCGGGTCTTGAGATAAAGACCAGCCGACGACTCAAATCACATCAGATTTATTTCTAAAATCGTTGTCTAGCCTAAATCATGTTATATAAACACTCAACTTTTATTTAATTTTATAACCCTGGCACAAATTATATTTCATTACGAGCAGTTTACCTTTAGGGAACTTAATACAATAGTAAAATAATACAGCATTATATTAAACAGACAGCTTCTTTAATAAGTGATACCGTTCTTTTGTGTGTTTCGTGCTCTTGATTGTTTGTGCGTCCACTAGATGGCAGATTGTCTTCAATTTAGAACAGCCATGAGAAGTTAAAGTTGGCAACAACCAGCTACGACTATACTACAAACAGCATGATCGTCCTCATTAACATTTACACATGCGTCACAGGAAAGAGTGAAACTTGCGACCCTCAGGTCATTGCCATATGTTTAAATATACAGAATCATTCTTACACATCTCTGATTCTTTCACATGCCACCCTTATGAATCGGCTCCTGCCTCGTGCCAGCATTCTGTAGACCTTGGGTTCGTTTCGGCATGAAGGCACACACGTTGCTGGGCCAGATGGAGTTGAGACATCCCTCCCACTGTGAGTTCTCAGTCCTGCAGGGACTTAGATAGGACCCATGCTTGCTGGTGCTCACCAAGCTAAGCCTGTCCTCCATTCTCTGCCAAACTCTCACTATTTCAGAGGTCCCTCTCACAGCTGGTGCATTGCTTATGAGTCAGAGTGCCCACATTGTTTTTCCAAGTGGAGGCGTTTAAAAATATCTTAAGCCTACGATTTTCGATCCTCCTTTACAATGGATCATTCATTAGCGTGGGGAAGAATTACACATTAATTACGAGATTATAAACGAATTAATGCGAAATTGATGCATGTGACAGATACTTAATGGTAGACTGTGTAATAATTTAGATAGCCTTTACCTTTTATAGCTTGCACTCTTATATTACTTTAAATTGAACAAAATAGCACTAGCCAAGAAAAGATATGCAAATATATTGAGATTAGCCTACTATTCTCCTGTGTTTCTCTGTCTGTGTGTGTGTGTGTGTGAAGTACACGATTCACCACAAGCTCATTGAAAACAAGAGCTCGGATTATGAATAATACATTTCTTTATCAGTGGAATCATAAGAAAGAGCAAGCTATTCTTAGAAGTGACTCGTCCTCACACTTTTAGAAGACACGAAATAGCTCAGTGATACTTAAGACGTTGAGCATCTTCATTCCTATCCTCTCCTCGCACATTCAAACAATCAATGATAATGTGTTGTCAACACAACTAATGGCCATAATCGATCATGAGTCTTTGGGCTGGCAAATGCCACCAAATGTCCAGTCCAGCGCTTGGTCAACTCTGTGATGTTCCACTCAGGTGCATTTTCGACAGTGAAGGGCAACCAGCAGCAAAACACTGTTTGGGCTTTCCAGATCTGACAGATGGCGGAGACTTTCTGATAAGGGGCTCGTCCCCGTGTGACACCCTCCCCTAACATCATGATAATAAGTTAATAAGACAATAACGCAAGCTTGTATTCTCCACGCACCGGTACATGTGGTTGCACTGTGAAATGATTTAGTTCCTAGTGCAGTTCTAGGGAGTTCTGCTTGTCGCTGGTCTTGTCGAATCAAAGGCAAGACACATCGCCGTCGAGGCCTGGGTTTGCACAACAGAGGTCTTTTGGCTTGCATGAGTGGACGGAGAGGTACTGTCAGTTTACTGGGCTGTTATGTAAGGGGTGAAAAGTAGCTCAGAAAAGCTGGCTGCCAGCTGTGCTGGTATTTGGATGAAAGCTTCTTCCTTGTCACCTCATTGTAATCTCTCTAATGCATATTCATTGTCAATGCATGGGAGCACTTCTCTTTCAGAAGGTCATCCGCAGTGGGGCTCCACTGCAATGTTTTTTTGTGCAGCGAACAATTCGGATGGAAGACAGAGAAGCTGAGCAAATATTCTCATACACATGAACATTATTATCTCTATATTTCTTTCCTGAAATAAGACATCACGCACATGTGACATGTACGGCATGATCGATTGCAGAGCTTTATTACACATCATAAGGCATCCTCCTTTTGCATAATGCATGTGAGGTGAGAGAAAGCGTGTCATGTGTCATAACATTACATTAGACTAAGTCTGGGAGGGCCGTTTACTATTTCAAAATAACAAATAATATAACATTCTGGAAGGATGTCACGTGTGGCTTGAATAAAAGTATTTCATATTTTGTAAAAGGGATATTTGCCATTATTTATTAATCCTCCTGTAATTCAAAACCTTTATACGTGTCTTTCTTCTGTGGAACACAAAAGAAGATATTTTGAGAAATCTCTTGCCATGGAAGTCAATGGGGGCCAGTGTTCTTCTTTTGTGTTCTGCATGAGAAAGAAAATCATACAGCCTTGGAATGACATGAGGGCGAATAAATGATCAGAGTATTTTAATTTTTAGATGAACCATCTCTCCATTCTACCCAATAAAGCATCAATTATGACGTATTTCCATTCAATGGAATAATTATAATTATATTTGAGGGTTATTAAGGGATTATTTATGTAATTTAACATCCCTTAATACTGTTTTGCAAGAAAAAAAATCCTATATCAAAATGTCTGACATGGTTTAAAGTATAACGGAGCTAAAACATTGTCAGTGTGTAGATTTTTCTCTTGACAACACCATGACGTAAAACCGTTCCTCATTTGACATCTAGAAAAAATATCATGTGAAGAGAATGCCCCCACCTTTAAAAAGCTATTGTTCTACAATCAGATCTAGTGTTGCACAGATAAAGTGTTTACAGATTGAAAGGCAATCTTCTTTGACAACATATGTACTGGTGAGACAGACCAAACTGCAATATCCAAACCCCTCACTCTAAAACAAGGCCATGGAATCAACTCCAGTCATAATTCAAAGGTTTCTGTCAGAGCTGTCACACAAGTTCTTGTGTAATTGGAATGATTCACTTTCAGGAACCACTTCAAAAAGAAGTGGAAATCGATGTGGCGGAATATGAAGCATCCTTACTTAGACAACTTGGGGAATACACTGTGACTCATGCAGCCTCTTTTTTTTTTCTTTCTTTCTTTCTTTCTTTCTTTCTTTCTTTCTTTCTTTCTTTCTTTCTTTCTTTCTTTCTTTCTTTCTTTCTTTCTTTCTTTCTTTCTTTCTTTCTTTCTACTATTTCATGAGAGGTTTGACAGGCTGTGCTATAATGTATTGGCAATAATGACATTTGGGCATGACTAAATCCACAGTATAGTAAAATCTTGAGAAATGTGCTGCTTTTATAATATGATGAACCACATAATGAAAATCTTATGGTGTTTGGGTCTTTGGGACCCAATTTTAATGTTTACTAAAACATAGTATAATAGTTAATTTTATATTAATCTCACTGGAGGTGTCAGATTTTCACTTCACAGTTATATGGTCAAAATAATTCATGGTAATAATATCTATTTTAATGTTTTTTTTTAATAAATAAATAATACTATCAGTTAGACTAACACTTTTTCTTTTGTGGACAACCAATCACACTTAAAGGGATAGTTCACCCAAAAATGAAAATTCTGTCTTCATTTACTCACCCTCAGGTTGTTCCAATCTTGTATAAATGTCTTTGTTCTGATGAACACAAAGGAAGAAATTTGAAAGAATGTCAGTAAACAAACAGACCTCATTCCCCATTTACTGCTATAGTAGGGAAAAATAACACTATGGGAGTCAATGGGGGATGAGATATGAGATATGTCTACAGAGAGAGAGAGAGAGAGAGAGAGTGAGTTTGTAACCATTGTGGCTCTTTAGCCAAAATTTTAAATGGGCACTGAATTATTCACAATATTATCACATGTGTAGACTTAACACGGTATAAACATGGCTTTACATATCACACGGACAACATCAGACAATACCATGATTTTTCACCCATTTCAAACGAATAAAACCACAGCCTATATACTGTCTATATATAACGTATTTTTATAAACACGTATTTTTACATACATTTTAATGGCTGTATTGATTTAAAACTGAATAACACCCGCTAACATTGTCTGAGTAACAAAAACACAAAGAGCTCTTAGTAACTCAAATATCTCAAAGCCTCAAATGCCATCCTTCCATCAGAAGATATAGATACTGCCATGTTAACAATAACAAAATGTTGATACACAATCAGAATAATTATTGGCTATGTGTGCTGTGCATCGATACAAATACCAGCTCAGGTACAAGGTCATATGCTTCATGAGACCAGTCAGCATCTAGAACTACCTTCCATAATGATGAATATTACTCAGAGACTAATAACATTTAACAACAGTAGTAAGATGAAATGAATGTACTGTTAAGCATGGCCAGATCTTCGTGGAATCTGGCAAGAACATAAATCTTGCTTAACAGCACAGGTCAATTAAAAGAAACAATAGCATGTGTCGCTCCCGAACCATGCACTTATAAATCCATAGTCCATTATACATCAAAGGTACAGAGAGCACATTGCTTATTGAACAGTCTGTTCAGTATATGCAGCATCATCAACTATTCAAACCATACGTCAAAAAACATTGGTTTATAGTAATCAAATATGAAATGGGATTGTTTTCTTATTCAAGTTTGTGTATTGTACGTCTTTATAAAGGATTTTTGCAGATTGGTCATCATCTGGATCTGACAGAGCTGATTCAGTCTGTGATAGGTGAGAATTTGTCCCATTACACTGACAACACTTGATAAATGCCTTGTAAACAACAAGTCACAGCTGTTAATGTATCATAATAATCCTAGATTAGGAAGAGCTGGCCAGGCCAATCAATGCAATTAAGCCCTGACAGAGCCAGCTCATCCACATGGTGCTCGTGATCAAATGCAAATAATCACAATTCCACATTATTTGAGCATCATCCAAATTTACAACAACAGAGCAACACAAAACGGCATTGTATCAAGACGCTTTACGTCAAATCTAACTCTAAATCTAACGCCATCAGAATTTCCAACATATCTGCCCTTTAAAACCAAATTACGGGTGACATTTTAGGGTGTCTGACCATCAGGTCACCCAGGTAGCTTTTAGCTTCATTGCCACTTTGCATAGTCATGCCCCATTGAAAACCTTCCAGAGCGTCTCCTTCAATTCCCATCCAAATCTTATTTTTAGCTCTCAGGACATTTAACTGATGTTTTCTGGAGGAATATTTCAACTCCCCTGCAGTCTGGCCCCGCCATTCTCAGAGTGATGGTCAATTGAGATGATCAATTTGCATAATGAGGCGTTAAATTGGAGCCAGTTTAGCCACCTTCCCCCATATCCAGCAGTTTTCTTCCCTGTGGAAGGGGCACAGACAGTACTCTATTTATGATCAGACAGTCTGCATCAGACAGCCTTTTCCTGGTACACCATTACTACTAAAGACCAAATGACCGCTTTAACGTATTAACATAATGAATGAAACTGGTAGTAAATTGATTCTTGTGTGTAGAACAAACTCCTTACTCCTGATTTGAATTCTAAGACGCCCATGTGGCTATAAGTGCTATATCATTAAACAACCTCGATGCAAATCAGTACCGCACTTGAATAGTGTCGGGTAATTGCTTTGAGGAAGATCGCCGTGTTTAGAAACTTTTGATAAATCTCTTCATTCGTCCCATTAATATTCTCTGAGAGCGACACCCTGTTCCTTGGTGCTGATAACATCATCAATTTTGTACACTGTTAAAAAGTGAAACGTTATGTCGGCCTCACTAAGATGGAAAAAGCCCTAGTGGTGTAGTTGAGCATGTTGACCTGTTAAGATGCCGGGGCAGAGGATTTAGAAGAGCGCATCAATGACAATGTGATTGATGCTGGAAGATTTTGAGGGACAGCTGGCTCACGATAGAGCCATCAGTGTTCTGTTCCTTGTCATCTATTACAGCTGTTGTGTAGAGATCTTCTGTCCTCGACACATTCACTGTAGCACTTGGAAGTCAAGGATGACAAGGCCCCCTGGTTAGCACCGACAATGCCGTCACTGTATGACTGCATTGAGATGGCATACTGTACAGATCAGAAGACGCTCCTGTTTTTTTCATGTCTTTTAAAATTTGCTTTAGTCACACCATGTGAAAATGATCTTCTTAAACAGTATTTATGTCAAATATTTTGACATTAACCCGTTTCATCATGAATAGTCAAGTATAGCTTTCTATGTGTTTTTATTGCTGTTAGGGAATGAAAAGCAAGATGCAATCTTTTGACATATTTTCCATTGAGTGGACATTCTAGGTTCCCTGTAAAATCCACAGAAAAATAACAACTGGCCTTTTGGTATCCGTCCACTATAATGACCTATATGCATTCAAGAGGTAATGTAATTTTTTCTGGTAAACACAGAGATAGAATTGGGAAGAATGCTAACAGTTCTTGGCCACTGTTGAGTACTATAGTAGGAATTGCTTTATACATTTCTTAATAATAAGATATATTGAAGAATGTAGGACAGCACTTTTGACAGCCATTGTAATATTTCCTACTATGGTAGTCAATGGTAGCCAGGAACTGTTTGGTTACAAGCATTCCCCCAAATTTGTATCTTTCTCTATGTAGATCAGCAAAAAAAGAAATGTATAAAGATTTGGAACAACTCGAAGGTGAGTAAACGATGACAGCATTTTTTATTTTGGGGTCTCTTAAAAGGCAATGTAAGAAACTCTTTCAAGAGACATTTTTTGCTACGCTAGTTGGACATCTCTTTGCATCTAAATAGAAATCGCTAAGTATAAAGTGATCATAATGTATTTATGTTTATTCCACCTTCTGTGAAATGTGTAGGACTATAAAATGTGTTCATGTGTTTTGGAGTAGGCGTGGCTTTGGAATCCACTCAATAGAGAAGGTGGGATCTTGCGCTTAATGCAAGCCTGCTATGTTGTTAGCCTTGTTAAAATCATCCACACTTTCGTTAATATGGTAACATAAAAAAGAACAAATATGATCAAATGAGAAATTGAACATTGTATTGTATCTACTGTACTAAGTGCATGGTGTGAATGAAGTTTTGCCATTGAACAGACCGTTGCTAAATCAGGCATTACAATATTCAGCAACTTACAAATGTGAGTTTTTTTTCACCACAAGAAAATGCATAATTCAGTACAAATGAATAATCAGCTAACACAGTAATGGTAATTTTGTGACATCCTGTGAATAATATATGACAGAGTCTTTAGATAATGCATAACCGTTCAACACTTGATTTCCCAGCATGCACCCAACATTGCCCTACGACCCACATTCTTGCTTGTCAGTGCGTGCATTCACAGACGTGTTTGTTAACCAGTTTCTGATCTGACTTACAGTGTTTTACATGGATGCTTGAAACCTAAGTTACTTTGATCAAAGTGAACAGATGAGTAAGGGGAAAGCATCTCCAAATGGCAGGTGATTATGTAAAGGTCATTTTCTACAGTGTACATGGTTACTTAGAGGTGGGGATCAGGGTGGTGTCCTGTCTAGAATCCTGTGTTTATTTTTCTAGTACATCTCTTGAAACCCATGTTTAACATTAAGGCTGTTAAGGATGTAGGTATAATGCTATACTGCAGCTGTATCAGCAGCAGAAAAGAAAAATGGATTATTGTAATGTGGCTGGACGCTAAAATGAAAGAAGGAAAGTCAGAATGTGATCATGACTGAAACATAATCCATTTATAAGCATCAGGAAGAGTTTGATATTTCAGAAACATCCATCACACATCAACCAAATCACGTTTTCTTGGCTATTCTTCCAAAACGTTGTGGTCTATATACCCATACTTAGACATACACGCATCTTGTAGCTATCCAGCATGCTAGGCATCCAGATGTATTGTGATTTAAAGAGATAGATCATAAAAAAATCTTTAATTTATTCACCCGCATGGCGTTCAAAACCCATATATGACTCTTTATGTGTAACACAAAAGTAGATATTTTGGGAAATGTTTCAGTGGTTTCGTGTCCATGTAATGGAGGTCAATGGTGGCCAATGTTGTTCAGTTACAACATTCTTCAAAATATCTTCTTTTGTGTTCTGCATACAAAAAAGAAAGCTATGCAGGTTTAAAAGTGCCATGAGGGTGAGTAAATTAGTAAAGATTAAATTTTTTTGGAAATGTTTAGAGCGAAAAGAACATGCATTTTGTATCATTAAAAAACCCACTGTGAACCGTGATAAAACTTACACTTCGGCATCTTGGTCTTTGAGGTTTTCTTCTGCGTGGCAAAACAAGATTTATTTCTCTTTCTCAACCAAAGAGTGTCTCCAGACCTTCAGTGACACAGTCTGCGAGTGACACGTAATGAGGACACAAGGTCGTTTTTGATGACGAAGCCTTCAACCCACATACCATTAGTGAGTGTTCGAGGTGATGATGAAAACATCGAAACCCGCAGAGACGCCAACAACATCCTGACTTAATATACCTCAAAGGGACAGGTTTGTCTTTGACTGTATTGAAAGCATAGAACGTTAAATAAAGGCTAAAGTCAAATTACACTGCACAGGCTGTATGTTGAAATAGCCCTATCCATTTTTTTCAAAGTTAATTGATGTAGGCTCCTATTCAAACAGACGGTTGCACTAGGGGGCACTATTGATGCACCCAGTGTTTCTGATCATCTCCCTCTCTACAAGGGGGAACCACCCCTTTTCATCTCCAACTAAGCTGTAATATCTTACTTGATAATGTGAGAGTGTTAATTTGAGAATGACACACACGCCCCATTATCTACAGGTTTGATGATTATATCAAGGTGCTTTACGCACTATTTATATTCTGTACTGTCATGCCAGACATTCTGATGAAACATTTCTTTTAAAACAATATAATTGCTTCTCATTTTAAACAAAACACAGAGAGTCTTTTCACACTGAAAAATGCAACAGCGAATGCAGGTAATCTTTTAACGTAGTTGCTTCCTGTTCAGTGACTTTGCAATCAAATTGGCAAATGATGCTCGTCCTCTTAGTCAATATCTAACGGCGTTGCTATCTCTCTGTGCAACCGAATGAGTTCACTCATCACAGATTGTGCACCAACCTCTGTATAATAGGCCACTGACCCACTTCTCACCCTGCTCTAATGGTAAGCCATTTCTCTTTTGTTGTCATGCTCACTTCATAAGAGAAAAAAGACCTTATGAATGCTCTTTGCCCCAAGTGCCTTATTTCACAGAGGAGTGGTTGACATACCATCACCATGGCAAAGAACTCCAAGCAACAACAAAGCTACAGATGTCACGGAGACTTTGTGAGATGCTATAGAAAAATGTCATTGGTGAGCATCTGTTTCTGTGATAACAAGGACAAAAATAATAAAACAAAATGGAAGAGGTTCTCACGCCAATTCTGAAAGCTCCCTGTCTTGATGAGGATGTCACGCTGAAGTTTTCAAACGATTGTGTCAGCTACAACAGCCTCGCCGCCAACATCGCTCAGAAGCAGTGAGAACTCGTCCGATTTGACAGGAGCTTTTCATTGATGTCATCACCTCATATTAGTTATAAGTAAATCAATAATTAAAAATATATGGATTTGATTCCAGGATTTCCACGGCGACGTAATGATGCCAAGCTGTGCATATTGAAGATGGATGTCTTTTTTTCTAATACCGCTAAAAGGAGGGGATAAATAAAGTGGCGTGACATTAAAGTCAGGTCTAAGTATTTGTGAGCTCATTTTTCCTTAAGCACTTTAAAATAGGATAGTGTCCAGGCTGCGTTCCAAGTCAGTATTCCTTCAAGAATATTAATTCAAGTTGTTTGTGCTCCGGTTCAATCCACAGATTTGACCATTAAACCTCAAGCAATCCATGCGGAAATAATCTGAGATTAACTTTCTTTCTGATGCTCCACATTTTTCAAAACGGATTTCCCCAAATCTTTTGTCTGGACAGCATCATACTCACTCAAGAAGTGATTTTTCCTGCTTACTCAATGTAGTTGATAAAATGAGCTAATGTAACACAATTCACACATACATATTGTTGCCTTTATTTGTACAAAAGTAAAGACAAGTAGAGGAAGTAGAGGTGAGAAAGATGAAACTGGAGCTTCAAACCTAGGGTCCTGTAATCCTGCTCTTGCTTGAAATGGATTTATGTAATCCATTTCCACCGGGGTTATATTAATAATTTCTGTTGACATTAACATAGCATCGCTTAACTGGGCAGAGGATTTTCAGTTCCCAGTATGCGTTGCATGTGACTGGATGGGAGAAAATATTAAATTAACGTTTTTATGAATTAGAGAATTAGAGAATGGGGAGACCTATGTTTAATGGGTTGTTTGCTATAGTAGAGTTTCTGTTACTATTGGGTCGAGGAGTACAGCTTGTGCTTGGTAAGAGAATGTAAAAACTATCCTGAATGTTCCTGTAAATTGTAACGCGATCAGTCTCTTAAAGGGGCACACCGCACAATAATGTGATGCATGTAAATACACAGTTTCGTTCGTTACAAAGTCTATAAACTAGTGCTCAGATACATTGAAAAACATTGCATTTTGAAGCATTCAAACCTTACAGTCTTTCACTGTCACCAACACAAATCCATGATTTTTGTGACATCATTCTGCACTTCAGCTTCTCATCAAATTCCAGGTTGTGAGGTTGAAAAGACCCCCAGAAAACTTCAAGGAACTTCATTGAGCAATTCTTGTGCGAACGTCAGCACAAGGAATAGTCTCTGCTGACACCATACATTAGATAACATTTACAGTATGTATATTGCATGCTAATCTGTACTGTTGCTGGGGTAAGTCTGATATGTAAAACCTTAATGGCTATTAACTCCACAAGGTATCTGAGTTTGCAGCTTTTAATTTAATTTTTAATGTGAAAACCTGATTCTAATTGGGCAACAAACTCTTCGGGTAGGTTGAATGAAGGCTTGCATGTTTGTTTTTCGCTTTTTCATTTTTTACATAGCCTTAATTACACCCCCCCATGCTTTTACAAGACTCATGAAGCTCAAGCGGGTTTTAAGCAATCTTGGTCAATCAATGTTCCTGATGTCTTTCTGAGCTCAGACAGAAACATGTATTACAGATGTACAGAAAGCCCCAAAGGCTTTGCCTGTACTTTCAGCTGTGGAGTCCTTAAGGCACTCTGCTTGACTATCCGAAGCTCGCCTCTCCAAGTGCCAATTGAGTGTTGATATCAAACCTAGATGAAGTGCTAGAAGATTGGCAACGGCCTCGGGGGAAGTAGATGCAGAGATCACTAAAACCAAACATTAGTAAGAGGATTTAAGGGTGAGACTGTGAGACCGTGGGCGGGAGGCAACTTGGATGGCAGAGAATTTCGCAATAACGTGATGCAAAGGGGTCCTGAGACACATATAAACTAATATATACACAGGCTGGAAAACAGACGGACAGGAAATAACTGTTGTGTTAAAACAAGCATTTGTTTTTCAATTTCCATCCAATCGATTTCAAGTAATTGTCTAATGAACGGTTGAGACACATCCATATTTCCAGCCAAAATGTATTCGAGGTTTATCACAGTGATGTATTACAGTATGTGTCATGTTACACTGAGATTTAATAATGTCAAACAGTTTTGAGGGACACTTACTAGAGCACATTGGTTTAAAGGCCCATCTTATGGGAAATGGGATTTTCTGGAAACAAAGCCCATAAAGATACAAATTAATGGAAAAACAGAATAAACAAAATGGTTAAAGTTGCTTTGATTAAATATCTTGTATAAAGCCAGCTTGAGCCAGTAAATAAACAAGCTACAAAAAAAGAGCATGATATTTCACCATATTCAAATACTTTTGATATACAAATACATTATATACACTATATACACAATGTGACATCAAAAAGAAATAAACACATTTTATAAAGTCTCTGAAAACGGTAACGACAGCTTGTTGAAACAGAAACATCTGCCCAGGGTAGACAGTGACTACACTTGCAGATCTATATTAAAGCACAGCCACAGGACTGTTGAAATTCAAACTCTTCACGCTCTCTCACACTTCTGACAGAAAAATCTGAAATCGTATTGTCTTTCTCAGGCAGCAAAGGGAATCGCACGGAAGACTTTTAACTACTTGCTTTTACCGTACGGATCTATGAAACCTGTGTCTATCAATGATCTGGGTCCCCCAAGACCTTACAGACCGATGAAATAGCACGGAGGCGGTAGAAGATTTCGGTATCAGGAGACCTGCAGTGTCCAGGATAAATAAGCAGTAGATTGTTTGTTTACCTTGTGAATGACAAGTGAGAGTAGAGAGGCCGGGGGGAACAGATGGACAAGGTCTTCGGGGGGCTTCAGAAACACTTCAGGCGCAAAGCCGTTTCACCTCACTGAGGGGTTTGGCAAAGTCAAAGACACCCTCTTGTCTGCTGATTCTCCTGATGTCTGAAAATGAGCTCGGACAGTTCCCTCACCACGCTCAGATCTGTCAGCCTGATTGGTGCCTCCATAAGACCTCACACTTGTGTCAACAGCAGCTTTCGACAATCACGGCTGGCAAATTAGGCTGTTCTCTAACAAAAATGACTGGTAGACGCCATCCCATTTTCGACAAGGAGGGCAGGGCCCTTTTTTTTAGCAGCAGACCGCGACCAAGTCTCGTGGAGCTCCCTAGAAACACACACCTGCCCCTGCACTAAAAATATCCATGAACAATATCTAAGTCCATCTGTCACTTATGAGACTCTGCTGACATTTTTAATCAGAGGAACAATACAACGGCGCAACCGAATTATTGAGCCACGGGTAAACAGGCAACTTTGGCTATGGAGGTTGGCCGTAATTGAATTCAATATGATCTTTTATGTCAGGAAAGGAAACAAAGAGAGCTTGCTGATATGAGGAGGCAGCCATAAAAGGCTGGCTTCAGTGCTTTTCTGTGCAGCCTGTGAAAATCCTTTGAGGTTCAGCTTTGCTTTGAGATTATTAAGTCGGAAATACATCAAAGAATCAAGCAATGAATTGCCCATTATTGCCAAATTATTACTGTTTGGAGATGCAGCCAGGATTGTGCGCTGCTATTTTTCTCTCCCCGCCGTTTTAATACTTTCCTAGATTTCTGCCATGGGGATATTGTCCGGTGCAAAATATGCAGCAAATGTGCAATTTGATAGTAGAAGAACCATACAATTGAAAGGATCACACCCTGTACTTCAAACGTTCAATTCCTTTAACATCCCAGGCTAATCGAATAAACCGACCGAGCTTTCGTTTTCATCCCAAAATGCATTGTATTAAAGATATCAACAGTTTCACTGGAATTCGTATTTATTTTATAAGATAGCTATATGAATTTGTACTGTCTCATTTTTTAATTATAGTAAGCTTTGTTTTGCACTCCAGTGACGTTAGGTTTGGAGTGGGGTTGGGGGAGGGGCTTCAGTATTGCTTTTTTCTAATAACGGTACGTTTCCGTCAATTCAAATCGTATGTGTTCACACGAATCAGCCTCCTTGTAAAATGGTTATGAGTTCCAGTGAAAATTCTGTCATAATTTACTCATCCTCTTGTGAATACAAACGTTGGTAATAAAACAATGGCGGTAACCATAAAGTGCAATGGTTTTGGGTCGATTCGATAGAAGTTAATCGCCGTTGTTCGGTTACTTCTGTCTTCTACCAAAGAAAGTAAGTCATACAGGTTTCAAATAAGTAAATGATGACAGAATTTTCATTTCTGGGTTAACTATCCTATTAAAGAATGTACATTTCCCATTAGCTCATTAAGCTAAGGCAAAATTACACAGGATACAAATGATAAAGAACTGCATTAGCCTGTCACTGATGTTTGAAGAATTGCCTTGCTCTGGTCTCCAAAAGAAAGCCTAATGAGTAAATATGGACTCATTTTGTGCCACAACTAGTATTTGAGCAATGGCCGAATTGGCCCCGGTGTATAGAAAGGCAGAGGTAATGATCCTAATGTCTCTACTATAAATTAAATTTAAATAGCCATTTCAACCACTAATGGTTTCATAATTCCAGCGTACAATTGTTCTCCATTAGGTAATTTACAATCCTGTCTCTCTAAAAGTGCACCTGGAGGAACGCAAAACAAGAAGTGAAGGTCTTCAGGGTTTAGGTACCGATATGTACATCAGATACTTTTCTTCTGTTGAAGCATCATATAATCTTGAGCAGCCGGTTGCATTCATTTTGCCTGCTTCTTTCAGAGATTTGCCAAAGCTTTAAGCCGTGTCTGACAGGTCTATTTCTCTGCCCTTCATCGCCAGTATGTGCGTGTCCTGGGAGCTCTAGTTGGCTGCTGACCCTCCGGGGGATTATGTCTCTACACTAACCTGTGAGAGAGAGGGTTGAGGGGGTAATTAAAACTAAATAATAAAAGTTGGTCTTCAATCCAGTGGTGAAATTTCAGATCAATGAAGCCAGAAGAAGGGTAGCTGTTTCCTGGCCTATAGGCGTACACTGCCTCACATAGTGTGATTCAAACACAAGAATAATGACTGAATCTCTATAAATCCATTTTCTACTTAATACCATTGATTTATTGAGTTAAAAATCAAGATTATTTTGTCACTGTCAAAGAAAAAAAAATATTTGAATGACAATAAAATTATAATGTTTATCCAGGCCAAACCTAGATAGCAAAACAATACTTCAGTTCAATATCTACTTCAATATCAACAGTTACTCTAACGCTCGGAGAAAAAAAAAATGTCTCTAGAATATTCAAAACAAACCGCCCGAAGATAGTTTAAGGTGATTCAATTTGCTTCTTTGCTACAATAACCGTTCACAGTACTTTCACAATACGTCTGAAGACTGAAATGCGGAAAATGCTAATTCTCCTCTAAAAATAAACGCGATGAAGTTGCTCTTGAAGTTCTTGCAAGCTACATGAGTCATGCTTGCATGACAGTGTAAGTTTATGAAGAAAACAAAACTGTAAAAACAGATGAACAGCAAATAATTCAAAGACAACATAGTGCCTGGTATCACAGAAAACAAGATGAAATAGAATAATGTCATATAATCCATGCAGCGTTAAACAAAGCCTTTTGGATACACATTAAAACATATTTCAACGAGAGTCACTGCTGGTTGTGTATTCGCAACTGCAACACATTACAAATGCTTGTTTTGGCCCTTGGTGATATGCTGATTTCACACAAAGAAGCCACAAAAGGGATGTTTCGCAACAATAAACCAGTCCTTTATCTCAAATAAAATGTTCAAGTGCTCTCAAGAAAATGTTAAAATGGTTCATTTAAAGTCACTTGAATTGAATAATATTTAATTGTTTGGCATGAAGATGGCAAGGCTACACTGTAAAACAAACAAACATAAAAATAAGACATAATGTACGATGTTAATTTCAGCACATTTTCTGTATTTACTTTTTCAAAATCTCTTGTATTTTAGATTTGCACTGCATCGTGTTGTGTGTTAGAGTTACCGGAAATGTCTGTAAATTGAATGTATAATATCCTGAAAGAAAATTATAGTCCGTGTTTTCTTGTTTATTTTCATTCCTGACATCTAACGTCCCCGCCAAAGGAAGTAGTCACTTTTAGCAACTTGTTAGCAACCGCCGTTTTCAAGACACAATAAAGCTTAAAAAAATCACGAGCGGGTTGTTTTCGAGTATGTGTTATGTTATTGATTATAATGTGAAAACATTTAGAGGTTTTGTTTACCACAGATCTTCTTTCAGGTAATTTACCAAAAACCCATAAAAAAAGCACCGGAAGCGCTAAAATGCTAACTCGTTTCCAGGATTTGCTTACAACAATACTTAATTTCTATGGTACAATAGATTAGTTTACCTCAAAGCCTAAAATGTGAAGTGCACAATAATGTCCATATTGGTTAGAGACTGTACGTTTTGAATACTTACATCTAATACTTTTTCATATATTCATATAAAAAAAAAAAACGAGAAGTAGCTACACGTGAAAATGATTTTTGCTGCTTTAAAGTTTAAATTACTTGCAAAACCAATGTGATTGTACTTAAATAGGCTACTTAAGAAAACATAAGACGGCGAAACATTTTATAGTGTTTTCATTTTCTGGTGGTATTTGTTTTTTGTGTTGTGGGGGTGGGTATGGGGCGTGGTCAATCTTTGCCGGAGTGAGTACCTTGAGATGAAATCCTGCAGGCCCCCTGTGAAACATTCTCGATATTCCATCATTATAATTCCCAAAAATGACAACATTTCAGTGTTGCAATCAATGGACATTGAAGTGTCATTCACACCTTCAGATTGACCTGGTATTTCTTACCTTATGGGTTCAGCATAGGTGTGAACACAAAAGCCATCAATGAAGGGTCAGCTGCCTTAGAGACTTTGGCGTTACACCGCATGGCATGATGCGCTTTTCTTGGAGCACTGCGTAGTTCTGAAAACTCATTTGCTAGTGGCTCATTCTTCTCCACGTCTACATAGTTGTCTTATTGTAACTGGGACAGAAGACCTTTCATGCAATTCCTGATAGCGATTGACTGAATACATTTTTATGTAAGCAAATCACAGGCTACACCAATTGCATAATACATTTTGGCACATATTTTTTGAGAAGCAGTTTTATTATAAATATTCTCTAAAGTAGCTCTTCGTAACAATATTTATCATATTCATTATGTCTGGCAGTACAAATTATTACTCATTTTGTATCATTTCAGTTCCCTTTAGTCACACAAACTATTTTTTGCCCTTTTACAAAATATTATTTCAAACTGAATAATCTCTTCCATGAAGTAAAACAATTGCCAATAACAATGGATTTGCAAGAGAAAATCAAGGAGAGAAGTCTTTTTTCAATCAATTGCTAACCATCTTTGACCAAATGAACAATTACACATAGTGGAACGTGAAGATAAGCTAGTTTCGAGCTGTATTTTATGAGCATGCAAGTGATATGTCAGTGAAATGAGATGGTAACTGCACTCACCCTTTGCCACAGACACTGCAGATCTATGAGAGCGAGCCTTGTTGCTAGGATACAGAGCACGGCTCCTTAAAGGGAGTGCTGAAGAATGGAGAGAAATGGGAAGAGATAGATAGAGGTTTTTTTCCATCTAATGGCTTTTCAGTGAATTTCGAGATAGAGCTGATCAATGGAAATAATTACACATAACCGTACTGACTTATTTTTTGTTCAACATAAATCTCTCACACAAACACACATGACAGGACAGGTAGCCACAGCAATAAGCATTACACAATACTGTCTTTTATGTGCTGTAAACACATTCGATAAATATTAGACAATATAACAAAAAATAACCTCGTTGGCAAATAGATTTGACAGGTTTTTCATAGATTGCATTGTGTTTTCAGTTGGCATTAAAGTCATGCAGATGGATGCAAATACATGCAATGTCAATTGCAATGTATTGTTAAATTTGAATTTACGTCAGTCTTATTTTTTTAGCTCAAAGAAGACACAAGCTTTGTTTAGGCATCTGTTTTGTGTGTCTTCTTGCCCGTCAACAACAGCTCTGACCCCATAACCCCTTGTCTTAATTAAATGTAGGATTAAAATGGATTGTCTTCCTTCAGTGGTCCATGGTGCATTTTAGTAGAATCCAAGGTCCTTGAGTGGATAGTTAAAATAGAAAGGCAGTTTATGTGATGAATTAACAAAGTCCGCTCCTAAAATTATTCCAAATAGTTTAAACAGTTCTAGGGCATCATATGCGAGCTGTTAGCTCCTTATTAATAAGAATAAATGGTAAATATAAAAATGATGGTAAAACACGCACTGGCAAATCAATCTTTGATATCCCTGTGGACGATTTGAACGTTCTTCTGGAGTGCAGGTGCTCCTGACACTGTTGTATCATTTATTCTCCACCTTACTGCCATGACATTTAGTTTCTCCCCAAGTAACAGCAATAGGGGCCAATCAGAGATGAGAAGAGCAGCTGTGCTCGGACTGGTTTGTTTTAAATGTTTGTGTGACTGGAGCGGAGCATCATTAGGGATTGGAGCTCGCACACACAAGAACGCTGTTCGAGAATGCAAATACCCGACCGGACTGCTTCCTCTCGTGCACCCTGATCGCGGTGTCTTCGTCAGCCAGACAATCAATAGATATGAGGTACTGTTAGGAATGATGGCCCCTATTGAGACCTGGCAAAGAGCAGCTTGTTAGTAAATTCAGTCGCAAATAAAAGTGAATTTGTGCCTTATCAGTTTCATGTGAAGATGTTTATACTGAAATAAAAACAAAACACATAAACTAGGCAAGAACACATTTCAATCAAGCAAAATCATTTTTATATAAAAATGTAAAAGCTGCAACAGTTGCCTCTCTATCGCCATCTCTGTTGGAAACATAAAATTGCAAGTCATTTAAACAGGTATGAAATGACATGAGGGGGAGCAAATGATGACAGAATTATCATTTTTGGGTGAACAATCACTTTAAAGGGTGGATGGATTAAACAAAAAGTATTCAGACAGCAATCTGACAATACATTTATAATCTAAACCATACATTTTTGTCTACATAATTTATATTCATAAATACCTGCATATAGCATTGGCACATTAATAAAGTTTTGTTAACAGCAAATGTAAATGTTCACAACAGAAACACTGGACTACAAATGACAAGTTCACACAGTTATCACAATGTATCACAAAGCCCGTGCTTGTGATTAATTTATACAAAATGAAATTTAAACAATGGAGAAAATATTAATATTTTTTAACCCGTATTACCTTTGTGAACAGAAATTTAGAAAAAAGATGATGTACAGTGAATGCTGGGCATGGACAATTCAGCAGCACAAATCTATAGATTTATGATTAATGCAGTTTCGCAATGAATGTTTAATGAAATATTATTGTTGCTAGATTATGAAGATTAACACTGTTCTCGAACAATACAATAGCGAACATAAATGCTTCTAAACAAAAACATGTTAGACCAACTATCATTGCTTGGTTGGTTGGTTGTCTTAACAGTGAAAGTGGTATACTTAGCAAAAACATAAATGTATTCTGGTAATCTGTTACAATGAAATAGTAACTGTACTCCGTTACGAGTATTTTAAAATGTAACGTAATTCAATTACAAGTACTTATTATTACGTAATCCAGATGACACATATTCAGTTACTACCCAGCTCTGTACCTTATGTACTCCATGACCGATTCATTTGATATTTAAGCAAACAATTTGCAGACTGCAGCTTTAATTCATTTTTGGGAGTATTACTCTGACTTTTTGAGTGCAAAAGTTTATTAACTTTTCCTTAGTTAGTTTTGTACATTGTGTATTGGGCTTAAGGTGTTTTGCAAACTCATCATTGACATCAGTAAAAAAGAATTTGCAACGTTTCCATGCCAAACTACTGACTGAGTGCATTTCCGAATTCACTTAAATTGTTTAGTCTTAATAAAGATGTGTCAGACTGTAATATTGCTAAATTCTCGTGGCAAACATGTTATTTTTGGAAATATATAGCGTGTCCTATACATTTAACCAAGGCAAATAAAGGGGATTTCAATGTGGCATTCAGGTTTCTCTTAGCTGCTATTGTCATTAGTGTTAAAATGATCTAGATGGTAAAACTACAGCACCTCAGCACAAAAAGTTGCATTTTAAATGTCATGGATTTTGCTGCACATACTTCTGTAAGTGTCTGATTAGCACTTCTAAAGAGGAAGACAAAATTGGCAGCTTTCAAAAAGGAAAATTTTGATTTAAGCATCTTTAAAAGTCAAGCACAATACGGTTACATGACTTCACAAGGTAACATAATAAAAAGATTTAGTTGTAGTAAGCACTTCAATTCAGAAAATGACTTGATTGTAGATTGTGTGGAATATTGACATTGTGCTGGAGACTGAGATTTTCTCAAAGGATGCACACACAAAAAGATTTTACAAATGGTACGAACTTGGCGGATCTTTACCTGAATATTGTTATTTTCGGGAGCCGGAAATGTTATAAATTTGCAAAACCAGGATCTACTTTCATTTGGGTAGGGGCCGGAATAGCTAGATGATTTTTTAAATTTATTAAATTATTCTATGATCTTAGCATTGTCATTAAAAACTATTTATTCATTTAGCAAAATTACACATGAGAAATTTATAATAATTCAAAAAAGAATTTAAATGTTGATTAAAACGCATCACATTTTTCATAAAATAATAAAAACGTTACTTTTTATTGAGAAAACAAAATTAAGAATCATTGAAGATCTTTTTATTTCTATAGGCCTACACTGATCTGTGGTTTTGTTTACTTTTTATGTTCCAAAAACATCTTATTTACAGAAAATGGCTTTTAAAATTTCCAATGAATAAATAAAAGACACTCCTACAGGGTAAATATTAAAATAATAGTTCATTCAAAATGAAAATTCTGTCATCATTTCCCCACCCTCATGAGATTGTATACCCATATGATTATTTTCCTTTCACGAGTTCGCCTCGCATAGAATAACTACAGATAGGGGACGGATATAATGCGTATTTGCCGTGCTGTCCCGGGGAGAGGGCGCCAAGCTTGGTGGTTCCTCCGAACTCGAAGCGCTGCCCCGTGTGAGCCCGGACTGAGGTCGTTCCCCCTGTTATACTGCGGTAAAAATAGACTGATAATGAAAAGTTGGGGTGGAGGATGGATGCTGTGAAGATGTAGAGAAAATGAGTGTGAGGAGTCTTGTCTATTTTGTGATCCTGGTCACTTCCTGGTTGATCCGAGCACTCTGAATGTTGTTTTCTGTCGAACACATGTGCTCGTTTTTTTTTACAGCTCACCGTGTTCTCGGTGTCTACGTCATTTGCATCAGAGACTCGTGTCTCCCCGCCAGGCTTTCCCGTCACCGGTTCTCATCACCTCGTCACACTGTCCACCTGCAGATTATTCCCAGCCATTACTTTACCCATTACTCCTCCTCCCTTCCACCTGTGTCTCGTTAGGTTTCCCTATTTTAGCTCCTCTTGTCCAGTGCCAGACCGTTGTTTGACAAGTAGTTTTTGACTCCTTGCACTGTCTTAGCCCAGTGGATAGTACCTGCGCTCTAGAGCCTTAGCCTCGTGCTGCTTGAAGCCCTCAGTCTTCCATAGCCTTTTCTGAGTTTTGCTTTTCCTCCTACCCGTCTCAGTTAGTTGTGCCTTCGCTTGTGTAATTTCCCTGCCCTCTCCCGCCGTTGGCATCCCGGACTTGCTCACTCAACACCACTGGACCCCTATATCCAGACTCTGGTTACCCCGGATGGGGTTGGACTATTGACTCTCACATCTCCTCGCTCCAGGATTTGTATTCTCCCACGGGGGTCTGCTGTGGGGGTTGAGTCTCTCCCCACTGATCTCCGCACTACTGTTGGTGCCACATTTGGCTGTCTTGTTTATCCCTCCTTGTTAATAAACATCTCTTTTTTTCCACCCACATTTGAGTCTGTCGCCTGATGTGTCTTGACAGTCTATTTGTAGGGGTTTTCTCCCGAGCTAAAATATGATTAGCTATCCGGGTTATTTATCTGATTGTGAGATTGCTCATGGAAAGCCAGCCTGGTTAATTATCTGAATGGTGAGATTGGTCATAGCAAGCCAGCCTGTTTAGTTATCTGCACATGCTCCTCCTGAACTTTGTTAATAAAGCATCATTAAAAGAGATGTACTGTATGAGGTACAATTACTAAGATTGTCATGTTTTTTAAATCATGTAAGTGCCATAAATATTTTTCTGAGTCTTCTGAAGCCATGTGTTGTCACTCAAGTCATGATTGAAAAATTTTATTTATATGTGCTATAAACACTATTGCATAACTGTGTGTTTTGAATGTTCCTTGTTAATGTTTGGGCAGCTATTGTTGCTGACCTATAACCAGAAATGGCCTTTAACACGCTTACTCATGTCTGGATGTGAACTGCTGTCCTCTTATTGACAACTGCTGACTGAGTGCTATTGAAGTCATCACTGGGTTTTTCGCACAGGGCAGAGGGTGTTTTATAAAAATCAATCAAAGGGTAGGCCACTGTTTAATAGTGCTGTTCCAAACATTAAAACATGTAGGCAAATGTTCTCAATTAAATTTAGCGGTTCGTACAGGGATTTCTAGGCTGCAATTTTTTTTCATGTATTATGTTACTATTCAGTCAACAAATCAAATGAAGAGTTTGTTTCCAAAATTAGATAATTTTAGATGTAGATACATATTTTTTTGTGCATTCCAGTTAATATCAATCAAACTTGGTTTGTTTTGATCTAAGCCATAATAACTACAAAAATACAGCTAACTAACCAATGCTAAAATGGGAATTTGTACGTAATTTTGTGTTTATTGTCCGTTTCAGAGTAAGAAGACGTGAAAGAGAACTCTGTTTAGTAGTTTGCGCTCTGACTCTCTGGGCGCGCATGTTTAAATATGTGTTCTGCATTAGCCTCACACTGCATACAACACATGCAACACAATTCCTTATCGTTGCTGTTTTGTACCTTAGCCGGGGAAATGTTTGCATTCATCAGGGTATTGATTCCTTCCACTTCATCATCAAAAGCATTAAATATGCCTCTTACACCCCTGTTGTAAACAGCACATGCTGGGTTAGGTATGTTTTGAAGCTGGTTTAAGCTGGTCACATGCTGGTTTCCGCTGGTCATGTGCTGGACCTTAGCCGGTCATGTGCTGGTTTAAACTGGTCATGTGCTTGTTCCTCACCAGCTTAAACCAGCTCAGGACCAGCTTAAACCAGCTAACGATAAGCAAATGGCCATCTTTAACCATCACTTGGCCATATTAAACCAGCACAAACCAGAAAACCAGCATAAACATTCCTAACCCAACATATGCTGTTTTTTCAAACAGGGACCCACGCATATTACGTCTGCTGGGGTGAGGGCACTGATAGATAAGCCCATGACTGAAGGAGGGGAGACGAAATGGAGTGGTTTCTTCTATCAATTGCCGTTTGGTATAGATTTGAAAAAAATGTCCATGTTATTTCGGTACCTTTCCATTCTGGTGTTCCTGGTTCATGTGTGTGCTTCAGTAGTCTTATAGGCCAACCCCAAATGCTCTCATTGGTGGAGACGTATGCTGACGCCATTCCCCTGCCAGTACCAACATTCCACCCCTTCTGTGACCCTTGGTTTGTCTGTACGAGCCAGTGAGCAACTGACTTTCAAAATAAAATAATAATTGTGTTAACGCACGATAAAATAATTGTCGGCGTTAATTAATTACTGGGTTAACGCGCTTACTTTCCCAGGCCTAATAGAAATTCTTTAATATCAGTTTTTCTGGGTGTAAGACTAGGAATATATTAAACAAACTTTTTAGATTACACAGGCAACAGCAAAGAAACTAATGATGTGTCTATAAACTAAAACTCACATTTTCAGTATTTTTGTTGAACGTAAAAATAGAAAAAACAAGAACGCAAAAGGAAATAGTTTGTTTAAATACTTTCTGGTGGAAAATAGAAAAATCTGGTTCGACATGTTTAACAAATGCTCAAGGATTAGAAAAAAACATATTGGCCCTTATCTCCATGGGACAGGTGCTCAGGTTTGCTGTGAATAAATGCTACCCACGGCAGTTTTCTGTGAAATTTGCACTTCTTCGGCATAGCAGTGAAAATATGAAATAAAAGAAATTGATTTTAACCATCTACAGGTACCCAAAAGGCAATCAGATTGTTTTTTAAGAGACGTTTATGTACGATTGCCTGAGATGATATAATATGTAACTGAAACAAGATGACTGATATCTTCATGAATAGCCCGGAGAACGTGTCTGGAATGTCCTTCACCCAATAACTGACTCGATGTTACGTGTGAGGTTGCTGGAAGAACAGAGTATTACTAGCTAAATAACCTTGTTGCATCACACATTACAAATTACATGTCTGTTTCACACTGTATACCATCCATCTTGACAAAACCGATGCTTGTACAAAACTCATTTGGACATTTTCTTCTGGTGAGATATGAGAAGATGACAAAGATGTTTTAAAAAGAATAGCGAGAGCATATTTCTTTCTGCTCGTTTTAATTTTCTTCCACTGTCTTTTAAGTTTAATATGGGACCATAAAATGACAGGGGCCATTGTGACGGGTTCTGTGCGTTTCCACCCCGAGAGGTCATGATTCACAGTGATTTAATTGGAATAATGTATGAAATGACTCATGCTTGCATCCGGGAACGTTAACTCCCAGCCTCGCCAGTCTCGACAGAGATCAATGCACATAACCTCAATTCAAGAAAACATTCTTTAATGGATACCCCGGGGAACCGCGCCAAGCTTCTACCCTGCGCTTATTTTTTATTTTTTTAATTTGTGCGACTGTAGCGCACACTTTCTAATTACCCACAAGAGTACGGCAGGCCCTCTGTCACAACGCACATTTAAAATCCCATCACACTAAACAGAACAGTTTAATCTACATTCAACTTGTGACATGTGTAGGTTTTTAATCTCTTTTATGCTTTGATGGTTATGAGGAAAGCGTTCAGACAAGAGCTGTAAAATACCTTGCGTTGCGGAAAAGAAGCTCACAGTCTAACAGCACAACATCTTGGGTTTATTGGGAGCCTATTGCTCGGAATTAATGAGGTGTTGCGACGATGGCATAAAATAATAGAGTTTTAGTACAATAAGTGACATTGTTTTAATCTCTCCGAGTCCAAAAGAAGATGAGGCAGAAAATTGCTAAAACAAGTGTGACCTCACTTTCAGTCATTTTAAAAGGAAATTAAATTCACGCTTTTAACTCGTTCAGACCTGACAGGAGACCCTTTTTTAATTTTACACAGTTTTTCTCATCTCAGCTGAATTCCACATGCATTACAGCTGATTCTCGTGGAGTGCTTTTAGAAATTCTGGTAAATGGAAGGAAGGAGAGGTCAGAACAGCATTTCAACATTCTACTTCTGAGCTTATGGGTGGGGAAGTAATATTGTGGCAAAGCTTTCATCACAATTATTAGAGATGAGATACGTTGAGAAAGCTTTTTATGGACAAAACACAAAGCCTCTGTCTTTTCACGTTTTTGTAAGCCCTCAAAGAATAATTTATAGTATATACCAGTCAAAACCAATGTTCATCTGAACAAATGATTTCATATGACTTTATCAGACTGTCTAGATATTTAGAAATGAACAGCGTCATTTTTTATTACACGCACACTCCAAAAAGCTCAGGGATGAGTTCATTAAACAGATGTTGCACAAACACCAGAGCTTTACAATAAAGAATGTCTATCCAGCTCAACAAGCCACTAAATTTAGTAATTGTTTTACAGCAAAACAACCCCTTTCTGTTTAAAGGAAGTGTGATATTAATTGCTTCGTATTCACATAATGACAGCATTATTTTCCTGGCCCAATTGACATTACGTTATTACCACCCACATTTGTGTACGTTCTCTTACCATTATGGCAGCGGTAATTTATCAAACGACAGAGGGTGTCACAACCAAGCATGTCCAGATGCATCATGAAGCCTAGCAAACTTTCAGCATTTTAATTCAGAATAATTCACCCAAGAAAGAAAATCCTACAGGTTTGGCACAAACTCAAGGTGAAAATGTCCACAGTATTGTTATTTTTGAGTGAACTGTCCCTTTAAGCATTCAAAACAATTGCCAGCATGTCATAAATTGTGTTTTTTCTCTCCTTTTGTTTTTCTTACAGTAGCTGCAGCCCCTGGGCTTTTACAGCATTACTGTATCTTCACAGCACACATCAAATATTCATTCTGCAATACATTTTTTTTCTCTGTCTACTTTTTATGACCACATTAAGTTTCCTTTTACATTGATATTCTAATGAGTTTCTGAATCCTGCAACCACCCATGCAGTCTACATCCTCTCATTTGTATTTACTTTATCAGCTTAGTGTCTGATTTTATGAAAGGATTATATATGATTTATGTCTCCCAATTCATGAAACAGAACACAACTGTAGGAATTCTGAAATGGTGAGACAAGCTATATATATATATATATATATATATATATATATCATTGACGAAGAGTAGAACATCCATGTTTCTGAAATAATATTTTGTACTGTTTTCCTACAATTTCAAAGGATCCATAAAACAAGATAAAGCACAAAAGACAGAGAATATCTCACCCTGATGAAAAAATATTTTCTAAACAAAAAGCTAGCAAAGTATATGAGATGGACGCTTAAAGGAGCATTGTGGAGATTTTAGTGGCTTCTAGTGGTGAGGTTGGGAATTGCAACAACGGCTCAATCCACCCCTTCCCCTCCCGTTCGAAGCACTACGGCGTACACGTTTCCATGCAAGGGAACCCGCAGTGTATGTAGATAGAAATAGCTCATTCGAATAACAAACACTTGTTTTAAACGTATTAGAATGTCAAAGTATATTTTAAAACATTAATGTTAGGTGTGATTAATCAGATTCATTATTTTAATCTATCGACAGCACTAGGAAATACATAATGTACGGTTGTTATACACCTCTGAAGATATGCTTATGTATATTATATTGCATTTAATCTATCCTCCTAAATATTACACACAGCACCTTTAAAACATTATTAAATGAGATATATACCTTAACCACCTCTCATCTTATTTTGCTTCTCCAACAAATTTATCTCGTTTCAAGGATGCTTTGGCGGAAAACAAGACAAAAATACTAATTAGGAAAATCATTTTTGGCAGGCCACGTGCTGAAAGTGTTGATTTGATCTTTTTTCCTTCTTCTCTTCTGATCTGCCCCTTTATAAGAGGACTACCTGGCCAGACTCCCCACCAGTCAACGCTCGGCTGACAGGCAACATGATCAAAAGCCTGAGCTGTCAGCACCTCACATTGCCTCTTTAATCGCACTGAAGAGGAAAGTGGGTGGGGTGAGGGATATACTTTGGAACTGTCACTGTGCTCTTTTTCATAGTCTTCCGCAGCCATTAAAGCAACCCAGACAGACGGAACAGACGTACACCACAGAAACTACGCGAGCATACTAATGAATTCTCCGTGTCACTTCCTACCTGATGTTTTTTCTGTTTAAGGTTAGCGACGACAAGGAGGTGCCTATTGTACGGTGTAGGAGACCATTCGGTTCGAATGCCGGGGGAGAACACTGCTTTAGATGGAATAACACAAGCGGTTTTGATTGGAGTTAATCGCATGTCTCTATCCCGAACCTAATTTATATCTCAGTCTAAAAAAATTACAGTTTCAAGGTAGAAATTATATTGTCAGACTGCTGGATCAGAGCGATTCGACAGGTCATCTTATCTAAGAGAGAGTGGATGAGAGAAACATAGATTTGTCTCTTATTAAAGGAAATCATTTTAGGGTAGTCAGATCTTGTACCGAAGGCCTTCATTATTCCATTGATGTCAAAATCATTATGGGTTTTGAGCGTTTGACACTGTATCGCCAATACAGGAACATCACGGATCAGTGGTATACAAACAATGATCCACATGTATAAACGAATCAGTTGAATTGAATCAATACCACTCCTTTTCCCCGAGTGTTTTTCTATTCCATTAAATGTCATTACGAGTTGTTTGTGTAGATAAACTCAGACTGACTAAAGAACTAAGCATGACTGATGACCGCTGAGTGTCTCTACGCTCCAATCGTGAGCTGAATGAATCATTCGAAGCAGTAAATTAGCATTTAAGTCAATGAATTTCACTGTTCGCAAGTGCTGAGAGATTTCAGTCACTGGCTTATATACGTAACGCAACCTTAGATACTTCAGCGGGACCCTCGTGGTTTAAAAGTGGCTACTGTGTATTCTATGAAGCCTTTGTCCTGAGAGTCGATTTAACAGTCGTTGTGAAAGAAAGGTTAATTAGATTCCACCTGATTACAAGCCAAGCTTATGTAAAGACGACTAGCATACAAACATGGCTTTGACTCTCCTGACCAATCTGTCACATGCATTTCGCAAAGTCTGGTGGAATAGTTCATTCATGCAGACTGAAATCTACACTGTCCCCTCTGCTGAATGGCTCTCCTATTAAAACACATTAGCCACCAATTACTCGCTAATTAAAAAAGATCAGAGTGCCGACCTTATAGCGAAAGCAAATGAATACGTTTGAGAGGTTTAGTTGCCTCAGAGATTAGCGGTATGGAATACTCAACTGTCCATAAAGGTGCTACAAACCTTTGTACTTTTGGGGAAATGCTGTTTTAATTTAATAACTAGCCGAAGAAGTCTCATTTATATAGAACAGAAGCATGTTTGACCTATAATGGGCAGATCTATTGTAATCTGTCGAATTTATGTTTTTTATTTTGTCTCTCATTGTACTTTTGTTTAAGGTAAAAGATATCACTTCCAGTTGGAGTTCCAGTCCATCCCTGTGTCTGAAAACTGTTACAGTATGTACTCCATAGTTTCAGTGGCATCACCATAAACAAACGTTATGTGGACCAAATGTAACTTCTGGTAGACCTCCGCAAAGAATCAATAACTTTGTATTAGTTTTAATTTAACTTAATACAGTGGAGATTTTAGTGACATCTAGCAGTGAGGATACGAATCGCAACCAATGGCTTACTCCACTCCTATATTTTGAAGCACTACGACAGTTCTCACAGGACAAAGATGTTGTCATGTTTTTGCTTCTTGGCCGAAGGAGATAACATATTTACATTATGGATACTGTAGAAACAACATGGATTCCATGTAAGGGGACCCGTGGTGTATGTAGATAGCAATAGCTTAAGGTAATAAAAACACAATGCTTCATTATGTAAGGTCTTTATACACCTATACACAGTTAGGCCTATGTAAATTATATTGCATTTCTGTCAGTGGATCCTCCAATAAAGTACATACTGGAGTGGAATGTAACATAAAATAAATTGTCATATTATAACCAAACACATACCGGAAGTTAACTTTGGGCAGGGTGCAAGCATCCGATAAAACCGTCTATATGTATTTAGATTTTATGTGTACGTCTTTAAATCTAACCTGATCTGCCTGTTATGTGAGAAGTCACATGACAGGAAATAGAAACAGCCATTTTATAGGAGGCAGCTTGGAACATGTAGTTAGCTCAAATGATTGCTGGATTGTGAAGTTGCTGTTTACAGACTTTCATTTTCAGATACATTTCAAAGACTTTGGATTCTCACTGTATTGGATTATATATACAACGGTGGACACACCCATTTAAGCTTTTAACATGCCTGAACGTTTAAGGACTGTTAAGGTAGGATTTTAATTGATTCCATGCAATATCTTTCGGTTTGCATTTCTGAAATAAGTTGTCTTGTAGAGCACCAAAGTACCCTGCCAAAAACAGACCAAACAGAGAGTTTGTTGATTAAACGCATTTCTGCCCTCCCTTTGTCTGTTTTGGGAGATTATTGGCATTATATGATGCTTTTCAATGCCAAACATGTTTCGCCATTAGAGAGTTTGAAATATATACTGTAGTAAAATCTGGTGTAAAAATGCTTGATATTTAGTGAATATTTAGTGTTTAACGTGCACTGACCATAAACTGTCACAATTTAACCCACATCATTTGGCTCACTTTGCCCCATAGCGGCCATTTAAAAAAAGAATCATAACATGTGTTTCGCTTTCCTGTAGCTCAGTGGTAAGAGCATTGTGTCAACAATGCAAGGTTGTGGGTTCGATCCCAGGGGATTGCAGATACCTATGTAAAATGTATAGGATAATGCTATGTAAGTCGCTTTTGATAAAAGCGTCTGCCAAATGCCTAAATGTAAATGTTTATAACTAAATAAATTTGTATTGATGTATCTGATATGCTAAAATTGTATTTTGACAATCCAAAAACAGCCTGTTAATTGCTCCTAGGTGCTTCACCTTTTCACATTCTGGCAGAAATAATGGATGATTCCAAAATGTATGTTCAAATGGCATTGGCAACAAGTATTCAGTAACTGATATACAGTGGGTGGATCAACTTAGCCCATCTTACCCCAATCTCCCCTACAGTATCTTCCATATGGAATGTGTGTGTGTGCAGTATGCACACATTCTGCCCAGCAGTTTGCCATTTGGGTAATTCATGCATATACATTAAGCATACTATATAGCAAGGAAATAGAACCGGTTTCGCACTCAGCACAGTTTTTTTATTTGTCCTACCCATGCTCTTTTGGGCTCAGGTGTTGTGTGTTTTCATGGATTGCCATGTGTATACATACCACAGTGCTTCTTTTTTGTGGTGTATTATATATATATATTATGTGCTTTCCTCTTGTTTGATTCCGTTCATTGCATAATTTTGACTTTGCCCTTTTGGACCCTGCCTTTCTATGTTTTTGGATAATAGCCTGTTAAAGCTATTTTAACGCATTTAGCGCCTGGTTACATTTAATTGTTGGTGGTAAATGGATAAACTTGGGCACCAAAGTGGAGAACAACTGTTTTTGACCCTTACTCTTACTGATGGCTCATTGATCCAAATAGAAAAAATATTAGCGGCATAACGCAAGCAATATGATAAATGAAAACATCAGTGAAGACAACAGCAAGCCTGGCATTTAACTGACTTTGATATATTTCAATACTACCATTTATAAAACGTGACCTTAACATACCATTTAGCAGACACAAGATTGAAAGAATTTGGCACAGATCCGACTAAAACTGAAGCTTCGACGTACTTCTTTCTAATTTAAATTGGTTTTAAAAATATGAGGTGATATGAGAACAGATATTGCCTTGATGTTCTGAGGAGCCTGCATGACAGAGTCAAAATCTGATAGTTATCGGATCTCCATCTTAAAAACTTCAGACAGAAAACGCTCCTAGCTCGTAAACAGAGATCAGGGTTCAGATTGGCCGATAGGTAATTCAGCATAGCTAATCTCCCCCTGTAAGAACCTTCTAAACAGTCATGCCGTAAACACTCCAGCAAACTCCACTAATTCCCTATTAATTCTGCATTCGATTTAGCGGCAGGCTAATTAAAAATGTGTAAAACCTTTGTAAGAAATAAAATGATATTTCGGTAGAGGCGCAAAATGAAACCTGGCGTCGGAAACAGGAGCTAATCAGGTATTAATGTATGTAAATGTCAAGTGAAAAATAGCCCCAGTTTAAAATGTGTTACTTTCCCAATAACAGGAACAGGTCTCATTATATTACCTGTGCAAATGTCAAGTCCTGTGATGTTGAGATGACACAGCTGGAAAAAATGGAATGAAGGACAAGAGTCAGCTGAAAAATGTGCCGTCGTGAAGGTTTCGCTTGTTTAGTGATTGTGTGTTAGCCTGAGGGCTTGTCTCTGTCAGTAGTTTTTAGATGGGCAAAGTCTTGAAAGGTTCAGAGCTCAGTCTAGATAATAGTTTTGGTCAAAGGGGGCAAAAACAATACAAGTAACTCCACTTGAAATGTGATTCTGTTTAGCATCTTTATTTGCTCAAGGGGACTTTTGTCTACATCTAGATGGAGCTCATTGGTAGAACAGCTCGCTTAACCATCCTAGAACAATAAAGAACCGGTGACCGTGTGCAAGTTTTCTTTTCTGCCGGTTTTAACACATTTTGCTGGATCTGTATCGCATCTAGCAGTTTCTGGGATGAGCCACGATACACATGCAACAGTAAATCCTCTTTTCATGATAATGGAGGCTGTATGAGAAATATTAGCCAAACCATGCTGAGTAAGCCTAAGGGCTTTATTGGTTAGGGTCACAGCCAGGATATAGTAAATTGTGAAACCATCAGCAAGTTACATAACAATACATATACAGGCTTATATCTGGTGAGTAAAATACCAGGCTTTCCCTTTGAGGATGACAAAGGCTTGTTTAGAGAAACTAAAGACTATTTCATAAGGTGTTGAGGATTTGAGATTCCTGTAGAAATGAAAAATATCATTGAAATAAAAAATTACAAATCCAGTTTTTTCGTGGAATATTGCAGTGTTTTTAAAAAGCTTATCAGTGTAGGTCAATAGCTGAATCTCAGTTTGAAGGCTGCATTTTACGGATGCACACCTCCTTGAGGTTTATTGTTTCAGGTTTTATTTCAGAAAAGCTTACGGTTACATTTCACGGTAAGATTAAACCTACACATATGACATCTTAAGAGAAATACAGTTTCATTTTATAATGTTTTTGTAACTGAAATGAGAAAATACCAAAGTATTAGGTCAAAAATGTAACCTCTGGAGGACGCAGCCTTCGAATGGAGACGCAGCTATTGTCTTTTTACTGCAATTTATGGTTTCACAGCTCACTCCATTCAGGGTTTTTTGTGTACTACCTTCCAATGTATCTGTATTTTTGTATTATTGTTCAGTAAAATATGTAGACAGCCCTAAAAATTGGATTTACTTGGCAAGCAAAATTAGACAATGCAACCTTTCTGTGAATATATAATTTTCATTTTCGGAGGATATTACAGTACATTTTCTTAGATTTATGCTTAAGAAAAGCAATTAAACTGCCTAAGGTCAACTTTATATGCTGACCAATTTAATAAAAAATATATACAGTATATAAAACCAGTCTTACTATAAAAGCAGAGCTTAAATTTAGCCTATTTTATTTATCATTAATATTCATTGTTGGCCAAATTTTATAGTTGTTATAGGTGTCCTTTATAATCTAAGATATAAATGTTAGGTTTGAAAAATTTTGTTTTTCAGCAATGTACTTTGAGGTATTGGCTCAGGTGCTACTGTTTCATGAAAATCAAATCTAGCACGTCAAACCCATTACTGCTGTATAAGACCGGACAGCCAACTGATTTGGATAAACTTGCATTATAGTACGACTGCATAAATATTTTCAACAGCAGGTGTTTTATGAAATGCTGGGTGGCGTCTCAAGAATGATGACCTTGGAAAATATCCATAGCGATGATGGGACGCATTTGGATCTGTTTGAAAATGCTTCAGATGGATATCAGCCACTCCAGGCCAAAATTAAACAGAGCAAAATGATAACGGTATTGAAGTCGCCACAAATCAATGTCTGGTATGAGTCTGAATCTGCCCCTAAACTCGTCTCTGCATCCACTGGTCCCAACACACATTTTTATTGTGCGAATACGCTAGAAAAACACCATTGAGGATTCATCCACTGTGATGTAATCTCCTGGCAAGGAATGTTAATCTCTCTGTCTCTCATCTGTCACAATGATGGATCTTATTGTTTCGCTACTTTAAGCCTTTATCTTTCATTAAAGTGTGACATTTATTTCACAGAATGTTTTTCTGCATACGGACGCCCCGAGTTAACACCGAGAAAATAAAGCCATTGAAATGGATGACTTTCCAATACACAGAGCCTATGGTAGCAAAACAAGAAATGTAGTCATTTTCAGATCCCTAGAGACAATCTTGAAATAAATTAGCAAAGTGTTTTTTTGCACTGTTGCTGGAATGGATGGCGGAGGTCCCTAAAGGCATGAATGAAATATTTGGTAAAATATTTCAATATCATTATAATAATTGTGTCTAGACACTGAGCAACTGAGCATATTTAACAGGTATATTTATTATGCCGGATAATGCAGATTCTTTATAGGCCTTCAATTTAAATGCCTTTCCAGATCTACACAAATAAAGAACAATTTCAGTATATGATATGCTGACGTTGGTGTCTGAATATAAAAAACCTGATGTGATCAAACAAGATTATTTTATGATTAGAAGTTCCTCAGTGCAGAAACACATATGTTGATTATTAACGTGACACATTTATTTTGTTTCATCTCACCTCAGAGTCACTCGCTCCATATGGAAGTGATATTGTTTCTAGATAAATAGTACATACATGAATTCAGGTTGCAGAGGAGTTAATGTAATGTAAATATTCCATTGCCACTGGTACAGCAGACAGGGAATCCTTTATATCCTCCAGAAAGATGACGTGATTAGAAAATCTCCATTCGTATTGCTGACATAAAACTGTTTGGTCTGCATTGAAGCTGAAACTTCTATAGTGCCAGAAGATCGGAATCAATGTAGATAAATTCAGAAACAACTGTCCATTTTTGTCTTAACCGATTTGGTCTTACATACCCCTATAGCTCTCTCTTCAATGACTCCAAAGCAGCAATTTGTTCATTCGTTATATTGTAGATCATAGTATCATAATATTAATAGAGAGCATTATTGAAATGATTCCACAACAAAGGGAGAAAAAATGATGACCAAATATCTTCAACAACTCATCAGAGCTCATTTAACCATATTTAACCTCATTAAACCAATGAGCACATACAGTTGATTGAAAAATCCAGATTTATGACAATCACCCCACAGGAATAAGTTTAAGTTGGCAAATTCAACACTGTGTTAGAGCACCCAAGCTGAACTTCTGGCAGGAATCACTGACACCACATATACTGTAAACACACACACACACATCCCCGACAGGGATTCTGTAAGTAATTTTAAGTCAGGAACCAAATAGACAATAAGACTCAGACCGACCTCAGAGACTCTAGGGGCACTTTTGCAGTCAGTGTGACAGCTCCATTAGTGTTAATGACAGTGTAGATACAACCTGAAACAACTATACCTGGTAAATAACATCAACAGCTTCTGCCGAAAAGAGCATTTGATTCCAGACGGAGATACTTAATGTTGGAAACTTTATCTCACTTGTTAACAGCAGAGTATGGCATGCAACACATCATTATCCGCAATATGCGGCTTTGTGACATGGAAGACAGGGAAGTCAGGGATTGGCTGGCTCGCATGGGCCAGTTATCCCTTATTTGTGGAGGCTGTAAGTTCACCATCTAGGACCAAAAGCATCTTTCTCTATTGACATACAGTATGATATAGTTAACAGGTAATGGCATATGTTATGATGAAACATGATATCATGTCACGTCATTTACAGTATTATATCATGTCATATATCATATCATGTCATATATTATATTTCATTTCACGAGTTGCACCTATGCAGATAATAATGGTATCAGGAGTGTAAAAGCTATGCTTATTTGGGGTGCTGTCCGGGGAGCGGGCCCCCCGAGCTTGCCGGTTCCTATCGAACCCGGCGCGCACACCCTGGTGTCCTGTGAGAGAAGCGGGGAGAGGAGGGATGTTGAAGACTTAGAGATGATGCGGGAAAGACACCCGCTTTATTCATTGGATAACTCGCTTGAGCTGATAGGGTGTAAGCCGTCATTGCTTATGCGAATCAGCCGGGCTTCATTTATGCTCCGGCTCCACCCGAACTTTGTTAATAAAACATTTTGTTTTGTCACATGTCATGTCCCATATTATATATCATGTCACGTATCATATAACACGTCATGTAGCCTGTCACGTCACATCACATCTCATATAATATTGCATAAAATATCACATGGATAATTACATACAGGCGAACAGACATATATCATGGTGCCCTCTTTTAAATGAGTAAATCTAAGTCACAATGTCAGCTTCATGTTACCAGTTAAACAACACCAAGTTACATCAAAATGTATATCTTGTTTCACACTGTGCAATTTTTGCTGTAAACACTGTGACCGACCTTTTTGGAGCTTTGGCATGCCCAGGGGCGGACTGGCCATCTGTGTGATCTGGAGAATCACAGAATGGCCGGTACTCCAGGACGGCCGGTGGGCCCGCCCGCCACGCACGCAGTCATCACCTGTTTTTTTCCACCCACTAATCTGTTTCACACTCCAGTACTGTAGGTGGCAGCAATGCACCTTTAAGTTGGATGCCGCATTGCTTGGCATCCAACTTAAGGAGAAGAAGAAGAAGAGGAGGAAGCGGGAGGAAGAAACTAACAGCAAAGACGTTAGAGGCTAGAAACAAATAAACATTATGCATAACGCGGCCGCGGGTAAAAAACTGAAAGAAAAGGGTCAGGCTGAGAAAGCGAGAGAGAAAAAATTGCGAAATTTAGATGCTGAAGCCACTAAATGTCGCAAACTAACAGAAATATTTAGCAGCACAGCCAGCAGCAGCACCTCGCAGTTTAAAACTATTAGCAGTGAAGAAGTGAGCCAGACAGCTACGCAGCAACATGCCACCAGTGATGAGGGACAGAAAGATCTTCTGGTCTCACAGGCAGATACAGGGCAAGTAAGTATGGAACATGAGAGGAGAAAGAGAGTTACTTGCTAGGGATGATGTTAAGAAGTTATATTCAGGTTGCTACATTTTTAATGATTGCAGTAGTTAAAACAGCTAAACTTCAAAATTTTAGCTGTAAAATGCCACATGCAGTAGCTAATAATAACAAATATGTTTTGCTTTTACTTTTGAAAATGTTGGTAACGTTACAGTTTATGCTTACAAACTTTGAAGATTTTCAATACAGAAGTTACATTTGTAATGGTGTATTTTCATTTAGATGTGGTATTATTTGTGCAGTAAGATTAATTACTGCATAAATTAGGATTATTAATAAATTCATTTTAAAACAGCATGGAATAGATTGTATAATATGCTATTATAACAGCATATTACATGACGTTTTATTTAACAAAGTTTGGGAGGAGCAGGTTCAGATAATTAACCCAATTTGCATAAGTGGAGATCAATCAGTAATCAACTCAATGACCAGGTATAGATACACAGCAGACCTACCTCTGTTCATTGACAGTTTATCAGCATCCCTCCTCCACCCCATCTCCTCACTTCTAGTTCCATCTACTACTCTAACCACTACCGGGGAGTACTCTGGGTTCAGGCCTATGTGTTGTGTGTTACAGATACCTGTTTTGTATTGGTTCAGCAAGAGGGACTGCAATGTGTTGAGACCTCCATTTCTATGTGAGAATTCAAGTTAATCTAGAAGAATATGCTTTTAACACAACATCTAGTCAACATCAGTGCTATTGCTATAATTTGGATGGTTTGGTATCATGAGCAACAATTAAAGTCTTGTGACACTCATGCAAGGCTTTGTTGTTGTTGTCGAGTTTCCGCACGCCCTTTGCTTTGGGCCAGGCCTAGTCAAAGTCCAGGGCCGTTTTTTAGTCACAGTCCGTCCCTGGGCATGCCCACCACTGGCATTTTTAGAACATATTCATCAAACCTGCAAGCCTTGCACTTGCTTAGAATAATTATGAATGCCACTTACCGCTTGTGAGGCAACACTTCGCTCGGTTGTTATGACGGTGATTTTATTCACAGGCAATCCAGGATTTTACTTGCTGATGGTGCTTGACTGAGGTTGAAGTGTGAATTACTTCTAATGTGGAGGGCGTCCCTGCTCAATGGCCATACGGTTATTACATGAGAAGATTTTGCCAATATCAGGATTAGAGACACAATCTAGCCAAAATAGAGACTCATTTTAGTTTGTGAGCAGGGCGAAACTCTCTCGTACTTTCAAACGTGTAGCGGCATTTTCGTGACTTGATGAAAATGCTATTTTCTCTCCCAGAGGCCTGTATCATGAAGCTAGTTTACTGAAAGTAGATACCTGAGTTTAGTTGAGCTTTACCCCATTTTTGGTATCTCAAAGGATACAGATTTAGAGACCTAATTGGACGCATCAGCTGTGAGGAACGTCACGAAATAAAATCAATACTTTGGTCTCACTCTAAATGGTAAAAAGTGTGCCTGTGTGGGAAAGAATTTTAGAGATCAGCAAAAATGCCCAGGGTTCTGCCATGGTTTTTCCACTTGAGAGATTTTGAGACAAAAATGTATTGCTACTTTGTAAATCTTTGGAAATGTCCCATACTTCAGCACTATACTTCAGTAGGAACTTCAGCAAAAATACAAAGCTGTCTTTAAGTTAACTTTCACATGTATATTCATTCTCTTTGTGTTTCCTGGTTATTTAATGTACTATATTTACTGTACAGGGTTTCTATAAAATACCCCCTAATGATGAACGCCCCCTATGTCAATAGCTTGACATATAGCTTGATACATGATGGAAAGTCATTGGGGCAATAGTACACATGCCGCATATCTATATCCTTTTACCAGAAAAGCATAAGTCCAACAAGGTCTGTTTTCACCTGAAGAAATCGCACACTAGGTTACACTAGGAATTATATTGTAGGCTAGAGAATCACATAAAAGTTACATTACTGTAGCTTGTTGAACCACAGGAGCGTGCTGTAATGTTTGTGCAGGGATTGATGCATTTCTGTGTTCTTTGAACATTGCAGTATAAGATTTTAGGTTGAGGGGGAGCTGGTGACTAATCCTATTAAAAATAGACATACAGTACAGTAGGAATGAATAGGGCGGTTACTTGCAATGTCTTAGAGGAATATTTTACTGATGTACAACTGATGGACATTTGAGTTTAGTATCATGTTAGTTCATTGTGCATTAGCAATAATTACATTTGTGTTAACCGATTTTTTACATAAAAAAAATATTAGTAAACAAATACAGCCTTATTGTAGAGTGTTTAAAATATTACATTTTATTTATAATGCGCTTTTCTAAAACCCAAAGCACTAGCATTTGAAACAGCTTTAATACATTACTATAATATTAATGATATTATACATTGTATTGTTACAATAATCCGTTTTTTAAATAAATGTTCGATATGTTTGATTTATGCAAATCTGATCACAGTTTGTGACATTGTGGAGATTTCTTCAATAACAGCGTTGAAAACATGCGATTACTGGGTCTTTTCAGCAAAAAAGATGCTTGTGAATTAAGCAAAAGTTTACATTTGCTCTTTAATAAAACATATTGTCTACGAGACCGATTGAGATACTAACACGATGTCATCTATCGCACTCTACAAAATGCTGGTAGTTTCAACCCATGGTTGAGTCAAATATTGACATTTTCTATATGATAATATTTGACCCTATCATGAGTTAAAACAAAACAAATTGCGCTGTGAGTGTGCTTGCAGTACATTTAAATATCAATTCCTCATCATGTTTCTCACCCCAATAACCAAATACGGCCATGCACATAACACACTGCCAATAATGGATTATGATTCACCAACTGTGCACTGTGTCTGATGACTACTGACCTCTGTGTGGGAATCCATATGTGGACTGGCACCAACAATATCATAATTTCCTGAACTGTAGATAACCAGCACACAGTTCCATGTGTCCAATAAATAGACACAATCCTACAGTAGCTTTGTTTGGAAAAGCCACACCACATCAGAAGATGCACCTGGATCTCATCCAAAATGGGCATCCTCCTCTGCACTGTGGATTCTGGAGGAGAGCTTCCATTCTGTGTATTCAGCTTCAGATGATGTGAGTGTGAAAATGCACAGCACCACAGTAAGCACTATGAAATATATTTTTATGCTCTTTCTTCACCTGCTGCCAAGCCTAAGAGCTGTGCATCTAATAATAATAATAAAGATCTATAGCTTAGTCTACAAATAGTCTGGCCTAATGCATTATATGTGAGCGGTGAGTCCCTGTAAGTCTATTTTGACAAATAGATTGTCAAGTGAAACATTAAACGTTGATTCGACTGGAGCTTTAAATAAAAGGCTAAATTTGCTAAAGACGCAGAGGCATTTAGACACACAAGACACAGAGGGTTGTATTTTTTCTTATGTTTGATTTCATAAAAATTCTTTGAAATATTTAATCACTCATACATTAAACGTTTCAATTAGAAAGAAACCTTTCTTGATGTGTAAATGTGTTGACATTTTTCAGAATTATTTCCACAGCTGGGAAGCAACTTGCACAGTATTCTCTCTACATGTTTCACACTGTGAGGGTTAAACGATGTACGGGGTTGACGCAACCCTTAACTTCCTAGACTTGAAACCTGTCTAGAACCGTGATTCTAGCCTTAAGAAAGCCGTTTAATGGGAATGGTTAAACACGGAGGCTGCGTGGTGAGCTGGTGGAGCATCGCAGTTTTGCTCCTTTGTAGATTGCGGTTTTGTACACAGTCTTGCTCGTGGCAATTCTTTGGTGGAACAAGATAGCGCTCTGTTCACCAGTGGGGAAGTTGAAATTGGATAAGAGGGATTTATGTAGGTTTTGTCATGTGTATTCAATTTAAGCCCAACTTGTGCATCTCATTTATTGGTTTAAACTTACAAGGTGCTGCCTTGAGAAAATGTATGAAATGAAAACCAACCAACCAGCCAAACAAACAGAGACCACCGGAAATAACTGCTTGATATCTCAACGTTATAATTTGATTGGCTCTTATTACTTCAAGGGAAAACAAACAACATAGATTTGCATACTTGTAGTTTGGCGGAGTGTTCATATATTTGAAATCTAGAACTCTGGAATAACAAATATTCATAACCCATGATCAACACAAACTGCATGAAGCACGAAATGGGCAGGAAAATAACTTTGTCTGTGGGTGAAACCTCCCAAAAGAAAGATCTCTGTAATATCTCAATTATTTCTCTGAGACATCAATATGATTAAAAGCAGAGCAGTCTTTTGCGACATTCCCGAGAAAAAGACCCAGAAATCTCACAAAATGTCTCCATCAGGGTTTCAGATCTAATGGAGATCTCAACAATGTCACAAACTTAGTACAGCTCAAAGATATTTGGAAGAATGTCAGCAACTGAGATTTCTGGGGCACCATTGACTACCATAGAAAAATTATTGTATATAAGTTCTGTCCAACACAAAAGAAAATATAATCAAGAATTTAGGAAAACAAACAGTTCTGGCGCACATTTTATAGGAATGTGACAAGACGCTTATCCCACGAGAACGGGACGTTTTTAAAGAAATCCTCAATGATTAAATATATAGGGGGGAAAAATAGTTTTCACCTTAACACCAAACACTTAAAAACTGTAGTCATAAAATCAACTTATAATTCATTAAAATAGAAGTTTAATGTGTTTCATAAAGTACATTATGCAGTAGTAAACAATATGTAGACACGAAACACTATGCTTTGTTTTCTTAACAAGCCCAGCTTTTAGTTAAGATCTGTGGTTGTATTCTCTATATGATTTTGCATAGTGCTCATGTTAGCAGAGGTGGCGATCATTTCAGACTGTCAATCCTCCTTCCTCCACTGACTGAACCCTCATAACCTTCAGAGAAACATTGAAAACTACATAAACACATTATGTTTTATGCTTACATTGCACATACAGTATGTAAGAGATTGACCACAATTTCGAGCCCAGCACTCCATCATGGCAATTGCGTGAGGAAATTGTGTTCTTGCGAGACGCATCGTCACACCCCTAGTGGTCAATGGTGCCCCAGAAATATCAGTTGCTAACATACTTCCAAATATATTTCTTTGTGTTAACCAAATAAATGTATACAGGTTTGGAACAACTTAATTGAGTAATTCATGATATTTTGGGTGAACTATTCCATATATTATTGAGTATTTTAATATATACTTAAAAATGTATTATTAAATGTATTCAAACTCAAGAGTATTTTACATTGTTGTTCCTGTTCTTCTAAAACCTCATATGTCCAGTTTAGCTGTTTTTCAGGAAATGTTCCTTTCAAAAGTACAAAGCTGACAAGCACTTTTAAAATATGTTTTTATTGTTAGATATTTGCAAAACCCACACAGGGTCTCGTAAAAAGAAGAGATTTTCTGGCAGCTGGGGCACCAGAAATATACTCTAAAACAACATGTTTTTCCTGGTTTTCTTGGAAATGGTCAGACATTTCCTGTTATTTGCAAGTCTTTAAAAAAACAGTAACATTTTGTTTTATTATCTTTTGATTTACAGTCGTGACAAACATAAAAGGTGACTAAAATAGAAGGACAGAAACAATATACAACCTACATTAATTCCACTCCACACTTAATGTATTTCAACAATTGTCTCATTTGTATTTTTCCTAAGCAATTTTAGGAGAAACATCTTTTGATGCTTAAATGAAACTCCAGTAGCTAAATCTCCTTAGCCATGAACCTTCCTCAACTGTTTGCATCTCTCCTTTAGTTCTTATCGGGTGGTCTTTGGTTTGACATGCATTATGAGTGATTCTTCACTCTTATCACTGATTAAATTTCCATTAGCCACGCTTACCAGTTGTTGAGGCACTGAGAGGTCCTGAAAGATGTTCTCCAAATATGATTGCTGGGAAGAGAGCAGAGGTGGGATAATGACACACTAACATGATTTTAGCACACACACTGTGTGACGGCTCCCTCTCTCACTGAGTCCGTCTCTCCCTCGCACGTCCTTTGTTTTCTTCTTGTGGGGCTTGTCTCATGAGCTAGGCATATAGAGAAAGACAGAATGGACGTATGGGGTGGGGGTGGGTGTTAAGAGATCTATTTAAATCATAGCACACACACACACACGCGCACACGGAAATAGCCGTGTTTCATACAAATTTCACAAATCCCCTTCTAAATTGAGAGCAACCAGGCATACCCCTGCCCTTATCTTTTCAGCCGGGATGTAAATCGGGAAGAGTTACTGCGCTTTCAACCCGAACGCAAGTTCCACTACCCTGCTCGCATAAGACGCTCGGTATTTGAAGGAAGGTAGCGGTTAGTGCTAATGACCAGCAGGATTAATTAGGGTGAGTAGGATGGGCAGCTCGGATGGCTGTCTCCCTCATTAATCCGCTTGCAGGTGTTCTCCTGCCACTCTCTCCCCTCCATCTGCACACGGACGGGGATCGACGAGAAGCTAGCCCGCACCATTTCAATCTTATTAGCCCTCAGCAGAAATCACATCCCTGTAAGAACCTCCAGTGGAGGACAGCTGTAGATAAGACCACCACGAGACTCCTCAACACTAGAAATGAGGAAATCACGCTGCCCGGGAGACGTTTTTTGGGCGGATGGTTTAGAGTTTATATGCTAAGAGACCTCTGAGTGGTTTCAGGCCTGCACAAAAGACCAGCTTAGACGAGTTGAAAATGTTATTGCTTAACCGGTTGTGCCAGCTTTGCAGGCTTGATGAAGATCTCTGTTTCCTTTAAAGGTTTCAATGTGGTGGTGATGTCATTTTGAACAAAATCGTTTTTTATAGTTTTAAATAACTCTAATCAAAGGCTTGCAACTGTCTTGCTTCTTGTAGTTCAATACTAGTACTAGCAAAATATTTACTGCTGGTGATCTGTAAATGCAAGTCTGCATACTATGCAGTTCACTATTGATGCCACCATACAATGTCCATTCTCAATGTATTTTTATTGTAGAAATATTGACAGATTTAAAAAAAGAAAAAACCTAAATATATATTAACTTTTAATAAAAATAAATTAACATCATCATTTCAAAACAATGAAAACAGATGATTTTTTTACTTAACTGCACATATATGCCAACAACTCATTTCCACATCAGGGTTATTATAGTGCTACAAAACAGATCAAGTGATCACTAAATCAATAGGTTTTTTAGGTTTGGAATATGGTCATAACAAAACTAACAGTACTAGTGACATCTAATTAAAAGGTAAGTTAACATGTAAATGTTAATATATACCAATAATATATATTAATATATATGAAATATATACCAATAAATGACACTAACATTACAGAACATTGATCCAAATTACCTATAGTTCTGTATTATCATCACTTGATTACATACATTAGATATGATAGATTTGTGTGTGTGCAAGCTTCTCAAATACACTGCCCTTCATGGTGGGAGTAATAAGGCCTGTGTCTATAGATGTCATTTAAGGGCCAAAATTCAGTGTAAATGAATGCATCAAACTGGATTATTTTAATATTATCTGTAACTTGCATGCAGGTTGATTGTTTCTAAATGCATCTAATACAGACGAGAGGTTCTTTTTTATGTCCTAATGGTCATTATGTGACAAAATAATTTGTGTTTGATTTCTGTCATTCATAAATATTCCACTTTCTGCTGACTCATCTGTTGTTAAGTCTGCCAAGATGGGCATGGAAAATTATTTAATATGAATATCTTGCTAAACGTTTCCCTGTACTGATTAAATGCAGCTAGCTAGTTTATTTCACTATGGACAACAGGTTAATACCACTCAGACGGAAGGCTACACACCTTTCTTGGTGAAAAACTGGGTTACAGATTGACAGCCTTTCTTTTGTCTCTCCTCTCTCAATTGTCTCTCTTTTTTGAAAACCAGCTTTTTTACTGCGCAACATAGTGGTCTGACGCGTCGCGACTTTCTGCAACTAAACACTCTCACTGAAAAATTTAATAATTTTTTTCCCTATTTGTTACATGCCTATACGACTTTCTTTCTTTCACAGAACACGATATATGAAGAATGTTAACTGGCACCTATTGACTATTCACGATGCTGACTGCAGCCTCTCTCCCACACGTGCCGAGTCTGACGCACACACAGGCACGCACGCTCATGCGAACTACACTACGTGACTGATTTCAACCTATCCTAGAACATCACCATGCAGTTGAGCTGCTCGACAAAATAAAATATAACAGCGTGAGGGCAGAGAAGACAACAGAACGGCGTGTGCGAAAAAACAAATCTTTTCACATTTTGGCAGAAGACAAAGAAAGGTAAATTTGGTGTGCGAGAACATACACGTAGAAGAAAATGTGCACCTACATTATGTTTTATGAGGGTAATGCACAGATGTCGCGCATGTGAGGTCAGTGAGTGGTCTGTGTGAACCTTTTCTTACCTGGCTGCTGCCTCACATAAGTGCCAAGGACCGGGTGAAGCAATAACATCCTAATATATGATAGCTTAGTGGAGCAATACTGTTTCGTATTCCTTGTAAAAAAGCATCATCCTTGAGCAAATGCATCCCGTCAGTGCACAAATCTTGTCTTTCAGGCTTATTGCTTGAATGGTCAAATAAACACATAATTATTACAATAGAATAGACATAGATAGACGAGGGGTCAGATGTATAAAGTTACATATGAATATTTTGTGTTTGATAATATATTGCATAAATATGTTCATGCAAAGCTTATTTCCCTGAGATTTCCATTGAAATGTATGTGATTATTTTGTTTACAATAAACTATATTGCATAGAAAGGTTCATGCAATGCATATCTTTCTTGAAAAGAATACCCCTTACAACCTAAACCAGATTCCCTACACTAGCCCCTAATTCTTTAGGCTCAGCCCCTGATGGTTTTATATCCCAGTTACTCCTGTGATAGGCAGTATCGTTCTTAAATATATATCAACTCAATTTAATGGGAAATCATACCTTTTTTACGAGGTGGCTCATTCCTACAATCTCATTTGTATGTTTTGTTATAATTTGACTTTGCCCATGTGACGTTAGGTTAAGGAGCGGGGTTAGGGGGGGCTTTTATCGTTGCTTTGCCACCTTGTAAAACCTGTGATTTTAGCAAAAGTTCCCTTTGCGGCTGTGATGGTAAGGTGTTGGTAAGCCACCTCCTAAAATATGTACGAGTTACTTTGATATCAGGGAATACATTTATATACACACGTGTCTGTGGACAGAGGGTATGCATGTGTCTTCACTGCACACGTCACGTGAATTCAAGCTGTGTTTATTAGCAGACTATTCAGACTAAGCTCAGGTAAGTTGTTTTTGTTGAACCATACCATAGTGTTACCTACATGCTATCCACATCTTTATATGTTGCGTTAATGTAAATCTATTCCTTTCACATTCCAAGCAGACTTAAATATTAAAGTATTGTCAATACCGCAAACGTTTAGAAGAGCAATGTAAATCTTGATTTGGTTTATTAAACCACTAAACGCATTTTGCTAGAGTAGAACATGTTTACTTGAGTGTTTGTGTATTTCCCCCCGGTGTTGAAATCCGGTACAAAATGTATATCAGGAAATGCATTTCCGCACTACACTTTGGTGTACAAGGACACCGGGTTCCTATGTAAGTCGTAAGGAGCACTGTTTAGTTCAACTTCTTTGAGTGTTTTAGTTCCGATTTCCTTGTTTCTCCTATTGAAAGCAGCCTTTTTACTGAGTGTTTTGCCACTCAAGGAGGCGTGCTGGTCTTTACATGGTGTTCACGTGGAAAAATGATGTCAATGAACATCCCCTATTGAAAGTCATGCTGAGTGTCAAGACAAAAGTTGCACTCACTGACACATGCATGGGAAAACCTCAACATGCAGAGGGCAGATCTTTCTTATATATGAGGAGGTCATTATTAGTATTTTATGTTATTATTCATCTGCCCTCATAATTTCAATCAAAACATTCATTTTCTCTCACCTTCCAGACGACATTTCTCATTTGCATCCTAGGGGGTGGGACTGTCCAATGTCCAGGCTTCCAACGATCTAATTATTTTCCTGAAGGACAAAATTAAACCCTGGCCCTTCATATACTCAATACACTATTCAGAAGAAAACATACTGTGTATAATGTGCAGGTTCATTTTGCAAATGCAAATTGTTAAACTATTAAAAAGAGGAAATAACTTAGTATAATCCAAAAAAGAAAAACGAATACGGGCAGTGAGTTATATATAACCGCATATTCGCACTTCAAAAAACACCCAGTTTTGTACTAATTATATACATCGCATAATCCCTGATCTATCAACAAGGCTTGACTCTGTACTGTATGCTAAGGAAATTCGTATTCCTTATTCAATCCAGCATTTTCCAGAGGCTGAAGAAAACCATGATGCGGCCATTAACTGAGGCTTTAAAGGGGCTATTGAAAATGACCTGGCCTGATCTCCAAATGAAAAATAAATATGCTGCAGTGTGGACATCTGTCATGGGGAAGTGGGAGGAGGCTGTCAGGCTCAGTGTACTAAATCAGGCCACAGCAAACGGAGTGAGCTTACACAGTGGTTCGTTTTTCATCAAAGAATTTTCTTATGGAATGTGTTTTATAAACATGAATAGCTTGGAAGCAAACATGCATACACGGACCAAGACGCGTGGACGTTTTTTTTTTTTCATTTAGTGCAGCAGGAGGTCAACTTGTTCCCAGCACACACACATAAAAAGCTGTATCCCATCAGGCACTGCTTGGATCCCGGTGTAGCAGGTTATGCACCACTGACATGGAAATTCAAATAGACACGGATTAACTGTTTAAGCTTCAACAGGCCCCCACTACATTACATTCCTGATGAGAAACCAAAGGAGGGATGTTAGCATGACAGAAGGAGAAAAATGGTGTTGGCATGAGGAATGCTATAGGTGCATCCCAAATGGCATACTGCGATGTATTCTATGGCATTTTGCAGTATAAATGGTGAGTAGTATGTGCACATTGAAAAACGCTGTAAACTTGAGGCACTCCGAGGTTTACGTAGCGGAAGAGAGGAGTGGGTATCAAACTTTTTTTTTGCAAAACCAGCTGTGGAGACCAAATTTATGCTTTAGTGTGGCAGCGACTGACGTCAGACGTCATGTCATGCAAAAAAAGTGCAATGTACGGTTTGAAAAGTAGATTTTCGTTGACTCGCTTTGTGTTATGCTTTGACGTCATCCGTCCTTGTCTGGGAAAAAACATTAATATCTTATGTCTTACACATACACTATACCATATACTCACAGTATGCACTATGAATTCTTTCAACTATTCTATAGTATGTGATATTAAAAAAATGTATGGTACACATTTAACCATCATCCTGGTGTACATGCAATATATGAAACTGCGATGGGTCTGTTTATGTCTAGAAAAGTTCATACACCATTTTATATTACCAACATTTACCTTTTTTTTAAATGTAGCGAATGTTAATGGTACATTTACGTAGGCTACTTTGTGCTTTCATGCCAGCGATGTTAGGTTTAGGGGAGGGACTTCAGTATTGCTTTGATCTAATAATTGTTCGTTTTACAACAATTATCATCACTCAAATTTATACAAATTAGGCACTTTGTAAAATAGTTACGAATTCACGTGAGATCGGGTTGAATATACCAGGGGTTTTCAAACTTTAGAATGCCGGGGACCCCCAAATATCATAAAGATTTTGTAAGGACCTCTTTCTAAAATACACATCAATGTATTTAAATATTTTGTGTAAAAACATTTAAACTCTGTTAGATAAATTAAAAGTGTGATTGCCTATAATTACAGTAATATTGTATCTGTAAACCTGAGGAGAAACATTTTCAATTTAAATTTATTTGTACTTCAGCAACATTCACAATAAATCTTGTGCTTTACAAAAAATACTGCCTCAAGTGAGTGAGATAAAGAGAACTGTAGAGAAAAAACTAATGTAAACAATTCTGTAAAGTATGCATAAACAAACACTTATTTATAAATAATTGTGTACACTCATAAATGAAACCGTAATAATGTTCACAAGACTTTCAAAATTGTAGCTTTTTTCTCTGAAGTTTTTTGGGGACCCCTTCGAACCTTCAGCAGGGCCCCTGTTGGTCCCCGGACCCCAGTTTGAAAATCCCTGAAATATACCACAAAGTATGTATTACTCTTTCAAGTGTATCAAATCAATGATCATGTAAACCACATTTTACAGTTCCATCACCAACTTCCAACTTTATTAGTATCAAACCACTGCTACAAAATTACATCAAACATGATGAAAATGAACTTGCATACGTGCTATACACAATGTAAGCTTTAAAGTAATTAAAGTATATGATTCTTTTTTTCTTGACAAATATCAATATATATCAATGCCACTTAAAGCCATATATGTCATTCCAATGATCTAGAGCCTAAAATATACAACTATATTCCTGGTGGCTAAATTATCTCCATACACATGTAAGTAAAGATGACCATTTCAAATTTCTCATCACAGACGTTTCAGCTTCATGATTCGAGGAAGGAAAATAAAAAATACAGCCAACCCAATATGGTTACAATGTCCATTTTACTAAGTCACCAAACCGAACAAAAAGAAGGTACCAAAATGAAACAAACATGTATATACAAAAGTAACCAAAGCTTGCCGAATGTTTTTGTAAAAAGCATTCGTGTAAGTTCGCCCCTTTCCGTTGGTTGTCTCCTGTTCTCAATTACTGGCGAAAGCAGACTGGTTGTGTCACTGGTTTCACTTTACAAAATAACCGCTAAAGATATAAAAAATGCCAACACAAATAGCCAATGCCATTCAAAACAGCAAATAACAAATTACCAGGCCAACCGACATTTAATGAGACATTACAGCAAGTGAATAACACACCGGTGTTGTTGGCGTGTCTCTTTCCAGTTCTTTTTAACATTAGCACTTCTCCTGATGAGCCTCAGTCATCAGATTGAGACAGTGCTCAGCAAAAGAAATCTCTGTTAAAACCTCAGCGTTATCAAAACCACTGCATCAGTACTAACTTATTTTCCAGCTCAGTGAAAATAACGAACAAGGGAGTTGACAAACACTCGATGGAGGAAGAAACCTTTAGAATTCACTCATTCTCATTTGTGGCAGCTACTTTATTATCCGGACAAATATTTTGCCGATGAACGTTCTACAGGCTAAGTGCATTCATCGCACACGCTTCATTCGTCCCGTATCGTTTGAAGGTTTAACACAATAGCCATAGAGCAAACGGGGCTTCAAGAGGGATTATAGGTTTTTGTTTTTTACAGTGCTCCGCGGAGTCAATTAGAATACTGCAAAACCGCAATCACGTCGTGAAAAGGACAGAGGTTTATGTAGATTACTGTCAGCCCTGCCAGAGCGCTGCTGGGTGAGAGTGCGCTCACAGCTGGTTAATGCAGCACCCTCCAGCACTCCACGAAATCCTCCTCCAGAAACTGACAAAGGCACAGGAAGAATTTTATTAACTGCCAGGTCAGAAGAATCGCCTCCCCTGACCGCACACACAGCACTCTCAAACCGACTTTCAAAAGAGTCTGGCCAAGACAGAGATGGAGCTGACAGGTTTTTAATCATTGGAATACCGCCTACCACCCTCATTCTGTCTTGCCAGGAGCTCGGCTTGTGCTACGAGATGAAGGATCTTACACGTTTGTTATTTTGGAGGTTTTTTTTCTGCGTGCATCTGGCAACGGCACTAGCCGTTAGGATTCGCAAAAGACAGCAGAAATGCTAACTCGCACCTTACGTCGTACCCGTGTTCACACCAGCCGCGGACTTTGAAAAGGTGTTGCAATGGAACCCAAGGGGTCTCCTCAGGCCGCAGTCATTTGAACTTGGTTAAAAATAGCATTAGCCCGCGACCGAATCGATACGACGGAGAAGTGTGTGAGTTTCAGTCACACGTGAAACGAGAACTCTTGAGCCATTTGGGAAAAAAAACGTCCTTGAATATTAATGCATGTCCAGGAATGTAATTATCAAGTCATTAGATGTTCAGAGTGGAAATGTGCAGCACATTTGCCTGTTATTTACAGACTCTTTTTGAAAGGCTGTAACTTTCAGGCGTATTATGCATGCATGAACGCCTCCTGCCTGCGTTTTTCACCCTTTTTATCTTGATATCCACTTATGCAGTTTTAATGATGGTTTAATGAGCTCGTTGTTGATGTTTCATTCACAATATTTATTAAAAGAGCACGTGCCACCTTTTTATCTTTACAGAACGTAAAATCGGCAGATGTTAAAAAAATGACCCTTTTAGCGCCTATTAATAAAGGAAGTAATAAAGAAGATCTAATAAAGGAAGAGATAATAAAATACTGCGACGTCTGATATATTAGTTATGAATGGCCAATGCATGAAGCTCAGATATGGCATTTGACATGGAATGGCAACAGATCTGATCAATACTATTAAAGGCACATTTTATACAGTACTTGCTTCTACAGTGGACTCGAATGGCATTTTACATGGATATGAATACGCAGTGTATTTACCGCTCAAAGCCGTTCATCTGCAAATATGGATATTCGTTGTAAACATTAAAAATAATATGTGTCTATGAGAGCCAGGCATTGGTTTAATCGTATATGAATATTAAAACATCCTCTTTATGATGTCTGATGCTTTCAAGTCTGCAACAAGCACAGGGAGAGTTTAGTTAAACCCTAATACAAATGAACAAGAGACCATCACTACTGAGTATTAGTCATTGAAAAAATTCAAATAAGAATTCTAAGCTTCTTACTTTATAATACAGTGAGATCATTGTAACTTTTGTAAGTGTAGAATGATTTCCAATGCAAGCAAGATACTAAGACGTTTTCATTGGTAATACATTTTGCCCTGGTATTGAAAACTATATAAAAAGTGCAGGAAGTAATAGAAAGCATGCAAACTTGTCATGGTTTTGTTGCAAATAAACGATTGAACGTGAGGAAATATACCAAATATTTCACACCGAGCAGAAGATTCCTGTGATGATTTTGACGTGAAAAGAAACATTTCATGGTACAGTAGCTCAACACACAACCCCAGTGATGTTCAGTAGTGTGGAACACATTTCATGAAGTCAAAGCAGCCTGGTTTTGTTCTCAAATTCTCGATTTATGGTACGTGGCCACCTCAACATACATATTCATTTGACATGCAGCACATTTATAATTTCTGCAAATCGTAGTATACAACAAGTGTGTGGGAACTAGGGTAGAGGTTAAACTAAATCTAGACACTGGCTCTACCAATAAGATAAAATGAATTCTACTCTCTTCGAATATACACACACGTGACTCATTTTCTATGATACCGTATGACTGGTTTACACCCTCCGAGTAGATTATTTGATTACAAACAGTTCTTTTTTCCGACTTCTACTTGTTTGACGAGAATCAACAACAGTTGTGGCATCTAAACTGAAAGACGACATTGTAAACTATGCCATACTGCATACTTATTTTGAAATAATATTCATTCACATGTTTGGATCCACGCTTGAAAACTCATACCGTCCCCACACAGGGAAGTGCATAATCTTTTTTCAGCTTCCCTATTCGAAACTTTTTCACACTGACAAAAGCAAAGCGGGTAATATATGTTAATACATTATAAAAATCCTGTTCAAATGATTACAACCATAAAACATAATCTATAAAGAACGTAGACAAAAATATTTATCGGTTTAAAAAAGGCAATAATGACTTGAATGATAAGTTCCATTAGACACCATAATATATGACCTACTTTCTCTCTCCACTTTGGAATGGCCCGATATTTTTTTTTGCGATCTGCCGACTGCAGAATGTCTTTTATGTGCTATTGTTATTTGATGTCTTATTTAATTTAACATCCAATGCAACCCTATATTCAATGAATATTTCTATTAGAATATTTTTCCTCTCAATAAAAAGATGCCCAGGGCAAAATGGAAAGAGATTAGTCTTTGTTGGGTTATACCGTTTCGACTAATGTATGTGTCTAATTTTAGGATTAGACACAAACAAACCAGTTTACAAACTGTTAAAAAAACTCCAATACTGGTGAAATTTTAGGTTGCACCCAAAATTAACTCTTGCGCAAAGACAATCATAGCTAAACTCTTAAACAGCTAGAAAGGGTTATGAGCTTTCTCTGCATATTTCCTTTAAATTCTAAAGGGGCTACAGCACAGAGGCCTGAACCGCTGAAGTATGGCTGTAATTTTGGTCCACGAAATGATTATTCATATTTCATTGTCAAAACTATTCAACTGCTCTCCAATTGTTCGCTTCACCCATCACCCGTCTTTTTGTTTATCTAGTCCCCTTCTCCAATCTTGACTCGCCGGGTTTAAATAAGCATGTGATTTAAACACTTTGCCCCTTTATGGGTATGTAAATGATGCACCGGCATGGATAGCAAAGTGGCACACCGAGGTGTCTTTCCGTTACCAATAACAAAGACACTAACGTCACGCACCTTCGCTTTTCCGAAGCGCGCTTTTAGCTAATTTGAGAGCGTTGGAAAGGAGACAATGCATGCTGATTTACAAAGTGGGAATCAAATAACACAACAGAAAAGAAGGGAAACCAAACAAAAAACCTAAAGCCTAAAGTATTTACATGATGACAAACACCACCAAATTCCCATCCCAACGTAAATAATGCTGATTTAAAATCCCTCGCTGCTTTCCAGACAAATTGTACCAAATTGGATCCAGCCATCTGCGATGTCAAAGGATCTGTAAATGCTCAAAGGGTTCTTTACAGTCATTGTGTATGGCCGTCCCCGGGGCTAGTAGATGCTGATGAGAGAAGAGAGAGCCAGGATCAGGTACCGGCAGGCCAGCAGGACGTCGGCGCCTCCTGTACTTCCATACGGAGCGGTGTTGGGTGCTGTAAACAACAGAGCAGAGACACACGCTGATTACCAGATTCTGTCTCTCTTGGCAGCAAGTTATTCTTTCACTCAAGCAGTACCTCCTCCCTTTCATCTGAACCGAGCTCACGCTGTCTGCCTTTACTCTCTCGAAACGGAACCCTTTCGACGGACGCCCCGTGAAAGCTGCTTTAAATGTCAGGGTGGCGTATCTCGGTGATGCCGTAGTAATGCTTTCGCTGTCGTTTCTTTGCGTTTGCATAGGGCTTCTGATGGATCCCTTCTACGAACTGCTGGAAGCCGTGAATTTTGCATTTGATGTTTAAAAACTGTCCCGAGTCATAAACTACCTATTGAGGTGTATGAACTGCAGTATTTCTTTATTTATTGGGAGCGGAGCAAGGTTTTTGGGTGGTTGCTATGCGATTCTATGTTATTGATTGTTAGGGCAGTCGTGGCCTAATGGTTAGAGAGTCGGACTCGTGATCAGAAATTTGCCAGTTCAATCCTCAGGGCCGGCAGGTAAAGACAGAGGTGCCCTTGATCAAGGCACCTTACCCCTACTTGCTCCCCGTGCGCTGCAGTGATAGCTGCCCACTGCTCCGGGTGTACGTGTGTTCACGACTTGCTGTGCGTGTGTTCACTACTCTCTGGATGGGTTAAATGCAGAGGTCACATTTCAGGTATGGTTCACCATAACTGACAAATAGGTCACTTTCACTTTCATCTTCACTTCACATTGATATGGCCAATGTTCTCCGTTTAATCATTTTATGCATTTTTTCTGTTATTGTTCACAAGTTTGTCAGATTTGAAAAAAAAGTAACAGCACACAAGGCATACGATTTTAAGTGATAGTTCTTTCATCATTGACTCATCCACTTGTCATTTCAAACCTGAATTACTTTATTTCCGAACAATGGTGGTACCCATTCACTTCTATTATATTGGCTAAAATCCAATGAAAGTCAACGGGTAGCCTTATTGTTCGGTTACCGACACTTTTCAAAATATCTTATTTTTTGGCCTGCAGAACAAAAAGTCATACAGGTTTGAAATGACAAAGGGCAAGAAAATGAAGACTTGAGAATTTTTGGGTGAACTATCCCTTTAAGGTATCATTCATGTCCATAGCACAAATGGTGAGCAAAAGAGACAAAGTTTGGATAAATCCCAAACCGTAAATATGAGCAACAGCGATAAGTCTGAGCTGACATTGACTGTGTTCATATTATTTTAGCCAAAGCAGATTTCAGTGGCAAAAGGCCTAAGGTCCATTCTTGAAGCAAAACAACTTGAGTGTAGTGCTCAGGAGAGGTGCTTCAGAACAGGTGTGAAAGTGTACAGGCATTTATCTTCATGAGCCTGTGTTTCACAGCTCTGTTAATAACAGACTCTGGCCTACTAAAGAGATACAACGCACGCACGCACGCACACACACACACACACAACTGTTCTAGACTGGTACTACAGGCTTTCTTTTATATCCATTGAATTTTCTCTTTTTTCTTGTTTCTAAATACATGAGATGACAGTATCTAATGGACTCATTCAGGTATGGCTTTATTTGTGGGAAGAGTTTTCCTGTACTAAAAGACACAATACCACCGAGTCACACTATCAAATACCCTGTCTATCAGTAATAACTATGTTTTTGTATGTGTGGTTGATCAAATAATTGCTACGTGACAAGTCCTCTACCGGATGACAAAAATTGGATCTCTTAACTGAGATGAAAAACCTGTGCATCCATTTGCACCTTCATTCCGGCTTTTAGGACTCCAAATTACCGGTGTTGCTTAAAAAAATTCACGGCAAAAAATTTCAGGCACGACCACACCAGCCGTAATGGGAAGCCCAAAAATACGAAATGGGCGCGAGACGGAAAATGATGCAAATTGCGTTGATGCGCGCGAGACGGTCAGGCGAACTGACTTGTGCACTGCTGCTCCGTTCTGCCTCCGTCCAAAGCACCGGATAATGACACAGTTTTTGCTAGGCAGAGAGAGTGGAGCCGGTAACCATGGAAACAGCTCTCACATCCTGCATTGGCCCCTCTGCCAGAGCCACAGAGTGTGCACAGTGCTACCAGTGGAATAGAATCATTTGGTCTATAGGCTGCAGTATCTAAGTAGGCTATAAGCGCCGTTCGTCACGTAACAAACAACGCCATATGGCCGGTGAAAGGACAAAACGGGTTATCCTTTTAGCAATTGTGCTATTGTACATTTCCACCTGCGTCCCCGCTAGACTAAAAGCAACAGTAAAAGTTGCAGTGATTCAGGGCCGATGCAGAAACGCCACATCTACCAGCTCTAAAGTAATAAAGGAAAGCACCAATATTACCGGCATGGCTGAGTTGTGTGAGTTAGGGACCTGTTTAATATCCCACCGCGTCTAAATCAGTCTGTTGTTGTGACGATGCAGGTTGTTAGCGCACTCGCCATTTTAATTAACTCAAACCCCCCACCCAGACAGTGCCTGTCTTGTGTGAGTGTAGAAATACAGTGAAAGAAGAGTTATGCGGCGGCTACGCCCGTGCAATTGCCGGATTGATGCTTTTCAGACCGTATATCTGCAAGAACACCAATTTCCTCATTACGTTTGGATCAGGGACTAATCGGTCACGCATGTCTAAATCACGGTTATGCGCTCACCTATCTGAAGTATGCAAATGTCTCCCCGTCATGTGACTGTGAAGGGTACACGTATAACAATTCTACACAGTGAACGTTGAGTAATAAAATGTATGACTTTCTTATGCAAGTGCACAAAATAAGATATTTTGAAGAATGTTGGCAACCCATTAACTTGCATTCATTTTGTGTGGGTACGATATAAGTGAATAAGTAGCGCCGTTGTTTGTTAACCAGCATTCTTTAAAATATCTTCTTTTGTAGATGAAAAATAAAGAAATACGGGTTTGAAATAAAAGAAAATAAAATGTTTTGGGTTAACTATCCCTTTAAGGTGTTGGTAGAGAAGTTTGTGTGTACCCATAAACAAGTCCTCCAATTAAAATGAATTCGAGCTCTCCCTCCCCTGTGTTTTTGTTTTGGATGATTTAGTTAACAGCTTAAGTCTTTTTAGGCATAAGGTTGTCGTTGAAAAACAACGCGGTACAAAAAAGAAGGGCTGCCACCCTATAATCAGCAGCATGTTTCAAACCCACCATCCCTTTTAACTGACACAAGACCCATCGTTAAGCTGCTTAATGAATTTCGCTTTGTGATGTTCTCACGTTATGATGAAACAACTACGTTACAGCTACAAATAGGCTATTTACATATTTTAATTATAATTGTAGTATTATAAACCAGATGTTATTGTTGTTTTAGTCCTGGATGCTAAATGATGCAACATATACGGTTGTAGGAGCTATATGGCAGGAAATACACATTCATGCAGAATGTGGGTAATGTGATCATCTTTTGAGTTACTCATAGGAGTGCGGTATGCTCAGTTTTAACAGGTTAATATTTAGATTCATATTTAAATCAAGACCTGCCGATAGCTGTTTTTCTTGCAGAATTTGTAAGTGACTGCCTTTTAGAGGAAGTGTGAATTCGCTTTATAAAGGCAATTTCATACAAATGTCAACCTTACCATTTAAAAAAGTTTGGTAACACTTTACAATAAGGTGCTATTTGTTAACAATTAGTTTATGCATTAGTTAACATGAAATAACAACAAACAATAGTTCTGAAGCATTTATTAATATTCATTAATGTAGATTTCCGCATTTACATTATTCAAATCAAACGTTGTTACTGTTAACGTTAGTTAATGCACCGTGAACTAACATGAAGAACTGTATTGACATGAGCTTACATCAACAAGGATTAATAATGCTGAAAAACTAAATTGTTAATTGTAAGCTAATGCATGAAGTGTTACCAAACGTTTTTACCAATGGTTTTCACCATACTTAAAGCTCAGATGTCAATATTTGGTGATTAAAATACCTAGTGATGTCCTTAGCTTTCTTATTTTTAAAGCATGATTTTCATAGTAGGCGCCGCTTTCAGAATTGTATTGCTTCTGGTTTGAGAATTTTAATGAACAGAAATCCTACAGTTATTTACAGAAATCATAACTTGCACCCTTTTTGTCACATGCATAACGCATGTATATTTCCCTCAACTGAAATAGAAAACATGTTTATTGACTAATTTGTGATCTCTTGACTCTATCAAAGTGTCGTAGTGAAATGTGCAGTCCGGATGATTCAATATATTGGTAATAGGGCTGTAATAACCAATAATGGCATCCAGAATAAAAGTTTGTTTACATAATATATGTTCGGTACTCCATCCATCCATTTTCTACCGCTTATCCGGGGGCGGGTCGCGGGGGCAGCAGTCTAAGCAGAGATGCCCAGACATTTCTCACCCTAGACACTTCCTCCAGCTCTTCCGGGGGGACACCGAGGCGTTCCCAGGCCAGCCGGGAGACATAGTCTTACCAGCGTGTCCTAGGTCTTCCCCGGGGTCTCCTCCCGGTCGGACGGGCCCGGAGCACCTTCCGGGGAAGGCGTCCAGTAGGCATCCGTAACAGATGCCCAAGCCACCTCAGCTGACCCCTCTCGATGTGGAGGAGCAGCGGCTCTACTCCGAGCTCCTCCGAGGTGACCGAGCTTCTCACCCTATCTCTAAGGGATCGCCCAGCCACCCTGCGGAGGAAGCTCATTTCAGCCGCCTGTATCCGGGATCTTGTCCTTTCGGTCATGACCATAGGTGAGAGTAGGAACGTAGATTGACCGGTAAATTGAGAGCTTCGCCTTGCGGCTCAGCTCTTCCCAAACCTGACACCCTACGGCCCCTGGCTGCGCCTAGAAATTCTGTCCATAAAAATTACGAACAGAACCGGTGACAAAGGGCAGCCCTGCCGGAGTCCGACATGCGCTGGGAACAAGTCCGACTTACTGCCTGCAATGCAAACCAAGCTCCTGCTTCGGCCGTACAGGGACCTGACAGCCCTTAGCAAAGGACCACAGACCCCATACTCCCGAAGCACCCTCCACAGGATGCCACGAGGGACACAGTCGAATGCCTTCTCCAAATCCACAAAACACATGTGGATTGGTTGAGCAAACTCCCATGAACCCTCCATCACCCTGTAGAGGGTGTAGAGCTGGTCCAGCGTTCCACGGCCTGGACGAAAACCACACTGTTCCTCCTGAATCCGAGGTTCTACTATCGGCCGTATTCTCCTCTCCAGTACCCTGGCATAGACTTTCCCGGGAAGGCTGAGAAGTGTGATCCCCCTTTTTTCGGAACACACCCTCCGGTCCCCCTCTTTAAAAAGAGGGACCACCACCCCGGTCTGCCATCCCAGAGGCACTGTCCCCGACCGCCACGCGATGCTGCAGAGGCGTGTCAGCCAAGACAGCCCCACAACATCCAGAGACTTGAGGTACTCAGGGCGAATCTCATCCACCCCCGGTGCCTTGCCACTGAGGAGTTTCTTGACTACCTCAGTGACTTCGGCTTGGGTGATGGACGAGTCCACCTCTGAGCCCTCAGCTTTTGCTTCCTCAATGGAGGACGTGACGGTGGGATTGAGGAGATCCTCGAAGTACTCCTTCCACCGTCCGATGACATCCCCAGTTGAGGCCAACAGCCTCCCACCTCCACTGTAAACGGCATTGGTAGGGCATTGTTTCCCTCTCCTGAGGCGCCGGACGGTTTGCCAGAATCTCTTCGAGGCCAGTCGATAGTCCTTCTCCATGGCCTCACCAAACTCCTCCCAGGCCCGAGTTTTTGCCTCCACAACAACCCGGGCAGCAGTCCGCTTGGCCTGCCGGTACCTGTCAGCTGCCTCAGGAGTCCCACAAGCCAACCAGGTCGATAAGACTCCTTCTTCAGCTTGACGGTTTCCCTTACTTCCGGTGTCCACCACCGGGTTCGGGGATTCCCGCCTCGACAGGCACCGGAGACTTTACAGCCACAGCTCCGAGTGGCCGCTTCGACAATGGAGGCGGAGATCATGGTCCACTCGGACTCGATGTCTCCAGCCTCCCTCGGGATCTGGTTGAAGCTCTGCCGGAGGTGGGAGTTAAAGATCTCTCTGACAGGAGACTCGGCCAGGCGTTCCCAGCAGACCCTTACAGTACGTTTGGGTCTGCCGAGTCTGTCCAGCTTCCTCTCCTGCCATCGGATCCAACTCAACACCAGGTGGTGATCAGTTGACAGCTCCGCCCCTCTCTTAACCCGAGTGTCCAAAAACATATGGTCGCAGGTCAGATGAAACGACCACAAAGACGATCATCGACCTGCGGCCTAGGGTGTCCTGGTGCCACGTGCACTGATGGACACCCTTATGCTTGAACATGGTGTTCGTTATAGACAAACTGTGACTAGCAGAATTTTACTAGCGGAACCTCTCAACCTCAAGCACCATCTCAGGCTCCTTCCCCGCCAGTGAGGTGACGTTCCACGTCCCTAGAGCTAGCTTCCGTGTCCAGGGATCGGGCTGTCGAGGCACTCTCCTCCGACTGCCGCCCGATCCACTACGCACCGACCCCCTATGGTCCCTCCCGCACATGGTGAGCCCACGGGAAGGCGGCCCCACTTCGCTCCTTCGGGCTGAGCCCGGCCGGACCCCGTGGGGAAAGGCTTCCCTAACCTGGCCTGGCTTCCCCGGGCATGTTCGGTACTGTGCATGTTAATTTTGTATTTATAAACACATACATGAAAATATTTAAAAATATGTAAAAATGAATAAACATATAGATATAATTTTTATTATTGGAAAATATAATAAATCCATCAAAATATTTCCTGAATATATATATACATGAATGTGTGTTGAATTTTTTTTTCTAGATTATATTTCAAGTTTTAAACGTGTATATAACAAAATGTATATATAATAACAATAATATCTAATATTTTATATTATCCAGCTATGAAAGCAACATGGAGTATATTATGTCACAGCCTCTCTACCTCACTGCTTAATTAATGCTTTCATTTAAGAAAACACAAATGTCATACAAACAAAACAAATCATTCTGATCTGTACTGTTGTGTAACTTCTACAACAAAGCGTTGTTTTAAATAACTGTTATGTGAGGGTGGCTGTATCTCCAGGTAATCTGCACAGACGATGGCTGGCTGCATCCCTTCTCCCCGGAGGCCATTCTCTTCTGGCTTCCAGAGAAGGGTTCAACGTCCTTGACCATCAATCAGTGGCCTATTGTTCCCTCTTCTGCCTCCAGAGAAGGCTCACCAAGCGGGCCTAAGCCTCTGCCGAGTCCCTGGTAAACTAGCATAAATCTTATATATCCAATCGTGGATTTGACAAATATTCCCTATAAGTCCTCATTCGCTGCTTCTGCTCTCCATATGATAAACGACCTAATTCTCTGCCTCATAAGGGAACAAACATGAAAAACGTTTCGTTTGGTTCAGTTTGTTTTCCGACGAACACAGAGTAGGCTGGCACTGTTTCTGTGTAGAATTTTCTCTTTAATGTTATTTGAAAGAAAGAAAGAAAATTGATGTCTAATTTAGAATGCTCATAATGTATATTAGTAACTTCTATAAAGCACATTTTTAAAAAGCACCCATAAGTTAAATGAATGTTTTTTTGTACATATAATAGGTCATAAATACAATAACAATACGCGCTACAGTTGACAAAACAAACACATGGCAAAAAAGCAGCCACTACGAGTTAAAACTAAATAGCATTTGAGGAATGCCAAGTGTTTGTGTAACCATCTGATCAATTTGGAGTTAACCGCCTTGCTGCAACTTGAGATATTTGGGGCTGTGTGTGTTTTCTGCAACAAATGTTTATCATGTTTCTGCTGCGATAATGATAATCGGTTTGAAATCCTAGGAATGCATTTTCATAAATAGGGCCTATGTGCGATGGTCTGATGAGATAAAAATGAGCTAATTTCTGATTCAGCGCTGAGTTAAAGCTCTTTTCAATATTGTACACAGAAGGAGTTCACCTGACATGCTGGTAGTGAATAAAACTCGACTGCGTCTCGGCGGCCTTGAGCTTCACCTGAACACCGACACAGCAGGGGCTCGTTTTGATACAAGACTGCGGCAGGCGACGGAGAAACAACAAAAAGACATTTCACTTCGCTTCTGAGGCACTTTTCTGCACTGCCGGCGATTATATAGTCGACTTTCTCGAACAGAGACGTGTTTTGTGTGATATTCAGCTGCTGTCTGTTCACTTTTAAGTCGCACGAAAGATTTGTGCCTTTTTAAGCTTGTTTCATCACCCCGACCCCATGTGTTTCCCCCACAGTCTCTTTGCTTCTTTTATCAACAGGCATCCCATGGGTGGAGTAAATAATGAGAACTACGGAGCAGTAACGCAAGAGTTCTTTGCCGAGTCAGCCCCTACTGGTATAATATGGCCATTTGTTCAACACCCCCCTTAGATGCAACTAGAGATGACTAATGAAATAACCTGCACTTACATGCAATTGTAGTGAAAGTGAGTTTTGCATTTCCATCACTCAATTATAATATAAGATTTGTAATGATATGGTACTATTCGGCTAGTTGAAAAATAACATATCATTGCATTGTTCACCATTCATTATGACCTTTTAGCTTTTTGTAGTGTAATTGAACAGGGAAACACACATAGCAATAAATAATGCATAGCTTAAATGCACTGTAAGTCACTTTGGATAAATGCGTCTGACAAATCCATAAATGTAAATGTAATGTAAATGATATTCAAAAGAATAAATATTCCAGGGGCAAAGCCACCGCGAAACAGAAAATGTAACAACCGATGGGGTTCGTCTCTCCATTGTGTAAAGATGGAGGAAGAGTTTGCTGTCGGCTTTGTACTAAATCTTTTTGGCCGACGCCCACTTATACCTGCCTTTTAGCAAGAGCTACCAGGCAAACGTTACGTAACATAGTTAATATTCATGAGCCAAGCTGATACGGTTCATAATCTCCTACCCACACTTTCAGATCATTTTTACTCTCCAGGAATAATTATTGTAGTCTCTTCATTAACATACGATTATAAAAACGACATGTATGATAATTATAAAATAATTATAATTTGATGTTTGGTTTCATTTTAAGTGAAGTACGTTTTAAAAGAACAGCGTTTTTGAAGTCAACTGCTCATTTACATAAAGATAAGTTATTACTTAAATATAAAAAAAGTGTAACATTTAACACAGCATGGAGTATGGAATATAATACCACCAACGGCGTACAATTTATTACGCAATATAAAATGACAGAGAACACAGTCGTGAACAAAGCACGGTTAATAAATATAGTGATGCGAAATGAAGATTAAAGTTATGAGGAAGTTAACATATGCTGTGCCGGGAAGGGCTAATTATTATATTACACAACAAAGTATGTTTAAAAAGCATTATTCTCTTCAGGCTATCTGTGATCATTGCTTTCTAATCACCATATGCTTCAAACACCAACACAGGAAATATCATTTCATTACACAAGGACAATGAAACCCTGGACGCTGGATCCTCTCTGGTCCTGTGTTGTGCACAGCCCTGGGGAAACTGGTATGAAAGTCACAGCGCCCAGAAGTCAGCCATATTCATTCAGCGTGCCGGTTATGTTATGCACTTCTCAGAGCACAAAGTTCACCAGCGGAATACTAAAAATCTTCTGAATATACGTGTGTTTGCTTTATATTCTTGTCCTCGACTCGGTATCGTTTTTTTTGCAAACAATTCTCACTCCGGCAGGGCCGAACAAAGGAAAGTGTGATTTTAAACAGTAGCTACGTAATGCAACAAACAATTACCACATGCGAGCAAACTGTATGTTAAAGATAAGCTACACGTTGCACTGTATTTGCCTAGGGGTTTCCTAATCTAATACGGTTAAAGTGCTTCGACTGAGAATCGTAAAGATCTCGGGTGTGTTTTATCTCGTAAAAGATGAAATGCTGTACCTCAAGTGTTATCTAAATGGTCGTCCATTTAAAATGAAGCTGAACCAGTGGGCAATATTGATTGAGCGAACCGCTAGCAGCAGACAGTCTCCTCAACAACTACAATGACTCACAAAAACAGACTCTTCCTCGCAAAAAAGCATCCTTCAAATGTTATCATCATCAAATCCACTCCATCCCTTCTTCTCCTCCTCGACGCTATTTGTGCAACTTACAGCACTGCATAAATACCAAACTCCCCACAGTGACACGTGCACTTTAGCTTGATATGGGTGCTGTCAAACTCCCGTTGCTTCGGGCCAGGAAGTGCTTTATACCTTCGCGCCTGAGCCTTTCTGGAAGGGGTCAAAACGTATTGATCAGCCTTACTTGATGATTCCTGACAAATTAGGCTGGGATATTGAACCTTTATACGACCCCCTCCGGCAGCTGTGGTGCATATTACACTGCAGCCCTGTCAGAAATACATCCACCACTGGGAAAAATCAAGACCGAGTTGGAGAAACAAAACAGTGGCTTTTTTAACTTGCCAATTTTGAGGGTAAAAGTAACAGTTTATCCGTCAAACCGTGAATTAACCTCACACGAGTCATTCAGAGGAAACTCCCACGCATGTCCGAGAAATATTCAACGAGTGGCATTGACATGCAGAATATCCTTTGCTGGTCCTCGCGCATTGGTCCTCGTGAAGTCAGGTAGTTCAGTGTTTTCCACTTGTCCTATTTCTCCCACCCCACCTGACAAAGCCCTCTGAATAAGTTATGTTCATGAATACGATTCGTGGCGTTTGAGGTATTGTTAATCTCCGGGGAGCAGCCAAATTGCCTTCTGCCAAGAAGCTAATGATAAAATGTTCACAAGCATTTTTGAAAGTGCCAGTTTTCCCATCATAATGAAAATCCAATTTTGTGGTGGTTCGCTGTCAATTAATATGCTCTTTCCAAAACAGAGGGAGGTAAACCCTTCAAGGTATTCAACCTTCCTCTTGTATCAACCGTCAGACTGGTGTGTGAAGGTAAATGCTCGCATTAAAAGAAGTGTCATCCTGCCGCTACAAAATACACATGTTGCCTATTTTCATGTAGGAAAGTAACTGCTTCAAAATGGACTCACTCCAGGCATTCTTTTGTTTGGTTTTTAACATGAGGTCAAAACTGTTGGCGGTAACAATACAAATAATAAGAAATTAAAATTTATTAGAGAAAACAGTAAGGCCTCGTTTCCCAGACACGGCTTAAGACGGCACTATTTCCTTATTTCAGGGGTCGACAACAGTCCCGCGCCAGCAGCATTATTTTGATTATTTTGTCCGCAGCTGGTTCTGAAATAGATCCGTCACAATCACGTCTTTAGCGATTTTGCCTTCAAAATAAAGGTTTTATTTAGAAATTCTAATCTAGAAAAGTTTTGAAAGATATTCAAAGGAGTCTGTCAATCGCTAGACACACGTCTAAAATAGCCGTCATGAAATATAGGGTATGGAAAAACTAACAGTGAAGCATGAAACGCTTACAACGTGGGGCCTAAGCACCAACACGTGAAAAATAACAAAGCAAATTCAGCTTTTTTTTTAAGGTGCCATGCTTCGTCTCGATGTGCCGTCTTATATTATTTTCTTTATTTTCTCAAAGCGAAAACTTTGTTGCAGATAAGACACACCGGCTTTGCATTTACAAAACTAGATAGGATGAAGGCGTATTTGTCTTTCCATTGCTCTTTGTATGCCCTATTTTCGCTCTCAAATTTCCTCTTTAGACTCTTTGATGGTGCCATCTCTCACCATCAAGCTAGCTTAAATGTTAACATCACTCTGCACAAGACGTAATGGTGTAACCCAAGCAGGCAAAAAAATACATTTCTTAAATTATACTTTGACTATGTTCTAGCCTGCCATCTAGTCGTGAATAATGGCCCCAAGCCAAACTTACTTGCTGCTGACCCCTGCCTTAGTTGAATTAAGATATTTATGTCGCTTTTATAAAAATGCCTTGGAAGAATACATTACTGGTGTGCATCTTGAGACAAACAAGGGCACTGATATATTTTAAGATATTTCAGGGCGTTATATTCAGTTAAGCCTTACAGACATACGAGTCCTAAACAATAATTAGAAATGATGAAATCTTCTAGTGGGCCAAGGTCTTAAAGTAATTTGAGTCAACAACAGAAAATATTTCATCCAACCTTTGATCGAGTTAAGTTAAAAAAGTTTAATCTTCTTAACATCAATTCACACTTTCAAAAACGTTAAAAGAAATGAAATTAAGCACAGGCGAGAACAGCTGCACAGCATGCATGGTTTTAACTCAAGATATCAGTAATACTAACATGTTTGTCTTCATTATTAGCGTATTTGTTCTGGTCAGGAAAACTTCTGGTAATTGTGAGACACATCAGGCTGCCTGTGGGTCTTATTTGTGGCTTTGGAGTAAAACTCCGAAAACAGTTTCGTGCTTTGCTCTGCTGCTAAGGGAGTGCAGGAATGTGACACCAAAACAAACCCACCAGAACACCCACGGCTTCATTAAAGACACCAACAGAAACCTACGCAATGAGACCGAGACAAATCATGCTATTCTGCTGGGCTGATCGCACATATTCCACTATTATTTCAATAATTATGACTGAGCAAAAGACCCAAATCTTTATGGTTAACTGAGTATAGTAGTGCATGGTATTGAGTAAAGGACAATATGCGAAAAAAGGCTATGTGCAATTATCATAATCAATATAATTCTGCTTATGATAATAAATTGTTTTTAAAGTCTCTCTTCTATCTTCACTCAGCTAAAACTTAAGTATTAAAATGATTAATTTCATAACCTATCGCGGCCCTTATACTATAAGGGTGGGCAATTTAGTTACTCCCCAAACAGAAAAAGTTTTTTATAAAATCTTAAACAGTCAAAATCTAGAAAACTGTTGTATATGAACACAATGAAGAATTGTAAATAATAAAATCATTAAAATGCTCCCATTTACAGTGCCAATTAATATATACTTGGATAATTATTGTTGATTATTAATAAAACAATAAAAAAGGACACACAAAATCTTGGAATCAGATGTTGGGGAACGTGATGGTGAAACATTAAAACTGAAACTTTATAGAAATAAACCAAACCGCATCGAAAGCTATTTATGATACTGAGGTTTACATTAGGCTGCACACCCACATGGATTTGCTCACTGGCAGTCAAAATGCCACGCTCTTTGTATGAATAGATTGCCAGTTCATACTGGCACCAAACTGTATTTGATATCCGCTTGTAAAATAACGTCTCTTAACTGAAAGTGTTTTCTCTCTTCTTTCCCCAGTAGCCGAGCGTCACCTCCGTCTGAGAGCTCCAAAAGACCGGCTATTCATCTATAGAACAAACCCACTTCAATCATCCAAATGCCAGCAAAGAAAAGAAAGGACACGCTATCAAAAACTAATCTCATGGAAATCATGTACAGCCGTTAGAAATAAACAATTGAGGTTAGTACATGCATCCCGGGGAAATACGGAACAAAAGCCCCCATAAGAGCCGCGAAACACAGGTGGGTGAGGGAAGTCAAGGTTTTAATATTCCTCCGGTTCGTTTTGAGCGTGGCGCCCACGAGAGAACCGCCGGGGTGAAGTTGTGATGCTTAAAAGGTTCTGTGACAGAAAAACACACTATAAAAACGAAAGCAAAGCAAACGAAGTAATCCTCTTTTCTCAAAGCAGCTCAGACAAAAGTGTCCGCCAATCTCTCGCATACAAATGAGCGTTGCCAGAGAGGACAGGATGTAAAATGGGACTTATTAATGTAGATTGTTTAACTAAACTTAGTCTGGCAGGATCCTTTAAAACATTTTGGAACTTCCACGGCAAAACGGGTATTCGCACCTTTACATCTCTTGTCAGAGGGATCACACTGCAGACTGACCTTAATCTCTCTCACACGCACCGAACCGAAAATGACATGTCCCTATGAGAGTTTTGCATACCTGATGTTATCTGAGGTGTTTCGAAAATGAAAATCTCGAGCCCTCGGGATTGTCATAGCCTCGAGGCATATTTCTTAATTAGAAATTAAAAATATGTTTAGAGCTTATATTGATGGAGAGCATGATATCTGTGATTAAAGGGATCTGATTAAGCAAGTACCATTTCCATCTGAGGAGAGAGAGAGAGAGAGAGATCTTTAAATGTCCATTACTCAAGCGATTACTCCAAAACTATATTAAATATATGGGAATACTAATATAAATATATTAGTATATGGGTGGTTGAGTGCATTGACTGAGTTTTCATTTCGGGGTGAGCTATTGTGAACAGTGTGGCTCTGTGACACAATTACATTAACTTTCACATAATCATGTTAAAAAAGGCATGCGGAGTGTTGAAGCAATGCCCGTGACATTTAAGAGCCGTTGTGCTCTTAAACTTGGGGGATTCGGATTGAATCTTGCCTGCATTATGTACAAATGTCATTCGCTCTCTTTCTTCGCATTCCACTTTCCTTGACACAAGGCAAAATCCCTTACATATAAAACAAATAAAAGGATTCGCAGGTGCCTTGACTTTTATAAACTATACGCCTAAAATGAAGTGTCTAATTTGTCAACACTATGAGCTGACTGCTGTCGTAACTAAGTCTATTCTGGGCACAGGTTGGCTGTAAACTATCTCTTATTAGGGCTTGTTTATGGTTCTGGCAAAGTGGACGGGATTTCTGTTGTGCAATGGTGAGTGAGCAGAGATGGTCGAGGGTGGGTGGGGCAGTCGGGTGAGAGAGACGGAAAGAAAGAGAGGAGAGAGGGGGATGACATGTTCAGCGGAGAGAGAGCACAACCCGATTCACTGGGCTTCTGGGATAATTGGGGGCCAGAATAAGACAAACTCCAGCCAGAGATTATTCTACTGGAGAGAGAGGCTCTCATGTACTGTAATGAATGGACAGAAGTTTGACGGAAAGTCACAAAAGAAGTTCACGTTAAATCCTTAAAATTAACTTATGGAGGACAATTGAATATTTTTACATAAATTCATTTAAATGTTGGAAAAGAATGTTTACCTAATCCATTTGCATTTGCGAAGTAAATTAATTTATTTGAGGCCAATGGTCAGATGTACAGATATCCATGCCCAGACAGATACAAACTCAGAAAATGATTTGATAATTAATTTGTACTTAAACATCAGTTGTCCATATGGTTGCAGTTTACTACAATACTAATTTAAAAAGATTTTTGTATTGTGTAAATCTCAAACATGTATTCAAATGAAATGTAAAACAGCATATTAATCCACATTATGCTGTAATAAAATGTGCTTCTATTTACCATGTAATGTGTGGAAGTGACCTATGTTTAAATACATTATCCTATCCAGTAGGCAATACTATATACAGTTAATCGTGTACAAAACTATAGAAAAAAAATCCACATTGAAAAGTTTACAAGAAAAAAGTAAAAAAGTCATTTTCGTTAAAAAGGCAATTGTGTGGAGACAATTCAAAATTATTTTTAGTTTTTTAATTTGCTATTTATAGGTGTGCATTTAGGTAAAATTATAATTTTTGTTTCGTTCTTTGAACTAATAACAATATGACTCCCAAATTTAAAATAAAAATATTGTTTCTATTTGCAGGAAAGAAAACTGGAGAAACAGGTCAAACAACTTGAACATATTCACTTTTATACAGTTTATAATTGTTTATTGTTAGTAGATTTTTTTTTGTTGTGATATCCTTGAACTTGACCAGTTTTCATGTGTCTTGTCAGTCTTTCACAATGCTATTGGATGACTTTGTCACTCCTGAGGTTTGATTTTTGTTGGAATTCAACAGACACTGGACTGGAATGACCACAACACATCCGGATATACTGAATAAATCCGGAATGGTCTCTTGATTTTTTCAGAGTCTGTATTTGCGGTCCTGTTTGCGTTTAAGTCTTTGTTGTTCTTCATTCCCACTGTGTTTAGATTAATAAATATTAGTTTGCGTTTGCAATCCTTCCTTATTGACCGTGTTTCCAGCTCTCTTCGTCATATGTTTTTCAAATGCAATTCATGTCCGTGAATAGATCTACTGTAGCTAGCGTTGTACAACTATCACTTTCTTGATAAATCGTCTTTGTTTTACAAAAATGGCTCATTAGTAATATTAGAAACAAGCAAATGTCACTGCTTGCCTGAACAGCAGCTTAATTGAAAAAATCCTGCATTCTCTTTTCATGTCAACTATTTATTTATTCTTTTCTAATTTTCAGAAGACTGCTGTGGTTTCTGGTTCATCCAAAACAGCTGGTATACAGCTGTGCCACTTACTTATTTCACTTCATTGAGGTCACTTTAGATTTTCATTTCAGTAAAGTATTCTTCAACGCTTTAGCTGCCATTTTCCATGCACTGAAACCGTCCTATAATAAGCCCCTGTGAGGACAATAGCTTTATGATGCAACTTTGGCATTTCATCATTCTGAAGCAAAGCAATTCAATCCCATAAACGAGTAACAAGACAGGAAGCACGTTTTTATAAGTAAAAGCCCTGAGCTTCAACCATCTGAGACACAACGACAACAAGAGTTCTGCCGGCATGACAACATGAAAGTCTGAATTAATCTCTGTTAAGTCTTTTAGAAACCATACCAACGTGACATCTTCACCCACAAAACTGCATAATAGCTACAAGCATTTTCCTTCCAAGAGTGGTTCAGCCTGCAGAAACGATCTTAAATGACAAAAAACACAAAGTTTTGGTTTCTAGCTATAGTTCAAAAGCGGCTCTGATCATTAAATCTGGGCTGCGGTTACACGAATCTCTTTCTGGCAAGAATGACAGGAGTGATTATGCATCCTCACGCCGTAACTACAGTATCATCAACAAAGCGTCATCCACTGACACTATCATCGTCATGTCATAAAAACCCTTCCGCGCGTATTGTAAACCATGTCAGCGAGAAACAAATTGCCAGTCGTTGACTCATCTGTGCTTTCTGCACTTTGACGACAATGATGTAAAATATGTAAAACTCTCCGAGCGAAAGACTCCCATTAGTTTGTGGTTTGAAATCATGCTGAAGGAACACCATTCCCCCCTCCAGCTTAGCCACGTGAAAAAGCACTGAAAACCAACTTTCTGATGACACTCCCTAAGACATTATCATTTAAACATCTCATGCGCATCTTAAGTGAAACAGAAACGTTTGCATACATTTGGATAAGAAAGACTCTCATACAGCAGAATGTAGCATTTTGCTTCTTTAAACATAAAGCCATTCATACATAAACACACATTTTTGCATGCGTCTAGGTAGAGGACTGCATTGGGATTGTGATCCAGCGGGACCCAACTCAAATCTTGCGGGAGCAGCGGGCAGGACTGGGCATATAAAAAACAATTGCGGGTCCCGCGATTTATATCCGCCAGCAAGGATGGGGTTAGAAAATTAAGTAGAGAAGAATATTAAAGCGGGGTTCAAAAGCACGAAACAAAAGCAAGGCAAGTCCAACATTTGGAGACAAGTGGTAAAGAATTAGACTTCGTAAGTTGCAATAAATGTGCAAAAGTATTGATTTACAATGGACACAAATTTGGCACCTCTGTGTTAAGGTGACATAACTGCTCCATTCCCCCTTGTCAAAGTAAGCTCTACTTCAAAGCTAAAGTACCTCTCCCAGCATCCAAGATACTAAAGAGAAATGCATTGAGCTTTGCTATAAAGACATTTGGCCATACGACTTTGTTGCCGGGAAAGGCTTTGTTGACATAGTCCAACATTTCATTAATGTAACTGTTAAATATGGCAGATTTGATGGTAAAGATATTCTGCCTCACCCAACCACCATATCTTGGCATGTCGAGGGGAGTGCGGAAGAGCTCCAGGTGTCCGGCTATTTATTACTTCCTTTTCCTGAAGACACATTGATTTATTTCATATTTGTTTTATTTAATTGGTTTAATGTTTAATCATCAAGTTTTAAATGAAAGTAATTCATATAAATATTGTGCATCGTTTGGCTATATACCTCTTTTCTTTGTTATTTGTCAGTGTTACACATTGCTACGTTTGAATACTGTGTTCTGATATAGGCACAGCTGAAGGCTTCACATTTCGTGTCTAAAACCACACGGAAAATGCAAGCCGCGCCCTTTTCTCTAGTAAAATGACCTGGATGCACGGTGTACATTTTAACTATTTCCATCTCGACACAGCACCATATCGCCTGGAAAAATGTGTGCAGTACCGTATGCGTGTTGCTCCCTATTTGTGCTTAAAAGATGCAAAATGTGAATCTGTGAGTTCCGGTGTTATGTCTGTAACCTTTCAAAAGCAAATTTTCCGTGTCGGCTATGAACGTAAGCATACCTCAAAAAAAGTTAAATTGTTTGTTGGTGCGGGTGGAAGCGAACACACAAATTGCTGGTGCGGGCGGGAGTGAAACGCAGACGTTGCGGGAGCGAGAGGTATGGGTCAGAAATTCCCACCTTTGGCATGGGCCCTCAGATCATGGTGTTGATGAAGTGTACCAAGTTTCGTTTCGATTGATCAAAGTTTGGACGAGTTACAGCCTGTGAACCAATTTTGGGTCGACCTCATTAGATTCACAACCTCGTAACTTTATTTTTCACTAGTAGTTAAAAAATTCTGTTCAATCATTTCTGAATGTGAATGCAGAGCTACAGTTTACATCTCACTAAACAGTGAAAATCCCTTTCTCAGCTGTACTGGGACTTGTTGTCCAGGTGTAGCACTAAATGCGTGTTCGTCAGCTTTTACAGAAGAATTACCCCTCTGTGTTAGCTTTTGGCAAAGCTTTTGCATTAAAACCTGACATTAACACGCTCAGTCCGCGATGCTTTGCAGGGCTGTTGCTGATGCGTGTGGGGGAAGGGGCAGGAAAGCTACAGATACCATTTAATGGACAGACCAGAGAAGGAGCCACAGAGTGGGTGAGATAATCAGGCTGAGAGTACATGTAGGAGAAGCACAGATAATTGAGCGTAGGTGAGCGAGTGAGAGAGAGAGAGAGAGAGAGAGAGAGAAAGATGGGGGGGGGTTGATTCTGTATTGGAAAATGGACTGGGTACGAGTGATCTTTTGCTATTGCCCATTTGTGGCGGAACATGACATATCAAAGAGGGTACAGAGTTTAAGGCTAAAGATTAATCTTCACAAGGGGAAGAGTGCTTTTTAGCCCCTGGTAGGAGATTTTAGTACATGAAAAATGCATGTTTTAGTTTGTGTTTAGCGTAGGTAGAATAAAGCTAGCGATGGTTCAAAGAACTCTGGAACTGTTGAGTTTTGTGTATGGTTCTTGCTTATGCATGTGGAACTTCTGTGACAAACGCACACATATACTGCTGATGCTTAGGTGTTTCTATAGTCACTGTAAGAACTCAAACCTTCTGAAATCACATTTTACACTTTTAATTCGTCTACTTACAATGTCTAGCTGTGTATGGATACCTTATGGATGAATAATTTGGCATATGACAAATGGCATATGTCCACACCATCTCAAACTGTTTGTTTTATGGTTCAAGAGTATATGTGGTCGAAATAATAAAATTTGCATAAATATATAGTGTAAATAAAGTGTAAAAAAACAGTTTTTCTGAATTTACTATTTATTGTTTAGGTAAAAAAACCTGTGAAGTACTTACAAAATGTCTTCCAAATTTATAGTAAAAATATTGTTTCTATTAGCATTTATTTGCAGAAAATGAAAACTGGAGAAACTTACAAAAGTTTTTTTCAGACCTCAAATACTGTAATGAAAACAACTTCATATTCACTTTTAAGCAAACAATAATATTTGGACAAGAATAACCTCGTTTTTTATCACAGTTTTCATGTCTCTTGAAATGCTTTCAGTCTTTCACATTGCTGTTGGATGACTTCATGTCAAAATTCAACAGACACCGGACTGGAATGGCCACAATACATCTATAAATGCTGAATAAATAAAAATTCGGAATGATCTCTTAATATTTTCCACGGCTGTAAATGTTATATATTCTAACATACATTTTTAAAAGTCACAAGTGAGTGATAATAAATAATGTTTTTGATATTTTAAATATTGTTATAATAAAATGAAATGAAATAAATAATTTCTTATTAGGAAATAATGTATAATGGAACTTGTAAAGTATGTAAAAGTAACAAAACAGATAATGAAAGTATGATTTTAATGGAACATTACAAATAAAAAAACGTTTTCATCAATAATAAATACATAAAATAAAACATTAAATGCCTGTCATTTAAAGTGCCCATAGTTGAAAAAACAAACATCCAGTACAGCAGAACTAAAACACATCCACTAGTTTAAATGTAAATTGTAAAGTAAACCAATCAAACCCAAAATCCATCAAGTTATACTGCTCACAAAATTTGATCAGGAAGTTAACTTAAAAGACGGCAACCTAGTAAAACACAGCAGAAACCTTTTTCGCAATGTCCAATTAAACCGATTCACTGTATGCCCCCGAATGCCAGATCACAGCAGAGCGCATCTGTATGCAGAACGGGTTGCACTATTGATTTTTGAGCTATTCTAGGGGCTCATGTAAACATGAGATCATTTAGACTGGGCATGTCTTCCACAAAAGCACACATGAGACCCCAGATGAACCATGCTGAATGCAAGCATCATTGCTCTAGCCATGCCTGTTTAAAATCTAGAGGTCAACTATGATTTATGGCTTGCCATGTGCTTATCATCCGCAACCAGATATGGTTGCATTTCTTTTATAATGCGGGGCAAGGTCAGGTGGAACCACATCGCTGTTCTTTACTAGGGATCTCTCCTCCGTTGATCTTGCCCTTCCATGATACAGCATACATCTGATAAGTGCACCTGAAAGAATTGCTAAATAGGATTATTCTCCTATAGCTGCCCCACATGGCCCATTCTGAGACGGCAGGCAGGAAAGATTACAGGCACGTGGATTGTGCCTAAAAGACAGCCAGGTAAGACAAAAAACTCTTAACTCATTAATAATGAACTCTGGAGGAACAAGGTTAATTTGAATACCAAAAGCCTTGCTTTAATCGCAGGCCTGGAGCACACATTGTGCCCTTCATATGGGGCTTTGCCGGCCAGCGGGATATACTTAGAGGAAAATCTAATGTTCTGTCTTAGCTCGAAGATTTAATGGAGTTTTATTAAGAGTTATTGAATTATCAGGTTTGTCCAAGATGTTTCAAAAGCAATGTCTTAATAATGCTATAAATGAAATACTAGTTGAAATCCAGTAACAATATAGCATTTTAAAGGGATAATTCACCCAAAAATTATATTTCTGTCATCATTTACTCACACTCAGATTGTTCCACACCTGTATACATTTCTTTGTTCTGCTAAATACAAAAGAAGACATTTTGAAGAAAGATAGTAACCAAACAGATCTCATTCCCCGCTTGCCATAGAAGGGAAAATACAGTAAATACTGCGGGAGTCAATGGGGGATGAGATCTGTTTGGTCACTGACATTCTTCAAAATGTCTTCCTTTGTGTTCAGCAGAACAAAGAAATGTATACAGGCTTGGAACAACCTGAGGGTAAGTAAATGATGACAGAACGTTTACTTTAGGGCGAACTATCCCTTTAACATTAACGTGGATTTCCTACTTCTAGACATTAACTAGACTCATATTACAGACAATTTGAGATATGCTCTCAACAAAGGGTTCTCAAGATTTTTTTTTTGGGGGGGGAAGTAAATCTGAATTAAGCAACAACCAAATGAAATACTAAAGAAATTTGACTTTCCTATGGGTTAGGTTTCAATCAGTTTACCTTATTTTCAACCATAACATTTACATTATATTAAGATACATTACATTAATATTAAGAGTATATAAGACTTTTAGCATTTTAACATTCTTGCACGCATTTACCAACATCATTATAACAGCTTTAACTGCTTTTTAGATTTTAGACACTTCAGTTAGGTCTTAAAAATGTATGTTTTGGTTGATTAAAAATGTCAAGAAGTCCATGCACCTTTAACAGCGCAATTGCATTTAAGGCAGAAACGCAGTTATACGAGCTATAAAGGAAATGGCACAAATGAATTCCTCTTGCAGACACTGACCTGACACGAAGATTGAAATGTAAATATGGATCAGTAAAACATCCTACCTTCTTTATTGCAGGCCATATCTGAGGTAAACAACCTAATTATAACCACATTTCCATTCCAAGCAGCACATGTTCATGGGCAATAACTCTCTCACACGCTGATGCTCATTTTGGTCAAAAAGGCCCTGTGTTTGCAATAATAATCAGTATTCATGCACCATGCATGCTCGGCATATGCTCTCCCATATGCTTGAAATCTACAGCAAGGATTTGGTAGGGAGAGTTGTTACTGTTTACAAGAAACAACGGACAGCGCTACTCTATCCACTTTTCCAGAATAGTTCACAGCGGAGATAAAAAGCAAAAGTTTATATCATTTACGATACTGAAAGGACAAACGTATCTTGATCTGCTGACAGTGGTAATCGCTTTGTTTTGGTAGACAATTGAAAATGAAGGCTGGGAGTTTTTTTTTGTGGGGAAAAAAGCAATGTCAAACTGATGACATCCAACTAATAACCACGTTTGTTGATATGGTGAATGAGACACAGTTTAACAGGAAATAAAAGCTACAGTTTTGCTATTCAACATGATTAAGCCCTGTAACTAAGCTCATTGGAAAGTATGAAGAATGGGACCAAGGGAAGACAATTGAATGTAGATAAAAAGTCACACGTGGAGATCCCAAAAACTCTTCTTGAAAACATGGTATTTGAAAACATTCCACTTCTTTTAATATTTTCTTGAATAAATCAAATCACATTATGAAACACATGGGCGGTCACACTGGATTTTTTTCAGCAAAAAGGGAATGATTCCTAAAATGTATTTTACCAAACTTATAAGAGGTTGGTTGGCAATTCTTTGGAAATATCTCTGGTGGAACAAAATAAGATAACCCAATGAGGTGCACATAAAAATGTAGGTGCTTGGATAAAAAAACGCACACATTCAATACAAATTTCATGAGTTATTTAATGAGTAAAGTTATGTCGTGCAGTTGTGCCAAGTTCTAACTCTGGGATGTTGGCACAGACTGTGGATTAGGTTGGCACAGTGCTAAAACGCTGTACCACAGAAGTTTTTCGAAAAAAGGTAAATATGTAAACCAAATGAACACCAGTTAACGTTACATAGAGCTATACCATCTATTGCAGTTCAAGTTAAAGGTATCTGTATTATATCAGTTATGAATAATTCATTTTCAAAATATTCATTTTCCAACCAACCTCAAAAGCAATGTGCCAACTTTTCTAATCACACTGTCTTCATAAAGGATATAAGCCAGCTGGCATCAAATCTTCTATCAACCATAAGTAAAGTTTATGTTATTTATCTAACTTTCAATTATTTTCTTAACATTTTAACAGTGTTAAAGCCAATCAGGTCTATATAACTGACCTCTCGTGGCTCACAACTCTGAATATACATACAAATAGAATCAGTTCAGGACTGTTCAAATGGCTATCGCTGTACGGAGAACTCCAATCATTTAAGTTTATACGTTCTCCAAAGAACCACTTCAGTACAATCTATGTGACAAAACATCAAGGGAAACATAAATCATTACAGCGCTGTGGTCTGAACCTCACTTCTTTTTTCAAATGAAACGCACTTTATTTCACCAAATAAATCTTGCATGAATCCCAACTGTTCAAATGCTTCATAAATCTCACTTTGCGTGGGAGCTGTCTGAACTATTTGTCAGAAAGGCTAGCAATAATAGACAGGTTGGTTTTCAGCGAAATCAAAAGCTTATCTGAATGTAGCTGCATTTTCAGCCAACATGCAGTGCAATACAAATCCACCATCGGTGTGTTTGGAGGAAAGCGCATACTGTGTGTGAAGCAGGTATTGATTTTACAGTCATTTGTAGCGCAGTTGTAAACGTGTAAAAAACGTGAAACATTTGAAACTCACGTGAAAGGACCATGAATAAATATTGACGAGCATCTGCTCTGTGTAAAGATCTAACATCCTCCTACTTCTATTCTAACAAAAATATCTCAAACATGGAACAGACTTAATATACTCTATAATATCATCATCCACCATACACATACATCCTTCTATATTAATTCCATAAATCGTTGCATGTGCATACCGTATGTATTGCTTCTCTCTGAATACCCATAATCCAACCCTCCTGCAAAGAGATGTCAGAAGATAATTAGAATTTATCAATTAATTTATAAACATTGTCAGGTAAGTAGTTGATCCTCCTGCGAGCAACGCAAACTATCCTCTCTATGTCAAGGCTCTCGTCTAGTGCGCAAAATTAACTATAAATACAATTTGGAACTTGGAACAAAACAAGAACAGTGGGACGTCGAGACAGTTTATCTCAGCGATTGATACTGCCGGTACTGCACTGGACCATGAAATTGTCATTTGTTCTGCAAGCGTCACATCAAATGAAAGTTAAAGGCTGCACGCTGGCAAAGGTCTAAACTCCGCTGGCAGTGAGAGTACCCATGGCTAATTATATTCATTCCATACAAATGGTTATACCTACTAATGCAGTGGCATATCTGTAAAATGGAGTATGAGAAATGCATACAGCTCTGTAATGTTTATACTAATTACTAAGAACGGTCATGCAGTACGACATCACATCACACACATACACACACGTTGTTAATGTGTGCGTTGCATCCGTTATGTCAGAGTTTATTTGCTAAGGAGAAAGCATTAGATGAAGTAATGTATCCCATTTGAGAGATTACATTTACACACAGACGACAAAACAGAACTCTTAAAGGGACAGTTCACCCAAAAATGAAAAATCAGTCACCTCTCACTCATTCACTTTCATGTCGTTTCACATCCGTATGCTGTTATTTTAGTCTGTAGAACACAAAATATTATTCCGGTAAATATGGTTTTGTGTCCGCCGTGGATTAAACGGCAGTTCCTGAAAACAGCAGCTATTGACAGTGTTTTTGTAGCTGAGATTCTTGGGTTGCTATGATACTAAATATCCGCAGAAGTAATGTGTTACTAGCAGAGATCCTCTAATTACTGAGATAGCAAACTGCACTGTTCCACCTTTGAAAAAAACGTAACGGCTAACCTGGATCGCATGATGCACTTTAGCCAATCATATAATAGCAATGATTTCAGCGCATACAGTTCTCAGCAAAAGTGTTAGCAGACAGGGATTCATTACATTATATGTTATTTCCTTAAAAAAGCTGTTTTTTCAGCAAAGTGAAGCGTCTCCTCCAGCGAAATCCATTAAAAAAAACGCCTCTGGTCTCCCTCATGTGTTGCTTTTTTATGTGTGATAGCAGGCTTAGCCTTTAGTGGCTTTGTAACTCTCTGTAGTTTAAGGAAAAGTTATTATAGTTTTGTTTTCAGTGTAATTACAATTTATATAATTTTATTTTAATATTTTTGTTACTTTTTAAACATAGTTTCTCTACTTAACAAATCACCACCTGCAAGGTTCTATCTTCATTCTGAGCGGTTTTGAGAGAACATGTTTAAAAGTTTGGGATTCCATTTGACTTTGTAGATAGAACCTTTTTGTATTCAAAAAAAAGTAAAACAAATTCACATATGTTATTTTGTCAGAATACTTTTTGACTACTGTAAGAATGTGAATAACTCAATTTGGACAAAACTGTCAGAGAGAACCTTATTGTTTCAAGGCGAATTAAGATTAATGTGTTTTTCAGTTTTATTCATCTTTAGAATTTACTTTTTTGAATTTATTCTTTTTAATTTTTATATTTACATTTTGTTTAATTTGCAGATGTTTTTATGTGCTTTTGTGTGATGTAGACCAAAAGCTATCTAAACTGGAGGAAAATATTATGCATGTACACACTTGAATCTGATTATTTTCTCAATCGGATTTAAAAATACCTGTGCAAATGCACAATGCAGTGCTGCTTATGTCTATACATCTTATGTTTACGTCAAATATAAAAAAAACACGAAACTAACCACAAGATCCTGTTTAATCCATACAGAGGCACGTGCATAATTAAATGAATGGGGACACGCGCTGTATGTTCTGCCGGGCTCGTGTGTGTTCTTTTAAAACATTACATAAAGCAAAGAGAGTACATAGTATTATTTTAGATCTTCGTTTTCCTTCAAAATGTGAAAAGACGAAGTTTGAAATGAGATGTTCGACGTCAGGTCCCGCTACATTTAAAGTACACTTTTAAAGGTTGATTCTTTCCCGTGGGTGAAAAGAGGAATAATGTTGTTCATTCGATGTTGATATCTGGGCTATAAGAGGTCATTTGAGCTAGTTTTGGGATTGTTTTGAATAGCCATTGGACTGGATTTGTTATGCGAATCTGGCAACCCTAGCCGTGCGTTTGCACAGGCGTTTTGTTCGGAATATATTTAATGTATATGTAAACAAGTTTTTGAATCGTAACATTCAGGCGACATGTAAACAACACTGAAATGATCTGCAATCAGATATATTTCATTCGGATTGACAAAAATGAGTGCATTTAAACATAACCACTGTGATTGGGCAGTTGAGTAAAAAATGCAATAGCATCTGGCTGCAGAACTGCACTTGCACTCTCAGACTTGCATTCTCACACACCTTTGCTTCCTGTGCAAGTGATGTCACTAACAGTCGACACCTGCACTCTTCGCTCCCTCTTCGTCATTTGCAATCGACACAAATAAACCGGAAATTACTTTCCAAATTCTTTTTGTCATGTTGCCAGGAGACAAAATGCTTTAAAGAGGAATAATAACTCTACAACTATCACAAGAAATACATAGTGTATTATTATATTTAGTATTTAAATAAGTTATGAAGCAAAGTCTATTACCAGGAGGGCATTTCCAATGTTATGGATGTGTGGATTTTATTGACTTGTAAATTCTCAGAGAATGTCTATATTATCAATATATTGAATAATCTGTTTATATTTTACTAAACCCCTGATGATAGAGCCCAGACATCAGTCTATGCATTGAGACAAAAAACTAATTTTTGAGAGACAACACTGTTCCTAAACAGGACATTTCCATAAAATGTAAATAAATTTAAGCTTACGCAAATTATATGAGTTTTATTTTAAATGCTTCAATTTACAATCTACTAATTTTCATTGCTGGGTAAGCTTTAATATATAGTCTTACAAAACTAGTAAAATAAGTAAAAGCAAAAGAAGCGATGCAAAAGAGACAATGGCACATAACGCAGTTTCTTTAGTTTCAGCTTGACAGAACACTTTCAGGGTCATGACGTCAACAACGTGTTCAAATAATACGTGCATATCTTCGATTTCAGTGAAGTCAAAACTGGAGGGTCCCAGAGCTGCAATTTTGAAAATTCAGCCTTTTGTAATGTGTCCATGGCTTCTAAAGCATCTTGGTCCTCCCCGCAGAGTGGGCAGCTGAACAGAACCAAGCAGCACACTTGACTGCTCCAAACACCACTCACTTGTTTTTTTTACTGAAATAATATACCGTCATACATAGACAAAACATATATATTTAAACTTACGGCAGTGACCGCAAGACGTTCTCAGTGCGCGAAGAGTGCAGGTGTCGTCACTTGCACAGGAAGCAAATGTGCCTGAGAGTGCAAGTGCAATTCTGCAGCCAGACCCTTCTCAAAGAATTACTCTGTGTTTTACCTTAAGTTTATCATTTTTCAACTCTTTAAACTTAACTTGAAAACAATTGTGAGCAGATTATTGATTTGATGATTTACCAGTGAACCAGATCAATCCAACTCTATCAACCCTTTTATTGACAAGAACAGGCTTGAAAGAACGATCTGTTAAACGATCATACTGATCGGTTTCTCGAGTTCAACTAATACAATGATCCTGTTACTGAGTTTACAGCTCACTGGAGGAAAAGATTATCAGCGAAAAAATGAATAAACCTTCAGTCTGTTCCTCACACAAAGAAAGAGGACTTCGGAATGGCGCAGAAATCATAGAGACCACTTTAAAAGTCCTATTTGGAGCTATGGTCACTCTTACCAGTCATTGTACGAAAAATGTCAACACAATGCCGGTTTGACTCGGCATGAGGTAGAGTAAACAAAGTCATTGTTTAGATTTTTGGGTAAACCGTCCCTTTAATTCACAAACTCTCACACACACATAAACACTCCACTCCCTCCCCCCAGAAAGAAATGAATCCCATGGTCTGTGATTTCAGTAAGAAGCACAACAGCAAAAACACAGCGATGCTATAGATAGTGAGAGACGTTCAGAGACGGCGGAATCAGTCGCTGCTCAGGAGAAGAAAAAATGGCAGACAACAAATAAAAGAGAGAAATCGAAGAGGTGTATTATCAATATCCCGCCCTTCATGCAGCCCGCGCTAAAGCAGAGAATGAGGAAGCCAGAGATAAGCAGTCAGCGTTTAGAAAAGCCACTCGAGCTCCAGCCCCACACATGACAGTGCCCACCATAACGCCACAGTACCCGCTCAGAGGGGTTGTCAGTGCTGAACTGTGCCAATGCCACAAGTTAAAGAAATAAAACACAAGTAAACACAAACAAATCAAGAGAGAAAAAATGAAATTAAAGGGACGACACACAAAGCTGTATGCCAGCAGGCATCCTGGCCAATCGATAATAGGAGAAATTGCAATGAGGAAGAGGTCAATTTTGGTTAGTGCAGCGTTTCGGATCCTTTACTGAGCTGCGAGGAGCGCGAGACACATACTGACCTGGACTTGAGACAGCGCTAGTTGTGGTGGGTTCAATAATAGCTACAGGAAAAGAAGTGGAGAGGAAAAAGAAGACATTTATATATTATTAACATAATGAAGACCAAAAAGATAGGAAGAGAGATCAAACACAGGCAAAGACTGGAGAGGGTGGAGTGAAAACCTCTGTGGGTTTTTTAAAACACATAACCAATGCCCGCTGAGATGTCTTGATCAAAACGTAACGTTCAATCGGGGTTTGTCAGGTTTTTATGTTCAGAGGGCTTCTGACTGAGTCGATTTCAAATCGTATTATGATGGCTGATCTTTGATACTCCAAACTAGAATCTTTTGAGCATCACTCAATTCAACGGTCCGGAATGAAGCTCGGCGCAATTAACACATGAAATTAAATTTGCACCTAGCAGACAGTCGTTTAATCATGACGATGTAATATGATTTTCATTTTATTAATAGATATCATACTCTCTCAATTGCCCTAGCTCCCTTTTCGGGAAATGTTAAAAGCAGGACTTTAATGTTAATTCATTTTTTAATCTCATATAGGCTCAATATTTTCCGTCGAGTTACTTAACTGATGGTAATTAAAACTTAACTTGTGGGGATATGTTTAGATCTGGGTTAGATATGCAGTGATGAGTCTGTATTCACATTTATAAGTCTTTCATTTGATGATACAGTATCTAACCTCAACTTCAAAATTTACTCAAATATATGAATGTCATTCGACTACATTACAAAATATCAAACCCAAATGCATCTGCTGACAAAATACACTAGGTCTCCAAATTAATATTGTCTTTGTCATTCATAAAATTATATTAACTGTGGTGACAAACTAACTTAATCATGGTTTAGCTATAAAATGGTAATTTTTAAACATTTTAAAACATAAAATAAAATGTTCTATATATGTAAATTTGAACTTTATTTCAGTTATTTAACATTTTGGTACCCATTTTAAAGCATTTATAAATGTGTTCATTACTGATAAATAGGTCATTTACAAATGCATTATGAAGAAGTTATAACCGATGAATAAAAAGAGGGATTCTAACGAAATACCTGGCAAATGGTGAGCCGTGTTTAACTCACATGTTATAAATGCCTAATAAATGTATATATTCATCATTTATTTGACTCGATAGCAGATTCATAATTATCTTGATGTTGTTTACAATATAGGCTGTCAGATTTGACACTGTAGGGTGTTATGGTGAGATTCTTAAACCTGCTCACTATTTGGAAGGTGTTTCGTTAGAATCCCCTATTTATTCATTCATTTGATCACCTCTGGTTACTACACTTTTACTATAATAAAACTGCGGTTAATTTTCCTAAGGATTCTTCATGTGACACTCATAAAATAATTTGTCGAGCAACAATAACATACAAGTAATTGTGAGATAAAAAGCTGGACACAATCAACCATCTGGACGTTTGTCAAAATGATTATCCCACTAATGCAGTCTCTCTTGTGGTAACACAGCCAAACCCAACAAAGGAAATAATCCAGGATGTGTGTTTCCTCTTTCATTGTTCAGATCAACATTGCAGTGCCTCCTTACAGTAACAGAGGCTTTGTTATTAAGGGATGTAATGACCTCAACAGAAGCTTCTCTCTGGTAAGCTAAATTGAGAGCCCTGAAGTTGAAATCACAGTGCCAAGAGACAGTTCACATCATTACTGTTCACAGGTTCAGGCAGGGTGTGTGTGTGTGTGTGTGTGTGTGTGTGTGTGTGTGTGTGTGTGTGTGTGTGTGTGTGTGTGTGTAAGAATAAAAAAGCACAGGTGGTGTGATAGGACTTTGTTGACATCATGATAAGCCTACAGAATGTCAACCTAAAACAATCACACTATTGACAGTCCTGAATAGGGAATCGACTTCATGAGTGGATATAAAACAAGATTAAGATAAAGAGGCAAAAGCACCCAACCATTGGCAGAATATGAACAAACGTGGCTTTGTAAAGTTAAACATAATAAAAATTCCCTCAGAGAATGAGCTCGATTTTCATTTTGCACATTTTGCACATTCTTCTATCAATTCATAAATTGAATTGATAGACAGTTATATTTTTGTTTTGTATTTCGACTGCAAGTAAATAACTGGGTATCTGCCTTTCTTGCAAAACAGTTCATTTGAAAACTACAATAATTATTATTTAGCATTAGAAATACTACTGTGACTAAAGAGTTTAGACATACTGCTGGATTAAACATTACAGAAACAAAAAAATACTGTTATACAGCTGTGGCACAAACCTTACATTGGGTGGGGGTGGTCTAATACAGTTGTTAAGCTTTGTAACTGAAACACTGTCATTCCCACCACATCATTTCCATTCATTCTTTGCTGTTAAATATGCTGATGGAACGATATTTAAAAAATATATTTTAAAAGGTATTGGAGAAATATGTATGTTAAAAATACTTTAAAAAACATAAAGATATCTAAGTATTTTATAAAATGAAACATTATAACATAGAGTGTAATACTAGAAAAATGCATTTCAAAAAAGGGCTAAATGAATGATAGAGGTAGAGTATAAGGTTTGTATATGCTTACATAAACGTTACTGTGCCTATCATATAATAAAAAAGAAAAGGGTGAAAATATCTTTAATAAAAATCGATGCCCCAAGATAAATCCATCTAAAGTCATGATTTAAAAAATCTGTTTTCTTGTCAATAAAAATGCGACAAAGGTATATATTTCCAGTCTCCATTCTACTTTTTGCCAAATCTACTGTAAGGTGTTTCTGGAACCAAGATAATGTTACTCAGTGTAGTCTAAGACATTGATGATCTTCATGCAGCCACGAAAATACTTCCATTCCCCGGTTACTATCTGGTTATCACAGAAAGGCAATTTGTTCTTCATAAATCACACTGCATTGTGACGCTCTCTTAGCCTATACATTACAGTATTGCATCTCATGTAATCTACAGCTATACAGCAATGGAGTACCCATCACTGCATTCACATAAGAACTGTTTGATGTGTACACTGAACGACCTCTGTTCTCACTTGCAAGAAAAACACATCATCTCGGCGGGAGGAATTGCATTACATTCTATAATAACGTCTCATTTTTACCTTCACAAGGCGCAACCAGAGAAACTTGACGCTGCTACTATATATAATTTTCAGAAACATAAATTGCAACGATTTGAGAGAAGTGCAATCTGGTGTGCATTGACCACTTAACGCTTTAAGAACGAGCCAAGATGTCAAATATGGACTTATTTTACCTTGGCCTTAAACTGTAGATTTTAAAACTTAAAGGTTAAAATGAATTATTTCAAGAGTCTAATTTTGTGTAATCTTCAGAGGCACAATTCATTGGCCGCATCCTTGAATGGCTGCACCTTCTATCTTTCATGCATGGTCAGACTCATTGCATACACCTATTTCTCCAGTCGCTTCTGTCTCTGTCTCTGTCGGGAGGTGCTTTATAGCCAAAACGGACGCGCTGCATCCCAAACATGTTATTTTTCAAGGGCCTGCATGCTCTGCGCACAGCAGTGTAAAAACAGCAAGGCAGCATCCTTTAAGACTGAGCCGTGCCAAAATGATGACTGTTGTAATACTAAAAGTCAATGAGAACGATAAATGTCAGTCCATCTGTTCAGCTGTCCATTTCAGCACTGTATTGAATTTGATTAGGCTTACAAAACTGCTTCAAACCACCATAAAATGCCATTTTTTATCAAGATAATGGTATCAAGAGAACGGGCTACTGTAACAAGATACTCAATGATACTGCTAATGCTGTAAATATCACAACCTGGCAACATATTCGTAATCTTATCCTCTGATTGGGCGAGGGCTGCACGAAAAATCGTTTATTAACAGCACACGATTAGCCAATTGACTACGATTGTTTCTGCGCAGTTCTTCAGCCGCAGCGTCTAACAGCTAGAGGGTGCTCTTGCGCAGAAACTCCAAATAAGAGCACTTAAAGAAGTACAACACCAGTAGCATTTAGTAAATTGAGCATTTACTCAATCTAACAAACTCTAATCTGATTGGATGGCTGAGCAGTTACTGGAAACACAAGGTAGAGTTGCGATTACAATATATAACACCAATGTAATATATACACTTAACACCTAGTTGCAAGTTAGCTACACATCTAAAAACAGAACTGTATCTTCCACTTAAGAAAATAATCGATTACAATCACTTTCAAACGAGCACATGTTCTGATCGCATAGCCAGCACACCGTTTATCTGTGTTGTTTTCAATGTCCAAGTAGGTGGTTGGTGGCCAGAATAAGCTGCAGTGTGGACCAGACCTCATGAAGTTAAAGATCTGTCTACACTGTATCAGTAAGCATCAGTTCGATAAAGCCAGATCGTTATCGTATGATGCATATACAGTACCGTCCAATTAAATTCTTAATCCACGAGCACTTAACAAAGCACTTAAACGTATCAGCATAAATTGTGCACAGTCTGTATTTGGCAGTTCTTTACAGTGCATGCCGCGACGCTCAGAGGGGAAAGCAACCCGGTATATGATTGATGGAGAAATAAGACCAGGATCAGAAAGGTTGGCTGAACAGCAAGATGAATGCGTGCGTCTCCCAGACGCTGGAGAAAAACGATATTCATGAGAATAAACTGATCTGATCATATCTTCTGTCCAACTTCACCTTCTATTTCGCGCATTCTTTTCACACGGGGTCAGGGTGTGGTAACCACGACAACAACATTCACCACAACTCAAGTAAGCGAATGAGGACAAGAAACGCAGAGCTTTGAAAAGATGAGTTCGTGATTGATAGGCATGGCAAATGAACAAGGCTTCCATTAGCCGGTGCCGGTTGAAGACGTAGAGGCTTTATCATAGAGACTGGTAGTTTCTGCAGGCTATAAGTGCTTCTACTCAGTTTTGGGCTTATTGTAATAAGAGGTTGGAGGAGATTATTCAGCAAAGCCTACACTGTGCTATAAGCAAAACCGAGATAGCTTGGATTACAAAGCAGATGAAATCTGCCAATTAAGGACAACTAAGTCTTTGCTCCTCAAGCGGGACAGCGAAATGCAGAAGTGAGATTTTAAGTTTCAGGAAAGCTCAGAAACAGGAAAGCACATCAGGCACGGTAAAACAGCAGGCTGGCGATGTGACAATGTGTTTGAGATGCACGTTTGCTTTGCGCACAGAAAATGTTATGCAACACCCAACAAGATAAAGATGGGCGAGGTGTATGTGTATAAATATGCTGTTATTGCCTTCAGCAGTAAAGATTACACGAACTCATTCTCACACGTACAACATATACAGATCAATTATGAAAAACACAGATATTAGCATTCCATGCCAGTAATCTACACAAACAAAATTCAAAATGCAAATTCAAAGTCGTTTATACAGTTGTCCAACTACATTGACCAAAAAGATTCATAGATCTAAAGCAAATGACATTAAGTCCAATCAAACGTGATGACAGTGAGTAATACAGAGAGATTTGTGTAAATGTCAAGTCTATCACATGGGCATTGCATCATCCATTTTTATTTTACAATACAAAAGATTTTAAAGAGTTTATCACCTTTACACACTGTCTGCACATTTTGTCTCCCAAACGAACATTGTGTATTCAGTGAACTTGCGTTTGTAGACAATAGTTTAGAATGGTACAAAAGGACAAAAGCACCGACTGGCAGACATTCGTTCCCTCGCAAGCCCCATTGTCGCTTTTTCACGGGAAATATGTGCACATTGACGATTATAGATTTTTATATTATATACATATCGTGGCTGTCCTTCTGAAACCTTGGATGTCCTAATTCACTGTTTTTCTAAAAATGAATATACTATACCGTGGTATGACAGTAGACAAGCAGTTTTTAATCATTTTAATTGGTTAGATATTTGCAAAACCCAGTGACAAACATCAACGGTGACCTATGATAATGATTCATGGAAGAATTTTTATTATGGAGATCTGAGGTTTCAGAAGGACAGCAGCAATATTCATGATATGCATATATGCTAAAAAAAGATGAGTCTATTATACTATGCAATAGTAATTAATAGGGATTTATTTAAGACGTGTGCTAAAGCTAAGTTAATTCCTTATATACTGCTAGATGCAAATGAATACTAATGAATTCTTATTGAAAGCGTGGTACCTTGTCAAAACAAAGACCGATTAAGTAGAGTGCATTGACATGCATTTTTTTTATATATACAGAAAAGAATGTGTGTGACAATTACAAAAGCCATTAGCTACATTGGGTTCATTGGCAATTGGCAAAGCTTAAGCAAAGCAGTTTTAAACATGCGGTTTGATCTATGAGTGCATCAGACTAGCGTCATTAGAGTGTGCCAACACCAACATTTCACGAAAGTGCACTTTTCTCCTTAATGAAATTTTAATCTCTTAAGCATAATGTCAGTTAACTTACTAATTCTCCTCTTGAGAATTACATTTGTGCATTACATTACAAGCACTTATAATGAGGGGTGAAATATTCAGACCAGTGTGGACGTAATGGAGTCGTTGAGAAAGGTATGCCAGCTCTGGTATATAGTTATAGTTATGGTATAATGTTGGGCCGATGTACTGTAGATGATCGCTATCACATGCATCGCACAGCTTCCTAACCAAATCTCGCCTTTTGTCCATAAACATCGAATGCTACACATTTCACCTGATCTTTCTGGTAAAATGGAATAAATCCCTTCACAGACACAGGAAACCTCATCATGATATTTCACTATGTTAAATATCCTTCGCGTACGCAAGAAAAGCGCTCAATCACCTTGAATCTGGCAACCCAGGAAGCGCCATAAAACTAGTTAATTCTATGGCATGCAGAGAGGAACAAATCTGAGGGTTTCATCTAGACGGTACCGCTAAGAAAACTTTCAATACGTGGAGCACAATAAGAAGCAAGAAATCATACACTGGGCTAAAAATAGAGCCGTGTGATAGGTTTCTTTATGCCGGGGAGAATACCAAACGCCGCACTTTGATTAGTACGCCACACCTTGTCTCTGAGGTTGAGGTGCTCCATTAAATATTAATGTGTCCCTGAATCCACCTTTGGTTCATCAATACTTATTGACCGATATTATAATAGTAATTTAGTCACCGGCAACGACAGTCAAGTCCCACATTTGCAATCCGTATAGATGTGGATGTGCCCGTCGTGCAGGAATTGCTTGCCATTTCTCATTAGGAGGACAGTAGGGTAGGTTTCCTTTTTATTACCGAGGGAGAAAATAAGAGGTACAGAGTAGCTCTGGTGAGAGCAGCAGATGCAGTTTTCTGGTATATTGTTAGTTTTCTTGCATCACAGATCTCCGGTTTTCAGCAGAATGTGAAAGAGGAGAATTTTTATCTCAGCTGGTCCTTTGATGCTTCATTTAAAAGTGAGGGACTCAACTTTTCCATCTGGCACTTTTACGACTATCGCCTTTCCTATTTTTTCCGTTGTTTATCTTGTTAGCCCACCAGCTCTTTATTATTGACTGTGGGACCTCAAAATCAAAACAACATTAGGCATTTCAAACAGACTGCTCAAAGAAATCGCATCTCGCTTTAAGTGCGGCGTTTGTTTGAAAACGCTTTGTTGAAAACTTCACACTCCAAAAACATTGACCTATTTGTGTAGCATCTTTTCTCGCTTCCGCTGCATCACATGCATTAAAAATGCTGGGGTTTCCTTCAAATGGTTTCCTTTCCTTCCAACGGCGATAGCATATGTTGAAAACAATTCCCAACACAACAAGAGTTAGTCAGGGGACAATAATGCTTGTTACTTACGAATTAGAGGCACGCTGGCGTTGGCTGTTCCCAACCTGTTGACAGCCACACAGGTGTAGTTGCCATAGCGATCCTGTGTCATATTTTTCACTGTGAGAATTGATCTGGAGCTGAGGTTCTTGATGTCTATACCTTGGCCCATGTTAATCCTGAAAACAAGAGTGTTATTTTAATGAATGTCTAGTTAAGGACACCATATTGTTGTGCTATGTTAACATGCAGTGTATTTTTTTGTTATAGATGCTTTTGCTCATAGTCATGAATTGCCATGAAATACTTTATGGCATATACAGTATTAAACATACTTTTTTCACACCACGCTAACTAGGTATATGTAAAATACAAGAAAACTATGTCATTGTTGGTTTTACACAAATATGCTGTTTACTTATGTACATAATTCCATTAGTGAATTAGGTGTGTAAACGGCGAACGCATGCGTGGTCTTGACATTGAAAACAGCAAAATGATATTGTAATCTAAGAATTTTAATTCATGCACTGTACTGAGCCCAAACTGCTGTCGTGGGATTTACCAAGTGTGCTTAACAAACATTCAAATCTATGTATTAGCACAACAGGGGTGTAGGGATGTAACTACATAAAAAATCTCACTGTGCTATAATAATACCTCGGTATAAGGTCCACGGGGTACAATATTTATCGCAATATTCAAAATGACAAACAATGACTTGGAAACGTGCCATAAGCATCCTCTTTTCTTCATCCTCTATTCATAACTGTTGCTTAGAGGTATAAACAATATTTGTATTTGATATTTCGGATAAAATTGTTAGTAGTTCACAGAATGACATTTTACCAAACCACATACCTATAATTAGTAAATTCAGAAAAACAGTCTCTGAAATCGTCTCTTAATATTTTTCCGCATGTGTATATTTCATCTTTAGGTTGTAGCATCAGCTAATGGTGAGTATATTGTAGTAAAAAAATTACTTTTTTTTATAGAACATTTTAAATACTTATGATGTAGGTTTCTGACAGCTAAAATAATGAGTACATGAAAGGTCTGATGTGTAATTGTTAGGATGATCTATTGACAAAAATACAATACACTGTAATATACATAACATGAATATCGTCAGAGGTGCCTATTACAATTGCCATTAAACACTGTTAAGATCTTTCACACTTATTTGTATTCAATCAGGCATTTTATATAGATATAGTTCCTAAAGGTGCAGCTACATTTTGCACACATTCCATACACCAAAGATTTCGGTGAAATATGTAGTAGACTGTAACTTGTAAAAAACAGCCCCTAGTGTTGCATCTTAAAGAAATTAGAAATATGCACAAGGTCTTAGGTTCAGCTACATGAGCTCAGAAGAGCACTGACTCTGGGTCAACTATGTTCCTCTCACAGGTAGATGTGCTGACCTTCAGCCTCCCAACTTTCTAAAAGGTTGTTTGCCCTCCTGCTGACACTTACTTACATATGAGAAAAAAAAAACTTTCTTAAAAAGAAAAATGCCACCGTTACCACTCAGTATCTCAGTTATAGGCCATTATCCACAAAAAACCATTATAAAACCTATTCAGATCTTTTGCCACGATGATACATCATTCCGTTCAATCTTTGCTATTCGATTCTGCAATTAGATAGGGCATCTTGAAAATAGCAGTGTTTTAGAGCGCTGCGACTTCACTTGTGCACTCACGTTTACAAAAACGAAAATCATTTTGGAACCGAACTACTTAGCTACCATTACTTTTGACAAAAGATATTTCTTATATATCTCAGATGAGCTCATAAAAAAATATTCTTATCATATTATTCAAGACTATCTCATGGAGATCGAAAACAAAAATAATCTAGGGCTGTGCGTCATTCCTCTCGGCTTCTGTTTATTATTCTGGTTTTCCTTTATTACTCGTTTCCTCGATCTCCACTGCCATTAGTTTTGCACAGACACGGCACTTTTCAGCAAAATACAGTAAAAACAGTTTATCAACAATGTTGAATGTAAAGGCAGATTAAGCAGACTACAGACCCAATGCCAATAAGCCTCCTTTGCAATTTGAATAAATTGAGAGAAGCCTATAATTACAATTAGCACAGTGTGAACTGCTGATTCAGATCGTACTCGGCAAGAGTGGGTAAATGACGGGTAATGGGGTAATTTGGTATTTAAATTCAAGAACCACCACTTGAGTCAACACTGATTGGTGCAGAGACTTAGAATGCTCTTTACTGGTGATGAGGTTATACAAACATACAATTAAAATGCAGGGTTAAGATGATCTAATGGATCTCCTTAACACCGGTTTGTACCTATTTCCACTTTAAAGTGACTGTATAAATATTGTGTGTTCAGACATGGACTATTATTACCTATGAATGTCTCTTTTTCATTCATTTAGTAAATGTTTTTAAAGCGGAGGTAACATACAATTTCATGCATTCTGACTTCTTTACACTGTTAAAAAACGAGTTGAACGTATGACGTAGTATTTCTGGGCTCGATTCACTCCGTCCGGGTTCGTAAAGGTTTCGGAAAGTTTTTTTCGAATATGGATTCCCATTTCTTAACTCGGCTGACAGAAGTTAGCTGAGTGTGTTTGCTCACAGCATTTCGGTGATGAATGTTATGTAAACTGTGGATGTGATGCTGGATTTGAAGATCGTTTGAAACTGATAGATGGTGCGGTCTCAGCGCTAAAAGATGCCGGACATGAAACAAACAAATTCACATGTCTGTGTTTTGTTGGCAATTGGCGTGTGCGTGCATAATGTAAACAACACAAACTTATAGTGATTCAATGCGATGATGTATTGTGAGCTCGTGCTGTAGTTCCGCCCCCCTGCACGCCTCCAGGCGTACGTCTTTTTCCAGAAATAATCGTACAGCTGTCTCTGTCTTTTGTAAATTTGATCAAACTGAATTCTCTTCTAAGACTGCGTGTGTTACCTCATCTTTAAAGAGCAGCAATGCATAATTAACAGTTTAATTAATGTGTAGTTTAAAACAATATGTATGAGGTTTGTTGCTGTAGGCATTAGATCTCAGCTCTCTATTGTTATTGCTCAGCCATTTTATTTTTTGGATCATATTTTCTCATTTGTTCAGCTTGAACTGCTCAACAGATCTTCATTCAGAATGTGTTTTGTTGATAATTCAGCCTTAGGTGTGGTATCCATTGTGATTGTATTTAACATATATTAAGATTTAATACTATACTTTTGCCACCTTTCCAACACTGCTATTTATATCCTTGCTTTAATAACACATCAATTTATCACAATGTGAATAAAAAAAGTTAATGAAATACTATTATTATCAAGAATGTTAAAAATGTGACACTAAAAAGGTGTCTTTTGCAATAATAGCCATCTCACTGTATTTGGACACAATGTGTATTGGTTTGAAATATGTTTTCTTGAAACATTTAATAGCATTGATAAAATATTCTGTACGGAAGGTTTGAAATACTTAACATATTGTCGCAAGTGTAATGCTTGCGGAATATTAAATCACTGGTTGATTGACCAATCAGAATTGAGTATTCCATAAGAGACCTGTGTTTTCGTTCGGTGAGCGATCCCCTTTAGAAGTTACAATATTTTTGTCAGAATTGTACAACTTTAATTAAAGGTCTAAAAAAAGGCTGGTGATTTGCTGTGGAAGAAGTCACTATCTTTGGAAATGAAGACTCTTTAATAAGACATTTTGACATTTTTGATAAGCTACAGATCCATAGCTTCACTAATACTACCCAAAGCTGTAATGCAGCTTTAGATTAACTTTCAACAATTAAACCTTCGAATCAACTTGCATAATAATTCAGAAACTGGCATTTCTGACTGGCCAGTTTCGTTTTTGAAAAAAAAGAAGCAGGCTTCTCCCTTTTTGTTGTTGTTATTCCATAGCCTAGGGCTGTCACAGATACAGGCTTGATTTCTCAGGACAGCCATTTCAGTGATATCTGTCAAGTAGGAGGGAAACTGAACGCATGTTATTCTAAAAAAACACAAATTTCACCTTAAAGAAACAAGGATTTGTTAAAAAGGATTTATTTGGAAAATAACTGAATTTTAATGTTCAGTACGTTGAGCATTTTAAATCACCAAAAATGCATAATGTATGATAAATAATCCCTGTACAGTAAACAAATGAAATAAAGACTTTTGGCATCGATCACTCTTGCCTGTACCTTTTCTCTCCCTTGTACCACTCGAAGACTGGAGAGGGGACAGCTGCTGCCTCACATCTCAGCAGGGCCATCTGACCGGGTCGGACCCCGTGACTCTTCATCTCGTGGATTGCTGGAGGAACTGCAAAAATTTAAGAAAAACGTGACCGATGGGAAGCACGTAAGAGGAAACTCAAACTTATTTTTTGAGCCTGCGCAGAAACTTGTAAATTTCTGTTTTCATTTTGCATTGCTTGAAAGAGATAAAAAACGAATTAGCAAGTAGAGTGGTCAACACGTGTCAATCTTACTGTATGGTTGCAATGCTAAGAAATTCCATTCAGCCCATGGGTTGGAGAAATGAACTGCTCAGTGATAAATTGTTTAATGGATGTTCAAAGGCTGTGGAGCTCAAGCAGGTTTTCTGAATATGTGCATGTAAATTGACGAGTCTTTCATGTTCACAAATGCATTGAAAATCTCTCTGCCGCCAATGAGTACGCTTTAAATACAAGCCATTTGTAGTTTGCAGAAAATCCAAAGCATAAATACACAAGAACACAGAAAAAAAACACTGAATAAACCAACACAATATTTAAAGTGATAGTTCACCCAAAAATGAAAATTCAGTCTTCATTTACTCACCCAAACCTGTATGACCTTTTCTTCCATAGAACACAAATGATGATAGCTTGACGAATGTCGTTAACTGGCACCCATTCACTTGAACTGGGTTTGTGTCCCTACAATAGATGTGAATGGGTGCCGACACTGTTTGGTTACCAACTTTATTCAAAAATATCTTCTTTTGTGTTCGACGAAAGTTCAAAAGTAAGTAAGTACATTTTTTGGGTAAACTATCCCTTTAATTATAGACACAACTAAAAAAGTTTTAATACTTACAAACACAACTCAAAAAAAGCAAGCATATATACACACTATAAAAACAGAAAATAACTCCTCTCAAGCAGGTGATCCACTTATGTCTTTCTAGCTAGCGTTAAATTACTTGCAATGTCTGAATTTGAGTGGAGGACATTTATATTCCAGACAACTCGGTCTTTGAAAATCACCTGCAAGTTATTGAGGTCTGTGTTCAGACAATTTTTTCCTGATTGAATTTCTGACATTCTCTTCCATAACCTCACAGTTGAAGGTATGAAGTTCCTAAGGCCTTCACTTGTAATATGTTTCACGTTATCCAAAGGCTTAAAAGAAATTTCCACTATTGCGGTGAGAACAGTAACATTTCCTGATTCCTGAAAACGATGTTCACAGAGTCTATATGCCCAATGCATAACAAATAGATATAAAACATGAACAAAAAGCATGAGACATAAGCATAATCTCTTCATTTCATTCCTACTGCTGTCTTATCTCTAGGAGATATTGAAAAGATCTAATTTGTGATTTTTCTCTTCTATGAAATGCATTAGCAGCAATTAAATGAGGCTAAAACATTATTCTTTGAAAATGAGAAAAAAAACGTGCAAGATTTATAAAGTATTTAGCAATCAATCACTATAATCACCGTGTTAAGATGTTTTGTTCTGTGATGCTGTGTTGTTCATCATTTCTTCACCGCACAATCTCTTGGGAAGGTATGAAAATAGCAGTGTGACACATCAACACAGCTTGAATGCAGAGTTTTGGCATATGTTGGAAGACTATCTGCCTTCGCTGAAAAGAAGTCTGTCGTCCAAAAAGTAGCAACGGATGACTCTAATGCTTTGCCTGGATCCTGCATTTACAGTACAGACATCAGCCCATGCAAATATGCCTAGGGAACATTACATAAGCTGAGCTTCAGTGACGCGCAAAAGCATAAGATTTAAGGATAAAATTGGAGATTAAAGGAACACGTTGCTGGAGACAACGTCGAGGACACACGGATGCCGAGCCCATAATGTATGTATAAAGAGAGGACAGGGCAGAGAATTTAAAGGACGTCTCAAACATATCACAAAATGTACCCTACAGTATCCGGGGCAAGATGACAACAATAAGTGATTCAATTAAACATTAACACGGAATTCCCATGCGACGGTTTGCATTAAAATAGTTCAATATGTTCTTCACCATTTCCAATCATATTATATAACATGACTTCAGGCGTCAAAAGCAATTTACAATACATGGAAATGCATATTTAGAAGCGTCAGTCTGTGCAGCGTGCGATTCAAATCAGGTGTTGGGTGATATGAAAGTGTCAAGATTTGTGATGTTGCTAAAGTTCGGTCTTTAATGGAAAACGGAATGTCTGGCCCCATTCGCTTCACACATTTTGCCATACTGCTTGACATTTGGGCTGTGAGGTAGTCAAAATATTTAATATCTTCTCTGGCCTTTTAATCAGTGTTAGCTTAAATGGATTTGGATGCTATAATATGCCATTCGGAGGCAGACGCAAAACATTCTCCGCATATAGAGCCAAAGCGAGCAAATTCAAGTTTGTGTTTTTTTTTACAAGTCTGCGCCTGTTTAATATCTCAAGAACACCTCCATGTTGGAAGTTATACAAGTGGATTTCACATTAACTCGGTTTTGCGCGGAAAAACCGAGATTTGCGACAAACTGAAATCTGTTGTGGGTGAGATACGCTGCGTGCGTCTCCGTGTCATTCATCACTGAGATTTGCGCTCTATTGTAAGCTATTGGCAGGCGTTGGCAGCCTGCCTAATAGCACAAGAGAAGCTGGCTCTGATATATATCCACACAGCTAACTTCTGGTATCTAACAAACCACTGCATCTGTCCTCACTGAGGGATGATCCAGTTCATTATAAAACTGCATTAGCAGAAAGCATCCAGGGAGGAAAACAAAGCATTAGCCACAACTGCAACCACAATTCTTCACATTAATTAAGTACATATACTGCAGCGATAGCGGAGCCGGGGGGATAAGTTGTTTCATCCAACATCAAAATATTTTAAAGCAGGAGAAAAGTGAACGCATCAGCGAATCGTTTCGGCACCATATGAACGCAACACTTACAAAATGACTGAAATGTCACCTGACTGATAAACCTCTATTGAACGCCGTGTTAAAAAATTCTAAAACAAAAATTCCTCTTAACATTTCAAACCTGTATGACTTCTGCAAAACACAAAAGATGATATTCAGAAGAATGTTGGTAACCATAAACCGTTGGCCCCCAATTTACTTTTATTGTATGTACACAAAACCAATGCAAGTCAATGGTGACCAACAGTTTTCGTTTACCAACATTCCTCAAATTAACTTCCTGATGAAAGAAAAGTCATAGATGTTTGAAATGAATAGAGGAGGATTAAATGACATGATGATGTTTTTGGGTAATAAACTTTAATAATAAATCGACACTACTCAATAACAGTCAATAAAAAAACGGTATTCAATTTTAGTGCTCCAATGAAAAGAGAGCGCAAGATATTCAGAGCGTATTATGTGATCATGACAATTAATTAGACCCATATTCATTGCTACTAAGATTCAATTACATTGGTCTTTTAAGGAGTTTCCATTCTAGACATGATATGCCAGGATTGGCTCATGCAAAATAGAAAAGTGGAAACCACGAAGCCCTACAATCCTTGTAATTTACAGGCTTCATAACAAAAGAGTGTAACTGTAAATCATTGGTGAGCTTCTAAGCTCTCACCAGATGGGAGGGTCTGAAAATAGCAATGTTGGCATGAAAAATAGATGCTCTGGGGCTTGCTGTTTGACAAATTTGCCAGTTGCGGTTTGATCACGAACGCAAATTAAAATGACAAGGCAGAGTTTGTTTCAGAATACCTGTGAAGGCCGTACCTCATAAATCGGTGAACACATGCAAACACGGTTCTCCTCCTGGTCTTGATCATTGTTTTATACACAGATTTGACACGATATTCGAAATAGATCGCTGTTAAATGCGATGGCATAACTTAAAGGAATAGTTCCCCAAAAATTAAAATTCTATCAATATTTACTCACCCTTTTGACATTCTCATCAAACCTGTTTGGCTTTCATTCTTCTGCAGAACACAAGGAAGATATTTTGAAAAATGTTGGTAACAGAAAATCGTTGGTCCCCGGTGACTTGCATTGGTTTTGCATCCATACAGCAGAAGTCAACGAGGACCAACGGACGATTCTGTTACCAACATTCTTCGAAATATATTGTTTTGTGTTCTGCTGAAGAAAGAAAGTCGTACAGGTTTAAAATGACAAAAGGGTGAGTAAATGATGACAGAAGTGTTATTTTTGGGTTCCCTTTATTCTGTCAAGGATACAAGGAACGGGTATGATCTTGCCAATGTTCAAAACGGAATATACATACTGCATACTATTTTAAACCGTGCATAATTGATCCAAGTAGCAGTATGCTTCATTCGTGTGTTGCTTGTTAATGAAAAAAAAGAAAATTCTGTCATGAAATACTCGCCCTCTAGTTGTTCCAAACATGTATAAATGTATTTGTTCGATCAAGCCATACTTGATGTGGTTTATAAAAATTCTAGTTGAGTTAATGTTGGATGTATGTATGTCTTTAACAGGCTATGGCGGAGGATTCAATGAGAGGGAAGACTTGGAATACAAAGAGTGAGAGGAATCTGAAGTCAGAGGCAATTGGGCTAAATCAAAAATGTGCATGTATACTAATCCTGTTTATTATTTCTTCAAATCAGCATGGCCGTCAATTGACTCATTGAGTTCACCGATCTTAGTGTTGTGTGAGTCCCTTGTGGAAATACAAAACTGGAACATGTCAAAACTAATTGATTTGTCACATATTACAAAGAGCTTTTGAATGAAGGGATGATTTATATTGGCTTGCACCTTCATCCCTCCAAACAAGTATAACATGTTATTTTAATTAAAAGATCAATTAATAATCCACCTCTTCAGCCAGAGTCTAAAATGAGTTCTCTCCACAATTAAGAAATGGACTCATCAGTCCATGACTTATCAGCTTACAAACAGAGCGACCGCTCCAATTGCTGTCTCTACCTCATTGTCCAATTCTGTTCGCCAGCTCTGGGTTTAGCAGCCAAGATTTATTAATTCATTAAGTTTTCCATTTAAAATTCAAGAATAACATCATGTTCTTTCTCGAACACATCCAATCCTTATAAATAACACTCATGCTCATAGGCTTTGTGTGTCCCACAGAGAATACGCACTGTGGGGGGAAAGTATTCCGTTGAATGAAACCATTAACCACGGTGTCACAAATCTATGTAAATAGACAAATTGGCTTTTAGCAAGTCAAACTGAAGAATAGGGGCCATACTGTAAAGCGCAATGAAGACGGACAGTCAATACAATCGGCTTACTTGTCCATAAGATCTTATAATGTCACCGAGGCACAATTCACAGAGACGTTTATGAAAACGTATAACAGTCTTTTGTTAGCATTTGCGTCAGAGTTAAAAAGTACGCCGTTTTAGGAAATAAACAGTCTTGTTCGGAAACATACATTTACATCATAGAAAATGAGGAACAAAGCAGTGTGTGTGCGCGGAGCATACGAGACCTAAAAAAAAAACTTGAACCCCTTGACTATTACTTTGTGGTTATTGAGAATTATGTCACACATAATGTCTTTAATTGATTTCAAAAGCCTACTGTGAACACAGCCATGGACAAGATTGACTGTTTTTGGCTGGGCTCCTACAAGGTTTCAGCTGTATTACAATTACACTAAATGCCATCCAAAGACCTCCCCCACATCCTTCTTGTCCAATTTTGCAGACATAAGCGCTCTTTCATTTCATGACAACATCCAGGAATTTTCTCAAATCTACATTGCTGTCTTCCCTGACTGGGAAAACGGCCACGATTTCAAAGTCACTTCGTGAACTTCGTCCAGCAACGGTGCATTTTTTCCTCCGGTAAATCTCAATGAAATCGACCCTTGTTAAGCATATGCCTGGTTGGCTGCGGTGAAGCCCGCTGTACAACCCCTGAGCTTTTGTTTCCGAGCTTCAAATCTATCTGTCTATGCCGGGAGTAAAATGTCAAGCCAATAAAAGACGTGTGTATAATCATAAACAAATAAAGTCACCTCAATGACCAATAATAAGCCCTGTAAATGGGAAGAGTGGTTATGATGTGTAAAGCGAATGGGGAAATTGTATTATGTTGTCAGCAAATTCAAATAGAACTGACATTTTATAAACTGTATGTGAAGCAGGTTTAAATAAAAACCGGGAGGCTTGTAATCGCCGACAGACACATTTCATTGGTGTTTTGACACTCCATTTGTAAATGAAACAATGACTTATCGATATAAATGCCAACTGTCAGCTTTAATTTGAGGCTATATATATATATCTCTAAACCCTGAAGCTTGTAGAAATTACAGCACTTATTAAACATAAGCTGTCCATTTAGAAGACAAAAAGTAACTGAGCAAATCGATAAACTTAATGAGGTCATCTTTTTCCAAACTAAGTCGCAAATCCTCTGCATTCAATGCAAACTGCCTGAAATCTGTAGCCTATGGATACCTGGTGATGTCACAGCCAGATTTTGTTTGTTTTGGGCAGGTAAAAACGGCACAATCAATTGTCTTCGGCAGGCGAAAAGCATGCATCAATTATATCGACCGAGTAAGTGACTTACTCGATAGGATTCAGGTCGGGTCACCGACTCGGTCGGTAAACAGCATTCTGCTGTTTGGCCCCGAAAGCTTCTCTGTTGCATTAGCAGCCTTCATCTTCATTTCAATTCACATAACATTCAGAAGTCACATTGCTAACGTCAAGAGATCTTAAATTAGCAACCCATGCCTTGGGACGTAACACATATATGCATTGGATCACAAACACTTTTCACAGACACTTTTCTTTTCCGTTTCAAACTGGTTAAACATACCCTCTTTGTCTCTGATCAGTTTGTCCTGATGCCTAATGACAACGCGGTTAATAGAAACTGACAATTCTTTGGTTCTCGTGTTGAGAAACCTCAGCAGTAGACTTGAAATGCAAACGGTCTTTCTGATGAAGAACTCGAATGCACACGTTTGCCAGAAAACACCTGAAAAGCCAATTTAAAATGGAACCAGAGCATGAAAAAGGGCTGTAATTGCATAATAGTTCAGTTTGTGTGAATAGCCTCAAATTAAAGCTGAAGTTTAAGCTGCACTGTAACCCCTCAGTCAATGACTATGTTTACACAGACAGCAATATTGGACTGCCTGCCCTATTAGGACAAAAACCTGAAGAGGAAACGGCCACGTAAACAGCTTTTTGAATAATTACAATAATATGAGCCATGGAAAATTACTGTTTAGTCTCACTGCAAAAAACAATCTGTATATAGACCTTAATTTTACCCTGATAGCGCATATAAGTACATTAACTTGCCAGGCTCGAGATAACGAAGCCATAAAGGATGAATATACATTAGAAATTGCTGTCATGCTTCTACAAACCTTAAATAAACATTTTACATACAGTGCAAAACCAAACCCCTCTCAGACTGTAAATTCCTTTAGAAAACACCCGGGGGGTTTCAAGGAAGCTAAGGAAGGTGTCTTTATCATAATTTGCAAAACAAAGTGGTTGTTCCCGGACATATTAGCTCGAAATATGTCTTGACAATCTGGCATATGACATAAAGGCATCGCAATGTTGCTCGAAAGCCCCACCAGTATTGTTGTGCATAAACATTCTAACATCTGCAGAGCGACATGACATCACCTCATCCGTCATATTTGTTTATTTATTTCCTCGTCTTTAGTGGCAGCACTTGAATGGCGCTTATATGAAAGTGGAACTTAAAATTAAACATCTGGTGCGAATTCCAGCAGGAAAATAAAGCAAAACCGGGCACACAGTCACATCACAAAAGACAAATAGTGTTTCATTTACTCTCAAATCAGAACAGTCACAGTCAATTTGAAATGCAAATGCTGTTGTAGAACATATGATAACAAGTCATGGCAAGATCCTAGAGTTGTATGCGGAAGGTTGTCTTAGTTGATATGTGTGAAATAAACCGTTGAGATTGGGTAATGTTTGCAAGTGGCCGGATATAAAGGAATAGTTTACTCAAAATCAAAGCTCATGCTCATAAATCCAGCATGTATCTTGTCATTTTTACGTGGATATACGGTATTTGCTGTTAAAAAGGTACACCAATTACATTTATATACAGTAGTATATTGCTGCTGTCCGTCCGAAACCTTGTATCTCCATATTTCATATGGAAAATTCGATTTCGACGGCTAGCTGTGGATTATCCCGCTTATACCATGGTCATTTGCCAAGTTAAAGCTTGTATTGATGTTTACAGTGTAATTTTAGATCAAACAGGTGAATTGACGTGCGTTAAAGGGTTTTAATGCACACCCTCCAGCCAATCAGAACAATCTAGTATTCAAACAGACCATGGTATAAGTAAGGGATAATCCACAGCTAGCCGTGCGTTAAAGGTTTTTAATGCAGGACGTGGAGGCCAAGAACCGCCCGACGTGAACGGGAGGGTGGTTGCCTCCGCAAACTGACTGCTACCCGTGCGTTAAAGGGTTTTAATGCACACCTTCCAGCCAATCAGAATTGAGTATTCAAACAGACTATGGTATAAATAATACTATAGACCACTTCGATAGACGTAAACAAAGTTGGTCCAGAAGCACTTCATGTTTCAGTTTTTTACCACTGTACAAACAAACAGAACAAACAGAACGTTATTAACAAAAACAAAATGTTAAACAAATATCTTTGATTTAATTATATATGTAGGATTAAAAAAATTTGAAAAATGGAACCATAAGTCCTTCTGAACCAGTGTTAACATTTTGCAATGATGTCTATACTAATAATATAATATAATAAGTGGTCTTATACTAATAGTATAGAATTATAACGTGTATTTATATATTTCTAAGGACCATAGCTATAATCTAACTGCTTGATTTCAACTCTACATACAAATTTTGTCATCAATTACTCCAATACGAATGGCATTAGGACGAGTATGAATGAAGACTAATTAACTATTTCTTGCAAAACACAACAACAGCACAACTAGAAATATAATATTTCTGAATGAATAGACCTGCCATTTGAAGGCTACGAATTGGAGGTCATTTAAAGAATATTTCAACACAATTGCAGTTAGCCGAAAGATCTACATGACCTTCGCAGAATGCTGACAGTAGATTATCTGAAGACTCACAAGGGAACAAGCATCAACAAAAGCAGTAAAATGATTCAAAGTCACCGGTCACACATAGGTCTTCTTGGCTCTTTAGTATTGTAAACATACCCAGGTCTCATTTGATTTAAACACAAAGATGTTATTCATCACTTTCTTATATCTAACTGCATGCAGCAGCAAAACGTATCGCTGTAACATTCAGCTGAATGAAGTCCGGGTATCTTTAACAAAGTTAAGACTAACAAATACATGCATTAAATGCATTAAAATGCATTCGTTTTCACCTAATGAATTGGCTTATTTCAATTAGTGGTCATAATCTGCAATTAACCTGAAGGTCAGTTCAGCACTTACCTAAAAGCTGTAATTATTTTCAAACCGGATTATTTTAGCGTGTATTTAATTACACTGATTACCCTTGAAATGCCAGAGCCAAGTCACACTATCTGCAGTCTAATAAAACTCGCAACACAAAGAAAGGTCTCACCACTGTCACATTATAAATAGTCCCACACACGAATATTTTATCTCAAATTAATGTTTTGTGCATAGCACAGTACCGCTTGAAACATATTGGCAAACGTGAAATTACACACTTTACGGAACCACGAGTTCTACCGTCCAACGTATTACAGTGATATCATGTAATACAGTATGGCGTATTATGCCATGAGGCGGATACTGTCAAAACAGTGGAACTCAATGCTCCACAGAGAAGATTTTTACTGAAGAGGGGCTGAATAAAATCCTATTAGCTCTGCACATTTCCCATCGAGGATTTCTTTGAGCAAGGGAACTGGCGCTGGCCTCTTCGCACTTTTATTTTGGGACGTGATGGTGAGAGAACACTTCTCTAATTCCAGCATTGGCACTTCAATTCTAGCTAATTTTTCAGAGCTGGAAGCCCATAGCTGTAGTGGGTGAAAGTGCTGTGATTGATATACAGGGGATATGGCACGGATGATCCCTTTTCTGCAGTAAGAATTTCACAGGCCGCAAGAGCTAGCTGTCACTGTAAATCATGCACTGCCACATATGTGCACCTCACAAGATGAAAAAAATGCGACATGATGTTTCTGCGACCACTATCATCGGTTTGGTTGGTGATATCGGGGCTGTGAAAAAAAATTGAAACAAAATAACCTTAAATTATTCAGAACTATAAAATAATATCACCATATATTTTTTCTGTTGCAAAATATGGAAATACACGTAAAGACGGACTTTTATTGCCACAAGCCTTGGAGAGATTTATTTTTATTTGTCAAGAAATCAGCACAAACTTATTTAAAAATCAGCATAAAGTAGTGACTAAAAACATTTTTTTTAGGTTATTTCAAATCAACATAAGGTCAAAATAGACAAACCCAATCTTTGAGTTAAATTAACTGAGAAAATGTTTCTATTTGATCAAATATTTGCTCAAATAACCTAGCATATTAGGTTAAAACAACCCAACATAAGTTAATTTCTTCCATTTTTGACCCATCATTTAACCCATTTGACCCATAATTTAACCAAAATAATCCAAAAGTGATTTCCAGCTATGCAAAACTGCTCCTTATTCAAAATAAAAACATGCCGTGTAGTTGTGATTGAAGAATAAAGTGTAGCTCAGCTTGAGAAGAACTCAAAGGGATAGTTTACCCAAAGATCATAATTCTGTCATGATTTACTCACCATCAGGTTGTTTCTGACCTGTATACATTTCTTTGTTCTGTGGAACGAGAAAGATATTTGGAAGAGTGTTAGCAATTTTTAGTTCTGGGACATTTTTCACTACCATAACTCATTTTGTGTTCAAAGGAATTTCAAACAGTAGAGCGAACATGTAACCTTTAAATTTTTCCTATTAGTCAATGATGAAAATTGCTAACACTCTTCCAAATATATTCGTGTGTTCACCAGAACAAAGACATTTACTGTACATAGGAACAACTTGAGGGTGAGTGAATATGCATGAGTAAAAACATGTCATATTGAGGCAAGACCCATAAGAATGTTTGCTAAAGTCAAAAACAAAAAGTCAAAAAAAAATTATAACTGATAAAACTGTAGCCAGTGTTGACTTAATTTGTACTTTTTTGAGTGTTTTTCTATGCATTTTTATATATTAGAATAAAATTAATTCTACTATGCTGTAGTTTGTCATTGACAAATACTTCTGTCTAATAAATACCGTATAGGTTTTGCGTTTTGTCCATTTTGTACCATGCACCTCATAACCTGAGGGGAAAATGAAAACAAATATAGTGTTAATATGCCATCTGGACATCACTTTTGGCAACTACTGTATATGTTTCTTTTATTTTAACTTTAATGTATGTTTAACCTTCAAAGGCGGGTTTCCCGGACAGGAATTAGGTTAGTCTATGTTTTTGTTAAAAAAGGACATTTGGGTAGTTTTTACAAACATGCTTTACGAATAAACATTACTTGTGCGCATTTTGAGACAAAAAAAATTCCACTGATGTATTTTAAGATATGTTAGCGCAAGACCTTTCATTTGTTTTAGTCTAGGACTAATGAGAAATTTTTCTAAAATTACAGTTGGTCGGATTTTATTTAAGCCATAATAACTAAAAAAATACAGCTTGTTAAGATAACATCTCATTTTGGAACCAAACTCTTCATATTAAGTTATGGTCTTAGGTAAAGGTGGTTTTGTTAATAATGCCAATAAGTGATAATATAATAATCAATTTATTGTCAATAATATATTTATATTATTAATAATAATAATATATGTAAAAAATATATAAAATTAAAATGGTAGATAAAAGCATTTGAGTGCTTTATCTTCCACTGAACATTTTGCCATTTTAAAAACTAATGTTGTGGGACGGATTTGCACAATAGTGTAAAAACAGTGCCCGTGAAATGAATAAATTGCTCTTTGAACAGCAAACTCAGCGCTGGACTGTTCCTCTATCTTCCCAGCTTCAGTTCTCATTAGAGAGTGTCAATACAATCGACGGGGAGGAGATGTGATATGACTTATGACTTCATCCCTGTCATGGAACCAGCCCAACTGAAATCTTGACATTTCCAAGTGGTTATCTGCCCATTAGTCTGTGTTTTTGCGATAGTAAAGGGAGACGGCGTTTGATGGTCTGAACGCCACATTTATTCCAGCTTGCGAGTCGGGTATCTGATTTATGTGCTCCCGCTGTGGTGTGATTCAGCATATGGTATATACGCAGACAACGAGATTAATGATCCCGGTGACCGCAGATGAGACAAAACGACTTATAAGATAAAAGAAAAGGAAGAGAAATTGTCAAGTGTTCTTTCACTGTATTTGGTGGGGGGCAGATCCTTACCAAGAGCATGATGGGTAAAGTCAGTATAATTCATTAATGCTTGGAGTGCTCATTACTGTCTTTTCGCACTTTGAGAGAGTCATTACCTGCATAATAGAAGACTCCATATAGCACGAGACCATTCCTCAGTGAAAATGTATCATTCCATTCCAGAAAAAAAAGGGAATTCTCTCGTTAAAAATTAAGAAACTCCAGTACCATGAATCCTTTTCTCATTTTAACCCTGGCGCTGCCTTGGAGATACAAAAGAAAGACTGTGGCGAAGGCTGCTCCTGCGTCCTTGAGAAGCAGCGTCACATGTTAGTTCATGAGAACTTTATCAATTGATAATCGGCTCTTTGTACTGAAAGGCGGGACTCGCTACAGCGGCCATATTGAGCGTTGCATTTACACTCTACATTCCATTCTGAAGGGCTCATCCCTATGTCCTAAGCCATTCGAAGGGTTTACCCTCCAGTGTGAGAGCTTTGAAGGGTGTATGGGACCAAACAACTGTTTCTTGAATTGCCCTTCTGCGTCATCACCCTGTGCCCATAAGGAATGTGGGCAAAGAATCATATGGGCGCGAAGTCTCCATCAGTTGTACCCTTCCAAATCCTTCATTCTGAAGGGCCCTTCGAAGTGACTAGTTATGAGAATTACCCTTCAATATGGCAGCCATGATTGTTTTCGTTCCAATGTGCCCTTTAGGGGGGGATATATCCCTGTTTGCTTCCCCATTCGTTGTAATGGCAATGGCGATAATATCTTATTAATATTTATTATCTTTGGTATTTTGTGCACAGTTCACATACTATGAAATAAAGTGCAACCGAAATGTTGATTATTACACGATTAAACGCATCAGAACCCAAAATAATTTTAATAATGCCGTGTGTCGTTTCTCGTCGCGTCCGGTGTAGACAGTGTAAATAAACACTTCCTCCAATCTCATCGAACAATCCATGTTCCATGGCGTGCCGGTATTTAGTATAATAGCACTGTGACCATTCTGCATTTAATGTATTTCTATGCTTGGCATAATACCTAGTCAAGTCACTAACTTCTTGTTTATAGTACTGTTGTTTAAAAGCAATATCACACATACAGCCACATATTCAGACTGCGGACTACTTTGTACACCACTGTAGGTTTTGGAACAGAAATTGAATATCCAGTGAAGGAGAGAAAACAGACTTATTGAACATGTGCATGCCATGCCATTTCATCCAACTCTGAACAAATAGAAATAAACATGTAAGTATATGGTACTCACAGTTGACTGTGACTTTCACGGTCTTCGTGTCGGGAGAAGAAATGTCGTTTTCGGCACCGCACTCATAGTCTCCTGCTTGATCCCGAGTGATGTTTGTGATATTTAAATACTCTCCACTTTCATACTTCCTGGCTGTGAATGTGACAAAAAACATACAAATCTTAGATTTTTTCCCACAACCCTCTACTAATTGATGACAAAATGCTTCAAAGTATGAATGCTAATTGTGCCTCTTGAAAACAATTCTCAAAGACAAAAAAAAAGGTTATTAAGGCATGTAATTGCTTTGTTGACTAGACATCCAGTGGGAAGCATATCCCCTGTGAGCTTATTCAAACCGAGAGGAATATTATTGCTGTCAAATAGCGCGAGGAAATCGGGACGGTGCCGATATAACAAATATGACTTGAGGTACTTGAGTAATGAGAAGCAATATAACACAGCATGAAACTGCCACGCTTCCATTAGACAAAAAAACTTCCCCGGGTTTTCCAGACCAGGATTCATCCTTATTGTAATATTCTTCAGTGAAATCTATTTATATCACACTTTTTACAGGGAGGTAAATCTGTCTCATGGCGCAGAGAGGTAAATCCTGCACTGACATACGAATAAGGAGCCTCTGACTCAGCAGAAACCCCACAGAATGCAAAAAGTCAAGAGTGCAAGGAAAAAGAGAATGGAGAGGTTCTGGGAGGCCAAAAGACTGGTTGTGCAGGGAAGAACAATAACATTTATTTCTGCTGACCCAGAAATCAGATTTTCAGACATTCTCTTCGGCACAGACAAAAGTATACTGTAATAAATAGCTATTTTTGCCAAAACTTCAAACTCAATTTAACACAATGCTCCTTTATAGTATATATTAATCATTATTTGTAATCATTTTTAAGCTACTCAAACTAATACTCCCATCAGTGAATCAGAGTCCCTGTTGTGGTTTGACCCAATGCTTTAATAGGATAATTCTGTCACGATTTGCTCACTCTCGTGTTGTTCCATGTCTGTATACATTTTTTGAATTAATTTATAATAATTTGAATAAATTAATTGAACGTAGAGAAAGATATTTGGACTACTACCAAACATTTCTTGGACCCCATTGACTCCCTAATAGGAAATATTACAATGCATTTACACTCTAACCACTGATCTAATGGAAAGTTTAGACTACAATGGTAGCCAAAAGTGCCCCGGAACTTTTATGGTCATTTTTCCTACTATGGTAGTCAATGGGGTCCAAGAACTGTTTGGTTAGTAGCATTCTTCCAAATATCGTTCTCCGTATTCATCAGAACAAAGAAGTTTATACAGATTTGGAACAAATCGAATGTGAGTAAATTATGACAGGTTTATTTATTATTTGGGTGAACTATACCTTCAAGGCATTCTAGGAATATACATTAAAATTCACTGGTCTGTATATAACCTGTAAACTACTTTAGTGGTCTCTATACATACCTATACATATGTGTCTACAGTATATACTGTATAATAGACAAAAAAGAATGATACATACAGTACATAGTACATACTGTAAAGAACTGCAAAATCTACAAGGAAACTAGGCGGAAAAACAAGCTCTCCAAGCCCAAATTCTTATATCCCTACGTCATTTGCATACCTATTTGTGTTTTGCATGAAACAATTACATCTTTATAGTAGGTAACAAATTCAACAATTGAACGAAAATAGTTTGCTTTGGGGTTATCAGGGACCTAACTTAGATGTTTATTTGAGCCGACAAGGTGTTATTTTGTCTCCAGTACTTTACAAATGAATAGAAGCAACGACTGTAAAGTAGGATAAATTATATCAAATGTATTCATGCAAACCACCAACACTGGGCCGTACAAGAATGAAAGGGGAAGCAGGACATCAGAGGAAAGCATGTAGACATCATAATGTGAGACAGTTAACCCATAACAAGGCTAAAGAAATGGACTGTTTCTTTCAACATCAAAACTTGCATGCATGACATACATGTTTTTAAATCAAGTGGCATTTATTTTAAAGAAAATTATCATACATGTATAGATTTCAAAATTTTAAATTATTCAAAAAATATTTTAAAGGGATAGTTCACCCAAAAATGAAAATTGCCTTTAATCTCCAGTTGTTTGGTCGAACACAGAGAAGGATATTTGGAAGAATGCTTGCAAACAGTTCTTGGACAACATTGACTACCATAGTAGGACAATTTACAACATTCTTCAAAATATCTTCTTTTGTGGTCAACAGAACAAAAAAATAATAAAGTAATTTTTCCTATTATGGTAGTCAATGGGGTGTAAGGACTGTTTGGTTTCAAGCATTTTTCCATATCTTTCACTCTGTTCATCAGAATGTAGAACAACTGGAAGGTGAGAAAATGATGTTGGGCGGAGATGATTTGATTTCTGTTATCTTAAAAATACTTTCGAGGACCCAGTTCTCCCACTGACATATGCTTTTTTCTGTAAATGGAAATTTGAAGTCGGATTTGGAGCAGCATGAGGAGAATAAAGGATGATGAATTTTCTCTTTTGAATAACCCGTCCCTTTAAATGACTTTGTTACCAGTTTGAACTTAAAGAGAACTGACATTATTTATCCACTAAAAGCCTTGAGAGCAGTTGGTTGGAATTAATTGCAAAAACATCTAAGAAAAGATCTCAAAGTTATGTCTAAGAAACGGTCTACAGCATTTGTTTGCATTTTAGGCGATTGAATGCAACAAAATACATGCATTTTTAATGTGGCTTAAATGTCCTAATACTTTCACGGGCAAAGTAATACATTAAAAATCGTTTTAAGGGCTCAATGGCAATTATCGTATTAATAAACATTAGCTACAACCTGCCATATTTCTTTCTCCAACTAAGAACCAGAGGGATCTTTCTCAGTGATTAACTTCCTCCATAACTCCCTTAGCTCTGTGATTTATTTTCTTTTCCCCTAACAGAGACCTTCTAGTGAACCATAACTTTTCCAACTAATTTAACCAAAAGAGGAAATTGCCATGTTTTAGTGACATTTAACAAAGAATGGAACCCTTTGTTAAATCTCTATATGCCAACCAAAAGCACTTTTTAGCTACCTGCCAACATGTTTAAAAGAAACACAGTAAAGTGAAATGAAGCTTTAGGGACAGCGATTATCCACCGAAAGCGTATTCAAATGTAAACTCGCTCCTTATCGTTGCATAATCTTAACTGCTTCCTAAATTATATGAAGGTGCGCATGTTGGGAGTTATTTGAAAAGCTCAAGTGAGACGCGTCGTGGCCTCTGGGAAATGTCACTCAAGCAAATTAGGCAAATCATAGCGAGGTTAATCTACGATTCCACATTGACTCCGTGTTAAGTGCAGCCACAGTAAGCACTTTCCTACATTGTGCGGAGAGCACAAAGTACATTTCCTTCAGGTCTGCTCGCAGCTGATATGATGAGCGGTGGTGAAGAATACATTATGGGTTGAGTTCTCAGAACATCTCGCCTCTAAACCGTGAGACAATACTGCGGCAGTCCAAGTGTTGCATTATGCGAGGCTTCCCCGAGGCATTCATTGAGTTGTCAGCAATGAACCATCAACCATCATTCAATCACACACACACATGCACACCAAACACACACACACACACACCTGACCCGACTACATTTTCCTATTCCCGGTATCTCACCTTAACCCTGATAGCCTCCTTATTGTCCCCGAGTGCCACAAAACAATTGCTGAAAATATCCGTCCAAGCACTTTTAAAAAAGCCGGTCACTGAATTGAAACCGTTTGGCACGAATTGTCTGTGTGAAGCATAGAAGCTATTGTTCAGGAAACAATAAAACAGAATTTGGGGAAGTAGGGACTCGAACAAAGCATTGACAAAGGACAAATGAGCGCTTCAGTGTAGCGTTATCATATGTGAAAAAAATCAAATCTGAAGTGTGAACTTGTCAGCCGTTCGAAAGGTCAGAGTTGTATATATCCCCAGGCCTTAAATCACAATGAAAAAAGCTTATGAAAGCATGTTGGGATCAAACATGCTGGGCCAGACTGTACAGAGAGCGTGCGGCCTCCCTATACCCTCAATAAATCCCACAATATACATTACGGCCCAGCATTACAAATTGCGTCTATAAAGCAATTTCCCCCCAGCTTGAGAAGTATAACAACAGAAAGTGCAATTTAAAGGTTATAGATGAGGAAGCTAGTATTTAGCTAAATATTTTAATAAACTATTTAAATAAATACAGTACATGGACTATAGTGCAATTCAAATATTGCTCAGGGGGAAATGCTTTTAAAGCGATGTACAGGTTTCCATCTTATTTAAAAGGTCTTTAAAGGTCTTAAAACCATTATGTGCTTGAAAGGTCTTTGAGAGTAATTATCTTTATAGGTTTAAGTGGATGAAAATGCTACATATATTTTAAGAAGCACACTGAAGTCAAAGGTCTTTCATGACATAGAGAAAAACATACAGTAGGAGATCAACTGCATTGAATATATTTCTCCAATGATAACGGTACCCAACAATTAAACCTGCAATGTGGCGCGGCCAATTTTAAACATCTCTATATGAAGGTATAATTTAAAATGGAACCATTAACAATTCTTTATAATTGATTTTCACTTTTAAATGCCATTTAGGCTATAGTTCAGGGTGCCACAATATACCAGAATATTGACAATAAGTGTGATATTAAAACAGTGACTATAATTGATATTATGTTAATCCTATTATTTCAGCCCAACATAGTACACTCTAAAAACAGTTGTGTTAAAAATAACACATGTTGAGTTCAGTTAAGGACAACTGAACACATCTCCATGCTATTTCTTGGGACAACACGTTTTGTGTTACTTGTGTAACTTGTGTTAGAAATCAACATGATGTGTGTTGAAAGTAACACATAATGTGTTAAATAAATAACAAAAAATAATGTGTTTAAGAGTGATGGTAGACTTCATACTGTGCTTCATACAGTTCAACAACCAAAAAAAGAGAAAAGACAAAATAAACATTAATTAATTAATTACCATAAAGGCCCATACCTGTCAAGTATCCTGTTTAGGCTACCTTGCTATCCCGCTATCATACCGTTTAAATATTTCCCCGTATTTCTCCCGTATTTTTTATATTTCTATAAAAAAAACACCGGGCGCAAAACAGTTAAGCGGAAACCCCGCCCTGCAGCTAATTTCATTGGTTAGGCTTACAATGACGGGTAGGTTTAGGGATCAGTGTTTGGTGTAGGCAATCAGTACTGTGATTCACATGACCAATAAAATCTTTAGAATCGGCTGCAGGGTTGAGTTTTCCTGCGAAGTAGTTTTGGGGATAAAAAAAGTTGTGTGAAGAACAACAGCAGAATCCCGAGGATGGACGAACATATCCATAAATGTAAATGGCAAAATAAAAATCCTTCCTTTGTGGTGTTTAAAATTGAATTGAGGGATCACTTTGCTTCGTTGAAACTCCTGAAAGATTCCAGTGATAATATTAACTCTCTATGTGAAGATCTATTAAAATATATGTGATTATAATTTGTTAAGCTTCCATGTAACTTTATTTTAAGAATTTTTGAAGACTGAGGACAATATATGACTTTGACAACTTTGACATGCCTTAAGGACTGTAATGCCTTCGCTTAATTTATTTTATATTATTTGTATTTACTTTCTTTATTGTATTTGTTCTACTTAACTGCGTTAACTATGTTCTGCACTTTAGTCTCCCAACGAGAGATTTTGTAAATTGTGTTTTGGAAAGGATTGTTTCATGATAAAATACATTTAAAAAAAAATGAGAGACGGGTGGGGTTATATTGGGCATGTTGGTTATAAAATTTCCCTTATTTGTCAACTTAAAAACACTGTTTTTACAGTCAGTGTTATTTTCCATTTCCTGAAAAACAGTAAATCTGTATTGGAAGTATCGGCCATTTGATTGTGCTAAAATATGCCACATCCCATGTTTAAAGAAAACAAACCAAACCTTGAAGAGACATGTAGAAAATATTTAATTTGCCAACTACTGTGAAAATATGAAATTATATTTAGAATCCATAATTCTGTAACTATGAATTCGTGTGAATTAGTATTTTTCCAAAAATTTACCATTTGCCCCACGAAATAAATGGTAATTAAAGATGTGATTAAAATGACATTTGTTTATGACATTTCAACTTCCCCCATGAATAAATTAGTAGACAAATTATGTGTGAAAAGTGTTAAGTGAGTTAACTGCTCCCTAGAAAAATTTCACTAGCCCAAAGAAAAAGCACAATTTAGAACAATGTCTGAAGCCTGAGTTTCATATCCGGTTGGCTCAAGCGCCTGTAAGCTGTCCGACAGGTAATTTTATAGCCTCATACATCCACCCTTTGGGTTTCATTTTATTCTGGTCTATAACTGCTTTTCCGTCAGCAAGTTTTTTCGTGAGGCCTTTATTTAGTTGACCATATCAGTGAGACTACTTAAATATTGTGCACTTATTTTCACATTGTACACATTGTCTTGAAAACTGTACATCGGTGTCTGGAGCGGCATAAGTAAATGTTTCCATTTTTCCATCGGCACTCACTCATAGTCAAACTGAGTTGAAGTCACTTCTGGGCCAGACCGAATCTGATGTTCAAAACAAAGTGAAAGTTCGCCAGATGTAGGATGGTTGTCTGAGAACCTGGCTTTTGGTAATAACCAATGTACTTTTCCTCTGGTTACTAAGACTATATATATTTTGAAGAGTCTTAAGAATTTGGTAGTGGTTTTATGAGTCACCAGAGCTGTTTGATCAGAATCTCTAAAAGCAATTACACTGTAGAAATACACTAGAGAATGAAATAAATATGGCAGCCTAAAGATAAGTGCAGCTGGCTTCAATAAAAATTCACAAGCACTCAAAAATATTGCTGTGCACCAAGTTCTCAATCCTATTTGAAAAGGTGCCAAAAATTTAGCTTTAACAGCTGAATATAAACTGAAAGGTAAGAATGAGCTTGATCATTCCTCACATGTTGTTTACACTCTCTGCAGCGGAGTCAACTTAAAAGAAATTGTAAAATAACACGTTTGTTTTTAGAAGAACAACAAATTAAAGTGATAAGTGATTAAAAGCCTTTTCATATAGTCAATTTACTATAACATTAATATAATATTTTACACAAAACAACATGGACACACATTCACTCTGCATTTAATAGCTAATACTCCAAAATCGAAATGATCGATTATGCATGGATGGGGATAAAACAATAAAAGTAAATACAGTAAAAAACTAAAAATAGTAACGCTTCCTTATGCTTTACATGTACGGTAATGTATCTAAAGGAACTTACCTGATGGGGTGATGTGTCTCCAAGATATTTTTGGCTCTGGTTTCCCACTGGCTGAGCAGATAAGCGAAACGTTGCTGCCTTCGTTAACCGTGATGTCCGATGAAATGTCATAGATTTTGGGAGGAACTAAAAAACAAAACAAAGATTCAGAAACACAAAGCTGTAAATCCTGTGCGTTCTACTGTATGCCAAATTCCTGGATTCAAACCGTTCAAACAACTAGCTGTAAGCTGCAGTCTTCTGGGTTCAAATGCCATTTTTAAAACATTGTATGCGATGTTAAATGTATTGAATGTTCGTTATTATTTTAGCACCACATTTCGACCAAACTGCAGGATTTTCAGGCTTAGCCCTTTCATGGGTCCAACAAGTTTTATGACAACCAGCCATTCTTAACCTTCCTTAATGTTAGCTGAAAGCAAGCTATCGAATAAATTGGAATTGAGTAAATTAGACCATGCTCGATTTACTAAACTGGCCTTTGGGCACATTCTGAATTTCCAGTTCAACATGTTTTTGACAATTATTGACAACGGGGCTTCAGAGAATCCTCCTGTCAGGATTTCACGAGCCAATGATTCTTAGAAAAGGAAAAATGCATCTCTATAATGCATCATTAATGGAAAATAAACTTGCTCTATAGCACCGTTAAGCATTTTTATCTCGGTTTAACTGAGATCTGTCATTTAAGATTCTGATGGAAAAGATTATAATGCATTCTGGTACAGTTGCCATGTACCCATTGTTGCATGACACTTAATGTCATTGTATTTTTATCACTACAAACAACAACAACAAAAATCTTCCTGCAAATCTGTGCCTCACCTGTCATCACACGCGACTTTCGGGTCTCTCTTCAAACCTCAATTTAAATCATTTGTGGCTTTAAGAATAAATTTCTGACCTCTTGATTTTGCTCTCCTGCTTGAAAAGGCTATAAATTACCAGGAGACTGCAAAATCAGCCATTCCCTTTGTTCATTTTTGAGGTCCGGCACAGATTCGGTGCCAATCTGTTTGAAGTGAAATGCATTTAACTAGACCAGCTTTGATTTTTTTACTTCATTCTCATAATACAACACTCTGCATTTGTTGGCAGAGATGCAAACATTCAGAAGAATGATCTACTTTCAAGACAATGAACTCACTTTTAATTATCTTCTCGTTTGTTTCAACTTCTAATTAATATCCTTAGTTATCATGACACACGATACCCGCAGCATGCATGCATAACTAGCTGCGATACATACGGTAATCATAAATGATGGATATTATAGAGCAAAGAATGCTCGCCGGAAAAAAGTAAATTCGAGAAAAATACATTACAGAATAAACATAAAAGCTCTATGAAGAAATAGTGTGGGAGTTGTGTAGCGCATGTTTGCTAGCTGTGTGGCCTGTATGTATATGTAATAGAAAAAAACACACTTAGCAGTTAAATTTGGCAATCTTTAAAAAAGACCAAAAAGATTCATGATGACTCATCCTGCACTACACAGATTTTTGTCCAATCTAATCCTCTCCAGAATGATAAATGTCCCTCCCCCTAATCCCACCTACCACAAACAAGCACGTAGCACGTAGGTTCGGTGATGATATATAACTAAAGCCTCACAAACTTAGGCTCTTCAGTATGTCCTAACAACCAGTTGAAATAGAAAATTAGGAAATAGTTATTTTAAAGCATAATATATTTGAACATACCAGAATAATCCTTTTATGTTTTTAAAGACTTGAAGTTTCTTTCTAACTAAACAGACACCATACATTATTCTTTGCGCATTCCCCCATTTCACGCTTTGTACGCAAACATCAGCATCATTCACTTCTACTCAGCCTGATGTCCAGTTTAGATCTCTCTTATCACGCTTCCGGAGATCTCTATGAGTAAACGGTTCAATTGAAATTCTGATGTTCCACTGTGGACCTTGTTTGAAAGCTCTCTTCAGACACACACAGTCTCCACTGTAGGTTTACTCGAACCTGGTCCCATTGTTAATAACTGTCCCCAATCACTGATAGTACAAATGGAAAATATGGCATTCGCCTACTGATCATATCTGCCTCCAGCAGGATCAAGACCCTATTAGTTAATGTTGAAGAGTCAGGCGCCGGCTCATAAAATGAGATCTGCAGTCTTTGAGCTCAATATGTTTTAGGGACACAGAACTGATGTAAACATATCATCATAACCTTTTGAGTGAATATGCACCTTTTGATTTGACTTTGAATATTGCGTTTTAAGATACGCCTTTAGTGTTAACCTGCGATTCTTGTGGAGTTGTGTTGAGAGTTGAATTGAAGGAATATCATACTTTGACTTTCATTGCTGATTCTTTTTTCGTACCACCTGTGAATATGGAGTGTATTATCAGGAATATAAGAGTGTTTTCAAGTACTCGCATGAAAAGCTAAGAGGGCCAATACGCCTCAGCATTCCACATAACACGCCACCATAAACAGACAAGAGTGAGTAACATAGTTACATTGAACAAAAAACACCATGTCCTGTTGGTTTCCATGTTAAAGGTAGTAGAACATTATTAGCACCAACCATGTAACTAATACTATTTATTTATGTGTATTAACGAAGTATTTACAGTGGTTGATAATTTTACTCATTAAAACTAGTCATTGACCATCACATTTGAATTTTTTGTAAACATTTTTTCCTGCCTTAAAATAGCTTGAATGTAACTCATCACCCCAGCTTCATTAAGTATACGCAGATAGATGAATATGCAAATTAGCCCCAGCTGACATCAATTAAACTGACAGCTGATCGTTTCAGAGCCTAATCTATGTGGCATCCTTGCATATCTATGGCTGGAACTGCTGATCCACTGTGTCAAATGACTTGATGTGATTGGTTACAGGTTTATGACATCACAAACCTGGGCAGTTTCGAACTGCATTTTTAATGGAAATTTCAGATTTATGGAGAAAATACTAAACACTGGTTTGAAATGATAAATTAGCACATGGTTTGTATTGAAGCATATTAAAAACACAACACAAACATATAAAAAATAGATTTTCACCACAAGGGATCTCTAATAAATGAACTCACAAAAGGGTTAGAAATACTACAATACGTACATTTCTTGGATACGCTAGCTGAATCTATGCTCCGAGCTTAATGAATTGAAAGTATTTGTGTGACCGATGGCAAATCCATGGTCATCCATGCCAGGTGTAAGCTGAACATTGCTCATCCGAAGGTCTCTCTACACGGGGAAAATATTCAATGCTCAATACAGCCACTTTAGTCCCGCCTTACAGTTAAAAGAGCCAATCATTAATCGTTAAAGACTGACAGTTCCCTGACCAGTTTGAGCTTTTAAAACACTTTACAGTACAGTTGACTTCAGGTTTGATTGTTGCTTATAAATATTTAGTTTTATTGTGACCTTACCGAGTGTTGTGAGATATATCTGTATATATGTATTCTCACATTCAAGTAAATAGTTCCTGGTTATGTATGACTGAAACAGCTGCCCAGAGACATTCCAAATATGGCCGCCAAGCGCCCTGTTGAAAAAAACAGCGTATGCTCATTGCTGGCTTAGGTATGTTTTGATGCTGGTTTACTGGTTTGTGCTGGTTTAAGCTGGTCCTTAGCTGGTTTAAACTGGTCATATGCTGGTTTCTCTCCATCTTAAATTGTGAAACATTAATTTAGCCTGTTATTTAGGAGAATCCACTAGATGGCACCATGTTCTGAGTTTTATTTGAGTCATCTAACAACTCAACCAAACTGTTTTTTTTTTTATTTTCTAAATAATTAAGATTTTTATCTGAGGAAATGGCTTTTTCTGTCATCATTTTATACAAGTTTTTCTTTTATAAATCTGGTAAACAATTACAGCAGTAAAACATGCATGTGAGATGGTAAAACGAATAACACTGGCGTGCATTATAAATAGTATGATTAATATATAACCATGTTTTCAAGTGAACAAGCTGAGATCGAACCATGCGCATTTCATCTACCTTAAATTACATCACATTAGTGATGTGCACATAAATGAATGGGTTTTAACAGTTCCGTATAACAATAATTATTTTTATTATAAGTCTAACCATCTTAAACTGGAGCCATAACGTTTCTGCACTCCACGTATAAATAATAAAATATTGGAATTAGCTGAGAAATTAAACCGCAGCTACACCATTCACTTGTATGTGTTAATAGTCTGCTTTTGCCCTGACCAATATGGCGGCGGTGTTGACTTACGAACCAGTGGACAATGGCCCGTCTAGGTATTATATATGTCTATGAACTTCCCTAAAAGGTACTTTTATTGACAAATTATTAAGTAATTAGCCAATCATAGCAATGTAATGTAGAGATTGTGCCTGCTGTCACTATTCCGCGCGTCACCATCATAGTATGTACCGTATAAGACCTCAATAAAAAAAACATAGTCTTGCTTTTGGAAAGTTTCTTTCAACACAATTTGATGTCATATTTTGTAAAAAAAAATTTATGAACATTTTTTGAGGAGTTTCTGCCTCCCTCGTAAACCACCCTTGATTTCATCCTCGTCAAGCGTCAACTTCAAAGCCGTAAGCCTAAGTTATTTTTAACCTGTTTATTTCTACACAGACCGTTCAATTGGTAAGGTAATGACGACCACAGAAAAACAAGACAACACTAAAGCCCTACCCCAAGGCCCTATTCAAGACAACCTGATGCTTTGTTTTCCATTTAATTCATTAACTGCTGCCCGATTGTCATGTTTGTCCATTCCACTCTAATTTTCCCTCCTCTGCTCGGCAGGAGACACTGAGATGGAGCTGCCATGGCTGACGGGGGAGGCATTATCTGTCTTGCAGCCCCAGAGTGAATAAATAGGCCTCTAATGACGCCACCTTGAATTACAAAAGCGCTTACAGCTATTAAAATGCAGGGTTTCCTCTGAATAAAGTGGAGTACATGCCTTGCATTTCTATATTCTGACAGGATCTCCAGGGCTGACTGCTGCCACCCCAATTCCAAGAGCCCATTGCTTCACACCTCCTGCCAGCCCACATTCCAATTATGGAGCTGAGGGAAACATAGGATTCCTGTCATGGTGCACACTAGAAGTAGCAAAGAGTTGAAGAGAAACAGGCAATAAAAATCAGATACGGTAAGGCTGCTTGATTATGACAAAAATCATAATCGCAATTATTTTGGCCAATTCTGAGATCCCGATTATTTAACACGATTACTCCTTAACCTTTAAAACAACAGAACTTGGCTTTTAAAGTCATAATTTAACAGAAACATTTATTTAAAGAAATAGCACTGCTGAACCACTGTAAAGGAAAGGGTTCGCTGTGGATTTATGCTACAAAAAAGAGAGGATCCTTGCCAAAGGAAATGCAACGATTATTTTGTTTTTGTAATTGTTGAAGGCCAAAATTGACGATTACGATTCATTTTCGATTAATTGCACAGCCCTAAGATACAGGATTAAACATTTGTGTTTTTTTTTGTGATACTGAATAAAAAAATAAGGCTGACATACAATAAATGCCTCTATATTGTTGATATTAAAGGCAAAAGAGAAGTAAATATATAAATGTTGAATGTATCCATGACCTATACATGGTAAACTAGGCAATACTACAAAAGATGCACTCTATTGCACAGCTGAGCCCTTCATTAACCTTTAATATCTATCGAACAGCAAGCAAATAATACACAGAGACTGTTCTTAAGGGTTATTTTAGCCTGGGACGAAATACCGGCCAACAATTCTTCCATAAGCACTGCTAACTAATTCAAAAAAGAGGGTAAAACATGGCTTGAAGTGGTTCAATATAACTGCCAACAGGCTTACTTGAGCTTTTAAATCAGAGCGTTTGACATCAGAACGTTGTATATTTGGCCCACATGAAGGTGTTTTATTGTGTACTCGGCTGCACAGTAATGAACCACATCGGAATGCACTTGATACAGTTGTGTGAACTCCAATAGGGTTTACAACTGTTTGAACGCAATCGGGTCTAATTTGCGAAAGCGAACTGTTGATGATGACGTATAATTGCCTATTATACAATAATGCATTTCTCATTGCAGTTATTCTCAACAGAAATTACCTTTGGAAAGCGGCTCACATTCTTCGCATCTCTTGCAAATCAGACGCATTGCCTGCGCGTGTTACGTTATATAACTAAAGAGACGAAAATATACAGTAAAAGTGAAAAGATGCATTTTTGACACATTCTAATCTAGAGCTGATAACTTGCAATGGCGGTAAACATTTAGTCATGCCAGTAATGGCGCAAACGTGCCTCCCTTCAAGTGCCAAAAACAGGTCTGTTCTCGACAACACTCACGATCGTACAAAGCAATCTGAATTAAGTGTGAAAACAGCCTTCTGTCTAATGGTCCTGTCGAGAACCTTATATAATTATACAGACAAATTAAGCCATTTCACATGGTTAAAAAACAGCATTTATATACAGACATATGTACCATAACATTTTATAAAGCTCATACTAAGAGAAATGCTTGCACTAAAATAGATGGCAGGGGTCAATGGGAAAGTAATACATGAAGCACATCAGCCAATTAAATACAATTTTGAGTGAGCTCAACTATTCTGTATTCTGAACAGCGCGTGTATACCACATACACTGTGGCTCTCTTCCAAAACCTAGTGAGCTGCATACGTAGGCAGCATTTTGAGGTATTCCAGGTGCACTGATGCTTTTCCAAATCGTAGGCGGCATAAGTAAGCTGGTAACGTGCAGGCAATATTTCAGATCATTTACACAGAGGATTTTAATTATTGACAGTATTTTGAACATATTAATTTATACTACACCATTAATACTAAACAACATAGAAATGATGAAGAAGTTCAATTATTATAATTAATACTTAAATGGACAGTTCAACCAAAAATGAAAATTCTATCATCATTTACTCACCCTCACGTTGATCCAAACCTGTGTAAATGTCTTTGTTCTGATGAACACAAAGGAAGATATTCGGAAGAATGTCAATAACAAAACAGATCTCATCCCCCATTTACTGCCATAGTTGGGAATATAAACACTATGGGAGTCAATGGGGCACAAGATCCGTTTGGCCACTGACATTCTTCCAAATATCTTTGTGTTCATCAGAACAAACAAATTTGTACAGGTTTGAAACAACCTGAGTGTGAGTAAATGATGACAGAATTTTAATTTTTAATAATATTGTGTTGTATGTTGAATACAACATTTAAAATTAACCATATAAAAAACACTTATGAGAACACATCACTTTTATGAATCAGACGTCCCAAATCCTTAATAAGAGTTAACACATAATGTGAGCGCATTTTAATATTATCTTTTGACGCGATATTACAAAAAGCAGCGATGTAGCAAGTTATGCCCTCAACACCGGGTGCATTTTAAGATGCTTTTGAGTGACGAAGCGAGGGAAATATTATTTAATGTTTTCAATATCAGAAACTATTATCAATAATCAAGACTTGATCATTTTATTTATGGAATGATATTTATGTGTGCTATGTCTTGTCATGCTGAAGCGAAACTCTAATGTCCATTTTACTTTGGATGTTGGCTTTCTGCCCATGTAGTGTACAGTAGTTACAATCGATCTAAACAAGTTAGCAAGAGTAACACAGCATTTGTCTGCATTGCTCTTTACGCTTCATCCATGTGTACTAAATATTTCGTACCGCTTACCATATTGTGATACAAATATGTACATAGATTTAAATGGACCCGTGTGGCTGGAAGTGGAAATATGCTACACTGGCAGATTCTACATGCGTTCTTATGAGGTTTCCCAATTCCCCATTCAAGCTGAAGGATGTAAAAACCTACCAAGGCAGATCCCTAATTAGGTGTCATACACAAGAACAAAACACAAAACCTGACAGATTCCCTAACCCAGTGGGATTCCAGCTGGTAATGCCGGTGAGAATGTGCACAGTACTACCCAACAGGACATACTGTAAGCTCTCCTGGTACATCGTGTACATTTGTGGAGTTAAGTGAAATGTATTGGTTATAAGTGTAGCACCATCGAGTCTATCAATACGCGATTTATTGTTCTTGGCATAGAAGTCTACGTCATATCAAAATCAATGCTGTTTATGTTTTTGGTCCCATTGTGCATACTGATATTTCAGATAAAACGTTTATCTTTGTAATTTTAGTCATTTTATGTCACTTTCACATTCACTTAATTCTTTGTGGAAAAAAATCTAGTTCCACCTGTTCTGGGCATCAAACATCCTGATTCACTAAGTAATACATCAGATTAAAAAAGTCAAATATATTTCATTTAAATAACACAATGTTCTGATGCTGTTTGGGAATACTGTATCATTTTAATCATTTTGTCACCTCTCGTTTTAAATATTAAAATAAAAGGCAGTATTATATTAAATTATAGAAGTGACATTCTTCCATTACCACATTGCTTTGGCAATCCAACCATCATTCGTTGTCTCAATTTAATCTATAGGCTGTTATGCTGAGTGCTTATTGTATACATGTACATAAAAATATCATGAATGAATGGATTAAACATTCATTAAAGGATCAACTTCAAGACTTCGGAGTTGCTGTGAGGTGCATACGGACAAGTATAGAATCTAAAATGAGGCTTAATATTTTATGACATTTTAGAGGAAGTTCAAAACATCTTAACCACGCTGGTTTCATGAAAAAACGTGGGATTGGAAAACTTTAAAAGGAAATTCAACATTAAACAAGAGAGACCCTTCATGTGTAAGGATGTTGATCTTGTATTCAACTTCAAGAATTCTTCCATTCGTCCAAAAAGACGTCATACTTTTTTTATCTTTGCTGACGTGAAAAATTGACACAACAGTTAGTTCTTATTTTCTGATTTGATTGGCCAAGTGGCATTTTAAGAGTGCTGTTTATTTATTTTAAACAACAATCAGTTCCGGTCCTTGAATCTGATTGGATAAAAAGCATTCCAAGAGTGCAGCTACAGGGCCATAACACATTCTTGCGCGTATTGCTTTAGAATACAAAGTAAGATTGATAATAAGACTGATTACAGAACATATTAGTTGGATTGGGAAATTGAATGTCGGTTCGCTGCCTGGCGATAAGTAAACCTTGTTTTAGCAAAACTATTATAGTTGCCGGAGGATTAAGATCTAGATTTTGATCCAAGTACTCGATTCCAGGCTGCCTTATGGTTAATCTAGCAGAGGCTTGATAAACAAAATACTGGTTGCTGACGATTACCAGACCATCACTCATAACATTTCGATACGTTAGATATATAGAGATGACGTGCGGAATGGTTACACGCCGGATCTGTCATTCAACTAACCGAGCGCATCTATAAAGGACAACGTGGCGGTCTGAAACTGCTCCATTTAATAGTGACTCACCAAGGACTATGACAAATGGTACTGTCTGGCAAACAAGGCTAAGATTTAAGTGGTGGAGAAGATGGGTGATTATTCTCTTAAAAATGCGTGTGGGCTATTCTTATTCGATCTCTGAAAAACAAACAAGCACATTTATTGTCTGATGTGGCCTAATATTGACCGGTTGCCTTGGAGGAATGACCCAGCGAAGCGGTTTTGTCCACACAATGTCCCGATGTACCGAGCGAGCCTGAAAAGGCTTCAAGAACAGTCAAATTTCATAAAGGGCAAATAAGAGAAATTAATCGCATTATGTTGGATCTGCAGTTCCATGGTTTTGCCATTATAAGTGTCAATCTAGCCATTTTATATTTTGATCAAATTCAGCAGGAGATCTAGTTTGCCACCGACCGATTCTTATTACAAAGCAGCTGCACATCAAATCATTCCCATTCTCTCTATCTGTTACCGTCGTCATCACACCACCGGCGCTTGTATATTTTCTTACAAGCGCTTATCAACTGTCCCAGATCATGTAGAGATACATGCAGGTAATGGATTTAATTTAAGACGTAAGCTCCCTCAAGATCATTCAACAGCCTATGACGGTAAATAGACGGATATTCAATTTGTTGATTATAATTACAAACAGAAGTGACTCTGTGATAGGCTATAGGTTATGTGTTACGGTAAAACTACATCTTAAAACGGCTCGTATCTTAATATACGGCATTTACCACTGCTGAGAATCAGCACCTCCCACTGTGGTGTCAACCGCTTATAGCAAGTTCAAACTGTAAAATAAAACACAGTTCAAAGCGACCATAGTTTGGAGAGCCACGGTCAGGAAGGGTTCCGATAAACATTCAATGTAAAAATATCTTCTAATGACTAAAGAGCCAGTCAACAAACAAACATATACACAGCAGATCAAAAGAGTAATTTAATGCTCATTTAAATATACTGTCAGGGATGTATAGTGTACCATAAACCTGTACACGGTATATAGCAAAGGTGGGGACAAGCTACATATGGACAAGTCCAAGCAAGTCACAAGTCTTGACCATCATGTCTCTAGTCAAATCTCAAATCACAGTTTAGACAAATCAAGTCAAGTCAAAGGTTCACCCTAAGCAAGACGAGTCGAGTCCTGATAAGTTTCAAGTCAAGTCATAGTACAAAAATAAACAGAGGTTAATTGTTTCGATACATGTTTTTTGCACAGAAAAGATGAACTTATATACATATATTAAGGAAAATCAATTGTTAATATAAATTAATTTTAAGTGATGATCATATGGTTCGTGCTAAAAGTTTGGTTCCAGCAGTCACAGAAATGGAAATACTTGTATTTGACAGAATGTCAACCTTATAATCTAAGTATTGCGATTGAAAATCCGCCTATTATATATTGAATTATTTGTAAGTCGCTTTGGATAAAAGTGTCTGCTAAATGACTAAATGTAAATGTAAAATGTAAATGCTGTAATACTTGTGCTGTCCATTATAGGGCTTTTTTACCAATGTTTGATGATATAGAGCACATGACTAGATGTTTGATGATTTTATTCATTAGTAACACATTTATTTCATCTTCTTAAGAAGACTGCAGACATCTATACATTTGAAAGCCTATTCTAGCCCTCTCGATTCTAAACATGTTGACAGCGTGGTCGGTGCCTTTGAAGTCGAAATACAGCTTCATGAATATGGATGTCAGTATGAATTTATATCAGAAAATACCAGAATGTCAACCTTATAATCTAAGTATTGTAGATTATATTATATATTTAATTATTTGTAAGTCGCTTTGGATAAAAGCGTCTGCTAAATGTAAATGTAAAATGTTAGGTAGGTAGGGGCTTAACCCTTTAATGTTTCATAAGAGATTAAAAGAACTTTAAAGTCAATACGATACTTAATGGGTAGCCAGTGAAGGGTTGATAAAATTGGGGTTATGTGATCGTATTTTCTGGACCTGGTTAGAACTCTGGCAGCTGCGTTCTGAACTAACTGTAGTATTACAGTAGTCAAGTCTTGAGGTCATAAATGCATGAATAAGCTTCTCTGCGTCAGCAACACACAGAATATTTCGTAATTTGGCAACATTTCTTGGGTGGAAAAAGGCTGTTTTTGTGACATTTGAGATGTGATTTCGAAATGACAGGTTGCTGTCTAATATAACGCCTAGATCTCTTACTGTATAAGTTGGAGTAACAGTACATCCTTCAACTTGCAGTTTATAATCAGAAATATTCGGTTTGCGTGTCTTTGGTCCGATAAGTCATATTTCTGTTTTATTAGAATTTAAAAGAAGGAAATTACAGGTCATCCAATGTTTTATATCTTCAATGCAATCTGCCAATTTGGATAGCTGGGAGGAATCATCTGGTCTTGATGAGATATATAGCTGAGTATCACCTGCATAGCAATGGAAGCTAATTCCATGTTTTTTAATAATGTTTCCGAGGGGAAGCATGTATATCCAGAACAGCACGGGTCCCAGAACCGATCCCTGAGGTAATCCATAATTTACTTGCGTTAGATTGGATGATTCCCCATTTAAATGGACAAATTGATGTCTGTCTGACAGGTAAGATCTAAACCATTGTAGTGCCTGTCCCTCAATACCGGTATAATTGTGTAAGCGATCTAGAAGTATGTTATGGTCTACGGTATCGAACGCAGCACTAAGGTCAAGCAGGACCAGGAGTGAGATGTTACCTTTATCTGATGCTATAAGCAGGTCGTTTGTAATTTTAACGAGCGCAGTCTCAGTGCTATGATGCGGTCTGAAGCCTGACTGAAATTTTTCGTGCATGTTGTTATTTTGTAAGAAAGAGCACAACTGAGTGCACACTACTTTTTCTAGTATTTTAGACAGTTATGGGAGATTTGAAATCGGTCTATAGTTTCCAAGTTCATTTGGATCTAAGTTTGGTTTCTTGATTAGAGGCTTAATGACGGCCATCTTAAAGGGTCCTGGGACATGGCCTGGATTAATTGACGAGTTGATAATGTTATAAATGGGCTCAATTGCAACAGGAAGTAACTATTTTAATAATTTTGTTGGTATGGGGTCTAGTAAGCAAGTTGTAGGTTTAGAATTTGCGATAAGTTGAATTAAATCTTCCTGTTTTATAGGTGAAAAACGCTGGAGCCTTTGTTTTGGAGCGATGGTTGGTGCTAATTCATAGGACAGATTTGGAGGTTGAGTTTTTACAATTTTGTCACGAATGTTTTCGATTTTCTCTGTAAAAAAATTCATGAATTCATTGCTACCGAGGTGCGGCGGAATAGCCAGGTCAGGTGGTGTCTGTTTATTTGTTAATTTAGCGACTGTGCTAAATAGAAACCTTGGATTGTTTTTGTTGGTTTCTATGAGGTTACGAAGGTGCTCAGCCTTTGCTGCTTTTAGTGCCTTTTTATAACAATTTGCACTCTCTTTCCACGCCATTTTAAAGACTTCTAATTGCGATTTTATCCATTTGCGCTCTAGTTTGCGAGTTTCTCTTTTAAGGGCGCGAGTGGTGCTATTGTACCAAGGTGCAATATTTTTCTCATTAATCTTTTTTGACTTCGTAGGTGCAACAGCTTATAATGTATTAGAGAAAATAGTACCCAATTTCCTGGTCATGACATCGAGCGATTCTTTATTTATTGGTATGGTTATTAAAGGAGTCAGATCTGGCAAGCTCTTTGCGAAGCTATCTTTAGTAGCGGAGGTGATTGTTCTACCCTGTCGATAACGAGTTAAAGGGCTGATTCCTGACGTGCGCAAAGTACCCGTTATAAGATAGTGATCGGTGACATCATCGCTTTGAGGCATAATATCTATATTGGTTAGATCGGCTCCGTGAGATATAATCAGGTCTAGTGTATTAGCCCCTACCTACCTAACAGAGCTTCTATCACACTACAACCGATCACGCTCTCTAAGATCTCAAAACGCAGGACTTTTGATAACACCTAGAATAACTAAATCCACCAAAGGGGGTCGAGCTTTCTCATACGTAGCACCTAAACTCTGGAATAGCCTTCCTGATATTCTTCGAGGATCAGACACACTCGCCCAATTTAAATCTAGATTAAAAACGCATCTTTTCAGCCAAGCATTCACTTAATGCAAAATATGCAAAATAAACCACCAGGAGATGCTGACATTAGATATTATTTACTAGAATAATTTGATTTATTATATAAAACACCATGTAGTGTGTTTTACCCTTTCTTGGGTTTTTCGTTTTTCCCCTGTAAAGCTGCTTTGGAACAATGCAAATTGTGAAAAGCGCTATATAAATAAAAATTGAATTGAATTGAAATGTAAATGCTGTAATACTTGTGCTGTCCATTATAGGGCATAGAATAGGGAATTTACATCTTGTGATGGGAATCTCAGATCATTTTATTGACTTCGCTTTTGGTATGTTATCTCTGAGCAGGAAAAAATATAGTGTTTTCACTTTTGTCTTCTCACTGCAGAGCCTACTGTATGTCACATGATCTTCTTGCAAGACTAAATGATCAAGGACTATTCAGTGATTTTTTTCAGCCTGACACAAAACTGGTTAAATACATTTTTCTACATCAGTGAGAAAAGCAGGCAACAAGAGCCCATAAGGGAACTCCTACTGTTTACAAAAGGGGCTTCAGGTGGCACCTCATGAGTTTGTATGAGAGAAATCCTAATGTTCATAGCTGTACTCTAAGGAAATGGGTGACTTTTGTCCAGATTTTCTCCAGTAAAACCGGGCAAATACACAGAACATATCACCTCTGCTGTCATTTATTATAATTACCTGAGAAATATTGAAAACTGCTAGTGGTTATTTACAATACTTAACAGTAAGACAAAACACATATACAAATTCACACAAATACAGTACACACACTCATATGCAAGTAATTTAGAAGAGCTTAGCTCACTAAAATATTTATCGTAGGCCAATATTTGTACCTGACAATTTTAATTTCTTCAAAGAACAACATTTGTAGAATATTTTCCTGTCACATTCGGTCAGGGAGTTGTGTAGAAAGATATGTAATAATAACAGGCAAAGCTAACAAATAGGAAGATTAGGGGTTTCCCTCAAAGGAAAAAGAGAATACATATTTGCTGACAACCCACTGACAATTACTATGTAAGCTTTTTTCCACATGGACAAGATGAGTTGTTATGTTGTTGACAGAAGATAGAGGAAATATGTCATTGTGACCAAACAATGCTGAACATACCTATCTTTAAATGTTCAAAATTGTAAACAAATAACAAAAACCACTCAAGGACATTTTGCAATAAAAACTATTCAAAATGCAAGTTATTTTTGACCATAGCGAAAAAGGTTATTCATCAAAACACTAATAAAATGAAAAACATAATACACTAAATATTATATTCAAATCTTTATCATGAACTTAAATGCATATGTCGCAGTTGAACCAGATGGAGAGTTTAAGTATACCTTCTGCCTTTTCCACTGCTATCCATAGCCTTTAATTTAAACATACGTCAATTTGCATAAATTTACACAATTTACACAGACTTAAATGTTTTAAGTTAATATCCTGTTAAAGCGGGGCATAAGAAGAGCTACAACCACTGTTTGCATGGGAAGAATTTTTTTACCAATGTTTGATGATATAGAGCACATGACTAGATGTTTGATGATTTTAATCATTAGTAACACATTGATTTCATCTTCTTAAGAAGACTGCAGACATCTATACATTTGAAAGCCTATTCTAGCCCTTTAGATTCTAAACATCTCGACAGCGTGGTCGGTGCCTTTGAAGTCGAAATACAGCTTCACGAATAGGGATGTCAGTATGAATTTATATCAGAAAATAACTACATAAAATCATGTGCATATTCCAGTTTTATGCAATAAAAAATGTTTATGCTTACTAATAATTTTTTAACAGACAAACCATTTAAAAATATTTTTTTTATTCCAGCTGTGGATTTGTGAAATCATAAAATGAATTAAATGACAAATTTAGTAGTGCCACCAGAATTCCAAAATAATATTTTGTATTAAACTGGTTTCCTTAACACCCTGTATTGTTGGTTGGACAAACAGCTAGTTCCGCTCTAAATTCACGCCATTGGTGAAGCAAGAGTTGCTATGTTCCGTATTGATACTTCACTCGTATGGGAAAACTCCTTTTTCTCAGATGACTGAAGCTTTTTTCAATAGCGCAGTGAAAACTGCACGGCCATTGGTTTGTGAAAAGTAAAACTTTTAAACCAATGGCAGCGAAGCTGCACGGACCTATGGCACCCGCCAAAAGGGGCGGGGCTTAAGGCTATATCACCATAGGGTCCTCAGATCTTCAGCGTACCATCTCCTTCAGCGACGACTCTATCTTCGCTACTCACGAGGTCATGGCACACCCCTTACTATGCCCGTCTATGACCCTCATCTTCCTCCGCTCTCACCTCGGTTGACGGCGCTGATGACAAAGGCTACGAGAAGCTGCCTCCCCTAGATGAGTCGGTGGCCGCAAACTTGTGTCCGCCCACGTCAATCGGATGGACTGCGAAGGCGGCTCATCCCTCTAAGCCATGCAGAACCACCTCGCCGCTCGCACAAAACACGTTACACTCCATGGCAGTGTTGCAGGTGTTCCAGGCTAAACTCCTCCAAGGAATGGACGAGTCCGGTACTGACCTCGAGCCCGTCAGAGAGCTATGGAGCGAAAAAGGTGGTCACGACAGACGCCTCCAACACAGGTTGGGGGGCTATGTGCGATGGGGAGCCGGCCTTGGCCACTGATCAATTCAGGAAAGAAGCCTGCACATCAACTGCCTGGAGATGCGGGCAGTATGGCTGGTCCTTCGCTACTTCCTGTCGGTCTTATGGGAGCGCCACGTCTTCTCCTCAAGACGCCTTTTTCCCTGGTACTACGCCTCTTGGAATGGGCCCAGTCCAATCTGCGCTCACTGAGGGCAACTCATGCTCCAGGCAGACTGAACCAGGGAGCTGATATGTTATCTCGGAGCAATGTCCCTTCAGAGGAATGGACGTTCCACCCCAGGTCGGTTCAGCAAATCTGGGAATTCTTCGGCAAGGCAGATGTCAACCTTTTTGCTTCAGAAGACAATACTCATTGCCCAACTTATTTTTCAAAGGGCAGGGACGCCTTGGCCCACAATTGGCCCAACCGGCTCCTCTATGCTTTTCCCCCGATCACTCTCATACAGTAGACGATCAGGAGGATCAGAGAACACGCGCACAAGGTGTTGTACGTAGCCCCACTGTGGCAGAACCAGCCTTGGGTCTCGGAACTGTCTTAGCTGCTTGTAGCAGCCCCGTGGCCTATTCCCCTGAGACGGGACCTCCTCTCTGAGGCAGGCAACACAAACTGGCACCCCAGCCAGCACTGTAGTCTTTGGCCTCTCGGTGGGATCCTACGGTCCTCACCGAGGGTGTGCTGAACACGATATCTCAGGCAAGTGGTCCATCTTCTCCACCTGGGGTCAGTTGTGGCCTGGGGGTTAGAGCGTTGGGCTTGTGATCAGAAGGTTTCTGGTTCAAATCTCAGTGCCAGCAGGTCATGACTGAAGTGCCCTTGAGCAAGGCACCTTACCCCTGATTGCTCTGCAGTAATGTGTCACTGTAAAAAAAAAACTACTTGTAAGTCGCTTTGGATAAAAGCGTCTGCCAAATGAAGAAATGGAAATGTAAATGGTGTACAGCACACGGCACGGTCCTGTGATATATCGTTAATACTGTCCTACTTCAAGAGTTGCTGGATAAGGGCCATTCCCCTTCCACGCTCAAGGCCTATGTAGCAGCCATTTCAGCTTTACATGCGGGCCTTTGCGGGCCAAGGAGTGGGCAAGAATGACTTGATCGTTCGTTTTTTGAATGGCTCCAGGCGGCTACGCCCTCCTCGCCTCCTTACCTTTCCCACATGGGATCTGCCCACGGTCCTGTGAGCTCTGAAGAGTTCTTCCTTCGAGCCATTGCAATCAGAGCCCATTCTACCAGAGTTGTTGCCTCTTCCTGGGCATCGTCTAGCGGTGTCTCCATAGTGGCGGCTCCAGGACTAAGTGGTGTTTTTCGTTCTACTAGTAGCACGGAGGGATTATACTGGTTGCCCAAAGCGTCCTGCTACGCAGTACGAGTGAAGTATCAATAGGGAACGTACTCGGTTACTTACGTAACCTCGGTTCCCTGAGATACGAGTACTGAGTTCCTGGCCGTGCTTACAAGCTGACATATGGTCGTCGCATCAGTCGAAGTAACCTGAGGACCCTACGGCGATGTGTCTGCTTATATAGCCATAAGCTCCGCCCCTTTTGGCGGGTGCAATTGCCATAGGTCCGTGCAGCCTTGCTGCCATTGGTTTAAAGTTTACTTTTCACAAACCAATGGCCGTGCAGCTTTCATTGCGCTATTGAAAATAGCTTCAGTCATCGGAGAAAATGTTGTTTTCCTATAGCATCATGCAACGCAGTACGAGTTCCCGTATCTCAGGGAACCGAGGTTACACTAGTAACAGAGTACATTATGTCAGATGTTAAAATAAACAGAATACAATTTTTATATGCTTTTTTATTTCTAATGATAGGTTTTAGGGAAAATTATCCGACAACTGAATTTTGTCTACATAACAGAGTGGATTAGAAGAAAATATTTGTATATAAATGAATTGCAATCTAGCACACTTCAACATATACAATTGAGCATCAATTTTCTGCCTCCACAAACTCTAGTTCACTTACCTAACCAATATTCTCACATACACTGTCTACAATATGACCATTGTAACTGTAATGCAGTAGCACTTACCTTTCACAATTAACTGAATGAGTTTTGGGCGTGGGTTGCGTTCGCTCTGTATCGAGCAGGTATACAAGCCTTCGTCCGTTACATCCACTTTCTGTATCTGTAAGCTGTATTCATGTTTATCCCCCACATTTGATACAATGGACACGCGAGGGTCTCCCGACCACTTGTCGTTTCCTGCATAAATGATACTGGAACGGTTCAACCATGCTCCTTTTGAGATTCCATCCAACAGGTAGCATCTGAAATCAAGCCACAAGATAACAGTGTAAGACTTCAGTCAATTTTAGAATCATTGGTGTTGTGATGTTTTATTTCAGTTTGCAATCGGATCATCAAAAATGCCATCTTTTAGCAGTGTGCAATGGAAAAAGCCTGCATTCATCCCCTTTCAGAAAAATATGTCTTTGGGGAATAAAGAAAAAAATTGTTTGGATCTACATTTTATGTCAGATGTAAGGGACAGCTGTACTGACATTGTTTTTACAACTCCTCCAATATATCAGGCATCATACAATCCACGTCACTCCACTGTGTCTGTGCACACAAGATACTGTCAAAAACAATACAATTTAAAGCATCTCCTCACTCCGCACCCCTTTGATTTTGTTTCAAGGTCGTCCTTTCTTCTAGATCTTCTGTCTCGACACAAGGCTTTCAATTTGACTCACGCATGATCTTTGGCAATTCTGCTGTCAAAACTAAGACTTTGAAATACAGAAGCCAAAGTAAATCAAACAAACAAAAAAGACGACTTGGGAAGTTCTGTCTGGTGCCACGTCTACCATCTATTTGTTACGTGTCAGAAGTGGCGTGAGCTCTATGCTGAGGGTTATTTACACAGGATGCTCCTGAGGTTACAGGTGAACCTGAGGTCAGCGTATCAGTCAGTAACTTGCAGGTCTTGGCATGGTTCCTCACAGTCTATTGGATTTCATAAAATACTTCATCGTGTTCTTATGCCGCTCTAAAAACGGGAAAGCATTTGATGTTACAATGCAGGATTTTATCATTTATATAACAGTAGAATAAAGACACAATTATGAGACAAGATTGAAGATGATGGTACAGTTGAGGAAACATTTCTGTAGGGGTGGCCAGCAGAAAGTACTATTTGTGTTTGTAAAAAGTTTAACGGTTATGCATGGGAAAAAACCCACTGGAGAATGACGTGATTCAGAACAGATGTTATTAAAAAATTATCTCTGCATTAAGAAAACAACATCCTAAATTACAAAATAGATTTCATAATCTCAAATTGCACACTGCTTACAATAATGTAAATCATACAATATTAACCATTAGAATATTAATTTATGTTTTATATGATCATCTTAGACATTCATACCATTAAAATGTATTCAGGCTGTTTTAATTAACATAATGTTAACTATTAAAATCTGAACCTGCCCCAGCGGCTAAATCATTACCCTATTAATATTGCTTTATCATTTTTATTATCATGGCTACATATTGCATTTATAATAATAAATGTAAGCAAATATTGAAATCTTTGGCAAGTAAAGAAAATATTTAAAAATGCTTTTGATAGAGAACAAGGACAAACCTATTGATTTATTTACATAATGCTATAATAATACTGTAGACTACTAATAAATTCCTTTTAAAAACATCCGCCAACACCCTGAACAGATGGCTAGTATTTCACAAATACACACATTTATAATAATTTGGGGAAAAAACATCTTTTGATGCTCCAGTACAGTATCTCGTAGATGGACTTTTGGCAGCTCAGCAGACAGACTGCTTTACATGTGAGATTTTTGATATTGAAGGTTTCATCTTCAGCCGTGACCTCTAAAACAGCAGGGCGGCTGGTGCCAGAGCACCTCAGACATTTTCTCGGATACACTTTACAAAGCCTAAGCGGTTACTTCTAGGGTGTAGGAAAGAGTTTGGATCTCTACGCGTGTAATAATTCCTTTGTGTGCACCTGGTAGGAACAGGTGAGAAAAAGTGTTAGGCTGACCTCATGCACTTTCTAGGACTACTGACTTATGTTTGTCTGGAAGTTTTGGAGGAAACTGTATAAAAAAATATTTTAAATAGCTATATTAGCGGGGTAAACGATTAATCGCATCCAGATTCCAGAATAAAAGTTTGTGTTTACATAAATATACACAGTACACAGACGTACAGTATATTGTTTAAAAAACATACACATACATGCATATATAGTATTTAAGAAAACATATAAACAATAAACATTTATATACAATTTAAATTATAGGTAAATATAAATAAATTACTAAGCTTGTGTTTATAAATACAAAATGAATGTGCACAGTACCTAGACTTATTATTCTGGATTAGGGCTGTCAACCGATTAATTGCATCCAGATTAAAGGTTTGTGTTTACATCATATTTGTCTGTGTACTGTGCATATTTATTTTGTATTTATAGGCACATACACATACATGTTTACATATTTGGAAAATATTTACATGTATTTATTTATATTCACCAATAATTTGTATGTTTATTCATTTGTATTTTATATCTTTCTTAAATATATGCATGCATGTGTATGATTTTATAAATTCAAAATTAGCATGTACAGTACTAAGAACACAAATGTTATTATATATATGTAAATCCAAACTTTTATTCTGGATGCAATTAATCGTGATTAATCGTTTAACAACACTATTCTGAATGGAATTAATCACGGTTAATCGTTTGACACCCTTCAGTGCATAAAGTCTTTTTAAATGAATCCTTACTTTAACTTTTGTTATGTTCTGTTGTACTAGCCTGTCAAATCAATCTCTGTGTCTGTGTATCCCTCCATACTTTCAAGCCACATTCATTTCTCAATGCCTCTCACAACTGGAGAGCCAGAGCGCCAGTGGAAACCTAAAGTCAATCTTGCGCTGCAGGGAACATACGTCACAATCGGGCTTGTCTAAACCTTTTAGCGATTGGCTGTAGTCCAGCATTTTTAGGTTCCTTTTTAAATTTTGGCACCCTGGGCCACCGTCAACACTTTCTCTCCGGACTGCTGTCAATACAACAATCCACTTAGAGGGCGTGACTCTCGACATTCATAGGATTGAATGAAAACGCTTGCTCACCTTCGCTCAAGACGCAGAAAAGAATCCTAGGGTTAGCTGAACTATTATTAAGCAAGGGGCTAGGCTCGGGAGAGGCAATACAGATGTCTCCCTTTAAAACTTTACTGTGCTGCTGTGTTACTTTAGAATAGATAAAAGAGTGTTGCAATGTTTCCTTTGTATCTTTTGCAATTAAAGGGATAGTTCGCCCAAAATGCAAAATTCATTCATCATTTACTCACTCTCTTGTCGTTCCAAACGTGTATGACTTACTTTCTTTTGTAGAACACAAAATATAATTTCAAGAACGTTGGAAACCAAAGAATATAGTACCCCATTGACCTCCATTGTAATTACACAAAAACGCCACTGAGACATTTCTCAAAATACAGTCATAGAAGAAAGAGTCAGGTTTGAATAACACAAGGGATAAAATATATAATCATACCCTTATGTCTGGCATGCAATTTGTGCCTATTGAATTTTGATATCAGTTTACAATAGTTTGGCATGAATTCAAATGGATTCAATTCAACTAATGTGTGTCACTTTTCCCATAAACTGAATAGTGGAAAGGTCAATTTAATTTGCTCATAATAGACTCTCAGCTGTGTTGATTCAACACATAAACACGCATCAAAATGTTTTATATCATATTTGTGACATTACCATATGCTGACCATAACTTCTCTCTGTAAAATAATGCTACCGCAAAACCGCCACAGCCCTATGCATTCTGCATCGAAATGTGTGTTTCCCAACCATTGCGCTTTGTTAGCAATTTAAATAAGCATCTGCTCTCCAAGTCTCGAAACAGCCGAGAGAAGAGACCGTAATCAAGTCATGTTTGTTCTTCCTCTTTCCCTGAAATTTCCCTTAATCATCTTTATTCATCACTTCAAAGCACTGCTCTGTAAAGCTCATGAGGGCAAACCTCTTCATACCCTTGGTGGGATTTTTCATCTCGTGGTCTTTTTCGAAACCACAGAGGCTTTCCAAATGTGAAACACTGATTAGGTCTTCATCCGCTGTTTTCCGATTCAAAACATGATTTCTGATTCAAGCAGATTCATGAGGCCTTTGACTTGTTTTGGCTTCATATATAAGCACGTTGATTTCACTTTCGAGGGATCAAGGGAGGTCAAACACACTGAACCTGTACATCCTTTAAAATGCCGACCACAGTTAGCTTCGCCAATTATACCTGATTTTCTCCAGATGTACATGTTGATTCTGTAATCTAAACTGTTGTTTCTTTTCATTTTGCATTGACCCAGATTTCCGTTAGTCTTTTGATCACTCTTTACAGATGAATGATTCACTTAAAGGTAACCGTTTACTGGCAAGGCTATTGAGATGGTGAAATGCTATGTGTTTGTGAAAGGAGCTCAACATACCAATACAGTCTTGAATATCTCATATTTCCTGCTTTTTCTAATACAGCAAGAATATTAACGCCATTCTGAATCCATTTTCACTTCATATTTTAACATATTTCTAAGCTAAATCCCCTTGATATCTTTTATATTGACTGAGTAAGGTCATGTCAAAGACCTTATCATAGTCAAGTAAAAAAATAAATGGTCAAATGAATAGTTGAAATCTTTGATGTGCGTTCTCATTATTGATTTTGAGACTTTAATCTGTTATTCACAGACTGGATCACATAATTGCGTATACATGCAGAATATCTGACTACGTGTCTATTAGGGCTGCATGGGCAATAAAGCACATTTTTACTATATTCTAGAATTGTCTTGTAAGTACACTATAACAAAAATCATTAACCCACTATGAATAAATATTTGCATGAAATTGTATTATTTATATGAACCAACAAATGTAACACACTAGTAATGCAGAATGCTGTAGTATATAAAGTACCTAAAAACATTTTAAAACACAAAAACGGCCAACAAGCTCCTTTTTGTGCCACCTCAAATTTTTTAAGCTTTCAAGCAAACATAACCACAACTTCTTCGATATTCATCTCTCTTCAAAGTCCAAGAAATTCAAGCCAGCAGGCCCATAACAAAGGTACTTGAAGGATAAAACAGAGTTTTAGTAAGAAAATCGCTGAAAACACATCTCCTTGAAGTCTCTGCGTTTGCTGCGCTTGTTTCTAGTGGCAGAGTGCAAGCAGATGGTTGAAATATGTTTAGTTATTTTCCCTGTCCGTTCTGTCATGGTCAGCAGAAATGTAAACTTGTTTTAGAGAGGGAGCATGTTATTCCCATTATTATTATTATGATCAAATAGATATTAAAAGGGCAAACAATATTTCTATGGAACAGCGTGCACAGATAATTTACTCATAATAAGACCAGGAAACAGAATCATTTACTCAAAGGTTTTTCTAAGAAATTTTCTATTTTTTATAATCTAAAGAACCCTTTTTTCACTACAAAGAACCTATTGTGATTCTTTGGATGTTTACGGTACAAATGTACTGTATACATTTCTTTGTTCTGCTTAACACAAAGAAAGATATTTGGAAGATTTAACCAAGCAGATCTCGTCCCCCATTTTCTGCCATGGTACCGAAAATAAATACTATGGGAGTCAATGGGGGATGAGATCTGCTCGGTTACTGACGATCTTCAAAATATCTTCCTTTGTGTTCAGCAGAAAAAATAAATGTATACAGGTTTGGAACAATCTGAGGGTAAGTAAATGGTGACAGAATTTTCATTTTTGGGTGAACTATCACTTTAACGTGACGAATTCTACTCACGCTACTACCTGAGCAGGCTCATGGCAGCTCCCATCACACACTGTAAGTTCAATCACAAACTTAAACTGTATTCTGACATCTAAAGCCATCATCACAAAGAAATCATTGGAAATGAGGACATCCAAATACCTAATTCCAGAGGTGGGTAGAGTAGCCAAAATATTTACTTCAGGACAAGTACAAGTAACAAGAGAAATTGTAACTCAAGTAAAAGTCATGATTTTAAAAATAATGTAAGAAAGTATGCAATGAAAAAACTACCCAAGTAGCTAGTTACGTTGTATCTGATTATACTGTATAAAAAATCAATAATAACGCCAACATTTAATATTATATTTAAAAAATATTATATTTTAAAAAAGACTAAAGAATAGACAAACACAGAAGAGACAAGCATTTCTGCAAATGGAATATAGTCCGAATATCAATGTAGCCTACACAACTACCACTTATTTAGAATAACAGACCATGTCAAACTAAAGTGAACCTTTTGCGTTTACAATGCATTTAACTAAACTCAGAGCATTTCCTGAGATGATCTAAAACATCTGCATTTGCTCTCTTATATGAAATACAAACTGATTTTAGACTAAATTAATGTTTTCACATGTTGTGTCACATGTGTTGTGAAAAGCTCTTACTTGTAAAGATACAGTAAATCGTGAACCACACGACCATCAGCAAGTTTTCTTCCTTCTGTTCTTCAAAATGTATATTACTGCAAGTGTCGGTCGCGCGCATGTTGATGTGTCTGATGAACAGATCTGAATCACTTGCATATGGCGGGCATTTATCAATGCTGGCAAACAATATGACACATTTGCAGTTATGATTGGATAGATATGGATTCTTATCCACTTCATATCCGCTCTTTGTGTTCTGCATGTTCTTAAGTGCCACGAGGAATGAGTAATCCGCCACTTCAGATGATTCAGATCGTGCTGCGAACTGAACAAATCATTTGAACTGATTCGTGAACCTGTTCAGACGGTTTTCCCCATTGTTCAATTAATGCTTACAAAAGAATCGACTCAAACACTCGAGAATGCCGTAAAAAGAGATGACAACCTTGAAATAAACAATGCATTTTATAATGGAACGAAGGAACGTCATGCAATGTAACAAAGTAAAAGTACATTCAAGTCAGTAAAAGTATCCACTTATAATTTTACTTTTAAAGAACATATTTTCCAAAATGTTACTCAAGTAAATGTAACAAAGTAAATATAGCGCGTTAATACCCACCTCTGCCTAATTCCATATAGAATTCTTCATATTGTGTCTTTTTGTTTAGTCCCTTTTCCTTTCATCATGACACACGTGTTTTATGCTGAATGCATGAAATGGTCAGTTTGTTGACGCTGCTAGAACGCTAATGTGAAATAGGTACTCTTTTGTAAAACCCTCGGATTAAAATAAGATAAAGATGATCCCGGCCAACAAAATCTTGTCTAACAATGCGCCACAAGTTCTCAACAACAGATTAAATAAGAAAACCATGCTATAAAGTGGACTCTCTAATGTGCTGAATACCAACTGCCGATATTCCCATAAGTGTCCTTAGCGATGAGAAATGATGATAATTACATCTGGACATACATGGACACGGAAACTGAGGCCAGTGGCTGCCAAACACCAAGCAATAGCCTAAAACTAATAAAGATTACTGAACGAGGAAAAGCTTTTAAAATGTTCTGCCTTACAGCGCGTAAGCTCCGATATGCTTTCTGAAAGAGTTTTTCGCAATATAATATGCATTTTCAATTCATTTATTAAAAACTCCTAACCAAATTTAGCGGCTAAGTACCATTTACCTCAAAATCTCACGCACAATATTATCTTAACATCTGCTATTTCAAATGAACACTGTATCTCCTGTGTCACAATTACCCATTCAAACCAGCAAAAATACATCAAATAATACACCGGGGATCTCAGCCTCCCCTAGCCATCTGTGCTCCAAGTCCGAACCATCAGACAGCAAATAGTTATGGTTATTACAGTGTTACCTCTCAAAGGACAAATTCAAAGTTTTCATTTTGATTTACACCAAGACACTTCTCTAGGATGGTAACAATACTCTTTTAAGCATGTGTCTTGCTGTACAGTATGCCTTGATTTGTTGTATACTCTGTTTCATTCGTTTCTACACGTCAGTCATGGAGGGGAAATTATGGTGTGCCATATTTTCATTAAATCTAAAATTGGCAGAAATCATTTATCATCAATTATCAATTATATATGTCGCAGTTTCTCAACAAATCATGGTTGTTGCTATTTGCCTGTGGGCATTTAGACTGAATACAGTTTTAGTTCGACAAATTTATCTTTCCAATTATTTCTAATTTCATGGTGAGGTGCAATTTTCTATCTCTCTTTCACGCACATAGAAAAAAGTGTAATAATAAAGGTTTAATGTAATGCAGGAAAGCCAAGATAAGTAGTGAATATTATATTTTAGTGCTAGTTTAAATGGGTTGAAGTTTTGGGTACTTGCTGGTGGACGTAATAAGAACACCATTATAGTGGACAAAAAGCATTTTCAACCAATTTTTTATTTTACTGTAATACAATGGGTGTTCTGACAGTAGCAGATCATTTTAGAGGACTCTTAAAAGCATGAAATTGACTTTTACCTGACTGAGTTTTTTACTATGTTCTACAAATGCTCTGTGAGGAAAACAATCATTCCTCTAAACGGAAAAAAAACGGAAAAATATTGTGCTTATACTACATAAAGCATGTCCTGCCAGACACTGTCAACTGTGTTGCTATCCCATAATGCTACAGGCCTGACACGCCTGCATTATTTACAGTACAACAGTCATCTATATGATCTGCACACTAAATAAAGAGATTCAATCTATCTCTCTGTACTGCACACACTTTATCTTCCAGCTACTGGTGTGCGTGAACATCTCTGTTTAGCTTTCTGTGTCATTTTGATGTACCTTCCATTCTCAATTCTCGGATAGAGGCCTATTCAGTTATTGCTGAGTGCGGCAGCATTTTCTGCTTCTAGATGGTGCAGCTTTTCCGTAATCTAAGGTTTTTTGACAATCTCGGAGATATCAGGTTAGAGCTGGCGGAACACCATACAGCCAGAATGAAAGAGATGCCAGATTCTCTTCCATTTATCCGGCTTTAGAGTGTTGACCTTTACAAATAATTATAATAAGGTGCAGTTATAAAAGCTATCTTTACAATAATCATATGTTCAAGTATTCTTGTCTTGTCAGCTTTGACGTGCTCAACATTAACACCTCATTTTTTCAATGAAATACGGAGAAGTTACATTTTCTTTAAAGACGCTTAAGAAAGATTGTAATGCAAAGTGCAATACACAAGTAATATTGAATTGAATTGAAACCGCATGTGCAAACTTTTCCACTTAGCAATAATGGGATGAAAGATGAAAATTCTGTCATCATTAACTTACCCTCGTCATTTCAAACCTGTGAGACTTTCGTTCTTCTGTAGAACACAAAAGAAGATATTTTGAAGAATGTTAGTAACCAAACAACAGCGGTGCCCATTTACTTCTATTGCATGGACACAAAAGCAGTGTAAGTCAATGACAGGAGGGTGAGTAAATAAAGACAGAATTTCCAAGTCTATTGTTCACCGCTGTGCCTTTTCTAACTTAACGACTGGATTTCTTCCGGTCTATTTAAAGTTCCTCCTTCCGAAACACTCTGATTGGTAACGCTGACCCAGTCTGTCGTGATTGGTTCCCCGCTTAGAGCGTGTGTCTGAAGATGACCCACCCAATCCATATCAGCGAGCTTCTGCTTCTCAGGCTGTTGTGATTGGTCGGTCCCCCTCTCAGTACATGTGCATTCATTAAGTTTGGCTTTTAGCAATAAACAGTAACAATGGCGTCAACTTCACTTCATCAGTTAAAAACATCTATCGAAGTGAAACGGAGGTGTGCTAGTGCAAACGTCAATCTTTGTTAGAGATAGCACATTTTTTCCTACTATGGTGAGGGAAATGACGCCTGACTAAATGGTGTCAGACCGGTTATATATATTAACACTTTGCCTTTTTATATTGGACCTAAGTTGGATAATAAAACAAGCAGATTGACCAGCAAACATATGGAAGCAGGACTTCAAAAGACGTTTTGTAGAAGTGGTTTAGAGGTATGTACACACATACACACAAATATCAGTGTAATACACAGAACAGCTTTCACAGCCGATGTTTAAGTCATGGAATCTGTTATTTGACTATTTGTTATTCGAATGTGTGTATCTGAATTCTTATTACCGGCTATAGGTCAAATGTTTAAAATCTCCGATAACCAAACACTACTCCACTAGCTCTTCCTCTTCTCCAAGGAAGGCCTCGCCCCTTTTTTTGGTGTATTCCTTTGGGGTAGATTATTAAAAGCACTCGGAATAGTGACATCATGTACCCAGGAAGTAGAGGGCTGTAGTCCGATTCCAGCCATTCTATGTAGTCCTTGAAAAGCCAATTCTGTTAAAGACAATATCAGCTTGGCACTGAACTTTGAGCTTTATAATTTTGCAGGTATTGTTTATGCTCTAACAGCAACATTAACACACTAACTAAAGGTAAAAAAATGCGACCGCGGGGACATGGTCAACTTGTTAAGAAACGAGTTGGACGTATGAAATTGTATTTCTGTGCTCGAAACACTTCCCCAACGTTCGAATAGGTTTCGGAAACTTTTTTCAAACATGAAAATCCATTTCGAAACAACTTTTCTTAGTCCCTTATTTGAAATTCTCCAGAAAAAGCATGCCCATGCTTTATTCTCCCCCCCCACCGTATGTTTTCGGAAATAGTCGTACAGCTGTATCTGTCTTTCATAAATTTGATCTAACTTAAGCCTACTGATATTTGAAGGCTACGAAACTATTCTTCAAATACTCATCGAAGTGGAAGGTACATGCATAAATCAACAGAGACAGGCAAGTGTCTAACAACTATAATGCTAATTCCTACTACAAATACAGGATAAATTATGTCTGTGGGGTTCCGGTGGGACCCTGTCATATTTTGCATGACCTAATTCTGCTCACTGCCTTCCTTAAGTGACATATTTCTCATAAGCCAACACATCCTTTGCCATCTAATGTAGTGGAAGAACTAGGCTATAGAGAATGCTCTACAATTCACCCCAGCTGTGTTCTTTGCAGAGATATCACGTCGCCGCTTCAAACTCGTTCACTATGGTTTTGTGCCGGTATTGAAAGCGCTTAAAATCAACTCACTGCTGGATTACGATATAAAAAAGGCAAACCAATATGAACTAGGTTTACAGTTATAAAGAAAATATGGAGCAGAAATGAGTGAGTTAAGAAACTTGAATGCGTAAGGTGGATGAATACAGGAATTTAACAACCGATTCTTCTTTACAAACTCTCCCATTTCTGGCGAGGACAGAAGCTCATTGGGAAAGCTTTCTCTGAGACCATTTGGCAGAGATTACGCCCAGCTTAACGTCTGTCCCACAAAGGTCTTTGATTCATAACAGAGATTTGAAAGCGCACTTACATTCAGCGAGTAACTAGTGCATTTGAGAATGCTTTAATCAGATGCGTCTACAGAGCGAAGGGATTAGTAACACTAAAATGTAATCAGTGCGATTAAAACATTAATGCATTCACATACAAAAGCGTTTGAACAACAAACCAGCTACGCTGCAGAAGCACTGTGCCAAAGACGAGCACCGAATATGTTCCACCATGCTGGTAGTCAAATAGAGAAACAATTGCAGAGCATTTCAATACTAGATGAGAGTCATCAGGGGGGCCTATTTTCTTTAAAGGAACTATGAAAGGTGCTGCGATGTGGCGGTAGGGGGAAATTGAAATGCTACGGAGTAGGAAGGATGAATTAGCTAAAGATGTGTTTAAAATATGTACTTGTCAAGACATCCTTAAGAAAGCGAACATGATGTATATTAAAGAAACTCTCAGAGCTTTCTTCGTGGCTCTTGTTTTCCCGATACAGAAAATGACACCCTACTAAGGTAACCATGGCAACACACCCTATGGACATGCACTAGATAGCCTCTGCTGTCTAAGACTCAAACACCTTGGTGGGTTTTTACATAACAACATATTAACAGAGGCATTCGTGTAATAGCCATGCGCCCAAAAGCTGTCCAACTGGCACAATATCGCAAGCTATTTGCCACTGTACACAATGTGCCAACCATGGCAAGAGTGTGACTGCTCTTAAGACTAAAACATATTTCTCACCTTACTATAGCGCTAAAATAATTGGTATTTGGGTATCTCACAACTTTTCCACAATTTAAAGGGAGAGCGCACCAAAGAATTTAAATTCTGTCGTTGACTCCCATTTTCCCTACAATGGTAGTAAATGGGGGATGAGAACTGTTAGGTTACTGACATTCTTCCAAATATCTTCCTTTGCGTTAAGCAGTTTTACAAACATTCTAAATTCTAAACATATTCCAATCATATTGTAGATGTCTGTTACATCTGACAAGAAACATCTCAGAGACGTTTTGCAGATAACAAACAATAAACAAACGTCTTACAGATGTAAATGCAGACATCAAGAAATAGACGTCTCCCAGATGTGCTATAAAGCACCTCACCTGTTTGCAATATTATGTCAAATCAATGTCAATCCTCTCTCCTTCTGACAAATGCAATCTTATGCAATATATTACCCAAGTAACGTGCTAACCAGCATGGATTAGCATGAAAACGTTTCAAAGAAATGATGGGCATCTTAACAGCTGACAGTCTGTGATGATGCTGTGGCATTCCCCGTATGAGCAAGGCCTTCACTCTGCCAGGAACGCAGAAGCAAAGCTGTTGAGATGATTGATGACACGCCTCCACTGGCCCTCTCTTCCCTGCTGACATGCACTCACAACCCAACACTTTTCACCACTAATTGGACAACCTTGCAAATTCCTTCTCTGAGACTGTGGTCCACTAAATTAGCCACTGATAACTGCCCAGAATTGGTTCAATTTATGAACGTCCGGAGCTGTCACGCCAGCGAGGTGTCGCTCAGGCAGTAGATGCTATTGAATAAACCTGTCAGGCGTAGAACTTTCCAGACATGTATTTCTCATTAGTTTTCCATTTTGATGTTTTGATTAAACTTGTGGTTGACAGTTCATTTAAAGTCTAGGTAGGCAGAGCTTTGCTTGAAACTGTGAAAATAGATGCAGCCGACTGTTTTTGTACAAAACAATCTCAAAGTCCCGAGTGACAAAATCATGCAGCGGCCATAAATGGGGCATCACATGATCTACTTTTGCTTGTTTGATTGGTTTGAGCCAAATCCATCTTGCTGTTTATCTGTTTTTATGTATTTATCTTACTGTTAATCTGCCCTGTTCTTTGCACAGAGAGTGGCAGTGAAATTGTTATCACCATCCAGCCGGAAATCTAGGTCTGTTACGCAACCTCAATGTGGTCAATGGCCATTGAACATTTTGAGAACTACCAGACCCAGCGCTGTGAAACACTGCCAACATTCTTAGCAGAGAGACCAAGCCAAAAAGAATGTTCTTTCAGAAATTGCACACATATATGACTTGAGTCCTTCAACTACACACAAACAGATTGTGTACTTTACTTCGAACAAAATGCTGCTAAAAATACCAGAGAGATTGGGAAATCTTACAGCAAAGAGCAGACATGATCATTTGGTTTGTTCGACGGCACACAAGGGTAAGCTAATGCAGCATTTAGCATTGCGTTAAGGGTCTCAATCTCTATTTTACTTTCACGATGCATATAACGAAATGCCAATATTACTTATTAAAATGCATATTGATGTTTTTCAAATCCATTGACGCTGCATGTTTATCTCTGCCCAATCAGTGATCTGTGTTTAAACACGTCATGTTTTGGTACCGGTACAGAACGCTTAGAATCTCAACCGAGGTGGTACTCCGGTACTGTACCCAGTGGAAACCCCCCCAAAAGTGAACTCTCCCGTTCCATACCGTGCAGTACTATGCTGTGGAAAAGCGCCATTAGATAAAATCTGCCTAGAAAAAAAAACATTTTAATGTAATTCTTGCGAAATCTACAACAGGGACCTTTTTCTGCCAAATCCGAAGTAAATACTTGAAAATATTCAATAGCTTAACCGTTAGTTGTCAATGTCCCATACTGTTTGTACGACCAAACAGGACCATTCAGAGGTACTGCAAGTGGGGGCGCAACATTTCACTGAAACCCTGACCTTTGGACCTCGATCGCGAATGCACGGAGGAACGCGATTGCAAATTGATGGAAGGCAGTGTTCCTTCTGAGGCTGCGCGTCGGCGGTCGTGCAGACTTACTGTAGGTTCTGCACAGTGCAATTTTAGGATGCACAAAAAGCGTAATATCTACAGTAGGCAAATGTCCACACATGAAGCAGCAGCAATTACCTCTATATCATCTTAAGAAACAGGTAGATCATATAAGTATGTTTGTCTTTCAGACTGTAATTTCAGAATAAGCGCAAGTATCTCTCTCAACCGATGAGTTCAGAGTGCACGTGAAGGGAGTGCCGTGTAAATAAAGTGCCTTTTCATATATTTCTGAAATTGGACGGCTATTGAAGCTGTTGACAGTTATTAAAGATGTAAAGCGCTATTTTGAAGTTGATCAACAATACTCCTAAAAGTGACCAATCTTCCAGAATATCACATTTTTCCGAGTGAAACGGCAATCAGTATTGACATACTTCAGACAATTCTTGATTTCTTTGTGGGCCAACACTATGACACTGTTTCAAAAGGTAAACAAAAGCCCAACTGCTATTGATCTGCTTCTCTACTTTGTATTCCATTTGCTTATAATTACCAATGCATTCGGTCGAATTACTCGGCTCTACTTAACATTTACAGCCACGTGCAATCAACACACATTGATTCATTATGCAAATGACAGGGACTAATTTAAGGCTTGCTTACATGACTCCATTTAAAAACCTGCAGCCATGGCAATGCACTACGCAGAAATGAATTGAGACAGCCTTTCCTTACACCGGAAAGCTTTATCAACAATAAACTAATAGGCTATTGCAAAGCTTTTTGACTTTATCTTCATATGCATATTGACAAATGGCCTAAATGCTTCTAATATTGTCAGAGAGGACTGAAGCTCAATACTCAGCCATGTTGTACGTGCCAATGACAAATGAGTCTTCAATATTAACATTGAACGTGTAAATGGCACACAGGCACAGGCTCCCATGCTCTCCAGTTTGAGTGTATGGAGTGGGTTCTAGCACCTGGGGGACAAAGAAGCTTATCTGGTATCTAGTGAGCCTGCTTCATCAAAAGCCTTAAAAATCAGTGACCGGTCGAGGAGAAGGATGTTAAATCTACTTGAAAGGCACGACTATTTTTTCAGAAGCGCTTCAGGTATAACTGCTTTGAAGATAACCATTATCTGCTGGCCGTGATTATTTTTCTCCATATTTTATCTTGGGACTCATGGCCTTCCCTAGAACTGGGAAAAGGGGGCTGCTTCGGGAAGCTTCCATTAAAGTATTGCAGTTTCAATGAAGTCAGTCGGAAGCGGGACCAATGCTAAATTATTGACAACTAACAGTTCTAACCATAGAGGAAGTCTTCTGACTAGACTTTATTAACATTGATTGATGTAAATATTAAATTTAAGTAAATGTATTATTGTTTTGTTGTGTGGGTGACTAAATTAACACTCTAAATAAAAATGTAAGCTAAAAGAGTGGGATTTTTGACCTTTTACTCAGTCGCAAGGTAAACACAACTATTGCACATTCATATTTGATGTGAAAAATGTGAATATGTTTCCACAGCCGCTTCAACATGAAAAGTAAAACCACTACATCTCATCTTTCCCATGTGTTTTTGCTGCTGGTGAGTGTTGCTGGTTAATTCATGTTCCTCTAATAGCTTTCTGTGTCACTTTTGATATCTACAGCTATCTTTATATTTCCTGGACTACGCAACACTATAGCCAGAACTTAGATTGATGCATTGGTGATGCATCAAATGCTAGAACTTGGAACCTGATCGTGTCTCATTCCTTCGCAAAAAATGGACGTAAGGTTGTTAAGCTGTGCCATCTTATCTTCAAAAATATATAAATACTGCAGCCAATTTGAAATGATTATGTTGGCATATTTGACAGTAGAACTGTGTTTAATGGCGATCAGTGTATTTGCTGTAATGGATGCTGCATCTGAGGATAAAGGCAGATTAGATACACTCTAAGAAGTCCGCTCATTTACATTTTAAATGTGAAATCCTCTTTAAAAGCACATGCTGTTGGTTCAAGGTTTTGCACACAAAAATCTGAAGTGTCGATTCTTTTTCTATGTTAAAAATGAGGCATACTGGAGGAGCTAATTGATAGAAAATTACCAGTGATTGTTAATCTATCCATTTTATATATAAGTTGATATATCTGAAGTTTAGGCACAGCACCGATGCAAGCAAAGTGAATTAATTAAACATAAAAAATCACAAGACATTGCAATAGGTATGGATAATGCGCTTTATATATTTCTTTTTTTTCTTTTTTAATGAAACCTAGATAATGATAGCTATCGTAAGGGATACGATATACGGTTTGTACAGAATAAAAATGGAATGTCCCCGCAATGTACAAAAACAAACCTGTACCTTTATATAAAGGCATCCATCAGCATCAGAAGATTACAAAATGATTCTACCACATGCTTGATTTATTAAAAAAAAATCCTGTTTGATATAAGAAATCTTATAGAGTACATCTGTTACAGTGTTGCCGTTTAAGTTAACGTTAAAACAGAGGAGTGGCATTTGGATCGCACTGTCCCTGCGAGGCGAGAAGCTCACAGTAACATTCCCTCGATTAATCAGCACTGACAGGAAGAGGTGTGGCCTGAGGAGAAAAGGAGCAGGTTACCACCCACGTCTTGATGATGCGCCGACTCCGTTGAGGCAAATGTTTAAAGTTCAGGCACTCAGCATTCACAGACCGCCAACTGACATTCTCTGGACATGTGGGACAGTCATGACAGGATTTGAGAATACACAATAGCCACTTCGAAATCACTCGGCAAAGGCTTCTCAAAATAATGGCAATATAAGAATCATTCTAGGCTACTTTTAGTCAAAAAGGGAAAATGAGAAAAATCGAAGGTAACAATCAAGGCTCGCTTCTTAAAAAAACTCAGCGAGAGCAAAATTGATGTTTGAATAGTCTGCTAAACATAATCAATGGTAGATTGCCCTTCAGTTAAGCCAAGCAAACACTTTTTGTGGCGTTGGGTGAGAGAACACTTGAGAGCTGACGGCCCCTTTTTATTTATGCCACAGCACAACCAGGAGACCCCAATAGCATGAAAAGAAAGGGATAGGGAGTACAACCTGCATACAACAGATTTACTCAATAACTGAGATGTTTAGAATGAATGAATGAATGTATGAATGTATGAAAGGGTTTAAATAACCGTTCCTAAAATGGTTTTGACACATTTGAGTGCATCATATTTACCTTCAACTGCCACATAAACAATGTTTTATCTCGTTTTGTCAGTCGTCCTTCACAAAAACCAATATAGCCTAGCCTATGAAGCACATTCATGAACCACCCTAAGGCAAACAAATAGACTTTTGAATTCGGAAATCAGTCAATGTCTTGTATTGTGACGCCCTTCTGTTTGTAAAACAAGCAGCAAATGGCAAGATTTGTGAAACATAAAATTACAAAACTTGATACCCATAATCCTCAGACACACCCATGAAACAGTTCAATTAACCCAGCTGATTGAAACTAAAAGGCGCCCGGGGAATGGTCATTTTATTACGACACGTTTAACACGAACAGCTCATAACTTCTAACTCAAATCATGCGACCACCGATTCTGGCACCGTCCCTGCTTATCCCCTTACGCGTGTGCAACTTCGCTCTTTTTCAGGACGCAAACATCCGTGAGCCGATCTATCAGACGGGAAGCATGAATGACTTCATTGTAACTGTACAAAGTGTTCCGCTTGGCGGGGTTTACAAAATCGACCCCCTTTCCCAGCTCCTTATGCAACCCTACGCTGATAAGCGGTTATTGTACAATCGCAATCAAAACATCTCCGAAAGAAAAAACGGGTTTTAGTTGTTTAACACGGCAGGCTATTTTTGACCCAAATAAAAGTGATGGAGCGACACTGGGGGAATCTGCCCGAGCGTTGTTTACAAAACCGATGCGAGGGGAGATGCAGTTGCCAGCCAAGTTTAGTTTGAACAGTTACACACTTGAGTCTCCTACCTGAGCAGCGCGGTATCTCCCTGTCTGCTGACCACATTCTCGCTGGACGCATAGTCCACGGTCTGTCCGGCGGGCAAACACGATGGTAAAAAGCAGCAAAGACTGAGAATTATAGCGGTGAGCCACTGACCGGAGACGCACGCATCCTGCACCGCAATCATGATGTCCATCGCCGCCGAAAGGAGTATGATCCGCGCCGTTATCAAAAAAACAAATATCTGGACGAAAATATATTAATCCCCACTCTTCCTCCGCGAAAAGCCCGAGAAATGGCGTTCCGTGTAGTTTCCCAGATTTGTTTTGATCGGAACCCGACCGCGGGAGGAAGACGACTCTCCAGTGGCTCGCACACCATCTAGTGAGGAAATGGGAAACGGGAGCAGAGCTAGCAGCAGACAACCCCCCGGCTCTGATCCTGTTGCCATGCGGCCGTTTCCCAGGCAACCCGTTCCCTGTAGTTCGTGATGGAGCAGTTAAGCGGGTGAGTATTCTTGATACAGCAACACTATTTAAATGTCGTCGCCCGGTGAGTTTGTACCACCCGAGGTTCTACCACCCCGGAACCTCGAGACTTTCTCATGCGAACGTTCACAGCATGTCTGTTATTCCATGTGACGTTTCAAACATGAGTCAGTATTAAGGTACGATTAAAAATGACACGGGTCACAACTTGTTTGGTCATCGGTGGACCCTGCAGCCCAGAGAAACAAACAAATACTGTATTTCTCAGAAGTTACAGAATGCCACATTTCCTCACAGTTGGTCACCACCATCCAATTTTAGACTCGTGGCCCCAAATATTTCATGGCACTGTTTAGAACAAAGGAAGTGGGAAATAATTCATAGAATGGGTTATACGCCCCACTATAGCACAAGCGATACACCAAAATATTTCATAATGCACAATTTATTTGCCCTTAAGATGCTCAAGGCATCTTTGAGATAAAACCGGTATACTCAAGCGAGAAATACTTTTACAAATAAGTAGATATTAGTTTAACATTTCATTCAGTGAGGACCAGATGAGCATTTTGACTAATAAGTTTGTAGAACATGCAAGTACTACCATTTCTTTTATTTTGTGCAATTTAAAACCCTGCATGATGTTTTTTGGTTTCTTACATTTCCCTTTAATAGTAAAGAATCTGGTGCACAGATCTGCTGGTTCTTTATTGTGGTCATCGTTTTCATGTGAATGTTTTCGTTTCGGTCCTCTCACGATGACGATTCCAATCAAGAGCCATTTATTTTAGAAGGGGATCTGAGGTAAGGCTCGCCACAGGTCTGCCATTTTGCATTTGCTTCTGTTCTGTAGATTGTACATCACGCAGTGTGCAATGTAATGGACTTGTCTAATAAGAAATATATTTACTGTTGACTCGCTGACACGGTCGGCCTATTTGTGTAATGGCTCTGATATAAGCATTTCCAAGCTGCTCCTGTTGAGTATTTTTCTTTTAATTGGGAAAGACGTGGTTTGGATATAATTGCCTGAATTTCATTAGAGTTAATGGCAACCAAAGTCCCTTCATTCCATTCTGTATCTAAATTGGACCGGCATAGTTGGTCTTTGCTAATCATTTACTCAGCCAAAAGCCAAACACTCATTACTAGGTAATTTGACTGCTTGTATAAGGCGAGAATGCATTGCTTTTCTTAAAAATTAATAGATAATTCTTGATGCAGAAGATGTTAATTTGAGAGGATTAGAAAGTCAGAGGTTAAAAAAGTGCACATTTAATTCTAAAATGTTTGCAAATGTACTAAGGCCACAGGTTTTAAACACGTCCATTTACTGGTACAAAAGTACCCCAAGACAAAAAAAGAACAGAACAACTTTCATTTATTAACTGGAAGGACTTTTGAAATCCTCTGATGCGCACGGGACTGAGTCTACCTGCTCATGCATGAAAGCTATGATTATTATTTCTCTCCATCCACGACACTGTTCTGTGAAGATGTGATGGGAAAAGGGGGGCTTTTCACACGTTTACACAATGCAGCCCCTGAAATAATGTGCAAAAGAAAAATGATTCCACCACAATGGCAGTGTCTTTTGTTTTGTTCAATCTCACCAAAGTCTTTATGAGGAAGAAGCACGTTTACAGTCGATACATTTTCTCATTATTTCTATGTAACACCTAGGTATAAAACAAGCAAGTGTCCCTAGAATGTTTTTGGCTCTGGTGATTTAAATTTTAAAAGAATAAAATGCAGTCTCGGTCAGGATCTTTTCATGTGCTAGCCACTCGAAAATAAGTCTGGCTGTAGGCTGATATCACAGAAATATTTTTCCTCAAACTTGACATCGGTTATATGCCTGACACGAGCGGTTGGAGAATGATGTGCATACCCTGAAGTAACTCAACGGGTCAGGGAGAGCAACAAGAAATGCATATTCAGACGACATGCATTGTATTGCAAATAACCATTGTTGCTGCCTCCTTAAAGTGTGCACGGAGATCTAATTTGTGGCATTGAATTGCAATGTCTTTCACAACATGTTAAACTTGCCGCGTAATTGCTATAATGCATTAATGTGTTCAATGTAACTGAGAACCTCTAACGCTGTCGAATTTATTCAAAAAAAAAATATTTGTTAAAACAATGAATATATATTGTGCATGATGAAAATCAAGTCATGCTAGCCTTGAAGTACTTGATTTATATCTTCAATTAATCTTAAGATTCAATAGTGACCTTTAAGATGCATCAAACAGTGACAAATGGGGTCATTAGAGATAACCTTCTTTTAGACATTGCATGTTGACAGGGTTGATGTGGTGGTAAAATACCTTCCAGAGAGGTTTCTTAAAACATGCTGTTAGGGCAAACGCAAACAGTCACAACCAAACTTAAACTAGTGATATCAAATGATATTAGGTTTCACATACATAAGGATTCCACCCACAGTAAATTATAAAAATGATGGAATGATTTCTACTGATTAAACACCTGAGAAATTAATTCTTCACAGGAAATATTGTTATTATGGATTAGTATGTGTTGCCATGGTGGTATTTTGATGACATTTTCATTTTTGTAGTTCTGGAGCAGGGGGCAGGTAAGTTACATGTAATGTTTTACGAGAAAAGTTTAAGATGTGTTCCGAATGTGCACTCAGTAATTTAGCTCATTAACGTGTTTAAAATAAACAGTACATTCGAGAAATATATTTTTTAATCATGTAACCTTAGTCAAAGATTAGTCAGATCAGTATGTTCATTAAAGCTGCATTCATTTAAATATCATGCGAGTAGATATAGTGGTAACACTTTACAATGAGGTGCTTTTTATTCTTATTATTAACAATTAGTTAATGCATTAGCTAACAGGAAATAACAATTAACAAAACTTCTTCAGCATTTATTAATAATATTTATGTTAATTTCAGCATTTACTAATACATTATTAAAATCAAACGTTGTGACTGTTAAAATTAGTTAATGCACCATGAACCCACATGAACAACTGTATTGACAGTAACTAACACTAACAAGGATTAATAAATGCTGAAAAACTAAATTGTCCATTGTTAGCTAATGCATTTCATAATGTTAACTCATAGCACCTTATTGTAAAGTGTTATCGATATATTGAGGTCACATGAACAGCTAAATATGTTATTATACCACAGGGTTGTCAGATGCTTCAATCTGATTGGTTGACTAGCGTTCTATGTGTATGCATTAACTTTCGGTAAATGTACTCCTATAAATGTGTTCCAGGTATGCCATGCGCATTACAGTTCCATATTACTTCGCCAAGTTTAAAGATCGGTTTTGTTGCAGTTTTTGTTCGGCGTGTATGTGCATAATGTGCAAATCACAAAGGGGTTAATGTGATTATATGTTGCTTGCTCGTGCTGTAGTTCCCTCCCACTCTCCCCATTAGTCCCACCTCTAGCAGCTCGTGTCTCTCTGAAACGCGAATTTTTTTACAAAGCTCATTGCTCTGAAAAGCCAGGTGTGCTTTGATTGGCCAGTTAACCAGAGCAAATAATGTAGTCAAATACTACAAACGTGTGACGGAAATGTAACCATATTACCATATTTGGAACATCAGGTTCCAGAGCAATTTTACTGGTCTGGCTTCAAAACAAACCACTCCACTAAGACAGCACTGCTATCGGTCACAGAGGCGGAATCTAAATCCTCTGTCCTGATTCTGCTAGACCTATCTGCAGCGTTTGACGCTGTCAATCACCAGATACTGCTAGCAACCCTGTCATCTCTTGGAGTCTCAGGCTCCCCTCTCTGCTTGTTCAAATCCTACCTCTCCGGCAAAACCTTCAGGGTGTCATGGAGAGGCTTGCTGTCCACTGCTCACCTCCTGATCACTGGGTTCCCCTTTATGGGATCAGTGCTTGGACCGCTGCTTTTTTCCATATACACAACATCCTTGGGACCCATCATACGGGCTTCTCGTAGCACTGTAATGCTGATGACACCCAGATCTACATCTCGTTTCACCCAGACGATACCACTGTAGCTGCTCGCGTAACACCCAGCCTAGAAGACATCTCAGCTTGGATGAAAGAGCATCACCTCCAGCTAAACCCGGCCAAAACAGAACTACTCGTGTTATGGCACAACTTGTGTTATGGTGCAACACGATCTCACCATCCAACTTGGCATTACCACAATCACTCCTTCCAAAGGAGCCAGGAACCTCAGAGTCATGTTTGATAAACAGCTGTCCTTCAGTGATCACATTACAAAGACAACGCGATCATGCCGATATGCCTCATTCAACATTCGAAAGGTTAAACCCTATCTCACGGAGCATGCGGCACAACTCCTTGTCCAGGCCCTGGTAACCTCAAAGTTGGACTACTGCAATGCTCTCCTTGCTGGTCTTCCTGCAAAGGCTATCAAACCAAAATGGCTCATGTGACACCCCTTTTCATCTGTCTGGTTGAAGCCCGGATCAGATTCAAGTCGCTAATACTTGCCTACAGGACTATCACTGGATCTGCACCGCCATACTTTGACACCCTCCTACACACCATCAAGAACCTGCGTTCTGCAAAAGAGCGGTGTCTTGTTTTGCTTTTCATAAGGGCAGTAAATCCCTTTCTCGCTCATTCTCCTTCCCAACTCCTTCCTGGTGGAACATTCTTCCTAACTCGGTCCAGTCAACCACATCTCTCACAACCTTCAAAAAATCTCTTCTGTGAATACTAGACAGAAAACATGTATTTGCACCATATGACCCCTTTAATATGAGATATATAATACGCGATCTTAAATCACAGAAAGGTTATCGTATAGCCTAAAGGCCATCACCTCACCCAGTACCCTGCTCTTGATCTGATGATTATGATGTCAAACTTTACTGTTAATGGAAACGCGTGCACAGTTTCATTTCAATAAACAAAGCATTTAAAAAAACTGAGAAATGCATACATTGAAATCAAATACATAAAATAACTAAATAGAAAAACAAAAGAACAAATCTAAAATTATATTAGAAATGATTTCACCAAATTGCATGTTTGACTGTGCCATCTAAAAGTTGTGTTTTTATTTGTACATAATAGGAAACACTTTGCCTCACAGAAGGTTTGTATTTGTTTTAAATGAGTAGATAAAATATTTCAAATGAATATTTCATGAATTACTCATGTGTCATGCTGTGTTGGGATAGTGTATATCTAGGACGATAAATCTGTTGCCCTAATGCAACCTAAGCACAAAAATACTGTGTGTACCTTTAAGAATATGTTCAAGACGTTTCGCTGGTCTTCTCTAAACAGTGAAAGTCTACATAAAGATAATGGGATTAATTTATTCATGCCTCGCAACATCCATCACAATTTTTGTTGTGACAAAATGACTTAAAAGATCCTACATTATGCTCAGTTGGCATCATCTAGGACAGTGACAAAGTGGATGCCTTCTTTGATTTTAGTACAATATATTGCATCCTCCCAGTACTTAGTGTCTAAAGATTTAACTTGCAACTCTTTTGACTCTTTGAAAGCCAGAGGAATGTTGTTCAGCCTTTTTGAATACAACAAAAAGCACCGATATGAGCAAAAAAGCTACAGCATCAGGTTCGCCGCTCTAAATTACAACACATGCCCAGGGGTATCTTTCCAATGAAAATAGACAGTGTTTCACTGAAAGCACCTCTTCAAGAGACTGACCTTCATACGCCAGACTGGAAGTTAATTGTACATCTCATTTAAAACCAGTGATCAGAGAGGCTGAGTTTCCCCTGCAGATAGTGCAGCGGAAGACTGGGATTTTCAAAGCAGGTTTTAATCTGACTGACCCTCTCGCATGGAGAGGTAGACAACCCACCGTGCTCCTAGACCCAGAACAGCTTTATCACGGCTCACCCTAAATGCAATTTAAATGGATTCCCTTGAGCCGGATGTCCATATTACTGAAACAATACGTCATTTATTTTTGTTGAGAACAAGACAATTTAAGGTTTTAGTTTACATGCCCTAGAATTTCCTAGAAAGAGAATCAAATGTTTCTGTCAACTTTGGTATTCAATCAGTGGAAAGCCCTGTCAAAAAACAAGTTTTGCAAAGATTAATAGTCATATGGATCTGGTGACCTTCTCAGATTCAAAGAAATACTTCAGGACGTCTTTGGTATAGTCTGATCATTTCAGAAAACATCTTTGAGATGGATAGTCCCCTTTAAAGGCTCAGCCTAATCTTTATTTTTGTAATTACTTGTAGAGACTTCCACACAAAATGTTATCTCCTGTATGGTGTGAGGGTCTGTGGGCCTAAATAAACACCTTGTGTATGTCTAAAAACGTCTGCTAGTTTGCTTAATTGGCGTGTTTCCATTGAAGTATTTTTTAATGCGCAATTTCAATTTGCGTAATTTGAAGGTTTATACTATTGTTTGAGTAATAAAAACATGAACATAATACGAAGGTGAAATAGAATTCAGTGTTATAGACAAACCTCCCACCATAACAAAACAAACTGTTGTTGGTCACTTAGACTCTCACTTTCTGGGGGTTTTTGTGTCCAGAAAAGTTTCAATGTGAACTATAATGCTATAATGTGCGTGATTATACAAGACTGATGCATGCATAATACGTTTATTTGACTTTGTTGTATAAAACATGAGTAAGATGTCTTGGCAAAGTCTTATCCTTGATTAGTAGCTCTCTTGTCTCTGTGAATAGCGTTAGCCAGTGACCAAGCCAGAGCTCACACCGCAAGCGTTGCTGTCGTGGGACTCATTAAAAGCGGAAATAAAATGCATCTGAGAGCTTTGAGGAGTTCAAGAAATGACCGTCCATATCCAGTCTCCTCCGTTCTCGTTTTTCGGCACGGCAAATAAACCCTAGGAGAAGCCAGGAAACAACTTATTCAGCCTGGAATTGGTTAGATTGTGATATTCAGCAGAAGATAATGAGAAGTGATGGGGCAAGGCAGACAGGCCGGAGAAAAGGCCTCAAGGCATGCTGAACGCCGTTTAAAGGTGGCCGCTTTTGAGATTCGCACCTCACTTTCGGAGAAACTCTTTATCCACGCATGTTGTTTTTGTCGCTTCTCTCGCCACATAAGCACAGGTTTTTATTTGTAGTGTCTGACAATTTCGGCAAGTCACTGTGGAGCAGAAGCAGTGGTGGTGAACATGTTTGTGTGTGAAGAAATGCTATTCAATTCCAGCGGGGCCTTTGTAGGAAGGGTCCAATATCTGCGGACACACTAAGTAAACAGCGGTATAGTTGAGGGAACTGCAGGAGTCCTTTTCATCTATTACGAAGCAGTTCAGGCGAAGCACAAAATTTACTGCAGTTTGAATATATCTCAAGAAAAGTGTTTCTGTGTGGTAAATTTAGTTTACTTCCTCATTTGCATGCGGCGGATGCATTTCTACCACGTTTTGATTCCCTCCGCAGAGGAACCGCAGCGTCTTACCTTTGTGATTCCCGCGGATATGACATAGACAGTCGTGTACCCTGTGGGACGGTCTCTGAGCGGTGGTTTGGATGTTTCATATTCAACATGGTTCCTGTGATACCACCTTGCTCTTTAGAAAAACAAGCTCTGTTGAACTTACACATGGGATATAGTACTCTCATCCTCAAACTATATTTGCTACACCAGAAAGGGTGTGTGTGTATAAAGGCCCTACTGTCACACAATAGATAGCAAGCGCTCCATTGAATTGACTGGTGTGATGTCATTTTTACAATACCATTCTCCTCTGTGAATCCGCGTAATCCCATTCATTTTCTTTCATACGGTCGCAGATAACAACGCACAACAAAGGTGCCGTGTAACCCGGGCCACTTTCTGCTTTCAAGACAACAAATTCTCCAGTATCCTATTATGACAGAATCAAATCATTTATCTTTCAAGCAGCTTATGTCTTCTCCAATGACATTCATTCTTTCAAAAACGTTCATGCCAAGCCCAAATCACCTCCGGTTGGGACTCCTTTTAGCATATAAAGACCGTAGGGATTTACAGAGAACTGCGAAATAACCCATTCTGTTATCATAAAGTCATAACCTAAACCTCTCAGCCAGGTGATTACTGCGATTTAAATTAGAGCCCAGCTGACTTACTTTGAATACTGATGATATTCAAAACATTATCAATATTTTAAAATGTTGTCGTGAATGTCATGAATATTAAAATGCTAGATGCTGTATGCTATAAATCTTGGTTCATACTATATTCTTATCCTATAACAATTACTCAAACTCTAGGGTCTTGGCAGTCAATGATAGCATGTGTTTATAGGAAGTATTAAGAACTTGAGGAGAAAGGCAGTGAATTGTAAAACTCATTCTGATATAAGTAAAATTGATGTAGAAAAACATTTCAGTCTCGATGTACGTATGTTGGGAGGAAAGAGGTCTCCCTTTGGTTTGATCATTCAAGTTTGCAAATGTTCCTATTTCTGTTTCAAACGATCAAAAGTTCTCGTTCAACTGGCACACAGCATTCCATCAATCATGTACATACTGAAAAAAACCAGCACGGAGGATTTACAAGGGTGAACTGCAAATAGTTTATTCACATTGAATTATTTTAGGCAAGCTAGCATTACGTTTCAAGTGCAGATGAATAGCGACGCGCCCATAACATAATTTGTATAGGAACGCGGATGTGAAACACATCATTGAGTATTAGATTTAGAGCTGTAAATCACGCACATATTTGTGAATGTGACTTGCATTTGTCTCCCTGCTCCAGTTTGCAAATCTCTGCCTTTACGCATGCATGCTCTCAGAAGACAACTTTCCAGTCATAAAACAGACATTTTTTGGGTGAAGTTATGATCAAGACTCTCATTTTCTCCTTCCACTTCATCAAAGCAATGACCTGGAAATATGTCACCTTGTAGTGTCACCACATTCAGTCATCTTTGGAGGCCACCTGCAGTTCTAATGTCTCATTTTCAGATTCTGCAGATTTGTAACATGGTGTCCCTACACGTTTTCATCTAAAATTACATTCGGCAAATGCTTGAAAATTACTTTTGAAATTTTTTAGGCGGTTTTATAAAGCAAATTCACACCACGTTACGGGGCTCGCTGGTACAGATCACAGAGTAGTCCGAAAATAAATGTGAAGCCATTATATGTCAAGACACCATCTCCTGATGTCAAGGTGACAATCAATTTACTAACTGCTTTAAAAATGTGTATATGCTATAACAATTAACATTAAATGAAAATACTATGGAAGAACGACAGTAAAGCATCTGATGCAGTGAAAGATTGATCTTGCAGCCAGAAGACAACCTCTCTATATCCTTGACACTCTCCCAGAAATTAAGGAACATCAGAAACGAAGCACCTTTTGATATGCCTACTGTTGAGGGAGTGAGCTGTGCAGAACAGATGGAGAGAGCAGCAGGGGTCTGGGTGGACCCACATTCCTATAGAGATTCCCCTGGACAGACAGTGTAAAGTCACGGTGGTAATTAATCCATCTTCTTCATTTCTTTCTCCCCGTTTTCTCTCTCCCTTTCATCCCCCGCGACAGTACAGGGTCACTGTAGGTTATTAGTATTGTTTTCAGTGTAAAGGAAAGGCTTCTTGGATTGGTTTGTTTAAATGATATCTGGTGTGATGCTTCACGTAACTTAAACTATAGCGATCGATTACCTTTGTCACGGAAGTAGTTCTAGCGCTAAATTATAATTATTGTTATTTATTCATTTTCAAATTTACTTAGAAAACAAATAATGCATTTCAATTTTCGTTATTTATACTTTATTTAAATAAACACTATTTAGTTATCCCCAATACAGAAATATAGAAAATGGAAAAATCTGTTTTAATGGTTGATTATTATGCAAGATTCATTTCCGATTTCTGAGGGAAGTTGAATACGCAGACTCAAATTTAGACTATTTAAATGTTTCCGTTGACAATAACATGTTTTGTTTCAACCCAATCTCAAGGCAGTTCGTTACACAAAATTTGGAATCTATTGTTTCGTGTTCATGAACACAAATAGTATTTACTGTAGTTCAGTTACATCAAAAGTAACTGTAATTCAATTACAGTAAAACTAAAAGTAATCCCTTACTTTATTTTTCAAGGGAAAAGTAATTAAATTACAGTAACTTATTACATTGTGACACCCAACACTGGTGGTGTCACGAGCACGCCAGACTCCATCCAATCACAAGCACCACGCGCAACGTCACCTGAATACTAATCACCCACACCTGCAAATCATCATCACCTCATCACCATCAGCATTTAAACCCCACACTAACATCCAGTCACCGTCCGATCTCGTTTGTATTGCACAAGCCCTAAGGACTCCACCGCATCACTTACCTGATCTACGTCTCCATCGTCTCCATCGTCTCCATCGTCTCCATCGTCTCCATCGTCTCCATCGTCTCCATCGTCTCCATCGTCTCCATCGTCTCCATCGTCTCCATCGTCTCCATCGTCTCCATCGTCTCCATCGTCTTCAGTATTTCCCAGAAGCAAGCGTCCTATCTTCCTGCATACCAGTTTTCAAGTATCTGTTAATAAACCATCCGTATTTTGTATCCATTGATCTCTGTGTCTTGTGTCCGTAACAGGTGGTGCCTAACCAACACCAACACCTCACCCCAAACCCTAAAATCTTCATGGCAAATTTAAGCAAGTTTCACAAGGTGGCAAACAATCATAAATGGCTACCCTAACCCCGCCCCTAAACCTAACATCACTGAGGCAAAGTCAAATCTTAACAAAACATACGAATGAGAATGTAGGAGTTCACATGAATGAGTCACCTTGTAAAATAGATATGAATTACCTTCAGATTGCATTGATAAACCGTATATTTATACACATGAAAGATACCATATATTAAAATGCAATAGATCACAAATGTCATGCTGACTGACACGAAAAAAGGGGGAAATTCGTGTCCAAGAACACAAATTCGATTACAGTTTGTGACAATATCACAAATTCCTGTGAGATTATGTTGTTAGTGTTAAACACGTTTTTGACATTTCTAAAATATTTGAGTTTTCTGTTTTATTATGACAGGTGGTCTTATAAATGTGTAAGCACTGTACACTTCGACAGCTCTTTCTATGATTCCATTACTGTATGTATGTGTAATCATTCATCTTCCATTCACTGACCCAGTTTTCTTTACTGTGCTCATTTATAACGGACAGACATTCATGTCAATCGCTGGCCTTGGGGCACAAAAAGACAAGAATAGGAAATTTGAGAAAAGCTTTGTGATGTGTTTTATGAGTATGTATATTTAGACACGTGCCAAGATGTGCAAAAGTTTATAAGCTCAACCAAATACCATTCACAAGTTTGCATCAAAGGTCCAGCGTGTCATTTATGGAGAATCTATTGACAGTAATGTGAATATACGTACATAATGTATGTCTTCAGGTGTTTATAAAGACCCAACATAATGAAGAGTTATGTTTTAAATAAACTTAGAAAGAGCTATTTCTACCTACAAACACTGTGGGTCCCCTTGCATGGAATTTGCCATGTTGTTTCTACAGTAGCCCTAAATGGACAAACTGCACAACAGAGTGTGCTTGATAAATATGTGATCTCCTTCGGCAAAGAAGTGAAAACACGACCACATCTTAGTCCTGTGTCGGCCACCGTAGTGGGGAGGGGATTGAACCTCACCACTAGATGCTGCCAAATTTCACACACTGGACCTTTGACATGTTATCAGATGAGGTAACAAAAGCGTATTTGACATGCGGTCTGAGGTGAGGGCTCTGAGCTCGAAATGTTATTCGAACCCACAGTCTCCCCCCTTTTTAGCCGGGATAGATACAAACTGATAGTGGGGCGATGGGATGAACGAGTTTATAGATAGGCCTATTTACTGAACATATTCAGTATTAAAACGTCCTTGACTGACAGTTATTCTCATTTCCAAAAAAAGACCTGTCTTTTCTTTCCCCTTTGCCGCTCTTAAAGCAGAAAGTATAAAATGGACTGTGAAACCCTGCTTCAGAGGGAGACAAAGTGACTCCGAGGTTTTTTCTCTGGGGAACTCAGAAGTGATTCATAATTTGGAATCAAATTTTTTTAAACTGGAATTTCATTTATTTCTTCCATTTCGTTTCCTTCGTTCAAAGTTTAATTATTGGCGGCACACGGTATCCATTACAAAAAGAATATTAGAAATGTATTCATAACAGGTCAGACATTTCTGTCTGTCACAAGTAATGCAGAAAGGCACGTTATACCCAGTTCAATCATTTTTGTCAAGACTCATTCTGCTCTCGAGCGAGTGGAGAGCAGGTCTGGGAAGATGACTACTTTGACTTTTGTCTCATTTTGGATTTCATTGTTTCCCACCGGGTAAAAGATGAAGGCTGTTCCCGCAAGACTGCCGCTGTAGACTCTGTTATTTTTCTGGAGGAGACCCTTGAACACAGGATCGACCTAAGCGCAGAGTTTTGAGCATGACTGCTTTGATGTAATGGGATAAACCTTTTTTTGTCACTTGTTATAGAGGGTTGTAATACCTTCTCTTTTATGTGTCACAGAAAATACAGCCAAGTAAATGACCCTGGGGCCTGTTTTCTTGGACGTGCACGCAGACGGTTTTCGTGGATGTATCTGGCTTGCCGTGAGCGTCACACGTTCCAGTTTTGCTGGAGAAAATGAGGTCTGCATAGTGACAGTGAAAACAAGGGACAGGTTTCTCTCTTTTCTTTGAACATTCGGCTCCTGAACTGGACATTGTTTACAGCACTAACAATGTTTACTTGAATTTATGAAAGATTCAGCACAGGAAAAAAATCCTTCTGATGTGAAACTGTTCATGAACAGCAATGATACAGGAGTTACTGTATATCATTGGACCCGTTCGTTGAATTCCTGCGTATTATTGTGATATTAGTTTGTAGTTTGTGTGTTATTATTGTGACGGGCGATAATTGTAATTTAAACTTTGACTCCTTTTATTGCACTGAACCTTGATGAACTGTGATGTTGCCATGGCAACAACGCTTCACAAGTTTAAGGATCACACGGCTTCCCCTTGCAGGAACAAAACAGCAGCAGTGATTTCATGCACAGAATTACTCCCCTGATACTTACTGAAGTGACGCCTATAAAACGCTCCCACCAACTGCAATCGAAATAAAAGAAACGCAGTGGCCGTTGGAAGCATCCAAAATGCGATTTAAACACCCCTTTTTCATCTTCCTATGAGAGTTAGCTTTCTCCTTTGATGCTCATGTCCTCATTTGTCATAACGAAGATATTACATTTGAATTTAATGATGAAATACTGTGTCACTGATCTAGAGGGCGTTCATCACCCAAGTGATGGACCGTTACAGAGCACGGTCAGAGAATGTATTTTGACAGCATGGTATCGCATCATTATGTTATCTCTGTTTTCTTGAAGTAAACAGAAGTTCAACAGCAAGGGCTGTTTATAGGTGTATGTGATGGTCAACGGTTAATATCGTTTTCTGACCCAGCACAAAGCTATAACTGTAGCCTATATCACTTTCCGGACTCCACATTGAAGATCAAGTGATGCAACCCCATTGTCAGAGTGTTGGATGGGAGGAAATGTCACTGATCATATATTGCTCTGTATTGAATTATTCAGCAGTGCAAAAATAGAATGTGTGAAACCTTCAATTCTGTGTGGAACTGAAACCCTACAGGAAAAAAGACAGGTGCTTTACTGCCCCCTAACGGACTTTGTGCAGTAGTACATCATTGGAGTTAAACTTTTCTGTTCCTAAAAATAAAGGTTCTTCACAATGATGCTAAAGAAGTACTATTTGTGATCTCATAGTCAAAATACCATTATAGCACTTTTACTTTGAAGAATGTAACCATCTTTTGTTGCTTACAGCTAGAACTTTGGAACTTTGTTAAGATTGATAATTATCAAGCACTTCCTAAAAAAAGTTAAAACTTGCATTAATAATAAACATATAAATATATGTACAGGTGAAAACAACATGTCAATGTAAATTCTTTAAACAATTACATTCAGGGTAAATAACTGTTGGGTTATTCAATAAAAATGCATGAAGAAAATGACTGGTTAGGTACCAATTCCATGCAAATGTTAAAAGTTTTTACCAAAGGCTTTCACCACTTATAGGTCAGATGTAAATATTTGGTGACCTCTTTAAATAAGTTTTTTAAGTACATTTTTTTTTTAAAGGATAGATTCCCAAACCATAATGTTGCAAATTCCTCATACTGTAAGGTACATGAAAATTATTATAAAATAAAAACATTTGGTCCATGAAGAGCCATCCTAGTACATCCATAAGCCATGTATTTCTATTTATATATATATATATATATAGTGCAAAAAAGTATTTAGTCAGCCACCAATTGTGCAAGTTCTGCCACTTAAAAAGATGAGAGAGTCCTGGATTTTCATCATAGGTACACTTCAACTATGAAAATAAACATGAAAATCACATTGTCTGATTTTTAAAGAATTTATTTGTAAATTATGGTGGAAAATAAGTATTTGGTCACCTACAAAAAGCAAGATTTCTGGCTCTCACAGACCTGTAACCTCTTCTTTAAGAGGCTCCTCTGTCCTCCACTCGTTTCCTGTATTAATGTCACCTGTTTGAACTCATTATCAGTATAAAAGACACCTGTCCAGAATCTCAAACAGTCAGACCCCAAATCGACTATGGCCAAGACCAAAGAGCTGTCAAAGGACAACAGAAACAAAATTGTATACCTGCACCAGGCTGGGAAGACTGAATCTGCAATAGGTGAGCAGCTTGGTGTGATGAAATCAACTGTGGGAGCAATTATGAGAAAATGAAAGACACACAAGACCACTGATAATCTCCCTCGATCTGGGGCTCCACGCAAGATCTCACCCCATGGGGTCAAAATGATCACAAGAACGGTGAGCAAAAATCCCAGAACCACACGGGGGGACCTATAGTGAATGACCTTGCTGGGACCAAAGTGACAAAGGCTACTATCAGTAACACACTACGCCGCCAGGGACTCAAATCCTGCAGTGCCAGACGTGTCCCCCTGCTTAAGCCAGTACATGTCTGGGCCCGTCTGAAGATTGCTAGCAAACATTTGGATGATCCAGAAGAGGATTGGGAGAATGTCATATGGTCAGATGAAACCAAAATAGAACTTTTTGGTGAAAACTCAACTTGTCGTGTTTGGAGGAGAACGAATGCTGAGTTGCATGCAAAGAACACCATACCCACTGTGAAGCATGAGGGTGGAAACATCATGCTTTGGGGCTGTTTTTCTGCAAAGGGACCAGGACGACTGATCTGTGTAAAGCAGGGGTCTCAAACTCAGTTCCTGGAGGGCCACAGCTCTGCACAGTTTAGCTCCAAACCTAATCAAACACATCTGATTCAGCTAATCAACATCTTCACGATTACAAGAAACTTCCAAGCAGGTGTGGTTTAGAGCTAAACTGTGCAGAGCTGTGGCCCTCAAGGAACTGAGTTTGAGACCCATGCTGTAAAGGAAAGAATGAATGGGGCCATCTATCGTGAGCTTTTGAGTAAAAACCTCCTTCCAACATCAAGACAATTATCCAAAACACACCGCCCGGACGAAGGAGTGGCTTTGTAAGAAGCATTCCAAGGTCCTGGAGTGGCCTAGCCAGTCTTCAGATCTCAACCCCATAGAAATCTTTGGAGGGAGTTGAAAATCTGTGTTGCCCAGTGACAGCCCCAAAACATCACTGCTAGAGGAGATCTGCATGGAAGAATGGGCCAAACTACCATCAAAAGTGTGTAAAAACCTTGTGGAGAATTACAGAAAACATTTGACCTCTGTCATTGCCAACAAAGGGTATATAGAAAAGTATTGGCAACTTTTTTTATTGACCAAATACTTATTTGTTCACCATAATTTTGAAATAAATTCTTTAAAAATTAGACAGTGTGATTTTCTGGATTTTTTTCTCATTCTGTCTCTCATAGTTGAAGTGTACCTATGATGAAATTACAGGCCTCTCTCATCTCTTTAAGTGGGAGAACTTGCACAAAGTATATACAGTATATTAAAAACTTGTGCTTAGACTGATATTTGTCCTGTTTTGATATCTATCATCAGGAGTTTAGTAAAATATAAACAGATGATCAAATATATTGGTAATAAATACATTCTCTGAGAATAAATTTTTCAAGTTTTGACAAAAAAATATCACATCATAACGCCAACATACAGATTATTTTATTTCAATGAATTATTCCTAGATTTTTTTTATTTATGAACTGGAAATACTCTTCTGTACGGCATTATTGGGGACACCACATGGCTTGTTGTCGTACAGGGAAGATGTCACAGGTCACATGTCCCTTTTTAAAAAAAAATCTAACATTAGCAACAGTTATTATGTTTTAATGAGCGTCTATAAAAGAATGACAGAAATATTGTATACAAATCGTCCACTTTCCTTAATTTGAATACATTCTGTATGTGAAGTGTGGTTGTTTGGTAATGGGAACACATCAAATGTAGCCTAGCTTGAATGCACTGTGTCACTTCGGACAAACTCCATAAATGTGCCATCTTAAGGCAAAACAAGAACAAGATCAGCTTACAGACAAGTAAAACTCCTGCTCAATGAAATCGCTACTGTAATGTAATTCTGCGAAAACAACTTCGATAGTCACGAGTCTGAAAATATTTCACAGAGCTGTGGTGCAACTGATGAATTTCTGGAATGAACTTGCTTCATCTGGTAATTAACTAGCTATAAAAAGACTATGTTGGAGATCCTGTTCCCACAACCTTTTCTGTCACTACACCCCACAATAAATCATTCTGTTTCTCATTTCATTTTAATTGCAAACTGATAACTGATTCCTCAGCAGATCACACTGCTAATATTGTTCATGTAGGGATTATGACTCTATATCATTTTTAATAATATCGGTGGGGTTGATTTATAATAATTCATTCATGATAACACTGTATACCTTGTTTGATGGTGTTTAATTAACCTTCAGTAACTCCTTAAAGACTGTAACTGATACATTGTCTTGATTGTTCAATGATGTTCAGTATGGTACAAGTTCCTTACCAAACCGTTTATACTGTTTCATTGTCTGGTGTATCAGTCTCATTTTCATTTTAAGTTCCTTGGCTCTCTTGCGAGTGCAACTACAACCACAAATGCGTTTATATGAGTGCTTTTGGAACCACAGCAATGTGCTAAAACAGTAGTGTGTCTAAACAATCCCATGCTTGTTTTTATCTTTACATAAACGTGTATGGTTTACAAGGGAGCAATTTGGGAAGAATAGGACTTGTTTCTCAGAAATGGAAAATTGGATGGCAGTTATCAAATCTAGGTCTCCTGAGCAGGTGGCAATAGCCTCTGGCAGGATCTGCATGTCATATTTTCCGACAAAGCACACAATGTAAACTGAGCAGTCTTCTATTTTCCAGTTAACTCTCATAACATAAATAAGCAGTCTTACTGCACACACTTATTGTTGATCTGTAGTTTGCTGGCATCAACAACAAAGCCAAGCTACAATATGAAATACGAAAGGGGCTGTCTTGACCGTGCAGTGCCTCAGTTGGTTCTTGTCAGATTTGATGTCCAACACACGCTCAAATCAATCATTTTAATATAACAAGAACATAAATGACCGATAAAGTTAAAACACAAGTTAATATGGACTTAAAATTATACTTTGGGTACAGCTACAGTTATATCTGGCATGTTTTACTTTTATAGCAACTAGGTATGTTAAAGAACATTATATTAAGTCAGATGCAAAGCAAAGAATAAAATAAAACATAGAAACACATACACAAAGAAAACAACTCCAATAATCATTCAACCAATGTTTAATTGATCAATTTGCAATCGCTACAGACAGTTAGCTTTGATTCTTCTATACAATGGGATTCATAAAGATCAAGAACAGGCCATTAAAGGGTTTTCAATTCAGATGGGTAAATAATCTTTGAACACTATTAAAACACAACAGGCCTTTTTAAGTATTGGGATCTCAACTAATAGGGATAGAGACAATGGTGGGTAGTTCTCCAATGGGCGGAGGCTTATATTTCTCAACACGCATCAGCCTGCGAAGGATGTCATCTCGGTCCCTGGGCCAGGTGAAGATTTGTGTACTTAGAAGCCATGAAGGGACGTGGCACTGATGGAGAGATTTAAGTCGGATATATTAAATTTTATTCAGTACTCGGTGCATTGTTACTCTATTATAGTGCAAACAACCAAAATGTCAATCATCATTACACTTTCCATTCAGACTTTTCAATTCAAACATCAAGGAAACAGGTGATCACCCTAAAACCTTCCACTACTCACATATATTATGACTTCCGTGGAAGACAAAATAGCTTCTTTTAAGAATATCTCTGTTTTTCATATAGTGAAAGTAAATGAGGACTTTGGGTTTAAGAAAAAATAAAAAAGCACAATTATGGGTTCGTAAAAGTGCTGCAAAATAAATTTTTGTTATCTTCAGTGGCCTTCTGAAGTCTTACGACTTCAACCTGTCGGCCCTGATCTCATTCACTTTCATTAGAAAAAAATGTGTTGTTTCCCACAGAAGAAGGAAAAAGGAATTTGGAAGGACATGAGGGTGGGTAAATAATTAATGAAATTACTTTTATTTACGGGCAAACCATTAATATCAGTAAGCGGGTTTAATAATAAAAAAGAAATAGTTTTACCTTCTTGGCACCAGGAAACACGATAGGGATAAATCTATAATTCCTGGCCCCGTTCTGAATGAATTCGTTTTGTAACTGAAAGACAAATCACGAATAGCAAAATCTGAAAATACACCATTTACCCGTCTAATCAACAGACATTTTTTCCCCACAAAAAGTGTACCTGTTTGTGGATGTAGACGGTGTTGAGTGTCTCGTCATTTTCCATGTAAAATGTTGCACTGGTGACAATCTCATGGTACTTCGGACTAATGACTATGATGATCAGATAGTCTTTCTAGTGCATCAAAAAAAACATTAGAGCTTGCATTAATAATCACATTGATAGCTTTTATTACACATGAAAAGCATAGAAGAAAGGATAAAAATACTTGCAAATACTGTTTAATGCAGACAGAAAGCACATTTTGGGAAAGTCACATGGTGCCAGTAACATTTATTCACAAATAAATCGACCATTAACAACCATATTGGGGTCAAAAGGCATTTTTGAATTGTATTTGAAAGTGAATACCTAACAGGATTGGCAACTGTATGTCAGGGACCAATCCTTGGCATTTTTAAAACTTTAATGGTGACATTTCCAAAAGATAAATGTCGTCACACAGCTGAAAATGTCCTGAGCTTTGAAAGGAAACTCGATAGTCCCTTCATTTGTCAACAGAAGTGGCAGTATTACTCCATCCACTCTTTGTATTTCAATAGTAGGAGTACATGTAATAGACGGTTTCATTTTGACAATATAAACATTACTGCGAATGCGCACTTTTGTGACCCCAACTTGACTTCTCGTACACATTCACAAACAGCTGTAGAAGACACCTGTAGATTATTGCTGATAACATCAAAAGAAACCCTGAAGAACTGTAACTTGGCTAAACTTGTCTCTCAATATTTTGCATATAGACTCTGATACCAAGCTCAACCGCTAGCATGAATGGAACACCAATCAAAAAGCCGTTCCAGATAAAGAGACATTGTTCTTCATTTGTGTATTTTAAACGGCCACAATATGACATACAATCGTGTTGCCCTCTCCAGAGTTCACATATCAAGGGCTGTTTCCCCTTAACTTCATCATAACGGCTTGTAACGTAAAATCAACCAATTATAAGTGAGGACTGGAAGTGTCGTTTTTATTTATTTAAAATATTTGCACTCCAGTTATTATTTACATTCCAATTTCAATGTCCAAATACAATATTAAAAGGTCTTTGTTCTGTAAAATGGTGTACTTGCAATATTATATCATTATTTAATCAGTGGCATAAAAAACTTAAAATGGCAATAATATCAAGTATCGCAATTATTTCTGATGCAATTAAACGCCAAACAAAAAGTTGCTATCGCGACATGTTTACTATCAGGTGAAAGGCACGATTGTGCAAGCACAGAATTCAAGGTTCTGTACTGTATATTTGCTTGTTAAATCCGAAACGTATATTCATATAACGTTAACATGTTGTAAAATGAAATCTCCATTATCTCAACCACGAAACATCCGATTTCAGATATCAGAAAGTGATTTATTATTCTCTTTTTTTAAATATTGATGTCCGAGAGCCTGGAGACCGTAGTGTACAATGCGAGTTTATAAAAGTTTATAAATGTGTGATAGGAATAAACAGTTCTGAATAATTGCCAAACTTGAAACGAGTGGAGGCTTGTATCTGGAAATCCTTACATCACGACACGAACCAGATATGCACACTTTTTACGATTAAAATATTTGCTCAAATAATTAAACAAATACATTTCTTTTACTGAAATACACACAAATTGATGAATGACACAAAACCCCTATCATCGTTTTTTTCCTCAAAAAAATATGATTAATTTTTTCCTTGAACAGATACTTAAATCCGTACGGTTTCAAATAAAGTTGCACTCTTGATATAAACAGAAGCACCTGACCACCCATAGCATAACATCTACGATATCTACTCACCTCATTTATGTATCGCTCCATGAAGTCAATCTTGCTTATGCTTTTAAACTGCTGCTCAAACATGTCAATCTAAAACAAATGGCCAAACACAGAAAATCAGAGAGAATACTTTTTTGACAAACTCAGGTAACGTTTGAAATGGACTGCTTGTCTCACGTGAGTATAGAAGCCATTGTGCCTTAGTAGCGCCACAAAGTTGATGATCTCTTTGACGTGCTTTTCACTGTCTGCTTCATAAGTAACAAACACCTTCCCTGCGACAAACGAGCCGGAAAAAAACATTGGAACATCATCCCAACCTAAACATGAAACTTCTGTGAAATATAAATATCATTTATAAAACACATCAACAAACATACTATTAGGATAAGACCTAATAGTATACAACATAAAAAACTGAGCATTGGCTCTAGACTCACTTTGCTCCAGGGACAGAGGGGCTGTGCTTGGGGTTTGTTTAGTTCGAGGATGCGACGAGGTGTGGCCACTGTGAAATTAAGACACATAAAAACTCAAAATAAAAATTAAAACCGGTTAAATATGATCTTCGGAGACTACACGTTCCCAGTAAACTCACCACTACTGCACATTACCTCTGAGTGAACTCTGTGCAGAACTGCCTGCTGTTTTCAGGGCCTGTTAAACATGGACGAATTAATTGAGAAGTTTAGAAAATGTGCAAACAAGGGCTGTTATTGATTCGTCATTTTAAAGCAAATAAATGATGCTGATTAATCCTATTTATCCATTAAACTGTACTGGCAGGTCGGTGTGCATGATTAAACATGAATTGTGCAAACATTAACTGTCGATAAATAAATCAAAGTTTCTCATTCAAATATTATCTTCTGCCAGAAAGTTGGGCGGTTCTCTTAGGAAAGCCGGAAGCCAAAACTGCCAACTCACCATTCAGTTCTGCCATTTAGTCTGGTTTGTACAGGTTGGATTGGTTTGCTGTGGGCATAACAGCAACTCCCACAATAAAGATCTAATCCTTTGTGACTTCTTAAAGTGAAAGTTTATCCCAAAATTAAGTCATCATTTATTCACGCTTATGTCATTTTATACCTGTATGAGTTTCTTTCGCAGAACACAAAAGAAGATATTTTAAAGAATGTTGTTAACTGGTACACATTCACTTGGTTTTGTGTCCATACAATAGAAGTGAATGGGTGACATTGCTGTTCGGTTAACAACTTTCTACAAACAACTTTCTACAAAATATCTTATGTAGCTTTGTATACTGTGCTAGGCTTTAATGGACTAGTTTTGATGCACTTATGTATTTAGTTGCCTATGTTGTTATAATTGCTTCCAATGTTTCCTCATCTGTCTGCTAAATGACTAAATGTAAAATGTGACGTAAATCTTGTGTTCTGCGGAAGAAAGAAAGTCATACAGGTTTGAAATGACAAGAGGGTGAGAAAATTATGACAGAATTGACATTTTTCTGTGAACTATCCCTTTGAGAACAAGGAGTTATGTTGATATTATGCATACATCTTTTCACAATATTGATTAACCTCCACAATTTCTACAAGTTCCAAATGAGAAACCCACGTGGAATCCAAGACTAGACTTACATGAAGGCCGACAGGGTGTGTGATAATGCTGTCTGTGTTGAGAACCCTGATGCATATGACTCGGATCCGGAGGATACCGGCTGCAGCAGGGTGGCCCTTGGGCATGCGGGGAAATGTAGTAGCCATGAGGTGCGAAAGCATGTGGGATAGAGCGCAGTGAGCGAGGCTGTTCCAGACTCAAATCTCCCTGACTGTGCCAGTCTGGAGGGCAGGAGTAACACGAATCACCAGGGTAGCTACTGTAATTTCCAGATACCAAGCAGGAAGGAGGGTTGCCACTCGGGCATTCCATCGAACTGCTGCCCAGTGAACTTAAGCAGGGCTGATCCCTGTCGTGCGGCTCCAGGGTGCTCATACACATCTCGGTCTGACTGGGAAAGGGCGTCTGTGGACTGTAGCCAGAGGGGAGACCCAGAGGGGGCTGGTATGTGCTGTAGCTACACCTGTTGGATCTGTAGTTTGTGTTTTTGCCTCTGCAGGTATTTGGGAGGTCAGCCTGGGAACTGAGGGAGGATTCGCAGTCAGACCCGCAGGAGTCAGCGTGAAAGAGTTGGGAATCGGTGGCGACCGAGTCGCAGACAGTGTCGTCAATGTTGGTTTTATTCATAGTCTCGTCGTTCTCTTCTGGAATGTTAAAGGATTGTAAACTGTAGTGGTCAATGGGGGAAATGCACCTGGATATTGAAAAAGAACACAAGTTTACAAATTCAGATTTAACCTATTTGAATAAAATACTAGTATGAAATTAAACAAAACGTGGAAGTGTGAAGAGTTTATCGTACAACAATAGATAGTGACACAGGCTGTGGCCGGAATATGAGAATCGCAAGACAAGTTCTTGCAACCTTGAAAAGATTTTCAAGGTATCGCGATACCAGACGATGAATAAGGGTCTTATCTAGCCAAACGATCGGTCATTTTCTCGCCCTGCCCTACCAACATCGAGCATGACCTTTTCAACATAATTACGTAAAGTCATGAATGCGCTTTGCAGAACAGAGCAAGGCGAGCATTTGTGTTTATAAAGCATATAATTTTTTTTAGATCATTTTGCTAGATAAGACCCTTATTCATCGTCTGAATCTTTTAAAGCCCTTTGAAGCTGCACTGAAACTGTAATTTTGACCTTCAACCATTTGGAGTCCATTGAAGTCCACTATATGGAGAATAATCCTGGAATGTTTTCATCAAAAACCTTAATTTCTTTTCGTCTAATGAAATAAAATACATGAACATCTTGGATGACAACAGGGGTGCGTACATTATCATGAAAATGTATGTTGAAAGTGAAAAATTCCTTTAATCCCAAAAAGTATCTGTACACTTTAACCACACATTTATTTGTTTAGACACTATTGCATTATATAACAAAAAGCACACCAAGAGGCACAAGAATACTTTTAAAGGTCCAGTGTATGAAATTTAGTGGCATCTAGTGGTGAGGTTGCAAATTGCAACCAACGGCTCACTCCATCGCTCACCCCTCCATTTCGAAGGACTACGGTGGCTGACACGGGACTAAGACGTCATGTTTTCGCTTCTTTGCAGACAACGAACCAGCTCAGGACAATAGACATGATACAACTATGGCATTAAATAGGGAGACTAACAAAGGAGATAACAATGGGCAGGTGTGGGTAATGAGACACAGGAAACGAAAGGGACGGGACCAGAGACGAGACCGGAGAGAATGCATATCATATCCTGATCGACAATAATAGGTTTCTATTCCACACAAAACACGTGGTACTGTCATGATCCTGCCACTAGGCTAGGAAATCAGGGCCTGAGGAGACAGACAGAACCATGACATAGTTGTATATTATATTACATTTCTTTCAATTGATCCTCAAACACCACACACTACCTTCTAAATCACTGGGACCAGTTGGGTCATTGCACAATTGTTAAGAGAAATGAAAAGCCAAAAAAAAAGAAAAGGTCTAGCATCACCAGCAATTGATTTTATATTTTGTTCTTTAATGCAATGACATGCATTTTCTGAGACTTCATGTAATGATTTACTGTAAGTTGGACAGCCTGACTGATGGAAGTCAAATCAATTAGATGCGGAAAGTCAACTTTTATTCACGTGTTGAAAACAACGAAAATAAATAATATTTGAAGTAAAATAAATACAGTTTCATGGTTGGTATGAAACATGTAAGAAAGATATCTGTAGGTGAGCCGAATAGTTCATCTTGGACCCTAAACATAATTTTGATACAATTGTGTCATTTTGACGTTTTATTTACCTATACTCAGACGATGAACAGTGCAGAGAAGACATCATCCTTATGAATACAAATGATCTGCGTCCATTTCGCACACAAATCTGAAATAAATGATGAATAAGTTAAGAAACACTGGTATTACAACTGTATGTGTTGTTCCTTCAAGAGCAATTCAATATTTAAGGGAGTCTTGACTTATGATTCAACGTTGACATTTAGAAAAGAAAAACAAGCACCTTTGGCTACTGAAACCACAACTGTGTTAAGGGGATTTTCTGTTATTCTTGAAATGTAGTTACAGTATGAAATACACATCAACGGAAAATACTTCAATGCTGCGGTGTAACCCTAAATAAATGAGACATTGTGGGAAATCACGTGTAGACATTGAATCTATTAAAAGCAGAGTTTGCAAAACATATGTTTGAGTACCAAATTATGAATTACTGTCTTAAAATACACTTAACAAACTGTATATTTGTGTACTTTTACAAAATCATGATATCGTTTCTGTCAAAAGAAGTTGATCAAAAAGCTTCTGTAACTCCTCGTGACATCTAAATAAGTGAAAGTAGGCTACGTCCTTCAACAATAGTGTTTTGTGTAGGGTAAAGTTTCTCAGGGTTATCGCTTCGAAGTTCTTCTAAATAATAAATATAAAATCGCGTGTCATTGAACATTTACTAACTAACCTAATAAAGTAAAAAGGCAAAATGTTTGAAACGTTTAATGTTCAAAGTTATTGTTCCAGCCTGTCGAGCACGATAAGAATCTCTTCGCTGACGTATAACACACAAAAGTATTTTAAAACACGTACATACCCATCGGCTAATAAGAAGATTTACATGAGTAACGTTAAATGATTTAATTCCGACAAATCTAAAGCCACCGTACAGAAGAGATGGGCGCTGATGAAGCAGCGTCGTGTCTCACGCAAGAACTATAATGTGTGTGTGTCTGAACACCTGAGTACTCAACGCACACGCCCCGCCTACTTCCAGGAAACACATCGGTTAGTGAACTTGCTTATCAGCTTTCAACAACATACTAATTATAATCGCCCTTTTAAACAATTGTACTAGTTTGGTCAAATCCCCAAATGCTGAATGAAAGGGATTAAAACTTTAAATTTTTATTAATAAAACAAGATTTCTCCATTCTGCGGTTTTATATTTATATTTCACTACTTTCACTAAATGTTCTATTTATAGGGAAAAGCAAATAAGAACTACTGATAACAACAGCAGGTATTATAAATAGTAAGATGGAAAAGTATCATTAAAACAATACTTGTTACTTAAGTATGTGCTGTTATTTGGTCAAAAACCCATGGGGCATTTGATTAATTCCAGGCATATTTACAATCATATTAAACTTTTTTTATTTCCAATAGCAGTAAACAAAACATAGAGACAAACATTATCATTGCATATAAAGTCAAGCTACAAAGATACAATTTGTTTATTGCGAGAGTAAATGCTTTAGTTATTACTTCAAGGTCACTAAAGAGTGCAAAGAAACCCCAGTATTGTATAATATACAGTGCCTTGAGAACCTGAATAAAGAACTTGTACATTTCTTCATCCTACAGATTCTAAAAGTAAATTCACCAGCGGCAAATTGATGTGTGCAGTCACGCGCAGAAACGCAGGAAGAGTTCTGTCAAGTTAATGAAATGACATATTTAGAGGCATTGACTTTCCTTTGGTTAGCAAAGCAAGACTCCAACCACTTTTTCTTTACAAGAATAGCCTGAGGGTACTGACACAATACATATTGCAGTTCCTGAAACGACAAAAACAAGAATAATGATCCTAATTCTGTTCAAAGGAGTTATAAATGTATTTACACAACAGTTAAAATTGCATAAATAATGTTATAAGGATTAAATAAGAAATGATGAATATAGAAATATGAAATTATATTATTCTTATTTTTTACTAAATTATGAAATGTCTGCTCTATTTAGAAACAAAGTTAAAGGCTGGTCGGATGTTTTATTTCATTCACACAGAATCAAAACCTAAACCGGGTGGGGACAACAAAAAATCGTTTTGATTGTATACCAGAACATGAACAGGGCTGTCCACCTCTCCTACAATGTGAGTAACGTGCGAGCTCATAAGATCCTCTTCATCACCGTCATATGTGCAGCCGTGTTAAGGTATAAACAATTATTAAGTCTTTTTCAGCAGACGCTTTAATCCAAATCAATAGAGATATGATGGTATAGTCGAGTAGGGTGGTTAAACATCCAGACTGGCAGCATGTCAGGTTGTAGGTTCAAATTTATAACATTTATAATGTACAGTACACTAGCATGCAGGTCAAAGAACAGGATGTAACATCAAACAACACTGTTCTTTCGCAACAAACATGAAAGGATATGTGATCAAGTACCGGGCGAACTTCTTCTTTTCTGTAGCGGCCATGTTGTAGAAGTAGACATGAACACCTCTCATGAAGTCTGCCAACCCTGGTGAACTTTGACCTCTTTGTGAGCCAACCGAGAGTTCTGGTGACTTTGTTGGGCCTTTACTGTTATCAGAAGAACTGTGGGAGTTTGGGGACCCGGCAGGTGATGATGCTAGCGGGGCGCAGGCTGAATGTGAGGTAGATGGAGAAACTGTAAATGTAGTGGAAGCTTTTGTGGAGGAGGCTCGGCTGTAATAGTAGCTGAAAATCAAGTCAAGGATTCTATACTGCAATTTGTCAAATGTATTAATAGTGCAATAAAGTATTTTAACTGGAATATAAATAAAAGTAAACTATATATCTAGCCAATTAAAAATATATAATCTTAATTTTTCATATTGTAAATAGCAAGTTGGTTCACTGAGATTATATAACTTTACATAGAAATACTCTTCCAAGGTTGGATACATTGACGTAAGGATGCCTTTGGAGGCCAGATGCTTTCGTATGAGTCTCTCTGTACCGTACCAGTTGAAGCCTTTCGTGGAGTGGCCAATCCGAGGCAGATGGACACTTGCTATTAAATAAGCAAATGACCACACAAATGCACTAATAAGCCATTGTTACAGTATATTACATACATTCCTAGCAGATTCTTAAAACGCCATGTGAAGTAAATTATATCAAATAAAATACCCTTTTTTTCTTTGGCAAATCTATAGATCTTCTTGAGGGCCTCCTCAAAAGCGGTGAGTCGAATGCCTGATAGGTTGTTGGCTTTATCTCTCTGCTGGGCCACTACTAATGCCAGCTACAGAAAAAAGCAGACGGATCATAAACAAATGTACTGTTAAAATATTTAACAGCAACAAATTAAGTAACAGATAGTGTGCTGACTTACATAGTCTCTTCCGCTGAATCTGGACTGCTTATCATCAATAGGAAAAAGCAGAACATTGCCCAGCTCTAAATCTAAATAAAAAAAGATCAACACATCGTTCATTTGCAATTTGTTACCATAAAATATTATACCAATAAATCAGTGTTAAAGAGTGCATTTTGCATATGCTGTAATTACTTTATATGTTATGTTATAGATTAATCATAATATATTAATGATATAATAATTTTCAACTATAAAACAAACAGCCATGGAAATGTATTGACATTGCACCCCTAACCCCCCCCCCGAAATGTCACATTATAAAATGGAGAGTTCTGATTGGAGGAACATAAGATGATTTTAATTCACACCTGGCTTAGCATGTACTGCATTAGTGACCAATGCTACCTTGCAAATTGCAAACAGCCCACAGAAAATGAACTGTTTATTCAGTTTATATGTAATTTGGTAACACTGTGTACTTAATATTATTGTCATTTATCATCCCTGCTGTCATTTTATAAAAGCCCTGCTTCTAACAACTTTCTTCTAGGCACTTAAATTTGTGTAATTTGTTCATGTGATACAATTTACTGTCTGCAAGCCGCTCTCATACGTAAATAACAGCTTTAAAGCAATGACATCACAAAAATGTTGATACTCATAATTAAGCTTTCAAACTCTTCATATTATGACTCGTGTTACTAAACCAATGCTGACAGCTTTTCAGCTTGTCAACTGGAGAGCAGCATTACAAAAATAATTGTGCTGAACAGATCGTGTGTCCAAACAGATACTGACGTCAGTTTGGAATGTTTGGAATGGCAGTGCATCAGTTGGGCCTGTCAGAGCAAAGTGAAGAAGGTTTTTCACCTTTCATGTCACCAGCCAACTCGTACTGCTTGCTCGGCTCATCTGATCTGAGCTCCAGAGCGGTAAACAATCCTCCTCTTCCCCAATGTCCAGAGTCATCTACACAAAATACACGCATACACAGGTAAGGTGTGTGATATCAAGCAAATAACTAATGACTTATTTACTAGAGACTTTTGTCTTTGCATGTAAAGCTGGGATATGAGAAAGTATTACAAAACCTTCAGCTTTAACTACACTGGGATAATTTTTAACAGGGAGTAACATTTAATGCGGAACAATCGATATGTTGACAGTGGTCTTCTGTCAGCGTTATATACCTGCTACTGGCTATCTTGAACAAAGCATTGATAAGAACTTTTTATTAGAGCCATACCAACACAGTGCACAATGATAGCATCCTCTCGATCAGCCTGAGGGTGGGTCACATCTCCCAGCACATAGCGAATGGTTGAATGATCGGAATCGGTTGAGCTCAAGCTGACATCTTCATCAGGCTCCATATCTTCACCCTCACTGTCAACGCAGGGCAAGCACAGTGATCTGTAGCCACTTGAGTTCCACAAAGCCATTCTTTTATCGAGAAACAAACACAAAGATACATGATCACACATAGCCCTTAGACTGGACCTCCAAAGTAACAAACCGATCAGATATAAGCAATGAATGACTACCAAATTCATAGTCTTACTTTTTTTTATGATTAAGTTCTTCCTGTTGTCTCTTCCTATCCTCCTGTAGCTTCGCTCTCTTTGCAGCAGCTTCTTGTCCCTTCTGACGTCTCCGTTCTAACTCTTCATCGGTAAGAGGCCTCCTCTTCCTCCCTGGCTCGATTAGAGGCCCAGAAAGGGACACCTGAGGGGCAGTGCCACATTTTAGACGGACAGATTCATGGATGGATTGATAATAATTTACTAGTTGCACAAGATGGTGCCTGTGAGCTTTTAAAACCCCAGGGTCGGCAGACTAATTTCCGGTCGTATAAAAAGGAAGATTTTTGGCCGGCAAATATGGGTGTTTTTGGATAAAAAATTAAGCCAAAACAACTTGATAGTGTTATAAGACCGTAAATTAGTGTGCCGACCCTGGTGTCCTAAAAGCTGCCCGGCGGCATCTTGTGCAACTAGTGAATTATTATTAATCCATCCGTTAGCCCATTGTGGGTTGATGGATAGATAGATGGCTGATGGATGGATTCATGTAATAATTGTGGATGGATGGATTCATGTAATTATTGTGGATAAATGGGCGGATAGATTCATGTTATAATTGTGGATGGATGGATTCATGTAATACTTGTGGATGGAGAACTCTAATAATTGTGGATGGATGGAGTCATCTAATAATTGTGGATGGATGGAGTCATCTAATAATTGTGGATGGATGGAGTCATCTAATAATTGTGGATGGATGGAGACCTCTAATAATTGTGGATGGATGGAGTCATCTAATAATTTGCAAGTTGCACAAGATGGCACTGGTAACTTCTCTATACATACGCGAGCTACGCAGTTTAAAAAGTAATAGGTTGGAATCAAAATGGCGGCTCCAAATCTTTCAGCCATCGGCGATGGAAAAAGCCATCGTTTATCGGCCCAACCCTAGTGTTTACTCTACCCCAGCTTTATTTCGTAGAGAGCGGCCTTCTTTCCCAGCATCATCCAGTTCAGTAAGCTGCTTCTCAAGTATCAGTTCAAAGGTCTTCTCATCCTCTTCACTGGGGTCTTTAGAGTAGTCTCTCCCCTCAAAGAAATACATGTGGTCTAGAAGTCAGGAAAGATCAACTTTAAAAATGGAAATTAAAGTATGATCATTGCAGACAAGCGAGGAAAGGGTCTTACTTTGCCCCTCCATATCCTCATCTTCCTCTTCATCACTATCATTAGGTATGTCATGCTCTTTGTCCATAACCCATTGTCCGTTGCGGGACAATCCTAGGATCTGCCTGAGATCCACATCCTGAATAGAGCTCTCCTCTGATGACAGTAGCTTATCCACACCAAACTTCAGGATCTCACTCAACTAGAGTGGTGTGAAGATAAAACAATACTGAGAAACTGTTTTCACATGAAGTAAGGAAACCACAATTAGACACAGATATTAACCAGGAAGCAGGATGTTACAGCACTGAATGTCAGATATAATAGAGATAAGCTACCGAGGTAAACTGAAAAGCCAGATATGTGGACCTCTATTCACCTGAAGGCCAGACGCTGCAGACTGAGCCTGGTCCAGCAGAGAAAAACGTCCCTCCTCAATCACTGTGTTTGTAAGACGTAGTTTAGAAACAGCACGAGAATAAATTATCTCCTCAACCGTATCTCTTCCGAGGAGGCGGATGACTTTAACAGCCCTGCGTGCAAAACAAAGATGAGAATTTAACAGTCAACACAGTCAGGTCGAGGAAAAGAATATTTAACATTAACATTGAAATTTCTACTTTGGTCGTGCATGCTGCGCAGTACCTTGTTTGTCCAATCCTGTGGGCCCGCGCTGCTGCCTGCAGGTCATTCTGTGGGTTAAAGTCACTGTCCACAAAGATCACAGTGTCTGCTGCTGTAAGGTTCATTCCAACCCCTCCTAAAAACAGGATAAAAACCCATTGTTGTGTCACATGGTCTTTAAAGGGACAGTTCACTCAAAACGAAACATTCTGTCATCATTTACTCACCTTCGAGTTGTTCCAAATCTAGATAAATGTCTTTGTTCTGATGAACAGAGAGAAAGATATTTGGAAGAACGCTTCTAACTAAACAGTTCTCTGCCACCATTGACGACCTTAGTTGGAAAAAAATACAAATGGTAGTCAAAACTTCCACAGAACGGTTTGCCTTCCTACATTCTCCAAAATATCTTCTTTTGTGTTCAACAGAACCAAGAAATGTATAAAGCAATTGTTCCTACTATGGTGGCTGAGAACTGTTTGGTTACAAGCATTCTTCCACATATATTTCGTTGTTCATCAGAACAGATTTGGAAAAACTTGAGGGTGAGTAAATGAAATATTTATTAAATATTTAATATAGTGAACAATGTAACAGTAAGTAAACATTAAGCATAATTATATTATCAATGAACAAAAATGTCTACAATCTCTCTCTACACACCGAAGATGATGTAATATATTTCTATATATGTTATAGAGTTGTACTGCTGTACAATTTGTTTGCTGTGTGGCGTCTAAATATCGGACTATCAAGCGCTTAGACTGGCACTGTAAACTCACCAGCTTTGGTACTGAGGAGGAATATAAACACATCTTTAGAGCTGAAGTTTTTAATAGCTAGGTTACGTTCCTCTCCACGGACGGAGCCATCCAGACGCTCATAACTGTAACCTACAAAAGTGAGAGACACCAATCAGAGCTGTCAGTTTCAGGGCCGGTAGCAAGTTAAAGCGCACGCAGCAGTAAACACAGGATGTGATACTGAACCCACATCAACTGCTCCAGATCAGAGGACTAGATTGCTAGAACACGTAGGGTATGGTTACATGAACGTTCCATATTGAAAATACAATTTCCTCTCACAAAACAAGCATAATATCTCATAAGTGTCATTGTTAATTGACTCCTAACCGTTCTTCATTTAACTTTGTTATTTTTGTTTAGGCTTTTGGAAGCAATTTACTTAGATGTAAATCCAAGCACTTTAGTGGTCTGCGTAGTATGTTATTAAACAACAGAAATAAGTGTCCAAGTATGCCTTTGTACCTCTGTACTCTAAGTAATCTTGCAGAATATCCAGCATCCTGGTCATCTGAGAGAACAGAAGAACTCGGTGGCCCCTAAATACAACAATCACACAGATAATGACCTATTCAGCATCTCCAAGTCAAGTTAATGCATTTATTATTATAGTCATTGATGTCGAAAGATTCCTAAAGACTTTGCGAAACTGCTGTGGTATTTAACAATGCTGCAGTGCAAATGACTATACTGTAATGAATGCAGAATGTCAAAATGTATCACTGTTTGACCTACAAATAACTGGCCCAAAATCTCAAGACGTAAATGTTTGCGAAATGTTGCAAGTTACAGGAAGGAAGCTAGACTTTATGACACACCCCTCCTGAAGGTACGCCAACATAGAGTCCAGCAAAGAAAGCTTCCCACTGGCCTCCACTAAATGCTTTCCCATCTCAAACGGTTCAGGTTCCACACCTTATATTAAAAGGGAGAAAAAAAGTGATTTCAAATTACAATAATGGAAATGAATGGTGTGTTTTAGTTTTGAAAAAGATGGAGTCATTACCATCAAACAAGTAGGGATGATCCACACATTTCCTAAGCTGCATCAAAATGTTCAACAATCGGGTCTTACTGCTTTGATCGGCCCCAAAGGCATCTGAAAAAATAAACCTGCAGTAAACTCTGTTTGCACAAAAATTTATTTTGTCTGTTATCATCTTACGTAGAGGAGCATTACCAATGTCTTTTGTCAGAATAGCTTTATAGTATCTCTTCTGAAGGGCAGACAGCCCGTGAAAAACCACAAGTTCTGTCTTCTTGGGCAGCTCGGCCGCCACCTCTGCCTTAACCCTGCGTAGCAGAAAGGGCTGGAGGACTTCATGAAGCTCATTGGCTGCAAGCAAAATAGTAAGATTACAAACTAAAAATTATATACAAAGCGCAAAAATGCTCATATTTGAGCGTCATCATCATGATCTCTGGAATATCTGACATGTTAGTCAAGGAGAGAGGATCTGTGCCATTCTTGAAGGTTATCTTATGTAAAGATATTATCTTCGGCACCAGATCTTTTCAATGTCTCCTTGTTACTTGTAACCTCCTTGAAATCTTCGAACTGACAGTGCACTTAGCACAATGCTTTTTAAAATTGATAACCTAGTGTACACTGGCATGCATTTTGCTCATGCACAGACCACAAAGCTGATCTGAAAAGGTTTGATCAAACACAGCGACTGGTGCAGTTTGAAAGAGCCAGTTTGGTTACAGAATACAATTGTTACTTTTGATAATGCCAAACTCTGCAAAGATTTTCATGGACATACCTAAAGATTTTAATGGACATACCTAAAGAAGAGTCAGTCTGTATGTCTTCATAGGCAGTGACAAAGTCTTCAACATCGTCAGGAGAAAACACACTAGGCTGAATGAAAGTGAGGAGAGAATAGACTTCTTGAAGGTTGTTCTGAATGGGAGTTCCTGTCAGAAGCACTCGAAATCCAACTGTAAACTGAGACATAGAAGTGTGCAGACAGCAGTTAATATCAGTGGTAAGTCATAAAGCTGAAATTAAGGGGTTAAAAACACCAAATATATGTGAGACTAGCCTATTCCATTTGTTTAACCTTTTTGAGGGTTTCGTGTAACAATGACTGCTGGTTCTTCAGCCTGTGAGCCTCATCTACAACTAAAATCTTCCATTTCCAACTGTGAAAAGAAAATGGTACAGTTAGCTAAATCATGCAGTAGTAAATTGTTTTGTAATGTGTCATACAGGTTCAGATAATATATGCAATTTAGCATTTATGTGCAAAATGCTGCGCGCCGCAGCAAAACAATGAGATGATCACCTGTTTAAGTAGCTGGCATCTTTCAGGCACATCTATTTTATGATAAGGACGATAAAGTGTTTTATTCAAGCAATAACATTCATGTTTTTTATTGTAACTATTGTGCATTACATCCAAAACAGTGCACAGACCTCATAGGTGGTGAGAAGAACATGGAAGTGTCTGTCATTCCGGAGTTCCTTCTGGAGCTCCGCCCTTCTCTCTTTATCTCCAGTGTAACAGATCACGGAGAGACTGGGACAGAATCTGGGTGCAAAGAGAGAGAGACCCAAACTAAGCTATCATGTTATCAGAATGTTACATGGTTTGTTGTCAAATGGCTCTTGACTTTTTTCGGACATGATAGAGAATTTAACTATTTATGTAGATGACCTCAGCAGACATTAGCCAATTGCAGTACGTTTCTTCTCATTTGCCTTTTTTATTTTGATTATTTCATTAGTGATTTTTATTATTTAGCATTTTGTATAACCTATAATTTTAGATAATACCAAGACACTACTCCATGTTTAAGCACTGGTAGGTAAAAAAAACAAGCAAATAATAATAATAAAAGAATATTAAAATACATTTTAACATTTTTAACTGCAAATTTCCCATTTAAACTATTTTTATAGAATGGCCCATATAGATGCAGCACTCATATGCTGCTGTCTCCATCTAGTGACAATGGCAGTACATAGTCTTTCAGGCTCTTTGTGAATGCTGCTATCTGATTGGTCCCCATCTCTAAAGCCCTCCACCGTGCCTATCCTAACTACAGTGAAGAACAGTGAAGTCATAAAGGGGAGAACACATATTAACAGTTTCCTTAAGTTATTCCTTAAGTATTTGCAGTCCAATATGTGCTACCACACAATACTGAGCTATTTACAGTATACAGTATGAATTATCCAAAACTTGATCTCCTTACCGTTCCAATTCTTGTCTCCAGTTCTCCAAAACAGACAAAGGGCACAGCACAAGGAACGGTCTGTGCATTTGAAGGCATCCTCTGGCGTATGCCAGCAGAGAGATGGTCTACAGTAGAAGATAACTTCTCTTTTATCTGATAACTGACAGTGGGGCATTTTGGACGGCAACATACTAATATCTAACATCCAAATAACTTAAGAAAAAATATAAATAACTCATATCATATTGGATTGAATCTCTAGCTAATCCAGGTCACAAATTGATTCTATTACCAACCTGGCACGTCTTTCCCAAACCCATTTCATCACCAAGAATACATCCTTGCTGATTCTTCATGCACTGTGAGAGCCATCTCACTCCATCTAGCTGATAGGACCTCAAATGAATAGCTGTTAGATGATCAAGGTGTGGTTAATAACAGAAGTCTTTCAAAGTAACCCATGTCAAAGGTCAATACTTTTCTGGTTTACATTAGAGAAATCTCTCATTCACTTACACACGCCTAGCCCCCATTTTTTCAAGTCATTCTCCGTAATTTCCGATTTGTCTTTTTCTGGTATGCCGTTTTTAACTGCTCGAAGGAATTTAGACATTATTGTGATGTAAATACGTATAATTTTAACGCTATTATTTTAGTAAATGCATCGATTTGACAATTAAAGAAAATTATGTGTTCCGCGCGCCGGCAGACTTTGAAGTGAACTTCAGCACTTCCTGCAATAGTAGGTAGGCGGGGACAAAGACAAATGTTGTCCAATAACTAGGCAGCGACGAGAACACGTGGCACCCAATTTAAAGGCGCCATTCCTATATTACTACATTTCAAGATCTAAAATTTCGTAAATCTCAATTTCACATACAAATTAACAGGTCATCTATGATGTCAATTTAGATTATAAAAAAACTTTATTTGACACATGTTTAAGAGGAACAAAAATTATCTGTCTTTATTTACAAGATCTGTTCACTTTATACAACAAGAATTACAAGAGAAGGTCATTAAAGTAATGCAATTGCAATATAAATATCTAGTTTCTTTTTTTGTTTTTCAACATTTATAAAAATTTAAAAACACTTTCAGTAAATAGCAGTCTTATAACTTTGTTAGAACTTTTCTTTGACCAGCAAAATGTAGAAATAGACATTACTACTAGGAAACTCTTTGTTGATCATTTGTAGGATCGCTGAGAGACAGTAACAGTTCAAAAACCTTGAGTCTTCATTTCAAACACATTGAGCACAGCGTGGAGAAAAACTTCAGGATGGCATCTCTGATTGAACAAAGTTAAAATAATTTAAAACAGGATTAAAAGCAGACTCGATTATCTAAAAAGACCAGGTTGTAACAATATGTTTGTTTACGGATGTCAAGGTTTATACATGCAGTCATCAATCTGTTAATATCTCATTACTAATAACACATCCAAACAAGAATTTAAATGAATGTAGCCTACAGAGACTTAAGTACAATTCAACAATGTTTGTCAAAACAAAGTATTACGAACCTTGCAAATGGAATATATGATAGCCCATACCTATAGAAAAAAAATTGGCATCGAGTATTTGGTTATACAATACATTAATAAACGACATGCTTGAGTATATTAACGGCCAAACATAAGTGAAAACTTACCAAGCAAATGCAATGACTTGCAGAATGACAAACAGCAAAGTAAGTGCAAAGATTTTCCACTGTGGTTCAGACAATGGGGTTAATAAACATAAAAAATCTGTATCAAATAAGGTTCAAGTATAGATCACAACTCACCCAAAATGCTGCACAAAGTGTGAGAACTAGACATGTCTACAGACCAAAAAAAAAAGTTAAACTTAGTATAATGGAATAGACTTCAGACAAGTGGTGTTTCCAAGGTTGCTTGTCTACAATAACAAAATGTTTTCAATCCACTGTAAGACCCACCTAAAATGTTTAAATGGACAATTGGATTCTTATTGTAAGAGTGTTAGTGTGGTGTGAGTGACTGTCAATTAATAACTCACTATCATAACAGTTGTAGCCAAGGCTCTGGTCTTGTCACACATACGTTTCAGCTGTTTGACAGGTCCCATCAAAAACATAGTACTGCCAGTGAGTTCAAATGAAAGTCATTAAATCAAAATGATAAACAGTTATCACATTTAAGTTGCTACAGTATGGACTTGACTTGACTCACCTTGCTAAGGAACATAGATTGCCGAATGTATAAAAAACAATGAAGAAAATGATACCCGTTTTGGGAATAAACAGGCAACACACTCCCTGAGACATAAAAACAAATATGCAAACATGATTAAGACAGTAAATAGTTCCTCTTGTAGGCTACTCTTGCGAAAGATAGGCTACTTTAAAATGTGCATATTTTCTTTTTGCATTCATGTAGCTGGTCAAACCGGTGGTACCGCTTTTCGCCTATCCCTTTTCAATTCGCTTCAGTATGTTATAATACAGTTTAAATGTATTATATTTAAAGTACAAGTCACTGACCAAGACGGAACAAACTATTCCGATGACCATACAGGCGGTGAATCCTTTCACCCGAGTTCCCCATCCCAGCGTGGACGCTTCATTCGCCGCCTTCAATAAGTGAAGCGACAACAGTGATTTACAGTCCATTCATTGAGAAGCATTTAACGTAGCAAACTATAGATACAAATTGGGGAAATATTAGTTTACTAAGTATACAAAATAAATAAAACTCAGGAAAATCGTAAACTAGTTTAAAAGTTATTGTACTCGAAGCAGCTTACCTGCAGTACACTACGGTTTTCCCTGTTTTCATCACGACCACCTAGAAACGCCCTGAGTTTGTCCATGGTTATCTAATATCTGTTAAACTATTGCGCCGTCTCATCGTCCAGCTGGCAGTCGTTTGACATCACTCAAAATACCTTCACCTTCTACAACAACCTGTTGTTTAAGCGCGCCACCTATTGGTAATTCACATGTGTATCCAAAGTTTTTGTACAGATTTGACCCATCTAATTCTGCCAAAAGATCAAGGGATACCAACTAAATGAACAACAGCAATTCATAATAGCACAGTAATTGCACACATATGTAAACGAATAGAATATTTTATTGAAATAATTTTCATTTAGAATATCATTTTATTTATGTTTTAGAAGCCGTTTAAAATTTATTTATCATCAAATAAAAATAAATGAAATCAACAAATACAAGTCCTGAGACATTGTAAATGTCAGATTTCATACAATTTGCCATCCCAAACTTCAGTGGAAATCAAAATAATTTTGTGGCACGAATCAAAACCGAATATCTAAGCTATTGTCATGGCTGCCAAGTACGTTTTTCATTTCATGACTGCGGAGTCTTAGGTTCATTAAACTACAGTGATCTGGATATGCATTTCGTAATACCATGAAAGACTTAAATAACAATATAACATCACATCCTTGTGTGAAAACAAATACATAAGGCACAAATAATTTTCAAACTTACACACTATTAAGCCAATGAGAAACAATACAAAGATGTATTCATAAAATAATAATATAAAGACCTTAAAACAAGAAAAATTCAAGGAAAACAAAAAAATCAAGTTTTTTTTAGGAAGGGGTAGGTTGATCCTGAGATGACACACAGAAACTGGGGATGTAAATGTAAAAAAAAAGTGACCACACAAGATATATTTCATATATACAGTATGTACTGTACATACAGCTGTCTGGAGTGGAGTAGTGGTCACTTGTTTGAAGAAACTAATCTAATTAGTCTGTCAATGTTTGCTCCCTTAAGCAAACACGCTGTGTCTTCTGCCAATAGCTCTTGAGGAAATTAAGATCGGCCTAAATTTAGAGACAATACCCCTGTGTCTGTATCTCTTAGACTTTATATCATGGTTTTTCTTTGAGACATTGTTAAAATGCTCATGGATGCAGAGCAGGATGTGTAAGTGTAATAAACTCTCATAAAATTTCATCTTCAGACTCAACTTCTTTGTCCCTCGGTTTCAAGAGCCCCATTTCCATGAGTGGCATTCTCCTCACTTTGGAACGAACACAACTAGAGAGAGAGCATTGAAAATTACATTTAATCTACTGCATGTCACATCATTTTACAAAAGGGACAATTTGTATACACTCACCCGAGAACAGAGCAGTACACTACAGAAACAATGAGCAGTGCAAATGCTAGATGCCAGCAATAGCATAGTGTTACGAACATAGCATTGTCATGGTCTTTCAGATCCCATTTCAGTTCACTGGGGGGGTATAACACAAAGCCAATCTAAAAAAAGGATGTCAGAAATTGCATATAAACAAAAGAAAACATATTTACTTGATTTGTATATTCACATACACAGGCACACACACATACTGACCTGCCAGAACCAGCTGCCCTGCAGTATGGTAAGAGTGGCTCTTAGCAATTCTAGTAGTATATTTCCCCTGTGGAAAACCTCCAGAAAGCAAATAAGAGCTTGTCCAAAGATGGCATAGAGTAGAAGGGTATGAACGAGACTGTCAAGCATGTCTCTTCCATGCAAATGATAAAGAAAGAGGAATCCTGAAAAAAGAAAACATTCACATTGCATTTTATGACATAAACTGTATACTTTATTATCAGTGTAAACAATGTTCTCTGACACTCTGTGTTATATGTGAATATATACATTTGTCAAAAATTATATTACACAATCTCGCACAGTCAAACTTTTCTTTTTTTAAATGTTTAAAATATCCTCCACATATTACTTTTCTGAATTGCTCTGGAATTTCCATCTTTAGAGGGAACAGACAGAGCGAGATCTTACCCTCATTAAAGAAAGCAAGACCCAGAAGCATACGGTCTAATGCCAGCGGGGCAATATCTGTGCTGTGGACGGTGAGCGATATGGCCCCTGAGATAGCAAAGAACAGGTACATGGTGGTGTGCTGCCAGTTCATGAGCTGCTCCCAGCGCTGAGTAGAAGAATCATACAGTTGAAACTTAGGCCCACCTGCCAAAAACTGTTCTGCAAGCATGCCTGTGTAAATATCAGAAAAATATCTGTAAATGATCATTATCAGTAGCATTTAAAGTGGACATTGGACTTTTATATTTAGGTTTCATGCGAATCTTCCAACTTAGAAAAGCTGAAAAAACACAGTTTGTTACGGGGTGTCTGAGTCTGGAACTGTAATATAAAGGATAAAATAATAATTTACAGCCTAAAACGGTAATTAGAAATAGACTTTAGATATAATCTACAAATCTTTTTTATATCTTGTATTTAGTTATATAGTACAGCACTGTACATACAGTAAAGTCTTAGTCACATCGGATGCTTCACCAAAACAAATGTTTTTAACATGTTTATTTAAATATTCAGCTTTTAAGTATCAGCAGGAAATATTCTTGGAGATGTTGTCACAGTTCCTGTACTGTTTTTGATATTTACACTGGCAAACTAAAGCAAAACGCTTAGGCCTGTGACACACTGGATGCGTGGCGTAAGCGTCTCAAAAACCATGGCGTGTCAGTTTTTAAATCGGCTCCCATGTTAACAGGTTAGAGCTTGCACACTGCCTGCGTGAGACGCGCGTCTCAGGCGCGGCACTAGCCGCGCGGAAAACGTGTGCACGCTAGGAATAGAACCGACGCATATTTTTCACGCGACACGCAAGCGTGTTGGAAGCGTTTCCAGGCAAAATAGAATAGGAAAAGATGTTTATATGTCATTTTGTACATGAATACATATTAATAAATGCCATTTTGATGTTTGGAAGCTAATCATCTTTTATTTGAACTTCTTTTCAAATTGAATTTCATTAAACCAACATCTACACGTTATGGGGTTTTCTCCACAGGACAGGGCATTGATTTCATACATGTCCACTGTAGAAAACATCAGGCTTAAATCATGTTTATAATGCATTTTTGGAGAAACAACAAGTGAATATTGAAATAAATTATACATTAATATTCCTATTAAGTATGAGATATTATTACTAAAATGTTGCAAATTAATACTCCAATTACACTACTTTTTTCCCATAAAATCTTCCTCCAAGAAAATGCTTATTATATCCAATGAAAAGATACATTGCATTGAATGGGAATATACATTTATGTCCATCTTAAACACATATTGCATAAAGTAAAATCGTGCATCAATTAATTACGTTACATCTTTAATAACATATCTGAGAATCATCTTAATACGAATTGTGGTTCGTATTAAACCCCAAAATATATTGGTGACTGAATTATTTTTGTTTTTTATGCTCTTAACAATGTGATTTAAAATGGAAAGGAATGACACACTACAATAACAACGTAGTCTAGTGTGTCATCTGAGTGACGGTCCAACATCAGGTAATAAAGCTACAAAACATTTGGAAATGTTATTTAAATAAACAGACAGCCCACTTAGCCATTTTTCGGATTTTGGAAGGTGTAGGTTATGTGAAAAAAGTTTAAACTTGTCGTGAATACAAGACCCTTGTCTGTCGCTGGCCTCCCTCTAAGTCACCTATAGCAGCAGCAGCGCCTCAGGCACGGTGCTGGTGTGCAAAGATACAGAAAACGCGACGCAGACGCCACGCAGCTAACACGCAACAGAAACGCCACGCTCAAGCCACGCATCCAGTGTGTCACAGGCCTTACTTTGCACAGTACTCACTGCACAGTTAAGCATTAGAATGTAGAAAAACAAACAAATTTAATTTTGTAACATCTATTTTTTTAAACTACTACTATACATCTTACTCAAGAACTGTATGTACAATGAAAAATCAGGGTTTCCTTTCTGAAGCTAAGCTAGCGAAGCTAATGGATAGTTCATCAAAAAAAAATTCTGTCATCATTTACGCATCTTGTCATTTCCAACCTGTATGGCTTTCTTTCTTTTGCAGAACACAAAAGAAGATATTTTGAAGAATGTTGCTAACTGGCACCCATTCACTTGCATTGGTTTTGTAGCCATACAATTGAATTGAACGCGGGCCAGTGCTGTTTGCTTACCAACTTTCTTCAAAATAGCTTCTTTTGTGTTCTGTGGAAGAACGAAAGCCATACAGGTTTGAAATGTCAAGGGGTCATACAGTCTTTATTTATTATGTAAATAACTGAGTAAATTATGTAAATTAATGAGTAAATTAATTAAACCTGTATTTATCCAACTGTAAAAGCACTTTGATTTCGTAACAATAAAGGCATGGCAACAACTTACCAATAATAGAAAATGACAATATCGCTGCTCCTTCTAAGATTTCTATGCGCCGTTGGGTAGCTCGGGTTGCAAGCCTTCCTGCACCAGCACTTTTGTTCTTGCGGGCAATATACAGAAACGACTGCTTTCCGGCCCACCACAAACCAGTTATTAGGAAGAAACTTCCAGGTAATGCATGGCCTTTAAAACTTCCCATGATTTCTGAAATGCCCTAAAAATGTAAAGAGCAATTTAGTTTTAAAAAGTCACAATAACATTGCTTTCAAATGTTAAGTAATTTATATGTTTAGTGGAATATGGTTCACAAGTCGCTTAAAAAACTTGTGTGGCAGACACTGAGGAAACTGGCAACAGGGTGGAGGCTTAAAAAGCCAAATACAGCAAGCCAAAAACAGTACTTTTCAATCATTTCATTGCCCGCCAAAATAAGCAAGCAATTTTAGACATGCATATCCACGGAGAGAGGGGAATAGAAAATGTCCCCTAAGCAAATCAAGTTCTAAGAGCCCTTAGCTGCTATAATTTGGGTCCAGATGAGCAACTAAACAGCGCTATTTAAAACAGCAGACATAAAAACAGTAAACAGCTGAAAAACAGCTCAGAACTGAGATGAATCAGAAAAGCAGACAGAACTTTAAAGATGCTATGTCATGTATTCTGACTTCATTACAATGTTAAACGTGCTGGCAACGATTTGGGCATATGACGTAGTATTTCTGTGCTCGATACTCCCCCTAAGCACTCCAACTTGTTTCTGTAGAAAAATGTATAAGTCCGGATCCCTGTTTCGTAACAGGGATCCTATTCCTGGCCACTCTCCTGGAAAAGCACGCCCACCCGTCATCCACACAGAAAAAGAGCACGCCCACGCACTAGTGTGAGAGAAAGAGCACGCCCACACTTCACGCCCATCAATGCCGCTTCACTAGGCTGACAGACGTTTAGCTGTGTTTGTTTTCGCTCACTGCGTTTTGGTGATGAATGTTACATAAACGCTGGATTTTGAGATCGTTTCAAACTGTTAGATGGCCCGATCCCAGAGCTAAAAGATGCCGCATATGAACCGCACGCGGTAAGTCAAACTAAGTCATATGTCTGCGTTTTGTTGGCATTCGGCGCGTACGTGCATAATGTAAACAACACAAGGGGATAATGCGATGATGTATCGTGTGCTCGTGCTGTCGTTCTGTCCCCAAAGGTGGATAATATTCCACACCAATGATATTCAGATATTGTGACAAAATTATGTGTTCAAAAGAAAGGCAGTCATTACTGCCATAATCAGATGTGTAAGTATTTAATCAGTGCAAGTGTGTCCTTGAGACCTTTTATCAGATAACCGCTTCTGTTTACAACTTAGCTAAAATTCAAACACGCCAAAAAGATTGCAGTACAAGTGGAATTGGCAGAAGGTGTTCTAATAAGAAAATAAACCGAAGAATGTTCTTTTTTTGCTTCTTATTAATCTTTACTGGCCAGTGATTTTATTATAGCACTTGTGGCACTGAAAATGATTAGCATCTGGGATGCAGCTTTGATCTACGCAGCCTTTCGGGGGTCTAAACACCCCTCAGGATGCTCTTCTGTCACCATGGAGACAAAGCTCTGTACCGCTCTTATAAAGACAGACGATCTTTATTGACCAAAACATGGCTAAACATGGACAACATCAACAAACAAATAAATTCTTAGTCCTTATTATAATTAAAACCCTAAAAACAAACCTTTTCTTTATTGGTTTTCAGTAAAGAAAAAAGACTGATAATTACCATGTTAATTTGGCAGATTGATTTGCATTTGTTTACCTTTGGACTATAAATAAATACCACAGTTGAACAATACAACACAATTTGTGGTTCCCGTGTTTTAACTATAGTATAATAACAAAAACTAATATGTGGCACAACAAGCTGACTCATGTTATATATATATATATATATATATATACAAGCGCTATAATAACTGTAATAGACAATTTAAACATCTGAAATTTTTACTTTTTACCTCACATAGACGTTTCACAGGGTATCAAGGTGATTTACGTTTTATTGAAATTTTATCAAAACGTAATGACGCGAAGACGAAATAGAGCATTCCGGATTGTAACACAGCCTGAAAATATCAGTGAAATGGGAATGCTGCGACTGTCTTTATTCGCCAAAGATTGGTGTCGTACATAAAATGTAAGGACCAGAAATACATCATCATGCCAGAGGTCCGTTACTTCACGTATGAATAAATAAAAGCATAGACAGTAACTAGATAAGTGGTCAACAAAGTGGTCCTACCTTTGAGACTGACAAAATATTTGAGATTTTCTGGGGAAAAAAGATTGAATCTCAGAGTCGATGTTTTCTATCGAGTGGGCAGATATATCTGCATCTGGTGCTATAAAAGTTAACGTTACAGATAATCAAATTCGGTCAAACATCGTCACACGACCCCGAATGCGAAACAACTAGTGTCTTTTGACCATTTTGATCCGGAATTCCCATTAACTTCTTCCACTTTCCCAGCTGTTTCACCGCCAGATTTGGAAGGTTTATCTTTCCAGAGCGTCTTTTAACTAGAGCCTCCCACCCTAATAAACGATTGGCTCGTGCGAGTACGTGGACGTCATTGGAGATACATTTGATTGGTTAGCTTGCATGTCCCTCAAACGTTGGCGTCTTTTCCACGTGTGCACTTTTCCGTGTGGAACGGAGTAGACGAACTTGCTAGACAGTTGATAACTTATTTAAGTGGGCGAGAAACGTAAAACATCGTTTCTTTGGTCTACACACAGCTATTAAGTTTAATCATCTTGACACACACTTTATAAAGTACAGTACTAACTTGCAAAAGTTGTTCTATTTGATTGGCCCACTTTTAGATAAAGGCATAGTGTGCGATTTTTTTTGTATTATAAGAGCACATTATTTCGATAGGTTTTTGTCTGTTTATGATTGTAGGGCGGGACATAAGGGCAGAGTTTGGTTAGGCTACGTGCACAAAGGCACGGTCAGAGGAAGATGTTAACATCATCTCCCGGCATTATGATCCCCGTCGAGTTTATTTCACGTTTTAGAATATGCGGCATTCAAACTAGACATTATCATGGCTGTAATAGTTAATCATTTAAACTATTCCTTAAAGCAATGATAAAATATTTAGGCTATACAAATATAAAAAGCACATTGTAGATACATCTGAATATTGATTCAAAGTATGAACACTGTACAAATACATTCTACATTATGTTCTACAACTGAAACTTAATATTTATATTTCTGAAACATCAGAAAGATGCTGTTTTTTTGGTTGTGACTGAAATCCACTTTAATGGAAGGATAAGAAAATGAGAAAACAAGAAGGCTTTGTGGTCAGACACTTAAGCGATGGTTTTCAGCCCAGCCAAACATCCTGTTCTGTTGTCAGCACAGAGGGAAATGGGCAAGAGAAAAGGAGGATGAATGGGAAAAGAACAAATGAAGCTAGATTAAGAGGCTTTAGAGATTCAAACATATAGACAGATGCAGATTTAAAATTGTCTTGCTCGGTGGCAGATCTAAGATTCTTTAAAAGCAGGGGCTGCTTGCAGATTTCTGAACAAAAAGCCTGAGATGAGTTGGAGAATGATGCAGGTTTATTAATGATAAACAGAGATGTCAGTAAGTAAGACAACACAACAAGTTTTTATATTATAAACATATATGACCAAATACTATAGGGTTTAAGTGTCAGACACTATTACCCGGCCCTGAACTATTTTACTTCTCACTGTTAATTTATATATGAATCCTATTTAATCTAGCTGCTGAACAAATAAGGCAATAAACTGGTGCATGTTGTCAGCGCAAGTGGATGGAAAACCATACAAGTGGTTGGAAAAAGGTGACTGAGTAGGGCACACAGCACGCATGCAGCGGCGAACTGCACAAAAGGCTGTACGAGTGAAGTGGAATGGACTCACAACCCTGCTGAGGGCATTCTGTTATCACTCCGCTAGAGATCGGTCGATTACACTCCGGGTTTTCCTTTTCCCGCTCACATTCTGTGTTCACTGACTCCGCTCACAGTAGATGATGAACAGTCTCATCGACAGGTAGATGAAGTACATTAACTTTATAGTGCTTGATCCGATAAAGTAGTATTTGGGTACTATGTCTTTAGTATTTGGTCGGAAATCTATAGAGAAATCGATCTCGCTGTGTTCTTAATTTACATACGCTGTTCTTAGCATTCACAAAAATTAGGCAGACAACCCAAAGAAGTGGTTGGAATTGAATATACAGGGCAGGCTGCTAACTTAAAAACAATCGCCTTTTTACAGGGCCCGAGATTCTGTGCTATGCCCCTGATTGTTTGATTGTTTTTCGACTGGCCCAGGCAAGGGGAAGTTCACCCAAAAATCTACTTTGTGTGATTTTTTACTCACCCCGAGAGATTTCCAGGCCTCCTCATAGACATCATGATATCAGTTTTTGCAAAGGCTCAGAAAAATACTAAAGACATCCTTAAATTGGTCTATATGCACATAGTGGCTCAGTTGATTATTTTTTTGAAGTGACGAGAATGCTTTATGTGCGAAAAATAAACCAAAATATTGACTTTAATCGATATATTCTCTTCTGTCTCGTCAATGTATTGCGTGCTTTCAAGAGAGCACTTCTTCTTCATCTTCTTCTTGGACGAGAGCACTGCATGCGTTGTCAGTCAGTGCGCCGGCGTCCAATAGGGGCAAGCCCCATGCTGCGTTCGGCGCACAAACCTAATACGCATCCGTCAAAGCGCTCTCATCCAAGAAGAAGACACAAGTTGACATTATGTTTTTTCAAGTCAATATGGCATATTAGACCAAACATTTGTTCAAGATGTTGAACAAAGAATAATAGATCTCAGCGATAATTTAGTTGTCAGAATTTACAATTTAGCTTGTTGATGCAAACATCCCAAAAATGGTCTTGCTGTGGAGGGAAACTGAGCAGAGGACCACTAGAGGGGCTTGAGCGTAGTAACATAAAGTTGGCTGTTGGGGCATGACTGTTTCAGCCAGAGCAACTTCTCAATGCACTGAAAGAGAGGACTGTTAAATTCTAGAGGGTCATTCAAAGCCAGGGTATGGCTGTATAAACATGCCACATTCAGCTAAACAGGCTACCTGTGCAGAATTAAAACAGGTGAGTGGCACAACATATACAACCAGTTTATTATCATTTATTAGTCATAAAAAACATGATGATCTTAATGCATATACTCAAACAAATACATTGTACGTTATTAACTTGGTTGGAAGAAGCAAAAAAATATAAGATGGCCAGCGAAGTATATTTATACTTCAGTTTATGTATATAGTTTTTACTAGTAAATGATGATAATGAATGAAAAGGTGTGTCCAAATTTGTGTCTTATAGTACTTTATGCAGACATAAATGGCATGCTGTCATGTGTTCTTGTTACTTATGTGGGAAAAGACTGTACGTTTATAGATTGTGCACACATTGAGCTCATTACATTTTATGGAAGTAGTCATTGTAATGTCGTGATGACACTTGCATGACAACTGCAGGTTTGATGATCTGTCGTCCTTTGTTTCTCTATGAGACAGAATTTTGGACCACTATTGATTTCCATTACAGTGGCCTGATGAGCCACCAGCTAAATTCCAGCATGTGCATTTAACAAGCTATTCAATATCCACAACAGTGACTCTGGACATATGATCTGTAAATAAATACAAGTTGCATTTACGGTTATCCAGTCTAACAACAATAAGCAAACATGCATCTTTGAGAAAGTCACAGTTTCAAGGTATGATCCAAAGTACAGCAGGAAATAAAAACAATCATAATGTGCAATAACATCTGAAGAGTTTTTCTGATCAATCCGAGTTAACTCAAAAAAAGAAACAGTTAACTAGTACAACATATTTAACTAAAGACCTCACTGTGTTTAATCTTTTGTAGTAGTGTGGAGCTAAAAACAAATCATATTGTTTTTGACTTTCAATAATACACTGAATGATCACTTTTTGGTTAATGTAGCCTACTGTTGTGGTATTTATTCAGACAGTCGTTACACTTGATGCATTAACGTTGTCTCCGTAAAGAGAGCTGGCGATGGGGTAAGTGATATTCTTCATGGCCGTGGCAGAATGGCACCTCTTTTCCTCGCTCGCATGCAGCAGCAGAACTCCTGCTACGTGGTCGTGCACCATGCTCCGGCCATTTTCTCTACCCAATCCATAATCAGAGACAACAGTTTCAGTGTCATAGCTGGCTCAAGAGCAGCAAGTTACCACTACTTTAACATATATTTTACAGCAATACTTAGAACATATAAAGTAATTGTATGCAACATGAAAGAATTGTGATTGAGCAAAATGTTTACCTCTTTTTGGAAATGATGGGCGCAGTGAAGTTCTTGGATGCCACCTCTGCCATTCCTCAATTCGTCATGGCAAATAAGACATATACTGTCCGTATCACTCTACAAAGACAATAATCTGAATTATTATTTCGTTGTTTATGAACACATTGCCAAACTATATATGGAATTAGGGTCATAGCTAGGGGGGTTGTGAATGAGCTATAAGTCTAGGGCTCCTGCAAACAGTCAAAGGGATTTAACTGTGATATACAATAGTATGATGTTATCTGGTTCTTAACTCACTGTTGATATCAATTTCTGATTGTGGAAACGTAGCCGCTTCTCCAAGGTCTCGGAGAGCTCTGGAATGGTGGGGATGTGACTCTCAGGTCCCACAACTTTGGTGCGGCCTTCGTCTGAAGACATACGGCGTGCCCGAGGGTGGGAGTGCATATCCTTTTCCTCACGGGTCATTGGGTGGACAGAGGTCCCAACATTTGAATGGATCTGATTCTGCATGGCTTCTAGCTGAGACTATTTTGTTAAATGAGAAAAAGATAGCAATGAAAAACTACCTTTTACTTATTGATAATATTCCCCAAATTTGAACTAGAATCATGTTATACTCATTTTTATGATCCATTGAAATATGCAGGCTATTTAATGAACATTTTTACACATTTTCCCAGTGCTTCATAATCTACTGTTTGAGCTAAAGGAACAGCCCAAAATTTAACTCTGTAGTTTTACCTTTACAAATATGTTCAATAAAGCGAATATACAGTTGTGTCCCATATGGCAAGCCGAATTAGCTTTTAATCATTCTCAGGATATGAGTTTTTGATATCAACAATCACATTTTTACAAGTAGAAATGTGAATTATTAATATCAACATTCACGTCATCACTCGCAGAAATGTGTATTCTTGATATTTAAAATTGTATTTCAACTAGTAAAAGACATAATTATTGATATCTACTTACTAGTGAGAATTGCATTTCTGATTAAAAGGAAATTAATTATTGATATCTGAAATTTAATTTGAATGGCAGTCTATTGTTGATTTTTACTAGTGAAAATGTAATTACTGATTTCAAAAATAGCAATTGTTACTAGTAGAAATATATTCTTGTCATCAAGAATTATAATGTTTACTAGTAAAAAATTGAATTGTTGATATCACAAATTCATATAATGAGAATGATTAAAAGCTAATTCGGCTTGCCAAATGTCCCAACATAATCAGCTAACTACCTCAAACCTAAATAATGAAGGTTAATCATTCTTGAGTGACTTGAATCAAGGTAATTACAAGATCCTTCCCCAGAACCTTGGGGTGATGCCATTCACTACTGTTTATGTGCTGATTGCAGTATATATTGAGATCATTTCAAGCAAAAGCTGATAATGTAAGAACCAAAACACATTTGTATAAAGATTTGAAGGATTTGTTTGAAGATCTTTTGTTACAAAAGTAAAATTTGGATTTTTAGACCCTCTATGCATGGTGAGCAGAATACCCAATATTTACATCAGTAAAATCATGAATAGCAATCTCTGCTGGTGAGTTTTGAAACAGCACTTTTGAACAATGTTAACATGCATAGAATTAGCAAGTATGTGAAATGAACCCATTACATGTTGATGTTTAATACCACACCAATTTACCAAAGTCTGAACAAATCCCAATGTCTTTCATGATTCATTACAACTATCATATCTTATAGCGTGCAGTGAAATCAATAAAAAAATGACAGACCATGCAAGTTATGTTACATTAGTGGCACATTTCTTTGTTCAATATTTGTTTTTAAAGCATCCTCTGGTTTGATTAAAATACTAGTATGATGTGTATGAAACAAAATGGACAAAAAACGTAACTTTTATAGTACCGAATAAAATTATATCACAAAAAGGCAAATAACATCATATCAGGGTATAAAGATTTTATGCTACAAAATGCATAATTTTTTTAAAAGCTCACAGGAAATAAAGCAAACATTGACCACAACTTTATCTGGTATTTAAAACACCTGTATCATAAAATGTATCATTAAGTCATTTCCTTTGTAATATTAAGCCATTTAAAATGCCTTTATCATGCATTTGTTCGACTACTTAACATGTGATTCATATTTAAGGCAAAATATAGATAAAAGATATGCAACAATCATTCACTTTTACAAATAGATTCCATGCATTGCGGTCACAGCCAGATTATTTGTTTTGATCTGTTTAAGTACTCATGCATTTATAACAGTAAAAAGTACAGAGTAGCCATCACACTTTTTCTTGACTTTCTTCTTGATCTTTTAAATTTGTAAATCTGTGGACTGATAGATTTGCCGATGGGTCACCTCCTCAGTGCATATTTCCCTGTTTACAAAGTGCCTTCAAAGCAATTATGCAATGTGTTGCCCAGCTGTGTTTACAGGATCAGCTGAGGCCAGATGCACAACACAAAATGTGCCCCAAACACACAATCATAGCCCTCTATAAGACTTCTAGACTTTTTCAATAGGTTTGATTTCTTCCCAATGCATCAGGAATCTCTTGTGTAATCAAATGCTAAGTATTGCACATTTATAATTTACATCTAAACATTCCCTTCCCCCCATGCAACATCACTGATGACAACCTTACCATGCAGGGCAAAGAGGCACGCCGGTCATCTCTGATGCGCGAGTGCCTCATAAAGCTCCTCTTCCTTGCTTTGGCGTGGTCCTCTCCTACTCCATGCCCCCAGTAACTGCTCATCCACTTGGTAAAGTTCCCATCATCGTCCTCATCATTGTCCATAATAATCGCGGGAAGCAGCCGAAGAGACAGCTTGGGGGTTTGCGTGTGGAGCTCTCTGTGAGGCTCCCGTCTCCTGGAAAGAAAGATGGATCAGGGTGTAGCTGATGCGAGGTGATCCTGGCACAGCTGTTGAAACCCTCTCTCAGAACTGTATTGGTGGTGTTAGACTCGGGATGACAGGCTGGGCTCTGAGCAGTGTGGTAGGTTGCAATTGGATTCTTCCAGTTAGGTGCTCACAACGTATGGGTTTGTTGCTGTAAGCTGACCCCAAAGTATGAACAGATTTCTTCTGGGTTTTTGAACATGTGGATCCGCTGTTATCTATTTAACATCAAAGTGGGAGGGGGAAGGCAGAGGAATGTAGGGTGGGAGAGAGTATAGAAGAGACTGGGAAAGGGAGAGAGAGATGATGGTGCTGCTTTTAATCTTTCCATTACAGAGCGCTGGGCCGGGGGGGAGTGAGAATGGTGCAGTCACACACTGTGCAACTCCAATTCTCTCATTCTTTCCACTCAGTGAGCACATCAAACCTGTCAATAATTATGGACCACGGCAACAAGAGCCAGCATGTGCATGAAAATGTGTGTACTTATGCTGTTGTAGCCTACCATCTAACAATAAGTGAAGTAAGATATCAATGGAAATGCATCTATCAAGTGTGCTTTCTCCCTTTTTTAATAAATGATGCTTACAGTGAAGATCACACAATGTTCCAAATGTACTTTTATTAGGGCATGCTGAGTGAGTAGCCTCTTTTCCTTTGTAGCCAATGTATTTCGAGTTGACCCCATTTTATTGAATATGATAACCCCCCCCCCCCCCCCTTTAGAAAAAAGCAATCTGGGGCACACTACCGCCACCCCAAAGCCTTGTCTACTGTCCTGCTCCAGTTGTTCCTAAAGTTGGCCTCTGGAGCAGCATAGAGTATAAATTGCCATTGACAGTGTTAGTACAGAGACCTGTGGCCATGTCTCTTTGATACTTGTCTTCAATTATAAGGGCTGTATGGTTATATGAAATGTGGGAAGTCGGGGTACTATTGTTATTTATTTGATTGATTTCTTGTGTTCTGAAAATAAGTATTTTTGTATTCGTCATGACCAAAACAGATTATCAGCATTATATATCCTCTGCAGTTTATATCACATATTAGTAATATAAGAATGAATTAAAAGAACAGTTCACCCAAAAATGAAAATTAAATTAGTTGGTTCATCATCATAATCCTTTCGTCATTTAAAGCCCTTAAAGAACCCAACAGAAGATATTTTGAAGAATGTTTGTTTTGAGAACAATTGTCTTGCATTGGTTTTATGTCTACAATACAAAAATGGTGCTTCAAAAGGTTCTTTGATGCCATAGAAGAACCCTTTGGTTCCAAACAGTACCTTTAACATCTGAAGACACCTTTCTGTGAAAAAAAGAGTCCTTTTGGCGAAAAGAAGTTCTTCAGATTATACAAAATTAAGAAAGAGATGGTTCTTTAAAGAACCTTTGAGAGAATGGTTATTTGTGGAACCGAGAATTGTTCTTTTGTGGCATTGCTGTAAAGAACCTTTTAAAGCAGGGGTATCATGCTATGTCATGCATTCTGACTTATTAACACTGTTGAACATGCTGGCTTCTCATGCTTAACATGGTCAACTTGTTAAAAAAACTATTTGCACGTATGTGTAATGTTGAGACTCGTAATCAAAAGAAATAAAACAGACCAGATCAATAGATGTTTTCAACTTCTTTCTCTTTACTTCACACACTTCTTCTCCTCTTTTCCAACACATACAATTCTGTCTAACAGCCCCTAACGGACTGGTTCAGTATTGCAGTCCATGAACATAAATCATAGAACATAACAGTATGACGTAGTATTTCTTTGCACTCCAGAAAACGGATAGATTGTGGGGTCTCAGTGCTAAAAGATGCCGGACATGAATGTATTGTGTGCTCGTGCTGTAGTTACGACCCACTGCCTGCCTCCAGCAGCTCATGTTTTTCCCGGAAATAAACGTACAGATGTATCTCCCTTTTATTCATTTTATCAAACTAAATCCTCTTCGAAGATACTACGTATGCACTACTACTGTATAGGTTCTGTGGCAGAAACTGTGTGTGTTACCTGATCTTTAAGCACCCTTTTCTGAAAACAACATTTCTGAACACAGAACGCTTAACAACATAATTCTTATCATGCTAATCCAAAATAAATGATTTACATAACTTAGATTATATAACACTGACTGATAATGAATCACATTTTCATTATATTGGAAAACATAGTTCAAAGCTGAGTCTCACCAAGAATGGATGTGTGGATAAACTCTAGTACATTTTGTTCTTTTGCTCCTTCTCATTGTAAATTTCTGTGCATGGAATTTATTTTACCTGCCTCTGTTCTGTTCTTGTTCTATTTCAGGTGATTTCCTAACACCACAAATAGTATCCAACCTATAAAAAACAGGGGGACAACAGTTGATCTTGTTTTCTAAACAGAGATTTGTAATGAATAGTCAGAAAAAGACAAAGTGCTTCTAAAATTAGACCCAGTCCCAGTTGTGGCCTCTAACACATGCAGACGTGGAATGTGTTGCAGTATAATTGAGATCCAGGTCTCTGAGAATGTTTACACCGTCCTTAGAAGAATGTGAGCGTGTCTTGAGGATTAACACCCAGGCTTGTAAAATGAAAAGTATGTCCAAAAATAGTATGTGCAAAGGATAATTCACAATAAGCCAGTCTACATCAGATATAATTTAAATGTAGTTAAAAATGTTTAACTATAAAAATATTTTTAGTTATTTCAGAGTTTTTGGTGTGAGCAAGGCTTTATGAATGAAGTATCAAATTTATAAACACTTTTATTCTACACTAGATTCATTGTAAGTCAAAGTAAGATTTTTTTCTAGGCTAGTGTGCACTCTTATAAGATAGCAGCCTTGGCCCTGTCTCATAACTAGTTACTAGCACAAACACAGATTGATCATGTCTCGTGTTCTAGCTTAGAGCTATGATTGATCTCATCTAGCACTTTCAATTGACATTTTACATCATGTGTCAGTGACAGAGAGCCTAGATACAGTATTGAGGCTGCGTTAACCCCTGAGCATGACACTGGTTTTGAATCGACTATTACATTTTATTGTATAACCTCAACTCATCACGGAGGAGCTCGAACCAAACAATAAACATGGTTCCAACAATTTGGGTTATGGGTTGAGTGCTTTAACCTTTACCACATTTAATAGGAACGATTTTAATTGCACACAAATGTCTCTTCTGGCATGAAACCTGACTAGATTCTATTTGAAATTCTTCTAAATGACCTAATAAAAGAAAACAATATAAACTCCTCTGTTTATGTTTTATTTTTTAACTTGATCATAATAATAATAATGTGTCTTGCTTGTGCATTTCAATACGTGTACAGGAACCTTCAATTGCCAATAAAACATCCTTGTGAGGAGACAAGATTTCTCAATTTCTCACAATTACTTTTGTGTTCCCTCACATCAGGAACTGGACGTTATATCACAATAAGATTTGCGGTACTTACAATTTACAATACTTTTTTATCATATTGTTAAGCTGATAACATGCAACTTATATTAATGCAACTAAGTCACTTTGAAGACACTTTGAAATAAGAATCTGCCAAATGTTTAAATGTAAAATACCGTCGATAAAATTTGACAAAATCTCCAAAATACCAATATTGCAGCATTATCCAATTAGTATCCTCATCACACAAAGTCATCCTAAGCAACTTCTAGTGTCTAAGTGTCTAAGCAACTTCTATTGTTCACAGGATATAGTAAAGATTTTAGACACATGAACTCAAAGAAAATGAATAGGCCACATTCTTCCTTAAAGCTATAGTAATTCTTCAAAACTATTTTTTGTTCTGCAGTCTAAAGTCATTCAGGTTTGGAAGGGGTGAGTACATTTTGAGTTAAACTGCCCTTTAACATCTACAATTAGGATGACTGAAGATATAGATCTTCATAATTTGCATAAACTTTGTGTTATAAATGTATAGGTTAAAACCAAGTGTTTTAAAGAATCTACTGTAGTGTTGTCCCATTATGCCCTCTAGTGGAATTTATTTGCATACAATTTTGAGTCGGCTGACAAACAAAAAACAGAGAAATTATCTTTATGTTTTTCTCATGAATTATCAATAAGTAACTTCTATAGTAGTTTCTATTATCCACATGACAGTATTGTCGTTCATGCCCACTACACCGACAAGTGTTTTGCTATACCTGGAAGCACAGCTCCGTGAGGGTATGCATTTGACATCACCGCACACAAAAGCCAAACAAGTCACGCCCACTGAGTGGCAGCAACATGGCCGTTTCTCAATGTACGTTCTTCAGCGGTCTTGTGTCCTTGTGTTCTCACTCTATGTAATAAATAACCGTTATGATTCAATACTCAAGAACAGAGAAAACATGAAAGTTCCCTGGATGTGTTCTCGATATCTAGGATGGATGGAATGCAGCCTGGCACGCATGGGAATCCGCTTGAAATCACAGAAGAAGAATATAACAGGAAAAAGGTGTGCGGATTGATTGTACATTGTTTGTAATCATCTGCTCTTCCCTTTTTATTCACAAATTGTGCAAAATGTGTCTATCATGGGCAACGAAAAGAAGATTTTTACATACGTAGACATTAAGCTGTGTATAAAACTGTTTATAAAATGTTTTACTTTGCTTTTTATTTGTGGAATTGAGAATGTGCAAGCAGTTGCAGATGTTATGTATAATGAAAAATGCATAATGCATTATATGTAACAAAGTTACTTTGAATGTTTCATTTAACAACAACAACAATAAACCATTTCAATGTCGCACACAAATTGTAAACCATATTTGCCTTACAAATACAATTATGACATGGAAATCATGCTTAATGTACAGATGACAGTTGGTCCTTCTGGCCAATAACAATTGTTCCAGTTCACTTTGTGTAAATGAAACAGCCATTAAACTGAAATTATGTTTTCTGAGGTCCATTTATTTATTTTGATTTATCATGTTTGTTTGAATTTTGTGGTACAAAACGTTTTCCAATGTCTCTCTTGATATCTAAACGAATCACATTTAGTGCTATTTTTGATTAAGACGTGCAGTAAACGTGAGCACACTGTTTAAAATTACTTTTAAAGTTTGACTGTACATGTCTGCATTGCTTGCATACAGTAAGACATAATCAGCGGTTATAAACATTGACAAAAATAAATATAAAGGTAAAACATAATTATCATGGTAGATTAAAATAGCCCAATTGTGTAAACACTGCAGCTAAACAAGAAACATTTATTTTGCGGGCCTTTATTTTGGCAGCGTGACGTCATGCTCTAGACCAGGAACTACTTTCCTCCAGCGCTTGACACTGGTGATCGCCTGCTTGCGATGCCCTTGTTAGCCATGAAGCTAACCTAAGTGTCCCATTTGGAAAGATGAATAGAATTTTATATTGAAAATAAATCATATAGACACTTATATTTGCTGTTAAGTTGCTCATAGCAGTATGTTACGAGCCGGAAGTGCAGTGCCCTGGTAAGTAGAACAGCTGAATTGTCAGCTGCATCTCAATACTAATTTTAACGGACATACAGAAGACTGGTGACTATGGATATGTAGATATCAAATGACGTCTCTACATACAGTACACTGTATTTGTAAACTATATTTCTATTACATGGAAGCGTTGAGTCAGCGTGTCGGTTAACTTGATTTGAACTGACACGCTGACAGTGACAGGTTACACATGCTGCTGCTGCACCGAATAGACAGACACCACCCAGTCTTTTAAAACTAAAATCACTTTTGGATAAATATATGTTGCTTGAGAAATATCAATTCTTCTTAGATGAATTTTCAGGCCACTAGCAGTCTATTAAAATGGTTGTCAAGATTGGATCTTAGTAGCATGTGATCTGTATATGAAATATGCCTGGCCTTTAGTTTTGTCTATAAACATATCTTACTTTATTACTTATTATTACATTTGACTATTGCAAATGATATTTTCAAGATATTTAATGTAACATCTTATAGAACCAGGAGTGTATAAATGTTGCAGGATGATCACGATACTCCATGTCTTTTCTCCGCAGCATGGCCTGCAGGAATCTGCTTCCTTCCAGAATGGGGGTAAAGTTTCGAATACCGCTGCAGAAACTACACCCATTGTCCCGTGCCATCCACCACCGCTACACTGCTAACAACAATCCACAGAGACCCCCTCACTGCTTAGCAGCTCGACATTACACATCTCTCTCTAGGCTCCCCATGCGCCCTCCCAAGTCCCGTTCAGGAGGCCACGGCTATCAACAGCATCGGACCTTCTGGGTGGTCCGTCTTGCTTCCAAACTGCTGAAATTGAGGTACATCTTGCTGGGTTCAGCAGTTGGAGGAGGATATACAGCAAAAAAGGTATGTTAAACTATCAGGTTGTGTTGCATTAATAACTTCTCATGCACATTCTGAGTTAACAATGCGTAGTCCTTGTCTTAAATAAACTTGGTTGTTAACGGTATGCTACCTGGTTGTAAACACTTGCAAATTCGCAAAGCAGAATGCAGTTTTGGTTGTTATTGTCATCTTTGACTTTGTCTTGTCTTACACCATAAAAAGCATATGGTAAATTTGCCGGGCTTTTTTTGTTGATATTTTTTGTATTTAATTGTATGATTACCTCTCAAAGTGACGAATACCTAAAATCAAAAATACGCTTAAGACTGATACAATGGACATAATTTGTATTATTGGCAAATAAAAGTGTTTCTGTTTTATTCCTTGTAGACATACGACGAATGGAAGGATATGTTTCCCGATATGAGCGAATACACATGGATTGTGCCAGACTTTGTTTGGGAGTTGAGTGAAAATTTTGACTTAGGTAGGTGACCTGGGAAATCCACATTTTGATTTAACTCATTCAACAATATTACCAACGTCATCACTGTGCACATATGCAAAAGTCACATTGTAGAATTTGCAACATAGTACGAAACACATACAGTATCAGTCTATATGTGACCCAATACCACAAAATCACAATGTATACATCATCTGAAAGCTGAATAAATAAGCTTACTATTAATGTATGTTAGGATAGGACAATATTTGGCCGAGATGCAACTATTTGAAAATCTGGAATCTGAGGCTGCAATATTATTGCCTTTAAAGTTTGTCTATTAGAGGCGCTGTAGCAGGCCGTTGTTAAGAAGAAACTGGTTTGTTTTAACACTCTCTATAGGCTCATGACATTTTGGAGAGTAGATGACTCTGAAAGTTGACATTCTAAGCTTTACATAGATACCAAACTTGAGTGGTTACTTCCCAAAGAGCAGGCATCAGCGGCGAAGGTTGTAGGCATGTTTCCGGCCATTTTGATTCATGATTTTGCTGCATCCACTCACAAAAATTAAGTTTTATATATTTATACAAAAGATCTTCCAGGAACATAAACTTTACTTAATTTCTAAAGAATTTTTGTCATTAAAGAAATGGCATACAATGTATTTTTGGCTATTGCTACAGATATACCTGTGCTACTTATGACTGGTTTTGTGGTCCAGGGTCACATATAGTATATTGTTTTGGAAAAGGAAAACTAGCATTATATTTAAATTGCCTGAATTAACTGAGATTGGTTATTTGATACACTGAGGTTATTAATATTTATGTATTGAGTAAAAGTTTGCTGCTGTCATCCTATAGCTGTATGAGAAATGCAAGGCCCAAGTTATAACTTTAAAAACAGGGCCTTTTCCCACTAAGATGAATCTCTCTACAAAATCGCCAGATGGATGTAGAATTTATTCTCAAATATACAGCTCATCTGTATTTTTCCATATCACAATAAATATAGCAGAAAAAAAACACTTTTTCCAATATTGTGCTTGTGTAGCCGTGAACAGCATCTATATATTGTATAGAAATTGTTTGGTGTTGTTGGTGTTTTGTGTAAAAGCCAATTTATTTTGGATTTCAGGTTGCACCATTTTTATGTCAATGTTATTTTCTGTTCCTGAATATAGACAAGCTTGCCAGTGCTTTGCCTGAAATGGAAGAGATTGCCAAACTTCTGCCTGACATGGAAAAGATTGGCGAAAACTTCACCTTCTTGAAAAGCCTTCTCTCCAGTGGTGAGCAAAGATATTAATGACACCCGAAAATCATAATTCAATCATACCATCTGAAAAATCAAGGAGCAAGAAAGTTTCTTCAGATTGTATTGTACATAGGGGATTAATGTAAACATTATGTAAATCTAAATTGCCATTAAACCAGTTTATATTTAAATAATGTATTAAGTTTAAATGCTTCTGAATATTTTTTTCCAATTCTACATTAACTTTTGAGAATTGTTTACAATTTTGATCGTTTCATGTTTCAAATGTCGACATTTGATTATTATCTGCCTGATCATATTATCCTACTGCAGTGTTAAATTTCTTTAAAAAAACATACATTTAAGTATTTAGTTACATTTAAACTCAATTATTTAGAATTCCAAATTAATATTCAGCATATCCATGGGATCCATGGGAATTCTGTTTTAAAATGTATGTTAAAATTGCTTGATAATCATATCAAACTCACAGGTGTCTGCATAATCACCATCTACCTCATGCATCTGATGCCTGTAGTAATAATTTTAAAAACTGCTTATTTCCATTCATATATTTTCCAGTATTCAGCACTGACTCATCTGTTAGGGCCCAATCTAACGTAAAACAAAATTACCTCTCCACTTTTTTCTACTGTTTTGATTTATTTTATTTTCATATCATATGTTCCTCTTGTTTCCCCTCCTCCCCTACCTCCACGTTCTTCACAGGTTTGGGTAGTGAAGTCAATGGAGCTTCTGGTCTGCGTCTGTTATTAGGTGTGTAAATATCTACCCCTTGCGCTGCTGTACTGATGCCACCCTCGGCCCTAAATGGGTGTGCGACTGTGAGGATGGACAGATCAAAACCTGTCTGTCCAGCAACCTGACAGATTTGCAAGCCATTGTTGGCTTATTATTTCATATTTCTTCTAAAAAAATTTGAGGAAAACAAGCTGATAACCGATTAATTGCACGGATAAAAGCAACTGCATCTATTAATGTTGATTTTTACTGAAACAATTACTAATATTCTACATAAATATGCAAATTAATTGGCAAAACCGATGCTCTGGTTGATCTCTATAAGAAACTGTTGAACATATATTTGCGTAAGAATTAAACATTAATTTGTGATAATTTTTATTTTTCATATTCTCACTAGACACAAAAAACAACAGAAATTTCGACCTTATTCTAGACACAAATATATTAAGTGGAATTCAGATGCAAATAAGCATCAGAACAGTCTGTCAATCTTAGATGCATTTGCAGTTACAGATGCAGTTATTAACACTAACAATATCTGTGTTATTGCTCAGATTGTATTTGTATTGCCACTTGGTCCCTTGACTTCACCTTTCTTGTCTCCAAGGGTTTTGTGGGCCATATTCACTATGTGTATCTCTCAACTTACCATCAGATTTTCTTATTTCTTCTGTGTGAATGAACTTCTTATAACTCAATAGCTTTGAAAAGTATTAAACAGCTGATCTTTAAATGTGTATATTTCCTAGTCATCTTAAACTATCATGAATGATCGCGTAGAACAGTATATAGAGCTTTTAACTGTATGTACACTTCCAGTTCAAAATTTTAGGGGCACCTATTCACTTGCGGTGTAACAGTAGCTCATAATTCAACACAATACAAGATACTGGGTTTATGATACAATATTACAACAACAATATTTTGAACGAAATATACAAAAAGTATTTATTGTTATTTATTTCCAAAACATTGACAATTCTCAATTTGATTTTTGTTGTACATACAACTTTTTATAGAATTGACAACATTAAAAGTTGAACCTTGAATTTAAGGTTAAAACTAACCTTGAACCTAATAAAAATGTTATATGTCTATCACTGAATGATACAATTGTATTAAAAGTAATAATACAAATTAGAATTTTCAATGCAGAAGTTGCAAAAATGTACTCTTTAATCAACCCACTTTTTAAGGTATCACAGTAAGATCTATGCTTATTTTGTTTCTTTATTATTCAATCCAGCATTTTTGGACAATAATCTTTTTGTTTTTTAATAAAATAAACTAATTTGTTGACACAAGTGATGTGTTTGGATACAAGGCAAGTGACCCTAAACGTTTGACTGGTAGTGTAATATACAGAATTTGTGTTCATGTTTGTAATTGCACACATAATAAATGCACACATTTTTATGTAATATATACAAACATACTGCACACTCCATGCCAAAACATGTGACGTTTACAAGTACCGTGTCTGTGTACATGCGTGCCATTATGCTCTATAAAGTGAGTGCGTTTTATTGTTAAGCAACTTTTATTTTCCAAACCTTTGGCCTTCTTTGGGATATGGTGACTGTTTTTGCTTTACAATACTTTCAAAACTGTATACAGCATTGGCATTGTAGTTTTGGATCATCTCCTTCATGTGTTCTACTTTCATGCCAATTGTGTATGTTTAAAGGGTGCCTCATTTTCTTTAAACTGATGTGTTTTTCCACAGAAACCACAGGTGATTCAGCCCTGAGAGCACCAGATATTCCACCAGCATCTGCAACTATGTCTGACAGTAGCGATAAACAGTTCAAAAAGGTAAATAATATGATTTCAGTGTCAAAACTCAAGGTTTAAGCATGACTTTAGTATGACATTCTAATCATTTTGAGTTTGCTCATTTATGTTATAACATGTTATAATAGAAAAAAGGATTTCATTATTTTACTTTGTCAGCGTTTTTCGCCTAGCTATTTTGCTTGGGCTTTTTCAACATGAGCTGTTTTTTTAGTACAGCACACCATCTTGCGCTTACTGTCACGCTTTCGGTAGTGCTGCTAAATACTGATTCTTGTGAAGTAGCTGATAGGGCTGTGATGGTGGCCGTGACAACCACACCACCGCAATGGTAAAGTGCAATGGCGGTGGTGACAAATATTTGTTATTTGTAGCCTTTCAGTTGTGGATGGGTTGTATTTAAAAGATTTTACATTAACACAGAAATTATCTGCATGTCAAAACCCAGGTTATTCTGCGGGTTCTGCAATGGATCTTGAATAGTTACATAAATTCAAGATCGGCTATGATCCGCTTGCTTGGTGTCGGAGCGCATGCAGTTTGCCGCGGTTGCGGAGAGACATCTATTAATTTGTGCTCTGAGCATATCTTCTGAACGCACATTTAGTGCAGCTGTACACACCTTAATCTGGACAATGTTAACATGTAAGTTTCCCATCAACGAGTAGGAAAAAGTCACTTTTTTTATGGCAATCTGAACAGGAAAGCCAAGGTTTATTCAGTTTGTTTCAAATGGAATTGTTACGGACTGTAAGGGTTAATACGGGACTGACTGAAATTGTCACTGCAACTAGAGCTTTTTTATTTAATATTTAACATTCTTCTTTTAATTTTTAAGTTTTCATTATTTACTGATGTGTATTTAATTGTTACTGCTGTGTGCAGTTTCACTGACGGATTTGCGCATTAAACATGGAAAGATGTTTCATCCTCATTTATTTCATATATCATATTTCCAAAAGTATTTAAATAGGGTCTATATTTCTCTTCCACCCGTCATGTGGTTGCTACACGCAAATATAATAATATAAAAATGATTTGCATAAATAATGTATACTTCCCATCCACTGCATAACTACCACCGCTGTGGAAAAAAAACTGCCACCGTCAAAGCCCTAGGTCCCAACTAACTGATGTTAAAGTAACTGTATGCTTTATAAAGCTGTTCCCACCCAAACTTATCAAAACATATTACATTGCCAAAAGTATGTGGACACCCAAAACCATACTTGTATGTTCTTATTAAACATTTAAATCCTAACAATAAGGTTTAATTTGTACTTTGTCTCACTTACTGAATAGGCTTTGTAGTACATTTTGTAACATGTTGGATTTTGGTCTTATTTACACAAAATAGGGGGTAAGGGAGACCATCCTTTTTCACACTGGTTAGTTTCAGTGTCCATTTGGTGTGTAAAGTTACTTCAGCTGTCACAGAACAGCCTAAAACAAATATTGTCTACATACTTATGGTCATATTGTATACTTGTGATAGAAAAATGTACACAATAGAATCATTAGTTTGTTTGTGAGTGATGCTGTAGTTTGCAAATTTATTGTACCTCGTATTTTGTACATTTTTAAGATTTTTTATTAAAAACTCAATGAAATTCTCTCTCAATGCTAAGTAAAGCATTTGGCTGGTTTTGATATATGTGGATATATTTAACCTCTTGTTACAGAATTTTAGTTTTTGAATTGTTCATTTCTGTTGTTTTTCAGCGTATCGTCTGTGTAAAAGCTTTTCCCCTCCATAACCCCTCCATGCTGTATGTCTTCATGATCATTTCATGCTCTCAGAAACTGTTGCTTCTCTGAGAGCAAAAATGCAGTCTTTTATGTTTAATGTCAGTGTTTTATTTTACTTGATTCATCACTCGGGCAGTCCATGTCTGGTATATAAACTATTTATCTGCATCTGAAAATTTTCATATAAGCTTATAAACAGAGATGTAGTCCTGAACTGTTTTAAGCAGACGGGTTGTAGCAGCTATATTGGCAGTCTGAGCATATGAATTTCTTTCATATAAATGTGAAGTCGAATGATAAAATATGTGTACAGAATAGATGCGATAAATACAGGATGCAGGAGTTTAAAAGAAAGTAATCTTTTCTCTGTCTAGCTTTAGCAAGCTTTGCACTGCTATGCAGCTAAACTACTTTTTGTATATCAAATGCTTGCTTTCCCCATAGCTGTAGTTTTATATGATCCAATATATAAAAAATATCTCAAACATTGCCCTATTGCAAGTATAGCAACACTGACAATATTGACAATGTTTTCAATGAGCTTTACCAATATAAACATAAAAGACAACAATATAAGTGTAAATATGTACTGTTATTTGTAATTTCCTCTGATGTTTCCATTAAAATGGCCCTCGCCTTCTATTGGCCATGTCAAGAGAAATTACTTAAAACGAGGTGGACCGCTATCCAGTAGCTCCGCCTACATCCTCCTGTTGGTTGGCAAGCAGGTTGATTGACTGCCCCTCTTTGTCACTGTACCGTCCCTCAGCAGGGGCTGCTCAGCGAGCTCATTCTCATTCAGCAGCAGATCCAGCACCATGAGGAGGAGATGCGGCGGGCGGCGGCAGCAAATAACGCTCCGCCTCCGCCGCGTGAACCCCATCCCGGCCCGGCCCCGAACCCCAGCCCCTCGCAACCCAAACACAAGGTGAAGGTCCACGCCCCCACCACTCCACGTATGCCGTGACTCTCATGCCAGTCATCCACTGCCTCACATCTATTTTTTTACTTACAATTAAACATTTTCAACATAGTTTATCAAGATCTAGGTGAAATAACTTTATGGTGATGTATCTATGACTGGTTTTGAGAGTACTACAGCTGTGAAATACTGTAGTAACACATCGAATAAGTAGCCCCGCCCATCCAAGATCCTCGTAATTTCAATGATCATTCCAGACACCTTTAGGAATGAATTTGTAGAGAATGTACTGATAATAATTCAGTCTTTGAATTTGTACAGCTATACAATTTTCTTACAAAAATCCCAATTGCACGGTATATTCACGTATATATACTATAGACAATATCTATAAGATTATGAAACTATAATTTGAATGACAATGAAAACATGAATGATCTCTAATTCACACAGTGCAAATTTAATTTGAGCTAAATTACTAGTTTAAATGTTAGTGATATTCCTGCTCCCATTGTGAATCTGGGGAATACCCCTATACCTTTTTTTTATAAACTAAAACTCCACCTTATGTTTCTCTTCTGCAAACCCCATATACAGTCAGGTCCATAAATATTGGGACATCGACACAATTCTAATCTTTTTGGCTCTATACACCACCACAATGGATTTGAAATTAAACGAACAAGATGTGCTTTATCTGCAGACCTTTAGCTTTAATATGAGGGTATTTACATCCAAATCAGGTGAACGGTGTAGGAATTACAACAGTTTGTATATGTGCCTCCCACTTTTAAAGGGACCAAAAGTAATGGGACAATTGGCTGCTTAGCTGTTCCATGGGCAGGTGTGTGTTATTCCCTCACTCTCCCATTTACAAGGAGCAGATAAAAGATTCAGAGTTCATTTCAAGTGTGCTATTTGCATTTGGAAACTGTTGCTGTCAACTCTCAATATGACATCTAAAGAGCTGTCACTATCAGTGAAGCAAGCCATCATTAGGCTGAAAAAACATAACAAACCATCAGAGAGATAGCAAAAGCTTTAGGTGTGACCAAATCAACTGTTTGGAGAAAGAACGCACCGGTGAGCTCAGCAACACCAAAAGACCCGGAAGACCACGGAAAACAACTGTGGTGGATGACCGAATAATTATTTCCCTGGTGAAGAAAACACCCTTCTTAACAGTTGGCCAGATCAAGAACACTCTCCAGGAGGTTGGTGTATGTGTGTCAAAGTCAACAATCAAGAGAAGACTTCACCAGAGTAAATACAGAGGGTTTACCACAAGATGTAAACCATTGGTGAGCCTCAAAAACAGGAAGGCCAGATTAGAGTTTGCCAAACAACATCTAAAAAAGTCTTCACAGTTCTGGAACAACATCCTATGGACCGATGAGACCAAGATCAGCTTGTACCAGAGTGATGGGAAGAGAAGAGTATGGAGAAGGAAAGGAACTGCTAATGATCCAAAGCATACCACCTCATCAATGAAGCATTGTGGTGGTAGTGTCATGGCGTGGGCATGTATGGCTGCCAATGGAACTGGTTCTCTTGTATTTATTGATGATGTGACTGTTGACAAAAGCAGCAGGATGAATTCTGAAGTTTTTCTGCAATATTATCTGCTCATATTCAGCCAAATGCTTCAGAACTCATTGGATGGCACTTCACAGTGCAGATGGACAATGCAGCATACTGCGAAAGCAACCAAAGAGTTTTTTAAGAGAAATAAGTGGAATGTTATGCAATGGCTAAGTCAATCACCTGACCTGAATCCAATTGAGCATGCATTTCACTTGCTGAAGACAAAACTGAAGGGAAAATGCTCCAAGAACAAGCAGGAACTGAAGACAGTTGCAGTAGAGGCCTGGCAGAGCATCACCAGGGATGAAACCCAGTGTCTGGTGATGTCTATGCGTTCCAGACTTCAGGCTGTAATTGACTGCAAAGGATTTGCAACCAAGTATTCAAAAGTGAAAGTTTGATTTATGATTGTTAATCTGTCCCATTACTTTTGGTCCCTTAAAAAGTGGGAGGCACTTATACAAACTGTTGTAATTCCTACACCGTTCACCTGATTTGGATGTAAATACCCTCAAATTAAAGCTAAAAGTCTGCAGATAAAGCACATCTTGTTCGTTTAATTTCAAATCCATTGTGGTGGTGTATAGAGACAAAAAGATTAGAATTGTGTCGATGTCCCAATATTTATGGACCTGACTGTATGTACACAATCCCAGGAGTAAAAAAACAACTCATTGCATGGAGTGATGTACCATTTTGCTCTGGCTGTCGACCTGCAGAACTAACATGCCTAATACCAAAACCAATCACGTCTGTAAATTGACAGGATTACATCATTCATCAATAATTTACCTTGTTATCCATATGTATGTTTGTTTGTTTATGGGTTTGTCTCCTCTCCTGTAATAATTGTCATGTCATTTGTCTGGTAGTCTTCAGTGTGTAAGTGTGAACAAACAAATGATTCCGTCTTGCTGCATTTATTTGTAATCTATGGATTCTTCGCCAATCATCTTTTAAAGTGTGTTTGCAGTTTGATGATTTATATTAAGAATAAATGGTTGATTAAAAGGTTTGCAAATCCAGGATTTGAAGTTTTCTTGCTCTGACTTGCCTTTCCTCTTCTGGGATTTAAATGCATGAGATTTTGGTTTGTTTGTGAAATGGCTCTAACAGGGGGATGCTGGGAAGGTGATCACGGTCTTAGTCTGCTACATTTTTTCTTGTTTTCACAGACATCTGATAAAGAAAAAGTTGATCAGCTTCAAGAAGAGCTTGTTCGAACTCAGGTATTAACCCTCATGTGGTAATCTATTTCAGTTTTTATTGCAGTTTCTGTTAAATCTGTTCACTATTATTGTTAATTATTATATTACAGTTGAAGTATCAGCGGATGCTGGAACGTTTGGAGAAGGAGAATAAAGAACTGAGAAAAGTCGTATTGCAAAAAGATGACAAGGGTATTCACCAACGGAAAGTCAAGGTTTGATTTCAACATTGTTCATTTTGGATAGACATTCAAGAACCAAACTTACTACACTGTTTTTACGTTTTTTATCTGTTGTAATAAGGTTACAGAATGAACAGATCGATGAATCTGTGTTTCTTGCTCATTCTCCTATTTAGAAGTCTTTGATTGATATGTACTCCGAGGTCCTGGACATCCTTTCAGATTATGACTCCAACTACAACACCCAAGATCACCTGCCACGGGTCAGTCATCTTTTACTCCATGCCAGCTACTTGTGATTTCAGACACGCTATCTACATGAAAAACATATCAGTCCTACCTTCGTAATAGTTCGTTGTATCTTTGTTTGAATAGGTGGTGGTAGTTGGAGACCAGAGTGCTGGAAAGACCAGCGTGTTGGAGATGATAGCTCAGGCCAGGATCTTCCCAAGAGGGTCTGGAGAGATGATGACCAGGTCTCCCGTCAAGGTGAACTGAACAAAAGAGTCTCTTGGGGCCTGTTCACAAACGCTATTAACATCCATCTTGGGTGATCCGAGACACATTGTTCCTCACGCCTGATAGTAACAGATGTGTCCTGCGACCACTTATGACTGGATTTTGAAGAGAGGGTCTTGTCATATTATTTTCTCACTGTGTTACAGCTTGTTAGTTCGTGCTGATGTACTGCAAAAATCAGAAAACGGCTCGTTTCTCCTTAATACACTTGAATTTGAGTCTCAATCTGGGTCATTTTATTTTTTACTCTGGTATGGATTTGTATTTTGTTTGGCACTAGAGGTGAAATCTGCCTGTGTATGATGAAAAAGAACTGTACAATAGCTGTATGCATTTTATCCGTGTTATATCTGTGATGATATATATATTATAATTTTTTTTGTACATGCTTTAGGTGACATTAAGTGAAGGACCTCACCATGTCGCCATGTTCAAAGACAGCACCCGTGAGTTTGACCTTGGGAAAGAGGATGATGTAAGTCTAAATTTCATTTTCAGTCTTAGTATTTAGCTGTCAGCTCTATGGGATAATGCCTTTTTCTTTTCTTTCCTTCCTGTAGCTGGCAGCACTGAGGCATGAGATCGAGATCAGGATGAGGAAGAGCGTAAAGGATGGGCAGACGGTTAGCCCAGAGGTGAACTACATACTTATTGCTATTCCTACATTTATTAAAATGCATAACATGTTTTCGAAACTATAAACTCAAATATAAATAATAATGTCTTTGTTTTCTTTCTGTGTTAGACTATTTCTTTAAGCGTAAAGGGCCCAGGAATCCAGAGAATGGTGCTGGTTGACTTGCCAGGAGTCATCAGTGTAAGTTCTGCATATATTTTTACAGATTTTTTTTTCTGATTTTATGTTGGTTTTTTGTCACATGTAATGGAATTTTGTGCGTCTTTATAGTATTTTTCATTGCGATGCACATGTTTCTGATGAACTGTAAAACCCTTATTTCATATGTCACTTTTTATGTGTGTATAGACTGTTACATCAGGAATGGCCGCTGACACAAAAGAAACCATTTTTAGCATTAGCAAAGCTTACATGCAGAATCCAAATGCCATCATTCTCTGCATTCAAGGTGAGGGCTTTAACCATAATTGAAATGTTTATTATTAAATATGTGTAATTAAAAGTTGGAAACGGATCTTTGAAGGGATAGTCCATCCAAAAATGACTATTCTTGTTCCGTGGAACGCAAAGAAAGATATTTGGAAAAATGATAGGAATTTTCAGTTCTGGGACATTATCCACTACCACTGTAGAAAAAATATTGTATAATTTTTGTTCAGTTAAACACAACATGAGATATTTTGAAGAATTTAGAGAAACAAACAGTCCTGAAGCACCTTTGACTACCATCTCATTTTTTTCTACCTTGGTAGTCAATGATGTTCCAGAACTGAAGGTTCTTTCTCATCATAACATAGTCATTCATACAGGAATGAAATTAAATGTTTGGGTGAAATATCAATTTAAGGAAGACAGAAAATAGTGTATTTTATATTGTATAGTTCTCTCTTCTCTCTTTCAGATGGCTCAGTTGATGCAGAGCGTAGTATAGTCACGGATCTGGTCAGTCAAATGGACCCTCAGGGCAAAAGGACCATCTTTGTTCTCACCAAGGTTGACCTGGCAGAAAAGAACCTGGCCAGTCCAAGCAGAGTAAGACCTTTAAGATTTTTCAATCATAGGTGTTATTCTGTGTATTAGCCACTAGATGCCTCTAAAGCATTTCGTTTCTACACACACATAATTCTTTCTCCTCGTAGATTCAGCAAATAGTTGAAGGAAAATTATTCCCAATGAAGGCCTTGGGCTACTTCGCTGTGGTAACCGGCAAAGGTAAGCGTTGGATCTTTTGTGAAGAATTTCAATTTGTGCTTTTTGGATTCTTTTTAAAGCGGTTATGTTTCAGGCAGTAGTAATGAGAGCATAGACTCAATAAAGGACCATGAAGAGGACTTCTTCCAGAAGTCTAGACTGCTGAGGTAGGATTTATATGCAGATTTATACCTTAACTTCTGTATGATTGATAACGTAATGTTTTTATTGGTAAATCTCTATCCATTTTTGTAGGGAGGGCATGTTGAAAGCTCACCAGGTGACAACAAAGAACCTGAGTCTTGCTGTTTCAGACTGCTTCTGGAAGATGGTGAGAGAGTCCGTGGAACAACAAGCAGATGCTTTTAAAGGTAAGATTGGGACATTAACAGACATTAATGACATAGTTGAACATCTTCTTAATGCACTTGGAGGGGAACGAGGCTTGTAAAAAAATAATAATAAAGTTTCAAGATACGTGCAGACACAGCTTTTGGTCCTCTTTTATTTAAAATTCCTTAAAGGCAGGACGCATGATGTCTAGAGGGTACTAACTTTAGCCTGCTGGCACTGAAATCATGATCCCACCCTCCATGCGAATCACTTCCAAAGCCACGCCTCCTCCAAAACACACATAAAGAATTACAATCTAAACCAATACATTCTTTTCGAAGCATGTACATACCTGGCCAAAAGAAAGAGAGCAACCATGGTACTGTCGTTCATACCCTTTGCCTCCCGGACCTGTCTCCATCGTGTACAAGCTGCACCGATGTTAATTCGAGTTTTACCTCTTTCATGGTCCAGACGTTTTTTCGTTAATGCTTTTTCAAATAACGTCTTTCGTTTTTTATATTTCTAGTTAAGGGTTCCTCCGCCAAGTCGTGTTTTTGTTGCTACCCCGCCATTCTCTCTACGTTGAAACAGCGGACGCAAGCGCACTGTCGACATATGATGTCTGCGTGAACTGGGTGCGCAGTTGGATGCGAACTACGTTGGATGAATATGTAAACAGGACCAGTCGCAACCAATGTCTAGCGTCAAAACGTTCGGCCAGAATGTCGAACTCTATTGGTCTTGCGCCTTTCACAGACGACATATAAATACAAAAAATTATTTGACCACTATACTTCTTGACTGCTATCAGGATGTGAAGAGACCAGCATGAGAAAATATGTTTCTGAACAGAATCATGCATTCTGCCTTTAATAAGATGCTCATTTTCAAGGGCATTTTGAAAACCAGTGTACACATCAGATCTCGAGAGACCCAGTAAATAAACCTCGATAGAAACCAGACTAACAGCATTTAACCTACCTCAGCAGGGCTGTTTCCCAATCCTGTGTGTGCCTATTCCCGTCACGCCTCACCTCAGTTCCAACATTCCGCGCTGGGCGTGCTGCAGACCTCCGGGCTGCCAATTAACAGCCCACCCCTGCAAATGCTCTGTCTCTAGATTTATTGCCTGACCCGGGACGCTCCTCAAACCTTTGTGTGGGCTATCGATCGCCGCAGTTGCACCGGGCCCGGTCCGATAACCAGAGCAATTAGCGTCATCTCCATTGTGTGAGTGAGGCCGGGTCGGCCCGTGTGTGTGCTGGAGACGCGGGGCCCCCGGGGGACGTGGGGTTGCTGATACAGTGCACTCCTGGCTCTGGGTACATTGATCACGGTGGTGATGCAGTCCGTCTAGAGTCCCTATAGAGGAGAGAGGTTTTGGGAGATGGCGGGTGTTTGAGGAACAAAGCTGTTATTTTTAAAAGTTGTAGCCAAAGTTCAAAGTTTTTTTTCGGGGTGGCTAAGCAAACATGGAATAAGTTGTTTAATAGCATTAGCGGCAACGTAATGACTAGAATTGGGGCTGACTCGTGGATTTGAGATGAACTGGGTTCTCACCATTGTGACTATGTATGACACGCGACCAGAGGTCTGTCAGGTGGACGTCTTAATGAAATTAGAATATTAACAAAAATCTGTATATATATATTATAAATTCTATAAATGACATGATTTGTTAATCCCCTGGTAACCATGGACATTATACGTTTAGTTTTTTTGGAAATATCTGGCAATGAACTAATTTAAAAATGTATCTTACTGACCAGCATCCCGATTTAATTTGGAGACTGAATGGAAGAACAACTACCCGCGCCTGCGAGAGCTGGATAGGGTAAGAATTTCACTTGTATTAGATCTTGACGCACAATAATTTGACTTGTAATTGAACTTAAAGAGACACCAGAAGAGAAACAAATGTTATGATCTCTCACCATGTTTGAAACCTTTCTTTACCATGCTTTACTGTTTCCTTTATGCATAGAATGAGCTCTTTGAGAAGGCCAAAAATGAGATCTTGGATGAGGTTATCAGCTTGAGTCAGGTTACACCAAAACACTGGTAAACCCTTTATTTCAGTTAACTACGAAATATATTGATTGACTTCTTCCCCAGGAAATACTGTATATACAAACTTTTTAAAGATTAGGGTCACATGACTGAAATGTTTCAGATATGCTGATCTGAAGCCAAATGTTTGCAAAAATAAAGCAAAAATTTAGTTTTTTAATCAAAAAACAAGTAACAAAAACAAGCCAATACGAGTCCAGAATAGATGAAGATCTTACAATGTACAATACATAAGGAATGAGCAAGTGATCTTAAAAACATTTTCATGCATCTGTTTTATCCCCTTTTATGCTTTTGACAGATCCTGTGTAAAATGTGTATAACACTAAAAATATGCAGTTTTTTTATACATCATGCTCATTCACATAACCATAAGCAATAATGGCTATCCTCATATCCTCGAACGTATTGCTTAGCAGAAACCACCATCTGCCTGGCCATCCCACGGCTTCGGGGCGGACTCCTCTATCAGAATGCCGTGCCGCAAGCTGTATGTGGAGTTATGAACCCAAAACCCAGAGGAGCAAGCTAAATGAAATAGATCAGATGCTTGTAGGAGGCTCAGTGTGCTCTATCAGCCTCTGAAATCAATGACATGATGAATAGCTGGAGGGTGGCTTCTCTGAGCTACTCTGGTTGCTGCTTTTGGAGATGTGTGTATATTGACGGACCACAATAAAACAAAGCAAACAGATAGCTGTGAAATATGAGGATCTTTTAATGATAAATGAGTTTCAGCTTCACCCTCAAAATGTTCTCATCTTTGTCAGTTCTTGTACATTCCACTGCACGGTTTGGAATTGAATAATATTTGTCAATGTATTTGAGAGTTCTGAAAAAACAAATACCAGTACTTGTCATTTTTGTTGCAAACTATTAAATGAATGTTTACATTGTAATTTGCATAATTCCTTTATTTTTCTATAGGGAGTCTATCTTGCAGAAGAAGCTGTGGGAGAGGGTCTCAACGCACGTTATTGAGAACATCTACCTGCCCGCTGCACAGACCATGAACTCAGGCACTTTTAACACCACTGTAGACATCAAGCTCAAGCAATGGACCGATAAACAACTTCCTCATAAAGCGCTAGAGGTAATCAAGACTTCTGATTGGTTAACTTCTGCTTTTTTTGTCATTTTTAATAATGTTTTTATTAGCACAAACTAATAAACAATAGTTTATTCAATAATCGTTCTTAAATTGTGATATTTAAATAAATAACTTATAAATATACAGCATGTTTGAAAATGAACTAAAATTCAACGAACATAATTATCTAAAGTGCACACTATTAAGAGTAAAATGATAACAAATGTTAACATCAGACTGATATGTTAAAATAACAAACAAACTTTCTCTGGTTTCAACCGGACAGACGACTAAATAGGTTTGGTTGTTATCATTTATCACTCAATCATTTCAAACATGAAGGGATGCGATTGAACCATGTAACGGAATCTTTTAATATAAGTATTTATATTATGTCCACCTTAAAAATGATTTACAGCTTAATAGATAACATACGTTTGCTTGGTTTTATTAAACAGCTTGAACATTTGCCAGCTTCACTGCTATTGTTCAACACTGCATCTTAATTTTTTAAGGTTGCTTGGGAGACCTTGCAGGAAGAGTTTGCTCGCTTCATGGCCGAATACAAAGGAAAAGACCAGGATGACATCTTTGATAAGCTTAAGGAAGCTGTTAAGGACGAGAGCATCAAACGACACAAGTGGAATGAAAGGGCCAAGGATAACTTGGTAATATCTTGGGAATATCCTGAAATAACAGCTTTTCTGCTTACAAACATACAAGGTGTCTTGAGTGCTGATGGGAATTGTAACTCATGTATGTGTGATGCAGAGAGTGATTCAACACAACGCTCTGGAGGATCGCTCCATCACAGACAAGCCTCAGTGGGACGCCGCTATTCAGTTCATGGAGGAAACGCTACAGTCTCGCCTTAAAGACAGTATGTTCCCCACTCACACAAAAGCTCAAATTACATGGAAGATTCGTCTTTATTTCTTTCTTTCTATATGTTGAATGTGACATGTCTTTCTGTATTGCAGCTGACTCCGTAATAGCTGATATGGTAGGGCCGGACTGGAAGCAGCGATGGTTGAGATGGATGAATCGAACAGAAGAGCAGGTTAGACAGACGAAACTCACATCAATTCCTTTACACAGTGTTTTGTCCAATTATGTTATCAGAGGCAGTTATATTTCAGTGTCACTGCTTGTGTCACAATTGTAAATTTTTTCGTGGTGCAGCACATTCGTAACGAAACCAAAAACGAGTTGGAACGTCTGCTGAAGGTGAATGAGGACCACACTGCCTACCTGGCCAACGACGAGGTCACCACAGTGCGCAAAAACCTGGAAGCCAGAGGAGTTGAGGTGGACCCTGTTCTGGTCAGTGAGTTTGTGACATTGCTTGAATCGGCTGTTTGAATGTTCTTGATTGGAAATTATAGTTTTTTTTTTGGGGAATTTACTTTCTGTAGATCAAGGACACGTGGCACCAACTTTTTCGACGTCACTTCCTGCAGAAGGCATTGCTTCATTGTAACCTCTGCCGGAGAGGTTTCTACTACTACCAGAGACACTTTGTAGACTCTGAGGTAAAGACAAACAGACTTAATAACTAGAATTACCAAATTTTCTTTCTCAACTAAGTAATTAGTTTCCCTCAAATTGATGAAATATTTTCGGTCACACTTTAGAATAGGGAACAATTCTCACTGTTTACTAACTATTTACTAAGACTTTTCAGTTTTTAGGTTTAGGTTTTGGGAAGGATTAAGGGATGTAGAATAAGGCAATGCAGAATAAGGCATTAATATGTGCTTTATGCATACTTATAAACATGCATATTGGTTGAACCTTCATGTAAAGTGGTACCATTTTAAACGAAGAAGTAATAAAGAAACACTAATGCTCATTTCTTTATGTGGTAGCTTGAGTGCAACGATGTTGTTCTGTTCTGGAGGATCCAGAGGATGTTGGCCATCACAGCAAACACACTTCGACAGGAACTCACCAATACAGAGGGTACGTCTTTGAATTTTCCCCTCGTCTTCTTAGTTACTGAGACGGTCAGCCGCTTTACCATCTACTTTCAAACCGCTTAAATATATGTTTTGTGGGCTTCACAGTTCGCCGCTTAGAGAAGAACGTTAAAGAAGTGTTAGAGGATTTCGGTGAGGATACGGGGAAGAAAGTTCAGCTGATCACAGGCAGGAGGGTTCAGCTGGCAGAAGACCTCAGTAAGTCCATCCCTGTTTCTACTGGTTTGCAGCTCTGGAAACATCTCCACAACAGGTTGACCACTAGAGGGCGGTGTTGTTTTGCTAGTTTGAGGGGTTTTATGACAGTTGAGACGGGTGAGCAATATTATTCACTGTCAGATTTTAATTCAGCCTTTACATTTGATCTTTACAAATGCCTACAAGATATGAAACCCCTAAATTTGATTTACCATGAAGACTTTGTTGTTTGGCTTCCCACAGTCTTGTCATATGTAGATATATCTTTGAACGCTCTCTCTAAAATCATTTTAAAATTGCATATCCAGTATATACGGAAACCTGATAACTGAGAAGCCCTTGTTGTTTATCCCTTGATGCAGTGGAACAACGGTTTAGTTGATTTAACTTTTTTATTTTCCTTTATTAAAAACAGAACTTTGGCAGGGTATTGTAAAAGGTTATTGTAATGTCCAAAAGGCAATGACATTCAGAATTTCATTCCAATTTCATTTTATTTTAAACCTTCTAATTCAATTAAAGTGATATTAGTTCTGACCAGGGTCTGTATGCATTTTCCACACACTTCCCTCTCCCTCACACGCGTTCTCATTCCCTCCTTTTTTCTTTTCCTTCCTCTGTTGAGGCTTGAGCTTCTAATTGCCCTTCGCAGTGTGGGAGACAGTGTGAGATCTCACTGCCTGCTGTCTATCATGTCTTCAGCCCTGGTAACTGTTAAACACTCTGTTGATTAAAGGGGCAATTTGTGGAGGTACGACTGACATGCTTAGACTTGACCAGGCACAGACGCACGGCTCGCGCACACGTATATATCCCAGAGCTGTCATTACCCTGATAACACAGAATGAGGTAATGGCTCTGCCGCCCAGGTTAGTGTGTGCCGAGACACAATGGTCAGACTGCCCATGCAGCGTCTCCATTTCGCCAGAGTCATAAAGAGCCTCTCTGCCTTTTCAATGAAGAATTTCCTTGTTGTTAAAGTCTCCTCTCAATGCTTAGAGGAAAGTGGACACTGTTGATTTTATCAAGAAGTCTGTGTCTCTCTTGAACTTGTTGACTTGTGTTTTTTCAGTGGATAGAGAAGTGGTGTCCCATAAGCATAAAGGCAAGTCATATAAAGTCATAGATTATAGTGATAAAAATCTGATCAAAATCGCTTAGAAAAAGTGAAGAGTTTGGTTCCAAAATGAGATAACTCATTTTTATTGTGCATTCTAATTAATATCAATCAAACCGCAGTTGTTGTTTTTTATTTAATCCATAGTAACTCAAACTTACCAACTAACACAATAAAATCTCCTTTTGGCACCAACTCTTCAAGTGCAACAAATGTACTAAACAGGGTTGAAAAGTATTTTGTGACATTTACCAGTGGTATGTGAATTTTGAAAATGTTTAGGGCGTGAAACTCTATTTTGCAGTAGCTGTCTTGACTATTTGAAGAACGTCTTTTTTCCTCCTGTTTTTGGTTTGGTTGCATATTATGAAGAATGTTTTAATTTGTGTTTTAGTTTTTCACAAAAGGAAAACTAACCATTTTAACCCGTAACCCCATTCAATACGTTTCGTCTTTGCTTTTCTACCTCTGCTAAAATATAAAGAACAGGATGTCAAGCTTTTACAGTGAACATATCCACTTCTCCTGGTGACACTCCACTGTTTAAGCCTGGTGCTTGGCATTGGGTAACCCTTAGAGTGGATTCTTGTGCTTTAAAGCATGACGTTGCCTGGTGGACGACCAGCACTTAGGGAAAACACAAGCATGACCTCCCAAGAAGTGGCTGTTATGCTAATAAAAGCAAGTCTGGGCATGCACGCATGGATCAGCGGTTTAGCTGTTGCCACTGCGCAAAACACATGGTCAGTCAATTAAGGTGCAGAGGCAGGCTTTAGGAAAGACACAGTGTTATGTTTTTAGAGGATTGTTAATATTCGTTGCCTAGATATGAAAGACAATGTAACAATTAGCGCTGGCAAACATGATTCCTTATGAGATAAATGAAACATGTTTAAAGACACATATTTCTTTCTTCAAATCGATCGTTGCAAATTGATTATAAAGTTCAGATTGAATAAGTTATGACATTAAATAGAATTTAGAAAGATTTTTTTTATCCATTGGTAATACATGGAATAGTGCTGGTGAATAGATTCATAGAGCAGCGGTCTGGCTGCCTTAATGCACAATACAAATTCGATTTATGGTTTTCATTTAATCACAAACTGCTTTTTATTATAGAATAATTAAGTAATTTCATACCCATCTGTTTTCGTCCTGTTATCATTGTCTGTCATTGTGTGCAGTTGGAATTGGAAAACGAACAAGGAGTTTGGGTTTTTCTCTTTGGCATCAGTTTACAGGAATCATAATGGCTTGATCATATGCAGAATAATATAGTAAGCCACTTTGCCATTTTCTATGACGGAATACTGTGAAACGTTCTTTTCATGGGGGTAAATCAAATGCATCTTTGCATGGCTGCAAAACTTTGTTTATTTGACAGACCGGAGGTTTGCGGATGAATTGGTCTGTAGCGTAAGCGCATGAGGATCTGTGTGCATATATGAGAGGGTGCTCAAAAGGTGGTGTTTTTGTAAGCGCACCAGGTTTGGCATTAAATGGTTTATCTTTTCCTCGGCTTGCCACATCCTGCAGGAATAGGCAAAGAACAGAATCCTGGACAGAATCCTGGCCACTTGCAACTTCTCTTCAAATAGCAGAGAGGAATTTTGGGCCTGCCCGGCCTTGCTGCCTGTTGTACGTGAGATGGCATCATGTTCCAAGGGTTCTTGAAGCTTTTGCTACTTTTCTTGGTGGTTAAATGTGTTTTTGATCACACTTTCTTCTTAAGTTCTGTCTAAAGAATAGTAAGGACGCTACCACGCTATGCGGTTTCTTGCAAGCTCAACCCAGCTCAGTTTAGTTCATCATTTTAAACAACATTGATAAGCATGCTTGGTCTAAGCTTGGCCTTAATTTCTCACTTCTCTTCCCAGAAATGTCATATTTAGATAAAAGAAAAAACCTTAAAAGTGATAGACTTTTCATTTCAAACCTTTATGATGCAGAACAGAACATAAGATATTTTGAAGAAAGTTGGCAGCTGATCAGCACTGGCCCCCATTCACTTCTATTGTATGGACACAAAACCAAAGAATGGTTTTAATTCTTAAACCAAACAGTTAACAACTTTCTTCAAAAATCTTCTTTTGTGTTCTGCGCAATAAATGAAATGACAAGAGGGTGAGTCAATTATGACAGAATTTTTTTTGGGTGAACTATCGCTTTAAAGACCTACAAGCATATTTTTAGTTGGCTCTTACATTTACTTTGAAGTATCATTTTCTATCCAGCGGTTATAACAAGCTCCTCTCAGATATTTGACTTCTGGAGAGCTTCATGGCCTTTTTACAAATCACTGAAGCCCATTACTCTGAGTGCGGCCCTCTGAACGTTGTGCTCCAGTTCACTTTGATGATAACGCATTTGTAGATTCAATCTCACCAAATTGGACCTTTCGATTTGTTTTATGCTATTCATCGTCCAAAAGAACACTCGGTTTGCTTCAGTTCTGAATAATTATATTAGAAGACAGAAAGTGAGCAATTTATTTTAAGAGATTGTCTCCAAGGCACATCTATCTCACATCACCCACCTTACAAGACCTAACAGGAAAGGATTCCAGAACCCAGTAGCGAACGGGAGGGGTTAGGAAGCAGGGGGATTTTAAACTCTGTGCTTTTTAAATCAGCTATGAGCTGTTGTTACACGCTCCCTGTTTGCCTTTTTAGACGGATTGGAAAAACTGACAGCCCCCTTCATAAAGTAAGAGACGTATTGACGGGCTCACAGAACCTGGGGCTGGACCAGAGGTTGAGTCCAGCTCACAGGGGGCCGCGAGGGGCTATTACTCCCCACAGGTGCGTGGAGCTGAGCCGCTGACCCTGGCCTCACCTGTCTGCCTGTTTGAAGATGAGGAGCCGGGGGAGGACAGGGGTACTTCCCTTAACAAAGAGAAAAAATGTACCTCCGGGGCAAAGTCTGGTGTTAAGAGCGATTTGCCCTTACTTGCAGGCAGGCAGGCAGAGAGCTGCTCCGGTTTCACACTTGGGGATTGTGTACACGTATGTCTGCGTGTGAAAGTGTGTGCGCGCGAGAGGGAATGCGTAGGATTAGATGTGCGAGATGGCTGCATTCAGGCTCCCTGCCTGGGGGTGATGTGACGTGTTGTTCGTTCGGAGCGCCAGGGCAGCTGCGTGGCACCGTGCCTCATCTGGACGGCTGCCCACATCGCTAATAAGCAACTGCAGGCATGTGAGGAGACGGCTTTATGAGCCTTTGATTTACTTAATAGACTTGATTCAATTACTACAACCCAGGGCCTGTGTGGCTCCCGCTCTTGTCAACCTTTATGACAGTCGAGGACTTGGCTCTCAGTTTGATGTGTAAATTGCCAGAGTCATAATTTTTTTCTAAATGCCTTTTTTGTAAGGTTTGTTTTTATAGGCAATACTGACCCTCAAGCACTCGAAAATTAGTGTTTGAGACGTGTGTTAGGTGTGTTTTTCCACATTTCCAGCATTACTCTTACTTTTTACGGGGTTACAGGAAATTGTTGGGGTGGGGGAGGTGGATCTGTCGTTTCCTTGTTTTAAAGGGATAGTTTATACAAAAATGAAAATTCTGTCATCATACCCTTTTCATTTCAAACCTGTATGATTCTTTTTCTTTTGTGTTCTGCAGAAGAAAGTGTTTCGAAAAATGTTGGTAACCGAACAACAATGGTACCCATATACTTGCATTGGATTTGTGTCCATATGATAGAAGTGAATGGGTACCACTGCTGTTTGGTGAGTAAATGAGGAACCATGTTCACCCACAAATGAAAATTCTGTCATCACTCTATCATCCTCACAAGAAGATATTTTAAAGAATGCTGGGAAACTAAACAATTCTGTGGCACCATTGACTACCATAGATTTTTTCCTAACATGGTAGTCAACAATGCCCCAGAACTTCCTTCGAAATATTGGTTTTTGTTTTCAGTATGACAAAGAAATGTATACAGGCTTGAAACATCTTGAGGGTGAGTAAATCATGACAGAATTTTACTTTTGGATAAACTATCCCTTCAGTCACTTTAGATTTAAGTGGCTGCAAAATGCTTACATTCCAGTAGGCAACTCGTCTGTAAATTGTGATGCGATCTGGGAAAACCCGTCGGATATCGTGCTGGGATGTTTTCAGGAATATCAAAATATTGATTGAAAGTCGATTTTTGTCAAAATTGGGTTTTCATTAAAATCATTATTCTACATCCTCTAGTCTATCATCTCTGAAAAAGCTGCGATTTATAGGGGCTATAGCGGATGTTTTAGGACAGGGGTCTTCAACTACTTTTCTTTGAGGGCCAGATTCCAAAAGTATAAATAGGATAAGGGCAGTTTTTTACCATATCCTCATTTCTTCTGTTATTTGGTATTTCTGTTTTTTATTGCATTTTGTTCATTTTATACGTTACTCATAGGTCATATATTAAAACATGCACACAAATATTGCATCCGGTAGTTGTGCCTTTTCATGATATTTAAGTGAAAGGAATATTATCTTTAATTTTATTTCATATTCCTTGTAGCGTTAGTTTAATCCAAATAAATTACTGTTCATTTATTCACCACCATTCCATCCAATGCATGTAAAAACGCTACTACATTCAACACAAAAGTAATCCCTGCCCTTTGTGACATATTATAGAGCAAATCAGTTGATTTGTGCAAAAATCTGAAAGCTATTATCGTATCTTCAGGTGAATTCCAATAGCATTCATGTGCCCCAAGCACTTAGATGGGCAGATCTTTAGTAGTGCGAGTTCTGAGGGGAGATGAAAAGCTGTTTTTAAAATTGTTCGTAAATGTGGCCGCTTCAATCATACATAATGAATGTAGTAATAAAACAACACAGTTTTCTTATCAGAGACGACCGTTCGCGTGATGTACCCTTCCTGCAATTACTTTTAAAGGCACAAGACGCGTTTTGGAACACGGCCTATCGCGTCTGCAAACCGGCTGCCTGTGGCTGTGGATTGCTTATTATAACTTTGTAAATAATTACGTTTCTTGGACCGATCAAATCACTTCATCAGACGTCAATCGTTAGCGGGAAATACTTTAGTAATGAATGTAGCAGCGTTTTGTACTTTCAAAGTCTCAGGACGTGCATTTCTTAAAGCACACCATTCTTAAAGTCCCACAACTTATTGGAAATGTTAAGGTGGGCCAGGTAAAGATGATTGGTGGTCCGCATTTGCTCCCGTGGGCCGCCAGTTGACATGCAGGCAGAGATGTAAAAAATCACTTATAACTTCTCTCTCTTAACACATAAAAAACAGTTCACCAATCAAAGTAAACCACAAAACATGAAGAAATGAAGGAGTATCAATGCACATTTCCCAACAGTCCTGTGTAAACTACGGCATGCTAAGATTTTTTTATACAACCTTTTCGTGAGATGGTGGAGCTCACCGTGTGGAGCACCTGGAGTTATCCCTGGTCCACTGCTCCTGTAAGCCGCCTCCAGACCGCTATCGCAAAACATTCAGGGGATGATAAAAAGTCAAGACACTGTGCCCATGACAAACAATGTAAAACTTCCTTCATTAGTTACTAGTTGTTGTCCGCTCTTAGCACTCCTGACAGTTCTTTAAGTGTGCCCAGCACCATATTTTCCTAACTTTCGTTTTATTCAAACAGTTTTATACAGTACTTTTATAGCCTTCAACACTGGGAAATGTTTTTTTTTTATTAAATTGCTATTTAGAAAAAGTGTTTTACCACTGTCAAGTGACTTTTACTTGTGATACTTGACTGTTGTGCGTTTATTTTCATCACCTTACTATAAACCTGTTTCTCTCCAAATTATTTTCCTGAAAATCATCTTCCGATAGCCATAACGTTTCTTAGAAACAAGGTATGAGAAAAATATCAAAACGGTAATATGATCACATTTTCACCATATGTTGGGTTTTTCCAGATCACATTTTATTTACTCTTAAACAAATACAATATTTTATTTGGAGATTAATAAAATATGTGAGGTTGCATAAACACTTTTATGATCTATAAGTATCAGTACAGCATCTATACCACTTGTATACATTTTCATGCACATTTTTGTCAGCTGTAGTGATTAAGCTGTTGAGTAAGAATTCTCCTTCTTCGATCCCCTCTTACACCTTTACATCATCTTGTCTGGCTCATGAAAGGATGACGTGGAAACCAGTTTTAGCGTTCAATGAAAAGTGCTTCTCCATTTCCTCCTTGTCTCGTGATGTACTGTTGCTGCCCCAAACTCTGTATACATAGGGCTTAACTGTGTTTGCATGGGGCGTCAGGTCACCACGGAAGCTGCTGTACGTCTCAACCTTCTTACAGTGTCTGACTCTCTCTCTCTTTCTCTTTCTCTCTCTCTCTCTCTCTCTCTCTCTCTCTCTCTCTCTCTCTCTCTCTCTCTCTCTCTCTCTCTCTCTCTCTCTCTCTCTTTGACTTGCTCTTTGTCTTCTATCTAATCTTTGCTGCTGCTGTTTGGATTACTGTATTCTTTTGCTTTTATTGGTTATCTGGTGAAAGAATAATAAGGTTATTGTGCATTGGGTAACATGTCTGTGAACTGTTGATTCTGTGTCATTGTAAACACTTGGTCGTGATGTTGTCCTGGTAGCTGGGCTGCAGAGTCAAGTGACCCTCTGTATGTTGACCCTTTGTATTTACTCTTTTTTTCTTTTTAGCTTGCTTTCTGATGTAGACGTATTTATTTTCTTTCTGGATAAACCTCCGATCTTCTCAGGGTGACAGTTAATCTGTTAAAAAAGCATTCAATGCCAGAGTGTGTTGTTCATGCAAGAACTTTCACATTTAAAGTGCTGTTTTATCGATTAAAATACAAAAGTTAATTCAAGATATGTTCATCTGACATTCATTCAACCAATAAGTTCTCATTCCCACAGAATGGCACACTCTTGGATGTCACACATTAGTTTATAGAGAAATCTATAAACTTGCCTTTCATCTATTGCCAGCTCCTGTGTTTTTCCTTTCTCACTCTGGCCTCCTCTTTCTCACACGCTCCCGCTATAGTCCCTGCACCCCGTAGCTCTGATGTGAAAAGCATATTTTTGGCCTGCCCCTCCAGTGACAGAAAGACGATTATGCCTTTCTTTCAGGGCGAGAGAAAACCGTTTCCGTCTCTAAAACAGCTGGAGCAGGCCCCCTTCCCCCCTCAAAGCTGGCCGTAGCCCCAGTTTTCCCATTCAGGCCGATAACCCGCCACCCACTTCCATCAACTCATCTCCGTCACCCCACCCTAGGGCTCTCAAAGGTCCTGCTCCCACATATAAATCTTTCAACACTGGTCGTCCCCGTGAAGGAAAGGTCCTCAGGAAGTATTTTCCCTCTTTTACATTCACTCTGTGCCTTACTGCTCTGTGGAAGCGGATGTCACGTGAGTGGGAAGTGAACCAGCGGTCTTGCGTTTGGTGCTTTTTATGGACTGAGTGCAAAATAGGGCCATAAACACAATATAAATTAAGTAATCTGGAGGTGTGAGTCTGTATTAGCTGGGTGGCTTTTCTATTAGTTGCCATTTTAATGCCATATGTGATTTTGCTTATAAAAATAAAATTAGGTTTTATTATAAATGTCAATATAATGATTACAGTTAAAGCATGTCATGTCATGCCTTATTTATTGTTTCTGAGCAAATAAGTTGTCTCTATTGCTTTAAAGGTGTAATATGTATTTAGTGGTTAAAAATAAATGAAAATCAGTTATTGAGCAAGTACAAGTACATTTTAAAAATAGTTCTTATATCTTATTACAAAACCAAATGTTGGTTTATAATGATATTTTATAAGGCAGGCTGGCGGGTTCGACTTGGCAGAAATCACTTTAACAGCCCTTTAACTAGAGGTTGAATAATATATACACCAATATATCAGTATCAGCAATAGTCACAATATTAAAAAAACACAATTATTGATATCTAGTTAAATTCTACACATATGATAATATAGGAAATATTTCATCACCAGTTTGCTTTAATAGCTACAATGGTTTCAAACTCCCTCTGCCTCCTTACACTATGTTAAGTATGAGGCATTGGCCAAGAAAGAAAATGTTGATTAAAAAGGACCATATGACATCATTCATAAACCTTTTACTACCATTTCTTCATTAACATATTTTACAGGCTTGACCCCTTAATTGCTGCTTGCAGCTATATTTATAATGTCATTATCTTGTTTATAAAATAATTTCACTTAATATTCAAAAAAAGTTTAGGGACATGGTTCTTTATTTATAAAAAGTGCAACTTCCATTTCTCTGCCTTTGAGGTGAACAGGAGCAAATCCTGTTGTCAGACAGTCTCCTGCAAGGCTGTTCTCCAAAGCCTCTGTACACTGCACTATACATCTACCTGTCAGATAGCCTACTATGAGGTAATAGGAAAACCATACATTTCCTTCCTCGCAGAATAAAAATAGTGCGCTTGTTGCAGTGCTTCACCTTCTGGCACAGTCAGGATGACACTGGATGACATAGTACAGCTTCTTCATCATGTCTTTGTTCAATTCATAGTTAAGAGAAGGGATTTACCGAAGCTATAATTTTAGCTCGTGCATCACCGTAATGCATTCTGCCAACCGCTCCAATATCGCCTTTGCTTTATGTCGGTTTCAAATCCGGAGTCCTAAACTTGAACCCTTTTAACCAATACACAACTTCCAACAATAAATGTTGTTCCACCTAATGATCCCGCTGAAATGCCCCGACAGATTTTGGCAAACGTACGCATTAGCCAGCAATAGTATCTGCGTAGCATGCAGCAGGTTTCACATATAACCTCCGGTAGAGTTAAGATGACATCCTCTCACTTGTAAAGTGTTAATGCTGTGTTTAACTTTAGAGGAACTCTGCTTTGAGATGTGCCCTTCATTGGGACTAATTGAGAAAGTTGCTGATTATAAAGAGCGGATGGAAGGGTGACATTGACATGAGATTGGATCTGGGACGTTTGGTGTTCGAGACCCACCCGCAATTTTGAGAGTGCAGGGTCAAAGTTGGATCTTTCCGCTGACTGATGTGCAGTTATGAGAACGTTCTCTCCAGGCGTAGATAATCACCATGCACTCCATCTGAAGCAGGAACAGAGGGACAGCCGTCTATTGTCCGGTTGCTGATCCCCGTCTTGACTTGCCCCTTACTTACCTTCACCAAAGCCCTGTAATTAAATGCTTATTGGCCAGGCTGGAGGGAGCATGCAGAGGGAAGGTGAGGAGTTCACCGTACACCTGTGTTGACATGAGGCTGTGTGCATGCATAACCCTTATATGGAGTCTCTCACAGAGCCTGGGGCGAGTAGGAAGAAGGGAAATTTCCAAAGGTTCACAAAAAAATGTATGTTCTGTTATCGTTTATTTACCCTCACGTCATTCAAATCTGGTATGACCTTCTTTCTTCTGTGAAACATTAATGAAGATATTTTGAGAAATTTGTTGGTGGTTTTGTGTCCATGCAATGGAAGTCAATGGGGGGCAGTGTTGTTTGGTTACCAGCATTCTTGAAGATATCTTCAATCGTGTTCTGCAGAAGAAAGAAGGATAGGGACACTTATGGGCCACCCTGGTTGTCTGCTTATTGCTTATTCATCCCAGATGTTAACGTTTTCAAAGCCGCTGTCGTATCATCCTTAGGTTCACACTTAAATTTATGCCGTTTGTCCGTTGACCTTCCCCAGCAATCAGTCTGGGAAGAACTGGCGGGAAACGTGAGCTGTTGAAAATGCTATTTCCACATTTTAATTTCTTTGTCGTTTTCTCCATTAACGGTTGTGCTACTTGATGGCAAACACTAAAGAGCATTTATATGAAAAGGGATCGAGTTTCTCTTCAGTTCTGTTCGGCCCCATCTCCTTGGCGGTATCCCGTGCCCTAACTCTCGCTTTTTTCCTGTCCTTTCTGTTCGCCACGGCCACACTGTTTCACAGTCTAATTACAGGTCAATTAAGGGCTTTCTCGAACCTTCTGCCGCTCCGGCCCAGGAGGCTTAGAGGCCCGCGTGAGCGCGAGTGAAAGAGATATCATTTCATGTGGAGATCAGGCGAGAGCCCCTTTCAAAGAAGGGATTGAGGAGGAATCCTGCGAAAAGAGAAAGTCACCCCACGCACCCCCAAATAAGAAGGCTGCTGGGACGGGGGCCAAAGGATTATGGGAATATTCATGACCAGATAAAGAGAGAAGACCTATGAATGGATGTGTCCAAAAGCTCATCTCTTAGGTAAACAGGCTTCTAAATGGAGTTTGGATCGTGTTCTCGGACTCACAGGAGCTGGGGATGGAGCAGTTCCCTCTCCTGTGTCACATTTCCGTGGTTGAAAAGGAAAGGCTTGTTTTGGCCTTTTCTTAGCCATCATTCTGCATTACTCCGCGTGGAGCAAACAGATGGCGGACAGGAATAAATATCTGTTTTTCAGAGTCTTTGCAGGCACGATAAGCCAATAAACACACAATTTCACACCATTCTTAGTTATCTGTTTTATTTGACACTTTTTAAGTTTGATGGTTTTCTGTGGGCTTGCAGTTGCCCTCCCCTTCTTTTTTAATTTGTACTATTTCAGTTCTTTTATATTTAGTTTCTCTTGTTTCATTATTATCTAAAAGGCCATTTTTACTTCGTAAAAATATAAATATCGTGAATTTATTCACAAGAATTATTTTGCTGTATAGGAGTGTTAAAAGATGTTAACATTTTTATTGCATGTACAATTTCAATTTATTTCATTTAATTTAAAACTTTACAAATATTTACTGATCACACTTGCACGGGCATGCGCACACACGAACGCATACATAGATTTATAATTTTCTTTCGGCTGCTCCCATTAGGGGTCACCACAGCGGATCATCCGTCTCCATACCACCCTGTCCTCTACATCTGCCTCTTTCAAACCAACCAACTGCATCCCTTCCCTCACCACATCCATAAACCTCCTCCTTGGCCTTCTTCTTTTCCTCCTGCCAGTTAGCTCCATCCTCAGCATTCTTCTACCAATATACCCCATGTCCCTCCTCTGCACATGACCAAACCATCTCAATCTGGCCTCTTTCACATTGTCTCCAAAACATCCTACATGTACAGTCCCTCCTTATAAAACTAATTTCTAATCCGATCAAATCCTTGTTACTCCCAATGAAAATTTTTGCATCTTCACCTTTGCCACCTCCTGTATTTTTGTCAATGCAACTGTCTCTAATCCATACAACATAGCAGGTCTCAAAACAGTCTTATAAACTTTCCCTTTCACTCTTGCAGATACCTTTCTATCACAAATCACTCCTGTCACTCTTCTCCACCCATTCCATCCTGCTTGCACTCTTTTCTCTACTTCGCTAACACACCCTCCGTTTCTTTGCACAGTTGACCCGAGGTACTTAAACTCATCCTCCTTCATCACCTCTATTCCTTGCAACCGCACCGCACCACTCCACTGCCCTCCCTCTCATTTACGCACATGTACTGTGTCTTGCTCCAACTAACTTTCCAGGTTCAACTCAACCTGCTCCCTACTCTCGCTACAAATCACAATATCATCTGCAAACATCATAGGCCATGGGGTTCCTGTCTGACCTCATCCGTCAACCTGTCCATCAACACTGCAAATAGGAAAGGGCTCAGAACTGATCCTGGATGCAAACCCGCTTCCACTTTAAACATGTCTGTCGTTCCTCCTGCAAACATCACTGCTCTCTCTCTCTCTTTCCTGTACTTCCTCATTCCACACCACGTCTCTTTGTCTTCCTTTCTCTTTCCAGATGTCACACCAGGTGTCTTCCTCGCTGTTTCCCTTATCACTTCTGCAGTGGTTGCCCAATCATCAAGAGCCTCTTCACCACCACCTAGGTCATGTCTATGCTCTTCCCTGAATCTCATAAAACAGTCTTCCTCTTTCGGTTTCCACCTTCCTATTTTTGTTTCAGTCCTAATTTTCCTGTTTCCCTGCACGTCCAAAGCCATCCTTCAGACCACCATCCGATGCTGTCTAGCTACACTTTCCCTTCCAACACCTTACAGACTCCAATTTCTTTCAGTATTCTTGCATAGAATATAGTCCACCTGTGTGCTTCTTCCTCCACCTTTTCGCAAAATCAACCGCCATCTGCTCTTCAACATTCCTCTCCTTATGGCCATGCCTACCCATCACCTCCGTTCCCTTCTCCGACATGTCCATTGAACTCTGCTCCAATCACTAATCTTTCTTTCTTCGATAAACTCACCACCACATTATCTAACTCACAAACACATACGCACACATATATGTATATACACTGTAAATAATCCCGTAAAAAGTGAACAATTTCCGGCAGCTAGGCACCAAAAAGATACCAAAATGTTTTATTCACATAAAATGACTTTTTTCGTTTTTCTTGTAATTTTTTTTTTAACATATTTGTAATACATCTCAAACCTTGTAAAAATTCTTAAAGAGTTATGAGATTTTTTAAGGTAAATCACCCAGCTCTGGCTGGAAATAAAGTAATTCACTGAAAGTTTCATACTGTACCTCTACAAAAAAGACCCTAGCAAGCTCAAGTTTCATCTCCACACCTGTTGTGTCAGAATACCCTCTCCCAAACTTAATGGTGCCTGTAACATTCACTTACCTTCCCCATCACTTTCTTTTATGTCCCCGTGCACAAAAAGACAGGGGGGTTGATGCATGCGTGTGCGCTTGAGGGTGCTGAAGGGTCACGTTTCCAGGATATTTGTGAAAGTTTGTGTGTTTTTATGTGCGAGCACGCGTGCGCCGGTGTGTGGGTCATAGTGTTGAATTTCAAACCTCAGAGATGTCAAATGTCACAAAGGCCGTCTTCTGTCTTTCATCCCACATCTCTGAAATTAAATGGGGAATCCCCACACCACAAAAAAGCATAAACGGCTGCACGAGCCTCAAATGACAGTATTTAGTTACGGCCGCAAAATTGTTGCCCAGTGTCCACTTGAAAAGCCCGTTAACCTGTTATCACCTGACACCTTAAATTGTTTGTTCTCACACTATTAGGACACACATGGATTTGCATGGGTGCATAGAAATGGCGTGTAGGCATGTCATGTATCCAATATTTAAAAACCTAATGACATCACATTTTAGGTCTTATATGTTTTATTATATATACACAGAAAAATGACTCGTCTAGCACAACACAATTTTTTGTCCAGCCACCTTTCTAGAACAAGAATGTACCTCCCCAATACTACCAGTAACATAATGGAAAGTAGGCTTTGTGCGTAATGGAAACTCAACAACACAGGACAGAAAAGTGCTCTCATGAGGGTTTTTTTTTATGGGGTACTTTTCTTATGATCTGAAAAAGTGAACAGATTTTTTTTGTGTGAAAAATTTAGAGCGAAGACATTTCATGTGCTGAATCAGAATGACGCCTTCCTGTAACTTTCCCAGGGAATGATTCTACCTTCTCCTTCTGACTCCCTGAAGGGGACAGGCTTTGAAGCGGCATGTGGAGGTGAGGAGGTGCAATAGAACACCACCTCTTCATCATCTGCTTCTCAACCGCACATACCTTTCAGTGTTGAACTGTCAGTGGCCACCATCTGCTGTTTGGGTGACAGAGATTGTGCCCACGGTGGCACTTGACACGACTGATACTTTATCCGTGAGAAAATGCAGAAATCTTGTCATGCATTTGAGTGCGCTTGAAAGTGCGCCTCTGCAGTGATGTGGACAGGTTCTGGTTTTTCCAAAAGGCGTGCTCGAACTTGAGGAGTGTACAGAGTTTAGCGCAGGGGAGATGAAATGCTGTGTGCCTTGACTGAACTGGCAGCTTTACCGTGTGAAATGTGCATTTTTGTTTTACAGAAAAAGTACGTGAAATTCAAGAGAAACTTGAAGCCTTCATTGAAGCTCTTCACAAGGAGAAATAGAGCAGTATGATGTTTTTTTTTTCATTTAAGTACAAACAAATGGAAATGTTTTATAGTTTCTGTTAAAAGCATGGGAAAGTTTTGGAAATGAATACACTTTTTATATTTGTAATATCTCTAATAACATATCCAGTAATCACAAACAACTACAACGATTAAGAATTCAAAATTAAATGTAAATGATGTGTTTAGATGTAGTTTGTATATATTTAAATACTTGAGTATTTTATTTGAATAAATAATCCATCATTTAGTTTTGTATATACATATTTATATATTTTTATTTTAATATATATATATATATATATATATATATATTAAATGAGAACACATTATTTATTTTAAATGTTATGATATTACAAGATTTACATCTTTATCTTTTTAATGTCTTATTTCAGGGTCTGCTTTTCCGGGCAGTCGAACCCCTTCAGAAGAAAATGCACTGATCAAAGACAACATAATATTTTTGCTCTTTGCCCTTTGACAATGACTGTCCATCTAGCTTCTCCTCTCATCTGGTCTTAACATGTCCTGCTTCAACTTTCACACACGCGCACACTCTCACTCGCCTCTGTGAAGTGAGCGAAGCTGGAGTAGCTTTGCTGCACATTTGATCACTGTTGGAGCAAAAGCACTTAGTCAAGTATAGAATGGTACCCGTCAAAACACAAATGCTTTATTCTTTTCCCCCCACTGCTTAAACACCCAATGTGTTCACCAGACATGTTCTCCAAGCACAGGGAGGGAACAGACACGAACATACATCTTCACTCATCCCTAGTTTCCAATAAGTGAGTTGGTCCGGTTTTCTTTTTCTCTCAACTTTCTTTATTAATTAGAGGTATTTTTACAGAGAGCTATTGCATCTGCTATTGATTTTCCTTATTGATTTGAATACAAAATTCCAAACTGCGTTTTATCACCAATTGCCGATTTCAGAGGGTGTAGACGACGCATTCAAGATGCCACAGTTAAAAGGATATCATTTTACACTTAAATAGATTTTATCCATCTGTAATTATTTTGAAGTTTACATCATATTCAGGTCTTTGTATAGTAGATCTCACTCATTTGCTAATCCTTCTCACACAGGGGGATGAAATACATCAGATTATTTCCTGGTGATCTTTAGCCATTGTGCACTTTTCATTCACCGCTTGCACATTTTATATCTCCCTCCCTGGATTGTTGAGGTCTGCTTGGGTTTAATACAAATGTAAAAGCCACTTCAATGTTCTCATTATTTAGAATTTAAGGGACATAAAACATTTGTTTCTAATATCTCATACATGTAAATGGATAATATACATGTACTTGTAAAGTATCTCTACAGTAGGTAAAATCAAGAAGCTGTTGTCACCGGGGGGAAAATATGAGAGTGATGCTTGTAATAAAACATATGTATGTCTGTTTAAGAACGTTTTGCCCCTTTTTGTTGTAGATTGTAATGTTGGCATGTGCCCCATCAGATGTGGTTTATTTATTAAATTGGTGTTACATAAGAAACAATAAAAGTGACTTTAAAAGTATGTTTAAGAGGTGGACAATATTCAACTTGTTTGTGAATAATGCTCTGGTTTAACATTCACAATTTTCTGTGGGTTTACTTGGTGTTTTGCTACTGTTGCAACTGTTGTTAAACATTTTGTCAGGTGTCACATTGCTTGTTTTCTCAATTCGTTCCTTCAGTTAATTTAAACATTAATATATTGTTATATTGTTAAACAGGATAGAAGAGAAAACGTTTGTCATAGTTGACGTTTCTAAACACAACAGCTATTGAAAGATCTTGAGTTTCCTGGAGTCAAATGCTCTTTTCTCCTTGTCCAGGAGAACAAGGAGTTGTGCTTAGACACAAAGGATAAACAGAACATATTAAAAATTTGAAAGTCGTCCCATAAACATTTTAAAGGCATGATGTGCACAAAAAAAAATTTACTCTCCTGTTTTATTCATATTTACACAGTTCTACAAGTTTTTACAGAAATAACAGAAAAAGATCTCAAATTTGAAAGAAAAACTGAGGAAAATCTGTAATTTTACAGGAAAAAATGTATCTACTGTACAGAATGTTTTGGCACCCCAGTTTACAGACAATTTAAGTTTTTTTACAGGATTTTTTTACAGTGTATTCATGGGAGAGTTTGTTGTGACCAACCATTCGATGGCCCACCTTCAGAGGAGTTGGAATATAGTGCACGAGTCATACTGTATGCACTACTTAATATTACCACTATGATGTTATTTTGTCTGTTTTGAAATGTTCATGATAAAAAAAACTGCTGGAAGTTTTCAGGTATGGGGACACCCTTTTCTAATAAACATCTGTTGCAGTACCATACAAAACCATATTACAGATCTATCTTTGTTGTAACAACTTTGACAGGGTCAGTCATTTCTGCCCTTCCAAAGTCATTGCAGGGTTTTGGGTGATGAGTGTTTGGCTCAACTGTATTCAGTGGGGTTTAAGCCCTGTGCAAACTGTTGCTATAAAATTAGAAGCACAATTCTCTAGATTATTATTGTTTGGTTTAGCATTAAGATTTCTTTAAGGGAGTGCTGGATAATGTTATTTAGAATTGACTTCATAATAACTAGGAATGTTCAAGTTTATATGAAGTACTATTGCTAGATCTTGTATAAAAGCGAGTGTGTTTATGTCGGTGTGCATTTCCTGCAACTAATGAAGCTGGAAGAAGATCTGTGTTAGGTGTGAAAGGCCCTGGCTCAGAGGTTTACTCTCTGCTCTGCGGCCCCTGCGCTCATCAGTACAGAGTTACAGTAGCACCTCTGGGCTATATGTGGAAGCGTGGGGCCCTTCAGCTTTGGGCTCCAACCCGCACTGATGAATAACACAGTGGGCAAGAGGTCTTTAACTCCTGGGCATCTTCTCCTATTTCACAAGGCCCTGAATGTTACTGGCATCGTTACCTCGCCGGAGGGGAGTGAAGGGAATTGCGGGGTGTCTGTATTTTAGAAATCGCTCTATTTCTTTTCCAGCACCTGAGGGCCGCATACATACATACATACATACGAGTCAACCGGACTCTTTGGCATCTCTGAGAATGATTGTATTCCCCATTTGTTTCAAAGGAGAGATGGAGAAGGTGTTGTCGAGGGAGGCAAAAAAGAAAAATACTTCGTTTCACCTAATGACTCAGTAGCGTTTAAATAGGGGCAAAGCCGAAGTCAAACTCTCGCAGAATGCCTTTGTGCTATCATATAACTGGCTTCTGGAGATGGGGGAGGACACACTATATGGCCATTAGCATCTCCAAAGGCCGTCACGTTGACTAATAGCCGGGGCCACAACGCCACAGTGGCTCAGTTTGTGTTTTTCTCCATTATGTGAGCGACACAAAAGAGCTCAAGACTGGTAAAGACCTGTCAAATGTGCCACTACTGTCGACGCTCACAAAGCTTTATTTTTTCTCCTCAAAAGACACTGACTTGTTCTGTCTATGCCCCTTCTGTCACAGGCCCCCGGTTTGACTTTTTGGGGGGGTGGGCACACAGAGTCACTTTGTGAATGAAGCTTGAAATAAATTCAGCAGTTCAACTCTTGGTCTGTTTTGGCCATGTAACCATTTGTTTGCAGGCTTGTCTTTTGGGGCGGGCCAGCCCCTCTGGGCTTTGTGCTGTCCCGGTCCTATACAGATCACAGTTGATAAAGGGCTATAAGACGGGGTTGGGTTTTAATTTTTAACTACATAGATATAGGCAATCGTATTGAAGCTGTGAGCTTTGTTATGCACGTTGTGGGTCTTTAATTGCTTTGCATTATTTATTACTTTATTAGAAATAATTTTATAAAATGTATTCTATATAAAGGGTGTCAACATATACCGTTTTTGTCAATAACCGTATCATTAACAACGCTTATTGATATTGCATTACTACATATATGGTCAATAATATATCTCTCTCTCTCATTTTCCCTATATTTTGAGTATGATTCACTGACCCAAAATATATTTTATTATTCAAGCTTTAAAACATAATAAAAAATGTTGTCTCTTGACCAAGGTCGTTTTAGTTGAGAAATGTTAACTATGAAAACATTTCTTTTTATTGAAATACAATAAAATATCGGCCTAAATTTATCGGATATAAGTTTAAGACACTAAAATTATAATAATAAAAAAAGGAAAAATAAATTAAGCTTATAATGAAATTGCTAAGAACGTATAAAAATATCCAAAAATCTCAAAATAAAAGCTCATTTAAAGTGTTAATATAAAAATAAAAACAAAACTAACTTTGACCACCCCCAGATGCTTCTGAGATTAACTGAAATAAGTTTAAGACATTAAAATTATATTAATAAAGGGAAAAATAAATGAATATTATAACAACATTGCTAAAAATGAAAAAAAGAAACTAACAGTCAAGGCTAATAAAGTAATAAAATATTAATAAAAATAACTTTGACCCCAGATAAAGAGTGCACTATGAGCACACTTTTGTTTGGTACACTTCCACCTAGTGTGCTCTGTTTTCACACATACATTTTCTACTATAAAATAAATACATAGTTTTTTGTAGTTCTGTTCATGATGTCTCAAATTAGCACAGTTAAGTACACATATCTTCTTGGTTTTATATTAAGTACAATATTTTACGTACAAAACTTTAGGTACATTTAGGTGTATTATAGTGCACTTATTTCACTTGGTCTTTTTCTGAGATTTGGCATAAAACAACAAATCAGACACGATGTTTGGTACTTTTATGATGACAATACTCTTGTTTAACACTACTATTTATATTACTGTAAACATCGACTTCAGCTTTGTATCTTAAACTCACAGCTTCGTGTATCTCCGAGTGAGATCTTATTGCCCCTCTTGATTGCTGAGTCGACACCCCTTCATCACCGAGTGTCATCTTGTCATTCAACCCTTTACTGTCCCCTGGGCTCTTTGCTTTCTGTGGAGGAGAGAAATCACGGTACAATTGGCCATTGTGTGCATTATGTTTGAGGCATCTTCCCATTGCTACTGTGGGGTCCCTTCCCCAGCTGAATTAGGCCCATGGGGATTTTGGGCAAGGCACAAAGGTCAGTTATTTTCTTCCCCACCCCCCTTGCGTACAACTCAGCCCAAGCCATAAATTACTATAACTGTTTAGCATAGATATTAGCCACCGGTTGTGACGCACTTATCCTTAAAGCTTATGGGAAAACTTGAATAGATCCATGATTCAGTTTCTTGTGTCATTTGTTTGGTCAGGACTTTCTTCCTTCTTTTTCACCGTTCATATGAATAGGGAAAGTGGGAAAAATCAATAAGATGACCTCACTGTCTCCCAGCTTGGAATGTCATAAATGAATTAAACCCTTTGTTGGGGAGATGAGACTATTTAATAGATTCCCGATGGCAAATCTATATTTTGGCCCCATAATCCCCACAGTGTCTCTTTTCCACTCACAAGACAAAACAAGCAAGTTTCTTTCTCCCACTCATAAAAGGACACGAACACTTACTGTTAGTGGTTTAATTTAACACAGTTTTGACCGTCTGGGAGCAAACACAACATTTTGTGTAAGACTGAGGCAGCGGGGGCTAGCGGAGAACAGCGAAGGCGGACTTTCAAGTGAGATAAGGGCTGCCGTCATGGCAAGCCGATCAACAACGAAGCGCTTCTTCTGACGGGCCTAGCAACTCAGTCTGCATGGGCTTAGAGGGATTATTGGGGTATTCATGGCAACCTCTGGGCCAGCAGGTGAGGTCCTGGCTCAGCTCTCTCATCCTTTAGGTAAACAGTGCTGTTTGGTATGGAGAAGGGAAGGGGGATCGGTTGCCAGGATGAAAGTGTATCCACAGGCAGGCTGATCCTTCCAAGCAGAGTGGCTCTTGTAGGGGCTTGCCACCACAGCGCAGGGGACTCTAAGGGCCGCATTCACAGTGTAAGTGGTATAGTGTGTCTGCACCAAACGGAGTCTGGTGACATTACTTCATTGGCAAGAATGGTATCTTAGCAGATGCTAAAGCCCTTCGCAAACAAGTGCAGAGCCTTTGCATTGAAACTGAGATTCTTTACAAGTCTGGGTGCTCTCTAGCTTTGCTTCGCTAACAACAGATTAGATGAAAAGACGTTTTATGTAGAAGTAATCATTTATCCACGTTACATAATTTAACAACCAATTAGTGTAATAAAATTCCATATGTTCTCTTTAAAAAGCATTCCTGGCTGATAAAGATGGCACAAAGTGCACATTTGAAAATTGCACATAGTCTGAAACAAATGTATAGTACAATGCAATGTAAGTCGCTTTGGATAAAAGTTATTTTTATATAGAGAATATTTGTACTAAAAAGCATTTGAAAGGGATTGTGCATATACCTGTACATTTGCGTACAAAAGGGATGTGGATATTTGGGGGATGTATTTGTACAATATTTGCTTTTAATGTGTAGATGAAAACCATCAAAATATGAGGTGTATGGTACAAAATGGACAAAACACAAATCTTTTCAGGTGAATTTTGGAGAAAACTGTTTGGGGAATTGTCAGGGAATATGGGTATTCTTCAAATACACAAAAAATTACTAAAACACAGGTGACCACTTTTATTAATAGTTATAAATATTCGTCGATCCTCATCTGCAGTAACATTTTGTAACCAATGCTGTTTTTATAAACTTATATTTATGTATATTATGTATTATGTATATATACTCAGTCTAAGTCTAAACGTCTACCAAAAACTGCTTTCTAATTTATTCACAATTATGATGCTTTCAGTTTTAATGATTTATTGAATGAAAGCATTCAATATTTGTATTTTTAAAGTGATTTGTCACCCTGCGGGACCATTAATCAAAAACTTGTAGCCAAATATGTCATTATAGAAAGTGAACAGTTACAGGATATCCTGTTTAAACACTTCCCACCACAGAAATGTAACTTAAAATCTTGTGTCAACTATCTTTAGGTAAACATATGTTTACCAACACAAAATTTGCATAAACATCCTCACATGAGGTCCTAGACCAGGACGTATTACGGGAAAGCCTACACAAGATTAATTGGAGACTATCTTGCACATTTGTCCTCACGAGGCTCGGAGTCCCCAGGGTATGAATCCTACCAACAACACTGCTGTTGCTATGGATACTCTGGACACCATGTTTATTCACCTGCTTGTTTGGGCGGGAACACCCACCTATTTGGTATGAGCGAAGACGAGACCATACCGGCTGCTCCGGCCAGCCTGTGGTCAACACACCCACAGGCCTGCTCAAATATTGGGTTAAGACCTTGGGGAAGGCCGATACACACCCTACAGCCTTTGACAGTTGCTGCCTAATTGCCATTGTGTTCATTGTCCAGAATGACTGCTGTGCCCTCTCCAGACCAGGACTTGCCCTTTGCAGCCAGGGGACAAGAATGCCTATGTGTAAATATACGTGTGGGTGGATGTGTGCCAGGACTGTTGGTTTGTGTGTACTGGGGGTGGTGATGGCGAGCTTGTGTACCCATTGCTGTGATCCTGTGCTCAGGAATGTTTGCTCTGACAACAGCGAGGAACTGTAGTCATTCTTGTTCAAAGCCTCTCCAGCCTCTTCTCAAACAGCACTTGCAATGCGAGAGGCTCTTCTTTATCTAAGAGACGTTGCCCTTCTTTAGGATGGGGAAGGTAAATAATTACAAGGCTTTAATAGGTGGATAATGTGCTCCCAGGGTGCCGGGACTCACCCTGAGCAAACAGGACGATCCAATAGATCTGTTACACAGCACGTTCCAGTACATAACGCTCTTTTATAGACACATTGTGCTTTCTGTAATCTGTGAGAGACAAATCCTGGTCAGCTTTAAAAGTGGATACAGAGTCTGTTCCAGATGAAATACTAGCCTGCTACAGTATGTACCAGATCGTGCTAAAAAGTAGTAAGTAGGAATTATACCACAGTAAACAACATGGTAATAAACACATGAAGCCTGCATTCATAAGACATTATAAGGACATTCTTTAAGGTGCTGTGTGTAATTTGTTGGAGGATCTATTGACGCAAATGCAATATAATATACATAATTTTGTCTTCAAAGGTGTATAAAGACCTTACATAAGGACACGTTATTTTTTTATTACCTTAGAATGAGCTATTTCTATCTATATACACCGTAGATCCTCTGCATGGAATTCACCTATGTTGTTTCTACAGTAGACCTAAATGAACAAACTGCTCTACAGAGCGTGTTTTGTAAAGATCTTGTCTTGATTCTGCCTTCTCTTGATATTCTAGTCTAGGGGCATTAATATTAATGTCGATCAGGACATAATATGCGTTCTCTCCAGTATCGTAATAGGCCCCACCCCTCTCATTCCTAGTATAGCTTTCAACCTGTGTCTCATTACCCACACCTGGCCATTGTTATCTCCTTTGTTAGTCTCGCTATTTAATGCCCTCATGTCTATTGGCGTGTGCCTGTTTGTTGTTCAAAGATCCCTGGTTCGTTGTACTCTGTTTCCTTGCTCGTGGTCCAGATACCTTGTTTGTTTGTTTGTTTGTTTGTTTGTTTGTTTGTTTGTTTGTTTGTTTGTTTGTTTGCTTGCTTGCATGCTTCTGTGCCTCGTCTTGCCCTGCATTGTTGCCATTCCTACATCATTTTTGATGGAAAGTCATTACAGGAAGTGCATTTTCAGATTTAAACTAAAGATTAGGCACACAAATTTCTAAAAAGAAAATGGCATTGCAATTTTTTATATCACTGGGACTTTAACATTAAAAGAGCACTGTTCCATACATTTTCATATTTAGGAAATGATCGAACTTCCGAGAGCATGTGAAGGCAGTGTAAAATACAGAAACTTCCCAGAGTAAATGCAAGTACAGCGTGATGACGTCATGAACCTTGCATCATAGTGATGGGTAATAATAGATTATGATGAATTTTGTTTAGATGCCGTTAAATGTCATACACTGGAATACAATATAATTCCTTACTCTATAAAAATCGTACAATATGTTGTGTTCTCTGATAAATTATTGTAAATTATAAAGCTCATAAATTTCAAGAGTATTATAATTTATAATACGTGATCAATGTGTCAATGTATTCTTCCTTAGGACTCTCCGAAACCAACTTTCATTTACTAAAGGTATAGTGCACCACAAAATAAAAATGCATTATTTTCTTAACCAAATGTCATTCCAAACCTCTATGACTTTCAGTTTTTTTTTCAGAACAAAAATTATATTTTGAAGAGAGTTGGTAACCAAACAACATTGGGCCTATTGACTTCTATTGTATGGGCACTTTCTATTGTATGGGGACTTTTTGTGTTCCACAGAGGAAAAAGTCATATCATTTCAAATTATATGCGGGTGATTTAAATTGTAGATTTAAAATTTTGGGTGAACCTCCCCTTTAACATGTATGTCTTATAATATTCTTATATGTTTGATGTCTTGGGTATCTCAAATATCAAAATATCTAAAATAATGTTCTGCTTACAGGACCAGTGTGTAATGTTTTGGAGGATCTATTGACAGAAATGCAGTATAATACACATAACTATGTCTTCCGAGGTGTATAATGACCTTACATAATGAAGTGTTATGTTTTTATTACCTTAGAATGAGCTATTTCTATCTACATATAATTCGCCATGTTTTGTCAGCCTCTGTATTGCTACATAAGGGAGGGGTGGAGTGAGCAGTTTTGTTAACATTCACAACCTCAGTGCTAGATGCCACTAGAGTTTGGTGACTGGTCCTTTAACGTCCTATGAACATAATTTTTATCAATGTTGTAGATAAACTTTGAGAGCCCTAGACAGAATTACAAATGCAGTGTGTTCTTCAGTCAAGCTGACATAAGCACACACTCACATGCGTTTCCATGGCCCTGAGATATAAATTCATAGTGGCCAAGCGCCGGCCCTTATCCACAGCTTCCCGAAACCTCAGGCATGATGCTTAATGACCTGAGATGAGAAAGGCCTGTTCTTATTGTGTTATGACAAATCGCTATATATGCACTATACTGTTGCCTCTACCTAGCTGTGTATTCTACGTCTCACAAACTCATTTCTTCCAGCCGACACATTCCTGTCATTCAAACTGTGTAAAAAAAAGACGTGACCCCCACCTCTTCCTCACACTTAGTATGTCTCTCTGGATCCTCTTGCAGCTGCAGGGCTCTCCTGTTCATGAAATTACCCAGCATGCTTTGATGGCTCTCTGTTGAGATAATGGCTGAGTTATGCAAACAAATTGGCCGGGACAAATAAGAAGAGATGGACATGTAGGAGTGATCTTTGAAGAGAGGTCCAAAGGTTATAAAGAACAAAGCGCTTTGGTATTGGGTGCGATTGGGGATGGGTTTAGTCTTTAGACTGCTAATAGAGATCACCTATATTGCATAAATTGTGATTGGCCTAAAAGAGATTTCCCAGAAATGAAAATTCTTTCATCATTTACACGACCCAATGACAAACATGTATAATTTTCTTACTTCTGCAGAACAAAAAAATATATTTTGAAGAATGTTGGCAACTCCAATAACATTGGACCCCATTGATTCAATTGAATGGACAACCACTGAGGCACATTTTATTTTTGGGCAAACTCCTTAGTTTGACATGATGTGGCGCTTCGCATACAGATTGACACATACCTTAGTTTATTTCGTGTCTATTTGTACACATTCTCACAAAAGTATTTATTGTTATGTAATATTAAAGTAAATATGTTTGTAAATGCCACACCACTACTGTTCACGTCAAGCAGTATGAGCAAACATAGGTTTCAAGCCATGTTATGCATGTTATGATACTTCTACTACTCATACTACTAGTATTACTAATAATTATTATTATTATCACTACCTGAAAAGTTGGCTCATGTGGTATCTAATACAATAACATTCATACCCACAAATACTTGTAAAATGCTAAATGCTTCAATGAAATTTAAATATAGCTCACTACTTATTTTGTCCTCACCTGCATATTTTTTCAATTCAGTACATCTCATTCTACAGGAAGCATATACAGATCCACCCAAAGGCTTTCCCCTGACACATTTACCCACAACAGCTCTCTTTCCTCCAGTTGTTATCACAAACGCTCCAAGTTCATCACAAACTGACTCCCCCACAGGCACAAAAAATATTCCCTGCTCCCAAAGGACCAATTAAGGGCCTACCTGCCCGAGGCCTCAGCACTCCCTCCACACCTCCAGACCTGACCTTTCACCCCTGACACACGACCCCAGTGCTGAATGAGAACATACAGGAGCGTCAGAGCAAGACCCACCCCCCGCAGCCCCTGGCTCTGAATTCCTGACAGGAAATGACCAAGCAGACCACCAGCTTACGGCGATGAGGAGCGAGGGATTGGACCCAGTCACTCGGTCAATACGGACAAAACGGGAAAAAACAGCTGCTGTCTGTGGGGGGAGGAGCTTCATAAAGGATGATGCAAAGGTACCATGTCCTGTCTAAGGGTCAAACTGGGGAGTTTTGATATGCATGCAAATATTTTGATGTGTGGGAATTTGTAAAGGATCGGTTTTCGTAAAAAAGAGAATAAATAGAAATTCTGTCACATTCTGTCACAAAAGACAAATTGATCAAGTTTTCCACAATTCTTTTCCATACAATGACAATTCAAAGTGACAATTTTTTTGCAATCTTAATATATAACAAACTAAATAAAAATGCCATTAAATATCAAAAATGCTTAATACAAGTAATAGATAATAGAGTAATAGAGAACGTAGCTATCATGTGAATTCAGAAGACTATACAATGTTTTGGTTTGCCAGCAGTTTACTGTAGATTTAATTTACAATTTTGTTTTAAACATAAACTTACCTAGTTCTTATATTTTATTTCATAAAACAATACAAAATATTTAAGGTTACTTTTCTTGTTTTTTAAATGTATCATATTTTAAGACGGTATAAATAGTTTTATCAGAAAACAAGACAAAAATGCTTAGGAGGAATGTCATTTCTTTGCTGTTTTAATGCCAGTAGTGAAAACGGTCTCTTCTTGCTCTCAAAAGTCAAAGTGTTTTAATTTGGATTATTTGGATTATTGATTATTTGTTGTAACTAATATTACTATTAACTTTCTATTGGACATATTTTCACTGTCAATGAAAAAAAATTGTGTAATGATAACGTTTCAATTTAATTGTAATTTAAATAGTATGTATGATGAATCTTTGGCCAAGTTGAAATTGTATTTAATAGGTGATGTACAGTGCAGTTTAGTTGCAAAACAAACAGGCGAGGGGCTATAATGAACATTAGTACGATTTCAATATTTTACTAATAAAATTTTTATCTAATATTCTCAAATCATCAAGAACAAAAGACTCAAACCACAGTATGCCTAAGCACTGAATTCCTCCTGAATGTGTCGAAATTGAAAGATCACTCTGAATAAAGAGCGCGGACGATTCCTTACCTAAACCTTCCCACAAATCCAACTTTAAAAAGATGAGACTGCGTTTATCGTTTTACAATCTGTCCATCTCCATGCCAACCCTCACTTCACTGCCCCTGCATTCACCATGGTGGGCGCAAGAGTCCGTAGCCTTATGCCCTCTTTTATCCTCCCTGTATGCTAATCTGCTGGATTAGGGCCTGTGCAGCATTGTAGTCGCATGTGTCCAAACATGACGGGGGTCCGAAAGGGTCACGCTGGACGCTGACCTTGGCCCCTAAAGGCCCCTGTGGCCGACGAAGAGCCATGCGGGGTCCACTCCCCTAATCAGCTCAACAGCTAGACTGAGCCCTCCTGCGCTTTGTCCAGTGGTCCGACAAAGGCAGTTTACTGAATGGACAGAGACTCAAAGGTCAGACTGGCCGCAGAGGGCGGCAGCTTTGAAATGCAATCCGCACCACACAACAATACTTCAGCTTTCATCCTTTGCGATCTTTTCAGAGGGACGAAAATAGGCAGTGTGTGTTAACTGTATAGCTTTACTTTGTTTGGACACAGATGTGTAAATTAGATCCCAATAGAAGTTTTCCCTCCTTTTTCTTTTCATCTGCAAGTACAATCCTACAACAGGGGATTAAATACTAACCAAACCTAAAGGAGTTTTTTCTAGTCAAATTTAAAAACGTTGTGTGTCATCGGACAATAATACGGTTCTTGTACTGTATGTGAGTATGTGGATTTATTTAGGTGAAGTGTTTAGAATAACTGCGACGGCAGTCAGGTAAAGCAGCTCCATGTCCATTAGAAGGACTTTAGCTGTTGACACAGTGCTCAATTAAGGCCAATAAATGTCTGGATGGAGTGTGTTAAGTAGCACTGCTGACACTGTTAGTTCCTTGGAGGAACCGCAAACAGCTAATTCTATTTGATGTCTGCTTTGTACTTTTATCGAATTTCATCAAGCGCTCTGCGTGAACTTAGACATCTGCCGCTGTCGGACTGAACGCTTCACAAAACTGCCACTTCACAGGAAATGAAAAACTACTGCATTTTTGCACTAATTAAACATTGTGTTGTTTGAGAAACCCACAGACAAACATTTCGCTTGACTAATAGTATAATGATATATGAAAAAAACTATGGAGTTTTTTCACCTTGTGGAGATACAAGGTTTCAGTCAGGCAGTGATGACAGGCTGATTATTTGTGCTTAAACTAATTTTACTCAAAGGTAACAGCTTTTGGATGGCCTTTGGGAAAAATGTAGCAAACCATATAATGCAAACAATATATTTTATTTTCTATGCAAGCTTAAAAATAACAAAACAATAATATTTTTTCATATTTCATATGTTGCTCCTCAGCTCCTTCATAGCTGAGGAGATTTAATAGAGTTCTAAGTTTAAGAATTAAAAGGATGCTTTACTATCAAATAAAAAATTCCCCATGTTTTACTCACCCTCAAGGCATCCTAACTGAATATGGTTTTCTTCTTGAAGAATAATGCAGAGTTACAGTATAATACCAGGTATCTTTTTCCTTCCAAGAGGTAGAATGGGAGTGAATGAGTGTTGACTTTTTGAGGTAATGGTGACGAAAGCTCCCGCCAGAGTAGATGCTATCCCATTGGAACAAAACGGAAAATCCTGCGTCATCTGACGGAAAAACAAGCCTCTGGTTCACAGGCATTCAAGAGATGACGGAAGCTAGACATCAACATCGATAGCGCTGTCAATATGGATATTTATCTTAAACAAACACATCGATTCACTTCAGGAGATCTTTGTTAACACCACGGAGCCCTGTTGAGCAGTTCTTTGATTGATGGATGCACTTTTTGGAGCTTCAAAAACTCAACACCCATTCACTCCCATTACACTGCTTGGAAGTAAAATTATACATAGTATTATAACTCTGACTGCATTGTTCTTCAAGAAGAAAACCCCAATTCAGTTAGATAGTTAGCCTTAAGGGTGAGTAAAACATGGGGAAATTTTGATCTGATAGTAAAGTATCCCTATCTCAGATGTTTCTCTTAAAATTGCTTAGGAGGAATTAAAGAAACAAATGAGACAAATCGTCACCTTGGAATTATAAAGTTCTATCTGACATTTTTGTCAAAACTGAGTTGCTTATATTTTTTATTCTGTGACAATTTATTTACAATTTTATTAGCATTTTTATGTTGCGTACATTTTGAGACTTTGCTTTAGAAAACAAAAAAGGTTTTATCAATAAAGTCAAATGGAATGCAAACACTTTGAAGTGCTATCTCAAAACAATACTCATAATCCAGATAGAACCTTATAATTCCAAGACGACAGAATGTAAAAATACATGAAGTTGTAAGATGACCGCACATAGTAGAGATAAAGTTATCTGGATTTGAACAAATTTGATGAGAATTGTATGACTTCATACAGAAATCTTCAATAATATTGACTTTTTATTGTGGACTTGGCAAATTTGAGCACAATTTGTGACATTGTTGAGATCTCTTCTGAAAGTCCATTGTGAGATTTATGTGTCTTTTCTCAGGATAAATATCTGAGACACAGGAGACTTATGCCAGCCTTTCCGTTTGCTTTCCATTTAATCTCATTAATGTTTGGGAGACATAATGGAAATATAAAATATTTTTATTCTTATGTGATATTTTGACCCTGCAAATTATACTAGGAAAATAAAAGTTTTAAAGCTCAAATCTATAACTTTTCTGTTTGAAGATAGTTATTGAGCAAGCAGATAATTTGTGGTACAATTTCTCTGAAAACCATCTAAAGATAACTACATAAAGTAACCTGTAATTGTATTTTTCGAACAGATATAGTAATAGGAAAGGTTACAGATTTCGTAACCCATGAAAACAGTTGCACGCTTCATCTTAACAAATAAATGCTTTCACTGTACCGAAAAGCATCTTGGAGCCATTCATAACACAGTGGTCTTTATCAAAGGCTGAGAACCAAATTGTTGAGAAATCTTGACTGTAGGGTTTTTTCAGGTCAGAGTCCAAAATGAGCAATTAAATCAAATTGGAGCCTTTGGTGACTGAGCCCCGGTGGACTTGACGATATGCTTGATGTTGAAGTGACCTACTTGTGCAGCCTGATGAATGACCGCTGGGAATGAAACTGGTGGCCAGTCATTAATCTGGGAAAGATCACGATCCAAGTGTGTCTCCATTCGGTGTTAATTGGCTGGTTGTTTTATTGTAAGCCGGGAGGATGGGAGAGAACCAGGTAGCTGAAGTCATATAGATATATGAGTCCACCTCTCCATTAATTGAAAGGAAAACAACAACAAAAACAAGGCTTAGTAGACCCCTCAGGAGAATCAAACCTTTCCACACCTCTGGTTCCTAGAAAATATCTTAACTCCAATCTATGAGATAAACTTCTTCAATGGTATAGTCTTTCGCTTATTAGCTTTTACAGTATATGAGTTTCTGTAGCTCACCGGGTTAAGCAAGGCATTAGTGACGAGTAAATGAGACTTCCTGAGAATGCATGGACAGACCAAATGTGTTTTCCAAAATGCACTTCATTTGTCCCAGCTTCTGGCCTGACCACTATATCAGATCACGAGGGGTGAGGTGTGATTCCAGGCCGCTGAGCAGCTGATAGATTGATGGATGCAGAATGGCAGCTTGGTCTGGTTCTGATAAGCCATATCTCCAGCCGGGCTTCCTCAAATGTTTGGAAACAGTCAAACACTGTCAACCCAGAAGGATGGAGACTGGATTGATGAGAGGCTAAAGGCAATTGGCTGCTTTCTATGCTCTTATCATGTGGCCGTTTTGTCTGTAGCACCAAACCGCGCTATAGAGAGGCTCCATTTTGTCATGTCACTAAACTTATCAGCCCTGTGCTGAGAAAACCCAGCTCAGATAAACAGGAAGGATGTCACACGTTTGAGAAAGACACGTGTTTGACGGATGATGACAGTGGAGGTATTGGGTTACAGGGCTCGAAATCCTCCTTGTGGATGCACACATATTTTAATTTGTGACAGGAAAACAAACAAAGTTTTTGGAATATTTTCGCTTTTACAACAACAAATACGGTTACAGATTTACATCTGAATTTAATCTTAGAATAATTTCATAATTTTAGCATATGGAAGATTAATTCTCTGTTGGATTTGCTTAGTTATTTTGGAAAACGGACACAATTCACTTCTTGCAAGCTGGCAGACTCATAATATCCCAGAAACTTTGACACGACATACTGTGAGATGTGTTCTTTTACTTTTTTTTACCGCAGTGCACATTTTCTAATGCAAAGTGGGTTTTAAGGGTTAACTATTTGTTGCTTTATGTTGGTTCAATAAAAAATGTGTTACCTGGTTGCTATAAAATGTAAGTTTCAATTCAACCTAAAAATATTAGTTAATTCAATGAATCTTATGCAAACCCATTGTATTGACTTACATTTTTAAGATTAATTAACTCAGTATTGTCATTTTTTTAAATTGAACCAACAATTTTCACAGTGTACACAAAATTCTGATTTTTTTTAAAGGTTTGTGCAAAACATTATGATTTATTTTATAGCAGTGCAATATAACAGTTTTGCATCGAGCATTTTGTGTGTTTTAGTACAACCAAATACATTTGTTCAATAACTGCATTAACTAATCTACTGCTCTGTAACCTATAAACTGCATTAACTCATCTTCTGGACTGCAACCTATTAACTGCATTAACTCGTATACTCCACCGTAACTTTAATAACTGCATTAACTCATCCACTGCACTGTAACTTCAACAACTGCATTAACTCACCTATTGCACTGCAACTTTAATAGCCAATGTCAATAATTGATGCATACCTAAGTCACGTGCACTATTTTAGTCTAAATTATTATCTGTTCTTATCCACCTGTACATTAATGTTCATAGTATATAGCCATCTGTATATATTGTTCATAGTATATACCTTCTGTCATATTTTCATAGAACATTCCTACTGCAAAATATTTTTATAGTCCATGCCCACTGTATTATATTCTCTCATATCGTATTCTGTATTTATTCTAACTGTATATCCTGCACTTGCTAACTGCACTTCTGGTTAGACCTAAACTACATTTCGTTACACTGTACTTGTATATGTGTAATGGCAATAAAGTTGAATCTAATCTAATCTAAAATTTGACCTTTGCTAATAAAAACCTGACATGGTTATTTTTGCTCATTTTTTATTAGTGAATCATAAATACTTCATCGTAAATAATAACATTTGATTAAATTGTTTCACTTCCTGAAACTTTCTGTGTATTTTTAAGTTTAATGAGATTTTAAGTTTAAAATGTTTTCAAAAGATACATATTTCCAGTTCCAAGCACCTCATTTTATAACTTTGTCTTTGCACATTAATGTAAGAGTGACAATATGCAGTAAGTCTCAGCACTGAAATGAGCATGACGTCCACAGGTCAGTTGACCTGTCCGTTCTTGGGTGGTCAGAATTCAGACGTCTGACCAAGGCAGCTGATCTTCCCTTTTCTCCCCTCAATGGCCAGACTGGTGCTGACCCACAGAGCTCGAGGCCAGGTCTGACCTATTGTGTCAACAACCCACTGAGAACCTTCAGGCCCCTGGTCTATCTCTGGAAATGGCCCCCTGTGGCATGTGGCTCTGGGTCCTTAGGTGGGTATTGTACATGTTGCTGACCAATGACAAAAAGTTCCATGGGGGCCGGTGGTCAAGACGAGAAGTGAAATGAGAGGGAACGTGCTCCCCACTGTTCCAGCCTAATTTGGCAGGATGCCGACCGACTGCCTTCTGAAGAAAGCGAGGACTCGGAAAAGCAACTCTGCACAATGCTGTTTGTGTAAAGCTTTTCTGCAGTCAATTCAGGGTTCTCGGACCACCATCTGCCCAAGATAAACCCTCTCGTTCCATATAAATTTGCTTTCAGGTCTATCTAAACACTTCTTTGTTCCTATTATCTCTTTATATAAAGAATAAGACTATATTTTGTAGAAAGACTGTTATTGTATATAGCTAAGATGACTTGAATAATTCTTTCATAAAGATTAGAAATGAGAGCGCATGCTGCTAAAACTCTTGTAATTCAAACACTCTGGCCTGATAAACTCTTTTCCTGCAAATCCAGATGAGCCGATGGACATGAGCGATGTGCATGCTTTGTGATCTAACCCAGGCCCATGTCCAGAGGGCCAGAGTGAAAAGGTTAAGGACAAATTTACTAACATGATGCAGATGGTGAAGCAGGAAAGCCAGAACTGTGAGGGATCTCACTGCAGAGTGTGATCAGTACAACCTGTTGAGACGGCCGAGAAGATCTGGGACTTCATGCTGTCATTTATGATGGAGCCATCCCCTCTCATAAGCTTTCCATATGCAAAGGCCTTTCATCCAAGACAGCCCATTTATAATATAGCCACATTGCTGAGATTCATGCTTTGCTGACACGGCAACAAGAAGCTTTACATTGTTGAGGCAGATTATACAGTACACATACATACACTACCGGTCAAAAGTTTTGAGACTAAAATGTTTCTTATTATTTGTATATGACCCTTTCCTCCTATTTTAAGAAATCTCTGTGTTTTTGTGTCCATACAATGTAAGTCATGGGGCCAATGTTGTTTGGTTACCAACATTCTTCATAATATCTTTTGTGTTCTGCAGAAGAAAGTAAGTCATACAGTTTTGGAATGACTCTAGGGTGAGTTATAAAGTAATAATTCTCATTTTAGGGTAAACTATCTTTATAAATATTTGTTTGCTAGACTAAAATATGATGACTTGAGCCAAAAAAAGTAAGTAAGGAAAATCAGCCAATAAGAACCCAGATTTAAAAAGCAGGGTCAATGTGATACTATAGGAAGCTGATTGTTGCAATGGCAACACACATTTGTGCAAATTCTACAACGAGGTGGCTAATATCAATTAGATAAAAAATTTAATATCGCTGCTGTCCTTCTGTCTCCATATTTCGTGACTTACTTTTTTTGCCTTAATTTATTACTCATTGACCCTTTATGTTTGCCAATGGGTTTTGCTTATTTTTAACCAATTAAAAGTATTCAAAAGTGCTTGTCAACTTTGACAACAAAGTATTTAATCAAAGGAAAGTGTTTTCCATTTCCTGAAAAACTGTGACATTCAGGACAGTTATATAATAATAGAACATATGTTTTATTGATTTTGGGGTCCCTGTGATCGGTAAGTTGCGATCGTTTTTACTTCCGTATATTGACAAGTTTCAAATTTTAAATTCCGTATTTTGACACAAGTGAAATCAAATTTCTTATGAGAAAAATAGGAGGGGTGGCTTTCGTCTTTTTCTGCGATTTGATTGGATGTATAAAATCAGTTGTTGCATTTTTAAATTGAACTGGCAGCAGACTGACATTGAAGGGGAGGAGTTAATGGAAGCTCGGCCCAAGCCTTCTAACATATGCAATTTAAGATGGATCATCATAGGAAGGAAGTACATTTTCAGATTTTAACTTAAGATTATGAGGGAAAACTAATTTTAAACTGAGAATGACCCACACTGAAAAACTATTTACAATAAACACTTTTTATTTCACTGGGACTATTAAGTTGAAGTAATAATAAGATAAATGTAGCAAGATAAACAACGATTTATTTTTACATTTAGATTTGTAGGTGCAATGCTGATGAATGCTGATTTATTACCCTGTGCTTTTCAACTTTTTCTAAATGCACATTTGTCTGAACTGATCAGGGAATATTTTTCCTCCAACAATCACTGATGCATTTTAGCCAATGAATTGTGTGCATTGACTGAATAACTATAGGTCTTTTGAAATTACATGACATCATCATGGAAGGCGTTGTGGTTTATTCGGTGGTGAGTCATTTTAAAATCAATTCTGCTCTGCTTTATAGCAGCGTCTCGGGGGATGAGGGTGGATGCTGGGTGCAGCAAGGCTGCTGCTTCTGGAGCCCCATATGTAATGAATGACTGGGAGGAGATGAGCGAAAGTGAGGCAAGCAAGCTGCCTGGCCTGACTCCGGGCCCCTGGCTTCCACAGACTTGGCGTGGTGTTGTAGCAGTCGGCCAAACCCAAGCATACGTTTGTTGGGCACCTCGAGAAATAGTGGGAAGACAGAAGTGTGATCCATGGGAAAGTAATGTGTGTGTGAGAGAATTGTGCATGGTGGTGTGCAGTCTGCTACGGCCTAATGCGCCGTTATAATTTATGGCAGCTACGCTCTTAAGTGTGCTGCAGACCTCTTGGAACCTGAAGCCACATTGTGTGCACATTTTCTTAGAGGTTAAGGTCTGGCTGCCCTGCCCTGAATTACAACTTGGCTTGTAGACGTACTATTTAAAGATGCAGTTTTTGGTTTGTAATGCAATCACATGTCAAATAGTAAACTCAGACTTTGTTGGAACTCCATCAGAACGCCCACAGTCAGTTCTGTATGCGTACTGATGCGTATTGCACACAAAACTGAAAAAGACTGTAGTACGTGCTAATCTATGCTGTGTTTATCTATCCCCCCATGTAAGGACACAGGTTTTTTAATGCACTATACACCATGTTTTCTATTACTACCTCCATGTGTTTTCACCACAGTCAGTGGTTTGACTATGAGAACAGTAGAAAGACCTAGAGGAAGAGTTTGTATGTGAGAGGGTCATTTGACTCTCTTTACTCGAGCAATTTGCTGCCTTCTCCTGTCTGCCGCCCCCTTTCCCTTCACTTGTTAAAAGGCCTGCCATTGTTAGCTTTAGCTGCTCTGACAAGTCACGGCTGGTCACGATGTCAGGCAGGGACTAATAAAAGCTAATTCACAAGCTGTCCTAAGAGCCCTGCCGGACTGTTAGCTAGGTTCCCATGATACTTCCAGCCCACTTGAGATGGAGAGACACGGAGAGATAGCGAGAGGGGAAAGCTGGAACAAAAAGAGAAAGGGAGAAAGTAAGTCAGGGCCTGCATTCAGAACCCACGCAGGTAGTCTGGCTAAAGGGTCCAATTTGTTATAAATGACACAGGCTCATTGAGTAAGGACAGGATGTCGTCATTTTGAGGCTCTGTTCCATTCTCTGTCTGCTGTCACCAGAGGCGAGGTCCCGTCTGCCTTTTGTTGACACAGTGATGGGAGCTTTGGATATGTCCAATGCAATCTTCTATGCGTCCAGGAAAGCTAGAAAACATTTACAACCAAATCTTGTTAGTGAGCATCCACATGCCAAGGATAACAAAAGGCGTCCATCTTAACATGTAAATTAGACGTGATTAAATCATTAATCTAGACATCTAGATTTCCTGTACCCAGCTCATCACATGTCATTCCATGCAGGTTTTCTCAGGGTTGCGCGATCATTGTTTCTTTCTTTTAATAGTACCTTATTTTATTTTATTATTTTATTTTATTTTATTTTATTTTATTTTATTTTATTTTATTTTATTTTATTTTATTTTATTTTATTTTATTTTATTTTATTTTATTTTATTATTTTATTTTATTTTATTTTATTTTATTTTATTTTATTTTATTCTATTCTATTCTATTATTTTATTTTATTTTATTTTATTTTATTTTATTTTATTTTATTTTATTTTATTTTATTTTATTTTATTTTATTTTATTTTATTTTATTATTTTATTTATTTTATTTATTTTATTTATTTTATTTATTTTATTTTATTTTATTTTATTTTATTATTTTATTTTATTTTATTTTATTTTATTTTATTTTATTTTATTTTATTTTATTTTTATTTTTTAGGCCTAATCGCATTCTATGGTTTGACATTGCTTTTAACAATACAACTGATAAATTATTTTGTCTGCAAATCTCAGTTTCTCGAATACTATGAAGATTTAAATAATTCACATTCAACTGTTTTCAAACGCAACCAAAAATAAATAGTTTCTAGTTTCTCAGGTGTCCTGGATCTGCAATTAATAAGAGGATAAAAAAATCAACAGTATTATGTGACAGGATCATCTAACATTTTAATGATGGAAAGCACTATAATGATGAGGCTGTATCATATGTTATAGTACAGAAAAGAGTTATTAGACAATATCTTTTCAGGATTCCCTCCATTCAGTTGAATTGTGTGTCTTGCCTTGTTCCAAAGAACTCCTTTATAATATAACAATTGTGATGGCATCATGCCCCGTTTCCCATCTGCGCCTGTGTAACTCCTACTGGGACATTTGATGTACAGTTCTTATGCTTTATGATGTGACCACTGAGTTATATTTTAGACCTTCCCCTCTTCAGGCCATGAAACATAAAGCATTTCACCCCAGTCAAACCCCTCCCCATTAAAGAAACATACGGTTCCAAGTTCATATTTCAAAGCGCAGGTGGTGAAAGAAGCGACTTTAGTAGATATTCAGTCATGTCTGATACAAAGGCAAGCAGAATTAATTTATGTCTTCCGAAATGGGTTCGATGGAAACCAAGAGGAGAAATCAGAATCACCATGACAACCAGGATGAAAACATGGGAAGTGAACATGATAACGTGTACTTCCCCAAGCATAAGCGCAGTATAGGGGGCATTCGAGTATGGAGGAGTTCACAAAACCTTTAATGTCATACACTGGCGGGTTCTTTTTGTGACGGCGACCGCGAGCTGTGACTTCTACAAGAACTCAAAGAGAAAATGGAATAGAATACCATTAAAAAGACGACTGAATCAAACTCACTGGATTGTGCGGATTATCAAGGCAAAGGGGCTCAGAGCGGAAACCATGCAGTGATTCTAGTAGATTAAAAAATGGACTTTAATCTATCAATTCTTTCTAATTTATTTAGTTATATTTTATATTGTGGTTCATGTTATAATTTGACGGTTGCCATAACGACACTCATAGCTTTTTGTTCGTAAACAACACGCCTCTCAAGATTTTCAATTCTTCTAAGCTTTGGTAGTAGAAATGATCAGTTGACAAACATCAGCAAATCGTTTCTAAACCCTTCGTCCAAACATCCAATTAGTATAAAGCACAGGGTTTGGAAGCGAGGGGCCAAACTATTTCCAAAATAACACGAAAAAGGGGTTGAAGAATTCCACTCAGCAAAACTCTGAGATGTTTTTTTGTCAATAGCATCTTAGATGGTCACTGTGGTGATCCCTGCAATTTCTCATCACATGCCTCTTTCCCCGCCCCCTCCCGCCCACCATTCATTCCTTCCCTTCTTACCCGCATAAAACAAAAGCGGGCAGCTGAAAGCGCTCTGAGGTAGGTAAATGTATTCAGTGACATCGGCCGGATGATTCTATTCTGCCCAAGCCCTGTAACATTTGTTTCCAGCCTTGTCTGAGGGCCGGGACACCGTGTTGGGCCCTTTGTCCCACGTGCTCTCCACACAGGGCCGCAGTTAATGGTGGCCTTGTCCAGGCCCATTGGAGCAGAAACTTTAGCCAGGCAAGGCAGGGAGGTTGAGCTATGAGGGGGGGTTTACGTAAGGATGGAAAAAAAGTCTACCGGGCCACCTCAGAGGTTGCCATGGAAAGACGGCAAGGCGGCTCTCGGAAAACCCTCTCAAAGGAAGTGGTGCAGGAAAAGAAAGGGCACCCTTCTGAAACGCTGGGCAGCCCTCCCTTTTCCTCTCCTCTTCTCCTCCATGCCCTGGTCACAACATCTGGTCTAACTGACATCTGAGGCTCTTTTGCTGGAGATCTAGATGCGCTTTTTCTTCAAGTTGGAGATTAAACTCTTCTGTGTTGTTAGTGAGGGGGGGGGGGGGGGGGGGCTATAGATTCCGAAAAGTTGGCAGCCTCAGAACCAGGGGGAACGTGAAGGAACCACTGTAGTTGAAAGGATGGGTATGTTGGGCTTCTACCACACCCATCTCCATACTGGAGTGGAATCTTCACAAAAGTGGCCCTTTCATTGTTTGGCTCTCATGTGGGCTTGAGCAGTTCAACCATTCTGATCTCAATGGTTTGAATTCCATATTCTGCCCATATTCTACTCAATATTCAGTTTTACCTGTAATAAAAACAAACAAAATCAAAACAAAATTATCCGTAGCAAACAATTGCAAGCAAATAACTCAAATGTGTTGCTGTTTACAATACTGTTGACAATTCACATTGCTGGTTATTCTCATACAAGATAAACAAGATTTTAGTTATTTACTCATACTCAATGTGGTAAAAAGAAGTGGTATGCTGGAAATAAACACCTGCTTCCAGTAACAAACAATCTATTTTTATTTTTCAAGCAACCGGACGGAATGTTTGTACTATAAATAAGCGTGAAAGGCAAAATTCTCTGTAGAACCTTTACATTAATCCAGTGTCATACAATTCATGCTCAAAGGAACAGTTGTAAAAATGAAAAAGAACTGTAATATGACTATTGTCACACACATAAATGATGCAGCTCTGTTAAGCTTATCGCTCTTGACGCTTATTAACTTATTATAGGAGCTAAATAAGATCAATTTAGGCATGTGGGTTTTGATCTTTTGTTGTGGATCATACATGTTCTTGCAACAGCATTCCAGGCCGACATGTGACACTGAATCCGTAATGAAATTAAAATGAAAGAGGTTGGCAGGCTGAAAATCCTTTCCCATTCAGCTCCAAGAGGTTTTGCTTACAATTATTCACTCGTGAAAATCTGCCAAAGAAATGCTCTTCATCTATCATGCTGTGTTTCCCGGGATCAAATTCCCACAAGACTTTAGCGAGGCTGGAATAGCGGTCTAGTGTGCCGTCAACGAAGAATAGAGGAGCCCCAGTTAACATCACGGTTTTCCTTTTTATTTTGTGGGATCCGAGACTGCGAGGGGGTTGCCGTAGAATCAAAAATGACCCCCTTTCTCCTTTTCTGTATGTTTGTCTCTCTCTTTCACACACACACATTAGAAGCTTTGGTATGGGGCACCTTTATTGGATAGGTATTCAGGGATTAGAGACTCTCAGTCCTCTAGAGAATAGCGCACACAGCATGGTCACTATGATTATGACACTTAGATGCTCCAGAAATATAGAGTGAGTGAAAGGGAAAGAAACGTGGGGTCCGATGAGGAACCAACCACATGTTCTTCGACAATGAAATGAGGGGCAGCCATTAAGGGGAATTTCGGAACGCACGCTGAGGGCAGCATTTTGCAAACTTTTTCAAGCTTTGGATTCAGAGTGGCAATAATAATTAATAAAGAATGAGAGGATGTTGAATGGAAATAGATGTTGGAGCTCGGTTTAAGTTAATTTCCTGGACTATAGAGCGATGAGCTTGGGAAGTTGCTTATAGAGCGAATGAGTCTGAAAGCACATGTTAGCTTGGTTTGAGTCTGTTTAAGAACTGCAAGAATGAGAAGATAAAGAGTTGAAAACATCCTGCATGTATGTTTTATGGTCAGAATAAAGAGTGAAACAAAACATAAATCAATTTAAATACTGTCTCTTCAGGCTGGCACTGTGTCAGAGTGTACACAAGCAGAGGAAGTACAATACAATATTTCATCTGAGACAGGTGGAAGGTCAGAGAGGCATTATGTTCATTCATGTAAAAAATTGTGGCTCGTGAAAAAGACACAAATATTGTACATTTATTTATTTACAATCGAAAGAAATGCAGTTAAAATTGTTAAAGGTCCAGTGTTTTATTTCTGGAGGATCTATTGACAGAAATGGAATATAATATACATAACTATTGTTATGAGGTGTATAAAGACCTTACGAGGTCCCAGTTGGTTACGAGGTCCCTAGTGAGAGTCAGTCATTTTCTTTAATAGTAGTTAGCAAATAAAAAGAAAACTTAATTATAATTATTTTAAGATTGTCAGACTGGATGTGGCGCGCATCGACACAACAAACCCGTAAAGAACAAGCAGGTTGTCATGACGCGTCGCGCCTGTCGCTTCTGGTGTAGACATGGGAACGGACTTAGTGTTCTTAAAAATACCCTTCCATAGCCGCAGCCAATGAAAGGTTATGACTCTTCAGGCGACTCAACATAATGGGTGGTAGTGAAATTGCAGCTGGAATCTGGTTGTGAGGGCAGGTGAACATTAGCAGCCATATAAGGTCTCTAACCCCCAGGGCAGGTATTTTGTGTTACAAAGTGAGTACCTGCCTGTGTGTCAGGAGTAAGGGGGTAATTCATATTTCTGCAGTGTTTTACATTGTCACACGACTCTTTTTAAATTCAATGAATGGGCAACATAGACCAAGGGGCCTAAGGGCTTTTCATTTCAAATCTGACCTGCTGACGTTGTAGTTTCAGATAATACACAATGTGAAGCTGCATTAAAAATACAGAAAATAAAGAAATATACTTAATTATTGTAATATTGTATGACTTACAGTGGAGACCAATATTAGAAATGCTTTTTTATTTCAAAGGTTAATTTACTTGAACAATCCTTTAAGTTAAAAGTTGAATAAAGAAATGCTGAATGTCACATTACTAAACCAAACTAGTTGTTATTATTTTTGCCGTTTTATACTATTTTAATATTCAGATGTCGGTATAAAGAAGACAAATAAAGAACCTTTATCAGCCTGGATGATTAAGCCAAATTTCTCTGAGACTGGATGTGATAAGACCCGTTTTCTGGTCTCTGGATGTAATGTGTGGCATAAAGCCTATTGACATTAACTTTACAATTAGGCCTGTTTATCGTTTTAAAGAGGATAACATGAAATTGAACTTGCATTGACTCCCCAAGTTTGTGCAATTATTCACATACATGTGCTTATTTGACTAACTATTGTCGAATATTAAAACACTGAAACCTTAAATCCTGCAAAGCCTAATTATTTGCAAGACCCTGCTACGATTATGTGCGTGCAATGCAGAACAAATGTTGTACATATTTCGACCACAAGAGGGTGGTATTGTCTCTTAATGTTCATCTCTAGGCCTATTAATGACACCACTGTCACCAACCACTGCTGGGGATTTGGTCACTGGTTTTGTGAACCTCAGCATTCCACTCATTCTTTGAAATGAACGCTTTCAACATTCAAATTTCAGCAAAACCAAGTCTTGCCATACTTGCACTGTACAATTTGAGATTCTACTCATAAAGCACTCATAACTAAACCAAATACTGCAGTTTCATTGTACACTATAGGAAACAAGAAACAACTTGCCCAAACTGTCTATTTTTTCAGACTCTTATGCAACCACTTACTCTGAATAATTCTAATGTTATCCACACAACTCAATGACTTTGGACTCTTCTATAAGTGAGCATATCATCGTGTTTCCCTCCCCTGTATATATTCTGTATTCTCCATCTGGATTGCTATGCTGGATGTTTCCAGGACAGCAGGGCAAACCTGTAAATGTCAAAGGCACACCCAGCGGAGACCTAATGAGATGAGAGCTACAGGTTTCGGTGCTGCTGTTGACTCAGATGTGCTGGGTAAACAGGACACCAGGAGTTCCACTAGAATGGGCCACAGACCCAGTGGATTAGGGTAATGCTGACCCGTGAGGAGGCGGAGATCCAGGGTTGCCTTTGACAGACTATGATAGATTAAAGTGCTGGTTTGGGGCGGGTGGAGATGGGATGGTAAGGGCAGGGGTTTTGCGTTAGAAAAGGGCAGGAACGGGGAGCTTGGCCGGGCCAGCATCAGAGTCTTGTCAACAGGGGATAATCCTGTTTGTCACATCACTCCAGGGCACAGGTCTGGGCCACGTTGTAGGGATCAAGACGCTGATGTAGTGATGTGCCCTGGGACACTTGAATTACCTGGTTCTTAGACTAGGAGAGTGTGACAATGTAGTCATATTTTCTCTTTCAGATCTACGATTATAATTTGAACTACACCCACATGGAAATGCAGAAAACACTTATATGGATCAATTTAAATGCATTTCCATTTCAATTGTACATTAACATTTTTAACAACAAAATTGTAAAAGCACAATTAAACACAGTTATGAAAACGAATTAGCAAAGAAACCCATAAAGATCTTCTTCTTCTTTCTGTTTTTTAGGTTTGAGATGGAATATGCTTTACCAAGGAGGAGGTTACACCATTAGGCTCCTCGCCTGGCCTCTTCCATTCATTTCTGTCGTGTGTGACATGTGGCACGGAGGTTTCGGGCTTGGCGGTGGTACCGGCCGTCTATTCACCTCCTCCCATTTTTCCACAAGACTTGTGTGTCACGCGTGGGCGCTCCCATCAAATCTCTCACTCCGTCTGGCCTGACACCGACTACCAAGGCTCGTTTTTTGGGAAGCGCCTACACAACACCACTGTCTGCCGTGCCAAGAAGAACTGCCTCCGTGGCCAAATGGAGCCTCTGGCAAATGAAAGTATATTAATGAAAGAATACCCTCAAATTTGTGTCATTACAGTCATTACTGCACGTTTCACACAATTTCACAAAAGTCAAAGTTTAGGAACACATGTAGACCAATAATTTAGAAAAATGAATGATTCATATTCATTCATGTCTCATGTACATATCACATTAAAAAATTCAACAGGGTATAACATGCACTAAGATAAACACTCAAAAAGTGGCAAAACCGTTCCATCAAATTATAATAAAACTTCACAAACCAGATTTGTAGGATTTAACTTTTCATAATGCATCAGTGTGATTTTACAGGTCAGTTTTAATGTGACCTTCATATACTGTAACTAAATAAATAATGTTATAACAAAATATACCAGCCCTAGTATATAAAATTGCTTGGTAATAGTACGAAACACCATAATGTCAAAAATATCACTTCTGTAATTTTCTCTGTGCAACTCCTTAACACAGCTGTCATGGAAGGCAAAACTGTACAGCACTATATCTGTCTAGTTCTGGATGCCAGACAATCCACACATTAACACTTTGCAACATATGTCGATGTTATCCGCTTTTACGGAAAAAAAATTTGTAGCATTTTGAAATTTATCTTCTTAACCATTAGTGTCATCGGCTGAAAAGGGCTTTAAAGAGTTTTTGCAATAGCAGATTTAACATCTGTCTTAAAGTTTTTGTTATTCTCAGGGCATTGTGCTAACTTTTTTTTATTTTACCCCAAAAACAATGATGGGAATTTTTGCATTGAGCATTTGTGTGTCCCACTTGAATATGCAGGTGTGTGTAGGCGTTAGACCCCCAGGATTCGCCCACTCAGCATGGTGGGCTGTGGTCCCAGAGAGGTGGGGAGGGGACCCTGAAAGTGTGGGGACAATGACCCCATCCAGCCTTTCTCTGTGGGTGTGGGAGGGAGGCAGTTATGCGTCATTCAGCTCCCGCTGAGAGCCCCCAAGCCGCCCACACATTCTGGAGATGCCTACCTGCCCAGGAGCCCTCCTCTCTCCATCTGTCCAGTTTGGGGAGCATAGGAAAAAAGTCAGTATAAAATTATAAAAAGTCTTAGCTCATGTAAAACCACATACAAACTATGTGAGCCCTCATGACTCATTTTTGGAGATGACTGTTAATTGTGACGTTTATGCATAAGGTTCATTGCTGTACTCGTGACTGATTGTATATTTTTTTACCATGCATGCAAAAAATCCCATTATATTTATATATAAAATGTTTATAATATTTGTAGTCTATTATGAGAATAAAAGATGAAAATTATCTTGAACTGGAAGTCCCTGATAAGGCTTATATAGACTCATCTAAAATAGGCCGTTTTGAAATTAAAAGGGTGTATTTGCACTAAAAAAGTTCTGCAATGTCTTACTGTAAATACACGTCGCAGCACCAGCATAGACATCGCCTGGTTTGTGGGTGTTTGGTGAATAACGTTTTCCTGCTGAAACAGTAAACCGTAAAAGTGCCACCACTGTGTTTGTGAACTGTCCCCTGAGAGTGTTAATTCACTACATTTAGAAATTTGCTACAGGAGTTACCAGAAATAAGCCAATACCACACCCAACATACTGTAACACACAATCCTACATACGGCATAGAGCTTCTCTGTAAAGCTGTTAAACTGCTCTTACACCCTCAGAGTAGGAGAGATGGAAGTAGGTAACTGATCATTTCAACACCCATAGCCATGTCAGTTGACTCAGAGCTTAGAAGTGGGAAACATCTGATAACAGGCAGCCCTGATTTAGCAAGCCTTTCTGGATCTGCCCCATAATCTCAAAGGTCTGAGAGGTGGATGATGGCTGCCGTCTGGTGGGGGGAGCCCCTACAGCTGCCGCACTGCCATTTATTTTGTTAACGCAAACCCAAATAATCCATGTTGGGGTCTGCTTTAAAGCATCTTGACTCAGCCCTTTTTAAGTTCTCGACGGGAAGCATGAATTGCAGAAGCGGGAGTTATTGAAACAGCTGCGTGTCTGGTGGGAATGAGCGCGAAAAAGGTTCAAGGGACTTCCAGTGACTTGCTTGTTGTTATCTCCTCTTATCAGTGTGTCCCATTGAAGATGGAGAAACTGAGATACATCTTTGTCCACTTGTTTTAACATGCTATCACCAATGAAGCAACAAAGCTGATCACTCATCACCTGTGCAGATAAGTTCATCATGAAGTATTGATGATGTTTTTTAAGCTATATTTGGTCTTCTGTAGACTGCGAAGGGAAGAGGATGACAGGAAATTACATTGGAGAGATTTGATTGGAGAGTGGAAATAACCATATACAATAGGTCAAGCTGTGGTAAAAATCAAGAGACCATTTCAAATGTTCATTTAATTTAGCATTTCTGTGGCCAATTGTGGCCATTCTAGTCCAATGTCTGTTAAATGTCAACAAATTAAACCTCAGGAGTCACATAAAGTCATCCAACAGCACTGCGAAAGACTGACAGCACGACAAGACACATGCAAACTGTGATAAAAATGATCACATGTTTTTACTTTTCCTAAATACATGTTCAAATAATGCCTTTGCATTGTTTAAATTACGAACTTGTTTTCTTTGCAGTATTTGAGCTCTAAAAAATATAGTGCATTTTTGTTGTTATTTTGACCTGATTCTCCTGTTTTCATTTCCTACAAATAAAGGCTAATAAAAATATTGGTAATGCTTAAAATATAAATGTGGGATAAATATTGTTATTATTCTCACATACCTATTACTAGTAAATTCAGAACAATTCTAAGTAGTTCTAAAATAGTAGGCTTTAGGCCTACTAATAACCCTATTTATTGATATATGTTAATTACACAGTTGAGAGTATTGTAAATTATTCAGCAGCAGTATCTGGTTGATACTCCAATGTAGAAGTCCAATACTAACAATCACGCTCTCTTCCAACCTATACTTGTATTTTACGTGATGCATTGGCCAAACAAAGACAAACGCAAATTAAAGAAAATACCAATAACCTTTTGTTTGTTTTAAAAAATTTATAAACATCCTGAAAATATCTTTATTTTGAATCTTTGAGCCATGAAATGTTGGAGGGCGGACCAAAAAGCTGTTGTCAATGTTTTACTGCCGTGTATTTGCAACGTGAAGATAATAATGAAATGCTAATGAACCAAATTAGCCGCCTTCAATTTGCCGGTGATTAGGGGAGCTATAAAGATATCACTAACCCTGCCACTGGTTCTTTGATCTCAACCTTTTTATCTTTTTTTATGGGGAAATGCACTTAAATGTATTTAAAAGATTGAGATTTTGGAGGCCTTTAAGCAGAAAGGTTGATAACAAATTCCATCATTCTACTTCAACCTGCCAATTATCTATACTGCACTTCAGTAAACTCCCTTCCTTGGAGCTATGCTCATCTGTTGAGGGTTATAAAAAAGACAGGTGACTCAGACCTTTGCTGATAGGAACTTCTAAATTAGTCTCAAAGTGTCTGCTTTTCTTTCGCATCTGACATTCTTGGCTTAGGGATGAATTTCATACGACCTACTCGCCCTAAAAGCAGAGTACTTAAAAAGCTTCACTTTGATTCAGAAACTTGAAGGTCTGGTTTCACAAACAATGCTTAGCTTAAACCAGGACTATACATTAGGATAATGAAGTCGCTTTTTTAAGACAAAACAATGGCTCTGACATATTTAAAGGGCAGGGCAAGTTATTGTCAGTTAAGATAGCTCAAACATACATTTTGACTGAATCCCAATTTAGAACTTGCATCGTGTCTCTCTGTTTGTGAACTGTCAACAGATAAGTTTCACATGATTGCAAATTGCCATAAAACTACTTTAAGTAGTACCTCAGTTGCTTTACTCATCCATCCTTTCTGATTAACCCGAAGTGCACCGTCACTCACACACTGCTTCTGCTGGGCTCGTCAGATGTGTTCATTCAAATACATTTTTATTTATATTGCACTTTTCACAATTTGAAAAAACTGGTCCAGCATGTTGCGTTTGTTTGACTCTCGCCTTGCATGCGAGACTCCTAATATTTTAGTTGTAACGTAATATTCGCTACCTAATACAATATCTATATACTCAGTTCATTTCTGCAAAAAAATCTACAGACATTAGACCTGATGCGGCGGGACAGCTGGGTGACCGTCAGGCGGCATAGCCATAAGGAAATGCTGCACCAGATTACCACTCCTGTTATCATTTTTCAACAGGTTCTCCTCCCTCAACAAAACGCCAGTTGAGACTAGCTCACTTAGCTCTGTTAGCTTATTTAAAACCCATCGCTCGATGTCATCGACTTATAATAAAGCGACTGTGTCTGTTCCCTGAACCAACAAATACAAAAAAAATTCGAAATCATTACAAACAAATCTTATCAATATTAAATTACATAGTGACATACTGTATCTATAACGTATGAGTTTGACATCAGATCCCTTCTGCAAAAGGAAGAAATCGTTAGCAATATTATTACTGATCATAATCTGGATGCACTTTGTTTATCAGAAACCTGGATCAAACTGGATCTAAAACTTGGCCACTATCTAAAGACTACCGGGTCATCACAAATAATTCTGAGATTTTGTATCTGAATTGGTAGTAACAGGAGAGTTACAGTTACCGCCTTTAGTCCTACTAGACCTGAGTGCCACTTTTGAAACTATTGACCATGCCATTTTAATAGATAGACTAGAAAACTATGTTGGCATTTGTGGTCAGGCATTAGCCTGGTTTAAATCCTGTCTATCCAACCGCTACCCCTTTGTTTATGTAAATAATGAAATGTCACATAAATGTTGGGTTAAATTCGGAGTGCCACAGGGATCAGTTTTAGGGCCCATCCTTTTTTCACTTTACATGGTTCCTCTAGGGGACATTATCAGGAATGGTTAAGGTTAAATACAGTAAATTTCTATTGCTATGCTGTTGATACCCAGCATTACATTTCCTTAAAACAGGGTGATACCGCCCTTTTGTCAAAGCTAACAGACTGTGTCAATGACGTAAAAAAACTGCATGGCCAATAACTTTCTTATGCTAAACTCTAACAAGACAGAGGTATTAATTAATACGCCAAATGCCAGTAAACAAACAAAGTAGAGTGTAATATTTCCTTTGATTGTTGTTTTGGTTGTGTCGTCGTCCACAGTTAAGAACCTGACTGTGTTGTTAGATAGCAGTCTGTCGTTTGATAGCCATATCTCAAATGTGTGTAACCATAAGCAGCCGATGCCACAATATAGTTGGCTTGTCGGAACTGAACACACAAACATCCATCATAATGTGTTACTTACACGCTCTGTGAGCGGCCTCTACGCTATTATCAGTCTTTGCTTTTCATGTGCCGTCCTTGGTTTCCCCAAATCACCAGAGGTTGTCAGTCCAAGCTCCGGTTGTTCTCCAGATGCTCTTCCCAGTTCAGCCAAACGCTTGTGATAATGAGAAGTCCACCTGATGGCAACTATGGAAAGGAGAGGTACTGTTAAATGTGAGATTCATGGATGGACTTTCGTGGGTAGGAGCACAAAAGAGTATGCATGTCACTAACCTCTTGCCACAAAGCAGGTGTTGGTAAAAGAGGTCTACTGGGAGGGACAGCTGTCCATTACAGTTTGAAACACAATGGCCATTTCAGCTATATTTCATTCACGAGTATATACAGAGCCAGCAATGTGACAGTAGGTACTGCATCTATTCATAGAATTGGCAAGTAAAGTGAGTAATCAATGTCTTAACTTGCTCATTTATGCCTTGTTCGCAGTAATGTTTTATAAAACTAAAATTCGACTGACATGTGAAAAGCCATAAAATATAAATGCACATTAGCTCAAGTAACTTGCAGAGATAATTGGAATATCATCAATGAGACATTTATGAGTACATTTACAACCTCTGACTTTTGTTGCAGTCTTTGGTGTTGGAGGAAATTTAGGTACAGTTTGAGACATTATTGAGATTACTTTTTAAGCAGTCAATTTAAGCAAAAGTGTCATTCCCCATCTGATCTCATTTTAGAGTTGCAGAAATCTAATTTCTAATGTTTTCATCCTATGGCACAGACACTGACATATTGTGCATCACCAAGTTGTGGATTTAAACTTTAATACAAAACTGTTGTTTATTGCAACAGGCATGACAGAAGCTGACTTTTCGTACCGGAGTGCACATTAGTATTTGTCCCACCTTCTCTTTGGTTTTGTTTAGAGAACTTTGTCTTCTGCTGATAGCTACCTGTAGTGTTCTTCCACACCTCATGCTGAGGAACTGTATACGCTGATCTCCACCCTAAATGCATATCCAGCCCATCGGAAAGTCCCCTAATTTCTCTCAACCCTTTCTTGTTTGCCCTACCCATCATTTGGGTTTCAGCATGTGGGCGACTTCTGACAGTTTGTATTTAACTCAGTTGCTAAGAGGGGGTCTTCTTGGACATTAGGGGCATGTGTCCACATTCAGGCAAGCCTTAACATGTCTAACTTATCATCTGGAGGTATCCTACAAAGGAGCTGAAGTAAAAAATAATAAAAAAACAATTTATGTTTATTCGCCATAAGATTTTCCATTATCACATTCTTTGCACATAACTTCATGCACCCAATGCAGTTCACATGTGCCTTGCATTGTCATTTACATCATACTGTTTCCAGTTTTCACATCAGTACACATTTCACATGTTTTTTGATGGATTTGTCTATGGTTTAGTGGTCTGTGTTTCCCCTTATTGGGATGGGATCTTAAAGGTGAGAAAGCAGATGAGAAGGGTGTGTGATCAGAAAAAACATATGTCTCCCATGTAAATCTATATCATACTGTATGTCAGAGCACTAGCCATAAGGAAATGGCTCCAACATAAATTCGTGAAAAATGGATATGACATGACATTGACAATACAGATATATTAAGCTATAGTAAAATATAAAAAGCATATAATTAAATCTGTATGGAAATTGTTTTTCAAGTGTTTTAAAGCCCTAAAGCGCTACTGGAATATGAAATCTGTCCAGGGCTGTCTTTTATTTGCCAGTTTGGTTTCCTCCTCATTACTTCCATGTGAACATTAGACATCTCCATACCCACTTCTAAAAACACTTTGATAAATGATATGGACAGCCAAATACATTACAGCTTGTCTGTAAAAGGTCTCAGCCTGGCCGCATTTGTTTTATAAACCTAGAAATTAGGTATTTTTTCAGCCTGTCCGTTTTCTCAACATAGCCTAAATAATATCACAGTGAGGTTTCAACTGCATATGTGTCCACAATGAGTGCAGTCCAAAGCATTTCAGGACCTGTGCTGTAATGAACAATGTATGTGTTTCTAAACCAAGTTTTGTCATATGACACAATCTACAAAACAATTAATCACAGAAAACACAAAAATGTAAAATGTTTCTTCCATGCCAGTTTTTGTCTTAATAGAACTCCATTCAGGGTGTATCTAAATTTTTTGCTAAATCAAAGCTGCTTAGCCTATACTAGCAAACTCTAACCCAGCAACATTAATGATGTCAACAGTCAGGAGAATAATGTGAGTTTCTTTTATTGTTAAACTTTTATATTTTCTATGACAAGCAGTCTAAGGGCAACTAAATTTACTATTGGTATTGTTAAAAATTGGTTTAATACATTTCATAAGAGAAATTATAAAGTAAGTGACATTCAGATGGTCATGTGACTTCAAAATGGTGGCTGACATGATGCCTGTGGGACAAAACAGCTTTTATTAGACTACTGAGGGCTGGATTATTCACCTCATGTAAGTGTATTTTATTACAAATATATAAATATGTGAGCTATATAATATATAAATAGCTACTTTTGTCAGAGGTAAAGTTTTAAAGGTGAAAAAAACAGTTTAGTATCTTTCGGCAATTGCAGTTACAACAATAATCATTAAGCTTAAAATCTACAGCCTTCCTATTAGAGTCAAAAGTGTCTGTTAAATTGTGCTGCTTTGTGACGTTTTTGTGTAACAGAAGCAAGCTTGTACTTTTTGTATCTCACTCCCTGCGTTCAAGATGTGCATTAGCAACAGATGCTAAAGGCTGAGGCCTTTGCCTGCTTGTCAGAGCGTTTTACTCTCATATTTGCATAGTTGTCGAGAGGAAACACAAACCTAGTCAGTCGACCGCTCTCCCCTGAACCAGGGAGACCGCACAACACTCAGCTCATTGAATACCTCACCCTATTCAACTCTTGAAAAAAAACAACTACAGTGTCCTTCATTCTTTCCCACCTGGAGCCCGTGTGGCACATAGGGTGGCCATTTCCATAACACCAAAAAGGAGGACACTTTGCGGCATTTAGTGAGGCAAGAATAACTGCATCTGGTGTACTCGCAAATACAATACAATTTTGTCCATCATATCTATGGTATCATGATACAGTGATTCTGAGATAGACTACTCTATTCATTGCCAGACAATTTGATCAACAACATATCTAGATGTGTAACAGAAGACTCAAAAAAGTGTTTGTTCACAGTATTTGTATTTATTCAAGACACTCCTGTATGACTGATGATGCTTGACTGCATGATAGACTTTACAAAGCTCTACAGCGGAGATTTTGTCATCCTTAGGTGATGTTGCCTCTCGAAATTAAGACCTAAGGGAAGACGTACCAGCAGCTCATCGGTCAACTTATGTTTTTCAGTGGTGGCATGTCGGTCAATGGCGGCTTTCCCTTTACTACTAACGTCTACTTCACAGTGACATGGTGTGCAAAATCCATGGAAAGCATCTCTACTGCTTTTTGATATGAATTCGTGGTCTTTTGTCCATTCCGGATTAAATGTTGTCGGACGTTTCGGCATGTTAACGATATGATGTGACGTGGACTCCACCTCAATTCGTGGAGGCTTGTTTACGCTTTTAACCAATTATATATCAGATATTTATTTGACACCTCTTTCAGCCAATCATTTGTTTTACCGGAGATCTTACGGCGTCTGACGCTATGCTGCTGCGTCCCAATAAAGGTTTTAGAGGGCATTTTTTAAGGCCGATTCAGCGCAACTCCTAAAAGGAGGACAAATGAGTGTCCGGCTTGAGGCTGCGCCGGACGCCGGACAGGGGGCTTAAAATCTGGACTGTCCAACCAAAAGCCGGACGTATGGCCACCCTAGTGGCACACAAGTGTGAAATATCAGTACGCAGAGACATGGTCTCTTGTACAACACAGCTGTTTATGTAATACTACTCATGGGTCGTGGGAAAAGGTGGTTGGAATATGATGGACATGTGTTACATCCTGTCTGGAGCTGCTGGGCCTTGTCGTGTGCATGAGTCGGGGCGTTTAGAGGCCGTGGGGTCAGGTTAGCATGTGCGTGTGTTATGACAGCTGGAACGTGGCCTAATGCCCTGTGTGTGCTGGAAGATACATGACAGACGTTACTGAGCGTCTGGATGAAAGCGCAGGTTAGAGGAAAGTTTTGAAGGAATGACGCAGCACTTTAAACTTGGAAAGAGAAAGTAAGACATTACCGTGAAACCATGTAAATATGTTATTTGTTCTACATGAAAGGATTAGTGTTACTGTATTAATTAAAACTATACATTACTTTAAATTTGATAAATTTTGTATATATTGTTTTTCAAAGTTGTAAATTCAATTATTTTTTATTTCGTAAATGTTAATTCTGTAAACCATATGATGGTTTAAATGCATGGGAAAGGGAGACATGTTTTTGCTCTGTAATTAGTTCCCAGGGGAATTGCAATTGACCCTGCAACAACTGTCTAAATGCACTGACGCATTTCATGTGGGATCCTGTCTTGAATCCATCTTGAGTGGAATAAGCGAGGAGAATGTAACTCATCCCCAACACTTCTAAAACTGGATTAATATCTGAATTTACCAGTCTATCCACAGGGATTTACAGAGTAATACCTCTTCCACATACCCGGGACCAAGTCTACTCACTTTATTTGGATTCTTCAAAGAGGGTTTTATATTAGTTTTAACAATTTAAACTTCTTATTAGACCCTTTTCCTTTACACACAACGTATATAGTGTTTGATTAAGATCAATACTTATGTGTGTTGGTAGTTTACCGTCAAAAGTTTTTTCTGACTTTTTGAAAGTGATTCAACCAGAGGAAATCATTTATAACTTATTGGCTTTAATATATCTGCCTGATTTTAATATGTATTGTGTTTGAGGGTTTTATAAAGGTTGGTGAAAGCTGATTGAAATGTTATGGTTTTCTTGCTTGGCAAGTGTTGAAGGGAATCTGTTCATCATTTACTCACCCTCATTTAATTCCAAACCTTATTGAATTTCTTTTTTCTGTAAAACCCAGAAGATATTTTGAAGAATGGCCTCCATTGACTTCCATTGTATGGGCACAACACAACTGAGACATCACTCAAAATATCTTCTTTTTTGTTCCACAGAAGAGTCATGTACAGGTTTTTAACATGAAGGAAATAAATGCAGAATTTTTTTTGTGATTTCAGTTTATAGGTTTACACGAGTATCTCGCTTTAATGTAAAGCCATGATCTAGAGAATCAGCGCTTAGTATAATGGCTAGGGGGTTACATTTAAGTTTATAGGATGGTAGTTTAAACATAAAATGCTGGAATAGTGTAAACGGTGCTCTCCTCAGGCGAGCCTCGCCTGAGTTCTGCAGCCACACTCTGCTACCGTACCTTCAAATAAGCCAGAGGTCTAATCGAGTTATCATATCCACAAATCTCTCATCAGGGGCCCACGCCTGACACCAGCAGAAAGAGAAGCCTGTTGACGACTAATTTCCAGCAGCGGGATATTGCCAAGGAGGATACATCCATCCCACAGTGAGGGTCAGTCACCTCAGGACCCATGCTGCCTTTCCCTGTCCTTTGACCAGAACAGGCTCCATATCTGGTAAGGGGGGACATTATTTCCTGCAACACACAATAGGAAAAGGATACAATGCCGGCAGTTTATCACACAAATGCCAATAAATTTCAGGGCCAACCCACGGCCAATTAGCTGAAAGGGTGAGGAGCTTTCCAGTTCTGTCTCCCTGGTCCGCTGCAGACAAACAGTCCACCCACACGAACTGGCAGCTGCTGGAGCTTTTCAGCACACTAAAAAACATAGTTGTGCGGCGCCTTTGGTTAAGCTTTGAATAGGTTGCACAATTCGATACCTTGACTTTTCAATGTATTAATATGGGTTTGAAATGATTTACAACACAACTGCAAGTCAGCAAGTTATAGATCACTAAGATTGCTTGTGATGGTGCCGACAGTATTACCCCTTGTGCACGCAGCTAAACTGAACCATTACAATGCCGTGAATGGCATAATGGATTTAAAAAAAATATTCCATGTGAAATAATTGAAAAAAGATTTGCTTTGTAGTTTGCATGTAGTTTTGACATCTACATCCAGAATGAGAAACGGATTTAAGAGAAGCCCATCTGTTCATAATCGTGTACTAAGAACAAAAGGACAATAAAAATGTTCCCGCCTTCTTCTACTGGGGAAAGTTTTACTTCTGAAGCGTCCAGATACCATGGATTCACTTAACCAGTTTGGCATCAGATAAACTACTGTCAGGAAGACGAGTGACATGATTCTATTTCTTAATATAGCATTTGGATAAATGGCCACCACGTTTCTAACTAATGAAAATTGAATTTTCGAACATCAAAGACAATTTGTAACATTGAAAACATTGCGCTTTTAACGCACGCATGCTAGGGAATCCACAAAGGCCATCCGAACATTTCTGCCATATTTTCATCGACAAAAACATGCTAACAGGAAATGCTAAATTAAGGCATCATGACGCAGGTTGGCAATAAAACGTTGTGCAATAAAGAACTAAAAAATTCTGTCTTAACAAAGGCCTTGCTGTTTAAGTGCTTGATGCCCAGCGGGCGTGTTGTAGTGCAGTTCGTCTGACCAGTCATTAATCACTTTGGAAGCCACCCCAGACCACATTTGTCATGAGCATCGCTTGTGTCCATCCAGGCCAGTGACCTATGAACTGGTCAGGCAGCCTTGGCCAATGGGAGGAGATGGTCAGCGTGGTGGACGTAGCATGTGGGCTACCTGCTGCTCTGGATGAATGCGATTGGACACAGCTTTCAAAATGATGGAGAGCTGTAGATTTGCTACGCTGACCATTCCTCTGGTCAACCCACTGACCAAAGCTTGGCAGAAAGAGATGGTTTTCTATCAAACTATTGTTGTTTCCATGGTCCACATTGCTGTTTCATTTTTGGTGATTGTATGGAAGGATTTTCTAACCTTATAGGGCACAAAGATCACATCTTTTGTGTTTGAATGCACATGTTGTTCTCCGGTGCACTCTGGGTAGTCACATCAGCAAAATTCCAAAAGCTCTAAGAAGCAACGAAAACAATAAATAAAGGTGAATACTCTGCTAGTTAGGTATTAATCATTAAGGTTATTGGTGTGAAATTAGGGTGGTATTTGTGCAATTCTTTCTGTCAACCGATTTTAACAAATCTCATCTCACAGTAGGTAGGCTAAAGACAATCCATTTGTGCTTATTTGACCACTCTGCACTAATGCTCAACACTGTTGTGCTCCTCACTCATGAGCTATGGTGGTGTTAAAAGCTTTCCAGGTTGGCAGTATAATTACTAACTTACTCTGTTAGTGAATGGCCCAACAGGAACCAGGCACCATACAGTTCACCCCCTGCCTTCTAGCCCTGAGGTGTGTGGCTGTATGAGTGTGAATGTTTGAATGTCATCATTGCAGGTGTTTCCCCCAAACCCACCTGGGAACCCCTGCCATGACATCAAAATCACCCTCTATGAGGTCAACAGAGGAAATGCAAATGGAAACACCTGAATACCTCAGGGAACAATTAATCTAATGATTAGTATTCATGAAGTAATGCAGTGTTTGTTTAACAACCAGCACCTTGTCTGTGTATATTTTATTTAGTTTAGATTTCTTCCTGGTTGGAGCATGGTGCTAGCAACGCCAAGGTCGTGGGTTTGATCCCAGGAGATTGCACATACTAAATTGAAACCTATGTATAGCATAATGCAATGTAAGTGACTTTGTATAAAAGTGTCTGCCAAAAGCATAAATGTAAATGTTATGTCCATGAGTCGGAGTGACACGTGAAAACCTACCGGAAGAGTCATTTTTCATTGTGAAAATTTTTTAACTAAAAAACATTATTACTGAGTTACGTTATTACGTTATTATTTCAGTATATTCATGAAAATGTAATTTATGTTATATATTTTTAATTCTAGTTTTGGTTTGTTATTTTGCTAGATACGTTTTGAAATTGTCCTCATAGTGCTAAAAGGACAATATATATGTGTTGCGATGTTGTGCCCGTTTTTTTTCTCATAAAGATTCCATTGCTGCTTGCATCCATGATTTATAGACCCCGTCGGAATATGTAAACAACGCTGCTCCATACAAACTTTAGTTTTTTACCACTGCACAATCGTTTGAACAAAATACCAACAGAACTGCATTCTAATGTTCAATTGTAATCTTTAAAATGTTTTCATAAATGTACAATGGACCAGTGTTTACAATTAACAAAGTGGTCTATATTAAACTTATAAATGAAGAGTTTATTTCCAAACCGAGAACTCGTTTTAAAATTGACATGAAACATGTTTTTATTGTGTTAGTTAGCTGTATTTTGTTTACATATTAGGGCTTAAATCAAAACAAACCAACTGCAGTGTGATTGATATCAATTGAAATGCAGAACAACATTTTGGAAATAAACTCTTTATATATTATATAGAACATTTTACAATTAAATAAAATGTATATTTGGTATATATAGAATTAGTCTATATATCTTTTTTAAATATGTTTTTATAAATATAATATATTTCCCCCATTGCAATTAGAATGCTAATATTCTGCAGCTGTAAAACTCAGGTGCTTCTTTAAAGCTCATATAGGAGATCTAAACTGTGCCCTGAGTTGACCTGCCCCTGGTAGAATGCTGATGACAGCATCTGCTGTCTTTGTTTGTTGAGCAGCGTTTGATAGCAGAATCAAGCATTGAGAGCCTTGTGAGAGAATCAGGGGACAAAGATTGATGGAGGCAGTGTTATGTGTGTTGGCCATCACAAACTACTGCTGCCTTATCTCCGGACCCCGGTGGCCAATTGATTTGCTGTGGAATATAACTCATAAGCCACTGAACGGCTGATCAGTGTCTTAAACACAAGATGCCAAGCAATTGTTTGTCAAAAAAACTATTTCTGTGTTTTAGGTGCTCCTTGATAACCATTTCATTTGTTGCTTTAGTTTGACCTTTACCTAGCTAGACGCCATCATAGGATTCCAGTACGTTTGACCATTAATGGTCATTTTATGAGAACGGATTTAGTTTTGAGCTCCCACGAGAGATGCCAAAGAGTTAGGTAATAGGGGGAGGGTCAGATCTTCTTAGTGTTTGAGTGTAGCTGAAGGGTTTTAGATACAGGACATGATATCCTGTGGGGCAGGTTCTAAAAGAGTGAAGCCCGGAGGATGTCTACGCTGCAGGCGCCTAATCTAGACCCCTGAGCTGTCCATCGGAAGAGAGGAGTTCCTGAACTACTGGGGCAAATGGCAGGTGCTTTAATAGGCCCAAGAATACTGTCTGACTCTCTCAGAGGTTGGATACTTTTGTTGCTGGCTAAGCCTATTGGAGCATTAGCTTCTTGCTACATTGACTGTCATGTAGAAGTCAGCAGGGGCATCGTTTTCAGCATGGGTAGCTATATTGTCTCTTTTTGTGTGAAAGAATTTCCTCTTCTCCCCAATATGTGGATTTAGACACAGGAAATCCAAATCATGTCAACAAAACATTTTTTAACAAAAGTAACATCATTACGCTACATGGATATAGTGTATAGACTTGTTAACAACTTGTAGAAGACTGCTGGTAAAGCCCTACCAACCCATTCATTAGGGTGTACTGATAGTCAGCTTAACATCTTACACAAATTTATAATGTTAGCCATACAGTACACCGCAAATGGTCATTTGTAATGTAAAGCCAACCATGTAATGAAAGAAAAACAAGGGCAGTTTTCAAATGTTAGAAATCCCCAAAATAAACAAGTATGGCATCATTTATTCATCTGATTTAAAAGCTGAATACGACTCTTCTGTAGAACACAAACAAATATTTTGAGAACTATCTCTGTGGTTTTGTGTCCATACAATGGTAGTCAATAGGTTCCAATGTTGTTTGTGTTCTGCAGAAAAACTACACAGATCATAGGTTTAAAACTACATGAGGTTGAGTAAATTAAATTATGATAAAAGCGTCTGCTAAATGACTAAATGTAAATGTAAATGTGGCTGTAAAAATAAAACTGCATTGTTACTGCATAAAAAACAGCTCTAAGTCTTTGATATCTGACGAGGTTAGAGAATATACTGAATGGCAAGTCGTCCATTACTTCGTACAGAATCTCTTTAGATCCTTCAAATGTTGGTGCTCTCTTATGTTCAGTTCATCCCACTTATTTTGAACCAGTGTGCTGATGGAAGATCTAACCACGACCCATTATAATAATTCTAGCAAGTCAGGTTTTTATCTTTTTGTTGATATTTGATAGAAAACATGATTCCATGTATCTGAACAAGATGTCCAGGACCTCTGTTAGAAAGGTAGGTTCACAAGAATGATGTTCTGGCGACATATTTAACTGTGGACATGTTTTTTTATCCCTGTGTGCACCAAACCTATCTATTTTTTATTTCATATGGCCATATACCCCAGTTTGTAGTAACAGTATGGCAGATTAGTATGGTCGAGTTTGTTTTTGCATGAGAGCAAAAGATTGGTTTCTTGAACAGTGTCCCAAACAACTTGTGGTGATGGAGGTGCAGTTTTCCTTTATGCTTTCTGACCACAAGATTCAACTGATTACTGCATTTTTCCATCTGTGCTCTGTGAAGAGTCTTTGGCCACTCAAATTCTTCTCCCCGCTTTGCATTGTGACAATATAGACATACGTCCTGTTTCAAGCATATTTTCTCCAGTCCATTAAAACTTTTTGATCAATGTCCTGATGTTGGAAATTAGATATTTTATTGTTTTAACAATTTACTTAAAGCCATTACGTTTTTTGTTTAGCTCAAGAGAACTATATTGCACATCAGAACAATGTTCTTTGGTTTTATCCATTGTGATGAATGATTAAGGGGGTTTGGGCTTTGTGTTACTAATATTTATTCTCCTGTGCAACAAGAAGTCATGACGGGAAAACATCACGTTTCTTGTCACCTTGGTGTGCTAAGTAAATGTAAATATTAATGTAAACTATACTTGGGAGATATAATTGTGACCAGGGTGTAAAAGAGATCTTTTTTTTCAAAATGTTATATTCCCCCCAATTGTTTTACTTTAATAGAATATTGGAATATTGTAAATGTTTTTAATAAAAGATCAAAAGGAGAAACAATGCAGATTTATATTTTATAGCCGCCTTTGCTCATATTTACCAAGGGTGCCAAAAATGGTGGAGGGCACTGTCCTTACAAACTTAAATATAAAACAACATCAAATTTCTTAAAGCTAAGAATCAGAATCATTCAAAAAAAGAATCATGTCAAACATTGCATTACCTTGCATTTAATGCAAAATCTACTCGACTAAAGCAGATAAAAACATATTTGCATCGGTTTTAAATGTGTCATTAAGACAAGATAGAAAACGTGTTTATCTTTCAGACTCGTCTTGTCTTTATTGTTGAATGTGTGTTTGATGTAACTCCTCTTAGGAATTTCACCATTCAATGTGAATGTATTTAATAATAATAATAATAATAAAATAATTCTTAAATAAGGAAATCTATGCAGTGATTAGTCTAAGGCAATGTCGTCATCTTAAATCCCGTTTGTTGCACAACAAAGTGTTGTAAATTATCGCTAAGCCAGAAATTTCACTTTTCACTACACTTCACTGCTTGATAACTAACTTTCAAGCGCAGCTTTGAGTTGAGAATCTTTTTACTCAAGTCAATACCTAGCCGTGTTCTTGTGAGTAATTCTCAGATGCTTGAGAAATACGGGCCCTGATCTGTTCAACACTTATTTCCAATTAAGCTGGGGCTGAATCTCTGGAATCATTCGGACCATAGCTGTCCTGGCAGAGAGAGAAACGATTTGCGTGCCAAGGAGAGTGGAATTAGTGGCTCGTGCTCAAATCTCCACACAGGACCAGAGCTTATCTCCCACGATCCTTACTTATTCTTGCTTGTTCTTAGAAACATATCATTGTCGACAGGAGATGATTGGGCGATCTCTCGGTCCTTGTGTCTGTCCTCTTTGTCTTAGTAACCAAGGGGATTCCGTCATTTGTTCTTTCCTCGTCCCTTTTCATGGATCACCACAGATGCCCTTTTCTTTCAATGAATGACCCCTCACCCGACAGTCTACTGTAAAGGGAAGGGGGGCTTGAAACTGGAACACAGAGATAACAAGGCAATTTCATCAGGACATGAACAATGCAAGCGTCCCGGCTTGGATGTGTTGATGCGAACCTTGATGGACTGAAATTGGTTTGAGATATCATTTTGGAAATGTTGATGATGGTGAGACATTTGTAGATAACATTTCTAATGCTTCGTGATGAAAGCTTCATTCTTCGTATTTGACTCACTCGCTACTGTAGCCTTTATGTAGTCTCAATCTCAAAGTAGTAATTTTGGCAATTCGTCTAAACTTAATTTAAACAATTTAAATTGTTCATGCAAATTTAAAATGTAACCCCTGCAGCGCAAGTATACTGTTTCAATTAATGCCACTTTGCAATGTCCAGTCACAACTGTTTTCATAAAATCTCTCAGCCTATTAGTTATAGGCCCAGTCTGCGCAGGGCTAAAGTTGACTCGCGTGTTGTCTTGCCATCTGTCTGCTCAGATGTTACTGACTCTTTGAGGTCTGCAGAAACAAAATTAGAAATGGCTAAACAATTACCCCTGAAACAGCTTGTTAATGATTTTATTGCTCGAGGAATGACACCCTCAGAAATAAAACTACAGGATCCCCACAAAAACCTTACATGGTTGTAAATATGTATTAACCAGAAAATGGGCCTTGTTTAAGATCATTTAAAGGAGACAAAAGCTGACATTATCACAAAAGACAGAGATGCAATAAGAAAAGAGGAGTTTCTACTTAGCTAATGAGTTGCCCCATAGAGATGTAAAGAGGTGGGTCTTTAGGGAAAGCGAGTGCTACTTTGGTTTGGGCTGATAGACTGTAAAGTGTGTGAAGCTTGAGCTGTACGTGGTCCTGCCATTGTCCAGATGCTAATTTCGCCCAGAATAGCCATGTTTTTATGTGAGTTTATTGTGGTGTGGTAGCATTAAGGGGCAACTTTTCGATCGGGCAATTGAGGGAAAAGCCTTTGTCACATTTTCCCTCCTTTTGGCATTATGGTTTCAAAGAGGTGCCCCTTTACTCAAGAAACTTTTAGAGGAAAGCAATGGGACTCCCTGTGCACTCACAGACCCTTCATGGGCAAGAGTGCCACTCCACCAGTTTACTTATTTCAGGATGGCACTTTTACCTCATCTCAAAAAGAAGTGGTCGACTATATTGAGAGAGAGAGAGAGAGCACTTCAGGGCACCTAAAATGAGCAAATATACCCTGAGAAAAACACGGGACAATTCATTTATCATATAGCAGAATTAATTGGGCATTTTGTTTTGTGGTAGCCTATTTAAAGGCAGTTAATGCAATGTTTTATGTTTTGTGTGATCATCTGAGACATCAAAACACTATTGTGAGCAGTTTTTTCACAAATTAGTCAGTTTTGCTTTTCCCAATCTAACACTATAAATATACACAAAATGCAGTATTTGTAGCTGATGAAAAGGATAGAAGGATGTATGTGAACGTGTTCCTCCCAGGACGATACTGTATATATTCAGAGATCTTATTCAAGTGCAAAACAGTGGCTGGAATTACATATAACCTTACCATGAACCTTACTTTAGACGATAGTGCTGTTTTCAAAGACAACATCTCCATTATAAGAGGGGCTATAGTAAAAATAGTGCTTTTGAAGTTTTACAGTATAATGTTCTACAGTAAAAGTTTAGATTCGGTGATCAAGAGCTGGATGGCAGGTGTTTCCTAATTGAATGTTTCTTATACAAAGTACCATTGATAGACACGCAGAGCATTAAAATGCTAATATCAAAGGATTGGATTGGGGGTCTGAGTGCGGTTACTTTACAGATGCCTCACTATTCTAGGGTATTTGTCGGTGCTAAGTCTCTGTATTTTGGATTAGTGATCTCAGCTGGGCTGATGGAACACACACACACACACACACACACAGATCTCTTATTCCCCAAATGCCCAGGGTTTCACTGTCCCCAGCTCAGGTTTTAATGTTTGCTGTACTACTAATTACAACCTTTTATCACATTGTGTCAGCTAGAGATAAAGGCTGGTTTCAGCCCTCTCAAGAAAGGCCAATCCCTCCAATCTTGTGACCCAATAGGCAGAGCGCGCAGGACAGATGTGGGCCGGCGGCCAAGCTGCTCTATATGTTTGCTGTCCAGATCCCCTTGGTCAACAAACCTCTCCATTTCTCTCCATCATACCAACAATGATATAGCAGCATGTCTTTGTTGCCGATGAAGGCTGTGCAGCTTGTCTCACAAGATCTGACTTAAATTTGTGTTTGTTAATCAGTTGTATGTGTACTCTTCTTTGATATCTTACGTGCGCTGCACTCCATTGGAAGACTGTTGCAATGTTGTTTGGACATCCTGATTAGCGTGTACAAAACGTAGCAAAATTACTTTTATGCTGAAAAAACATCTCTTACATTTTTGTTATTTTTCTGATTAAGCTGAGAATTTTACATTATTGAATAATAGATTGTTAGAATTCAAGTAAAAAAACATTTAACTAATCAATTGTCAAATAAAGAAACTTTAAACACTATCAACAAGCAGTTCAGGGTCAACTGATATCCTTCAAGGCCAATATAGATAAAAAAGACAATTCAGCAAACACTGACTTTGTCATATGGTACTTTCTTACAATAATTGGGTTTCGTTGTCCATTAAGAATATTAAGAATATTTGCAGCATAAGCCAACAATACATTATACGGGTAAAATGATACATTTTATAATGCAAAAAATCATTAGGATATTAAGTAAAGATCATGTACCATGAAAATATTACATGAATCATGAATGTATCAAAACTGTATTTTTGTGAGTGGGTGCACTATAATTGCGAACGAAAATTGCTGGAAACACACCTAAAAAATCCACTCGCTGCTGCCTGCTCTTTGGGAATTACCCACACAAGTTTGGTGTCAATGCAACGCTTAGAATTTTCACTTTCTGGTTCATCTACTTTCCAAAAGAACGTTACAGCGGAAAGCCAATAGAGAGTGTTAAAACAAACTTCTTTCTTAGCAACGGCCTGCTAAACCACCTGTGATGAAAGACTATTAAGGCGATTTTCTCAATCTTTCTACATTTTTTTTGCATTCCCTTAAATCCCAGGTTTTCAAATAGTATCTCGTAGCTTTCAGATGATTTAAAAAAAATTGGACCAACCTCACATATGATACAGTATAACCAATCCCATTTTAAAACATAAAATTACTTTACCTTTGTCATAACCCACATAAAGTTATGTAAAGATACAGTTTGAACACTGATTTTGTACTTGCCCAATATCTCATTTTGGTCATTTTTGAGAAATAAAAAGTTACAGATTGCAGCTTTATGTAATTTTAAGAGAAATGGAAGCACTGACCAGATAGCAATGCTGAGAGAAGTACCAATCAAACAAGTTCATCCATTCTTGCTGAGAAATAGGAAAGCCAGAGGTCTTACATTTTTGAGTAACGCTCACCAGGGGAGATGGTTGTGAGTGTTTGCAAACAGAAGCCATTTCATCACAGGCTCTTGGCCTCAAGGTGTGAAACATTAACACCCTCTAAAGTGGATGTTGTCAGTAGTTAGTACGAAAGTTTATAGCATGCTTGCGAAAGCTTGGGGCTCATTAGTTTGCTCAGCATTTACCGTCAGGTGACAGATTTTAAGCTTTTCCCAGGCCACAAATGAAGGTTTTGACCATTTAATTATAGGCAGATTTTCAACTGTCTACAAGTTCAACAGTGTACAACTGATGAAGCAGAACGTAGTCGCTCAGAGGATCACAGCTGACAGGCAAAAACAGTTCAGGCCTTGATCATTGGAATGGCCTGCAGTTTTTGTGGTCAGGGTGTGTCCACCTCGGGCCTGTGCCTCTCCCGCTGTACATTCTGAAGGAGCCCCAGGAGGTGAGTACTTCTGACGGGCTGCTCGTGACCGATCAGTCCTGCTTTTGTCATGCAGCTTTGCAACTGGTTGAGCTTGTGGGAGGTCTACATACTCTGCCTTAAGCAACAGCACACTTATTTTGTAATGTATGCATGTCTTTTGCTTCCTCATCAGGAATTTCAAAAAACAACAGCTGACATCCTGTAAGAGGTTATATTATGGACACATTTTGGTTAAAGATTAATGTATGGATTGATGCTACTGCTGACTACAGTGCTTTGACAAAAGTAAACTTGTTTCTCAATGTTTCCAAGGGCTTGTCGCACGAAGATCCATCACCATGTAGTCACGTTTGTTTGTGCGTTTGTTTGTATGCTCAGACATTTATTCATGAATTCATTCGGACATAGTTCACTTGTTTGTTTGTTGATGCATTGATTCATTGACTCATTAATCGATTCATTCTGACATGAAGAGTTTGCACAACTTCCAAAAAAAACCAAAAAAAATTACAAGACCAGTAAAGTTCTCGTCTCGGTCTTGCAGTTGACAAATTTTATCCTCTGATTGTTTCCTCCCGCTGCAGCTCACACATCGCTGTAAATTCCTTTAATGGGTTCAGCTTAGATCCCTCGAGTATCGTTTAAATGTCTGAATGCAGCAATGAACAACCATATCACTGAGGCTGTCAACCCCCATAACGCATCAAAATAGCGCCTTCAACAACCCAGTCTGTCTACAACTCCAGACCAGCTACTCTCTGCAGGTTAAAGTTCAGCTTGCTTAAACTTGGTCTCTGGTGCCCTGTCTTCTTTGAAGCCCTATCTATTTTATAATAAGAGTGACATCACTGGTGCCAGTACAGCCATGTTCATTTATTGCACGTCTAACCTGCTTGGCTGGGTGACTCATTATGTCTTTAATTAAGTGTGTGGGGTACTGAGGTCATGTGAGTGAGGGGTGATTTACCCTCACTCTCTGACACCACCTGCATGAACTCATTTATGACTCAGCTAACAGCCCAACCTTCCACAGATTAAGAGATGACCTCACGCCCAAAGACGGCTTATGTTTATGACTTGGGAGGAGAGCGGTCAGCCTCCCTGTCTGGTCACATTGGCTTTCAAGTCTAAAAAGGAAAGCAAAATAAAAATCAGTTTGACACTGATGATCTTATTTCCTATTGGTAACTTTGAATTTAATGAAAAATGATACAGCATTGATTTTCTTATTTTGATAAGGTGAAATGCTGAGGATGAATGGTGAATCCAAAATGTTGTCAATATTCAGACAAATGTCACAAGAATTCACCTAGATTACGAGGTAGTTAGCTCATATTATGTGAAATTTACAAAAATATAAGATTATTAGAAAAAGCAATAATGAAGCTCCACCACTAAACCTAGCTGTCAGATCATGCCAAAACGTATGAATGACATCATACAAATACAATTAAGCCACCTGTTAAAATAGGTAAGATCTGCAAACTCTGAGTGGAAATGCAAATTTGTGTTGCAATATTGACTTTTTCAGTCTTTCAGTCAATTTGTTGTCAACATTGAAATTGTGTATTAATTATAATAAGAACATGATATTAAACTTTATTGTTGTGTGTCATTAATTTGAATATATATAAATGACATGCATTATCTTCACAGTACCGATGAAAAAAGGTCCATAGCCTCACCTGACTCTGTCACATATTGCCTATAGTACAACATACCTCATGCCTTCACTGATGTATGTTGTTAGCATGAACATAGAGGTCAAAGTTCACTCTTATCTTCCTGCGTCCCAGCATCTGGCTGGGAGCTTCTTTATGAATAATATCAGCAGCGGCAGCCCTGCAATGGCTGTCGGTGAGTCAAAGGCAGAGGTTGTTTGGTTGATCGCGCACACACACAAACACACACGCACGCCCTCCCAGGGCCTTGTTTCTGTCTTTCCCACAGTGATAGCAATCTGAAGCATGCCATAAAGAACAGTCGTAGATCAGAGAAAACAACAAAGGGACTCCTCTATCCCCACCGACCGTCTCTAGGGAGCAGTGACTAGGCCGTAGGGGCTGATAAGGCCCGCCTGGCGCCTTGCCACACCCACAATCTCACATAAACTGGCCCATGCCACCTGACACACAGTTTCCTCATATTTTTACAGGTGATTTGTACAGTGTGTGGTTGTAGAATGTTGAGGTGTGTAGATTTTCCCGAAAAGGCACGAATTACCTTCATAGTGAACTTTATTCAGCAGTGGTTGGGGGGGGGGTAAGGGTTATTTAAAGCAGGATGTTTTGAGGAACTTGTAATTACAGGCAGTAATCTCTGTGTCTTGATTGTCTAATTGGTTTAAATCACCCATGACATCCATAACAGGATACACAACGGTTTAAACATTTTGCTGTTAGCTGTAATTTGCTTTTATCATAAATGTTGAAAAAATGTCTTAAACATGATAAGCCAATTTAAAAATAAAAACATATTACTTTTTTACTTTTGTGAAAGGAAATAAACCAAAGAATGTAAAAACAACTTTCCACATTCCATATCCGCATAGTTATCTACCGTGCAGTTAGGTGATACTTTGAAGGATGGGGGGTTGTGGGTGTGGCGAGGGGAACAAGCTCGTGCTTGGCCAGCGCGTCCCCTCATGGATGACATACCGCTTCAGATGAGCTGTCAGCATGCTGACACGCACACATACATTTTCCCATTGTATCCTCAGCAGGTCTCACCAAGTGAAGGCTGAAGGCGACAGACAAGCGTTTCATTCCTTTTTTTTCATCCATTGTATGACGGGTTTGAGCGGTTGGGCCACAGAAGGTTTAATGTACAGGCGCCCGGTCCCATGTCTCCAGCCCTGTCCGGTCCTTTTTGTAAGCCAATCATTGGGACTGAATTGAACCCGGTCGTGGGTGCCAAGGAGGATTATGCCAGGAGGCCGGGGGCGAGGAGACGGCCAGTAGCAGGCCGGGCGAACGACCTGTGGGAAAGCCCGCTGAAGGGAGAGTGTGGGAAAACCAGCTGAAAGTTGGCACACAGCTCTGAGGCCAGAGTTGATGGTAGAATGCCAGGCCGATGCGGGGCATATTGTGGTTATTCAACTTCCCGAACGCAAGGAGAGGGTTCGTGCTGTGCCTCGGCCTGAAGTTACCCTTCACCCCCTTCTACTCCTTTTCACTGGCCACTAGCCCAGCACAGCAGATGGTAGTTTGAAGTGAAAGCTACAGGTAATAAAGAGCTAGACTAGGTCAGGGGTTACAGTAAAATAAATCACACCTGCTTTTTTATATCACATATCACCCATGTCTCTTATTGAATTTTAATCTAAGTGTTGATTTTGTTGTTGGCTATTTATCTACCGCAGTGTATTTGTAATGTTATCACAGAGCAAAAGGAATACAAAAACAAAATCATCCAAAAAGCTTACCAGCTTTGCAAAGTATTCAGAACATCTTGTGTGCTATCCCACAAAGATTGGTGGTTGTTTATATAGAAGAGTCTTGATTTCCACATGGCACACCAGGTCTGCGTTTAGTGGCTTTGCTGCAAGAAGGCAAAAACTATTCGGAACATTTCTGTTGCATGTTCGTGAGGTTAGGCAAGCTGCTTCCTGTTGGATCATGAAGACCTCCAACAGGCAGATCATATCACGTAGACCCATTGCCCATGGTCAGCTAATCTTTAACAATTGGACATACTTAGAAACAAATGTATACCATAGGATGATGCAATTTAAGTTGCTTTGGATAAAAGCGTCTGCCAAATGCATAAATGGAATTAAAAATGGATCACTGATTAAGTTTTATTAATGCCATTAGCCTTTAAAATAATCAGAAATCAACACACGTTTAAGCATTTCCTATGATAATATTTAGCATTAAAATGACCAGTCAGAAAGTCCAGTAACTGACATTAGACTGCTGTGAGTGTGATCAAACAATACACAGAGAGTTTATTCTTACTGTGCCAATTCAGAAGCCTTTGAAATGCCACACTGCCAAAACAGGAAAGTGGATGCCTTCCAGAATACTTCACTGTCCAACTGTCCACTCACTCACGAGGATTGAAAAGATGGTCAAGTGTTTTTCATGCAATGACGCGAAACAGTACCATCATTAACGTGGACGGCCCCATCAGATTTTTCATTGCTTAAAATAAGAATACGTTGATTTGTTGTGTCGAAATACTTTTTCTCACCCTCGAACACGCCATGTAAAAGGTAAGCCAGACAATATTTTGACTGCTAGCTGCGGTTCCATCCCGGTCGTCACGAAATTGACATAAAGGTCATTGAAGTGCACGAAACGTGACTACTACGCACATCTCATGATTGCGGTTAAATAATCCTTCAAACTTCTGTAGAAAGTTTTGTCCACGTGTAAAGACGCTGCAGACAGTTGTGTATTGCAAATTCGTGTTCGGAAGTTAACTTCAGCCTATTTCGTGTGTATGGTCCATGTCAATTGGAACACGTACAGTTCATTCATGGAGCGCTCTTCTAACGAGCTGGTGATTTAGATCAGGTGTGTTAAACAAGAGAGATGCAAAATATGCAGAGCGAGGACCAATTTAAGAACCGTAAGGCAAGGTTTATGTTTGCTAAAACGGTGAAATTTGCTATAAAATACAGGTGTATGATCTTAGTAATAGATAGAAACCAAATGAAATGGCTATATAAATAATGGCTTCCTCATTTACAAACAGGCCCCCTCAAAATAAAATTCACTGACGTGAAAGACTAGTCATAATGGCCACTGACGTGAAATACCGGTCTAGTCAGAATGACTTTCCAAAACTAAATTCCAACCTGCGACTTTTGCTACTCGCACTTGTTTTTATTCGTCACTCTGAGTGATAACAGTTGACCCCTCTATTTTGGAGCCCTTTCTTTGACAAACAAACTGGGAGGAATCATTAGGAGATCCCGCGGCTGCTGATGTCATTGGCTTGTGCATAATGTGTGGGGAGGTCTGACTGGCTTTTGGCAGGTGTACTGTTTTATTTTTAGAATGGTTTCTGAATGGTTGAAGGCGAACACTCTCCCTTGTTCATCGCCTGCGTTTTTACAGCTGTAGTCAAGTGATCTAAATATCCACTTTCACATGTGTGACAAATCAGGTTTCACTGAGAAGACCTTTGCATATTTTCTGTACAGTTGTCATTGCAACTGAATTTAAAATTAAAATGAATTATAAAATTATACTTGTGTCATCATTTCGATATCTTAACTTAAATATGTTCTTGCTTGTTTGAAAGACAGAATCACTATTTTGTCTTATTGTTTCAGAGTTCATATATTGACAGAAATACTGACAGGCGAATAGGGGGTTAGAGAAAGGGTGTGGGATCAGGACATGATCCAGGTCTGATTCAAACTCAGGTCCCTGTAAGCCAGCAGCTCATGTGTCTACATGATCAGTAAATCAAATTTTCTGTAACTTTATATAGTTTCCTATTCTGTGTATTACATTGTTTAATATCCCTAAGTTTGTGTTCTTATAATTGGAAGGTATAGCATGTGAAGAGTGTGCATCTTGTTTCAAAGCCTTCTATTCTGAAATTCTTGAAATTTACTACATGAGTGAAACTCATGTGTAAAAGCTTCTGCATTTAAGTACATTGTATTAGTCTTGTTAAAGCGTTCCGAACACTGGGTTTACAAAAGTGCTTACATCCGTTTCAAAATTGCAAGAATAAATGTGGTGCAACAACCCAGTGTTGAAATAACCCAGGTTCAGAAAGTCGCTAACTCAAGGTTAAGTGCAGTGTGAAACATGAAAAGTACACCATAAATTTGTGATCTTATTTTTCATTTCTAATGTTTGTCACCTCACACACCATAATTGCGCTCAAGTTTCGGGTGCTAATAAAATATCTAACACTTAAAAGAGCGATAAAGAAACAACTGTTTCAGTACAGTTCGTGTCCCCACTACGAAGACTGAGGAGGAAGGCGGGTGGTGGAGTTATTGGCGTGAAAACGTTCTTCGGAAGTCATTGTTCCAGGCGACGTGCTTTTGGCAGCCTCCTCCATTTCCTGTGTGCGACCGACGCAGGGCAGGACGGTCGCCGGGAGAGTGCCAGAAGAGAAAGCGAGAGAGCGAGCGAGGGTGGGAGTAGAGGGGGAGAGTTCAGCAGAGAGCAGAACTTTCCCACAGTCTGGGGATTTGACACATGGCTCTCACACATTCCACAGCCTGTGGCCGGTGGGGTCCAAGCCAGCACTGAACGTCAGAAACACAGCCTGACGGAGGAGATGTGCGTGTGCGTGTTCGTGTGTGTGTGTGTGTGGAGGAATGGTGTTCTGCCCTTGGCACCGGTGTGGAGATGTGGAGGGGGGGTGTATAACACACATTGTGATCTTAACCCTCTCTCGACCAGGGTGAATGTGCAAGTGTGTGCGGGCGTGTCTCTGTGTATTTTTAGATCCACTTTGTGTGTAGGAGGGAAACTAAAGCTGTACTGTTTATTTGTCCTGAAAGTGTCTTTGATTGTAGTAAATGACTGTTTAATGAAATTCGCCTTTTAGTGTGTCAGATTCATCTTTTGTACTGTCAATGATAATTGTAAGAAGCTGATTTTTTTGTTATCAAGTTGACTTCAATGAAATTCTGTCATCAATTTTTGTCATTTAACTTTAAGCAATATAATAAATTTTTTTGAATAGGATGACCTGGTTTCCAGATATGCAGGAATTATTGTCGCCAATACCGTTCCATTGCCATACAGACAAAAATATTAATATCAGACAAAAATGAGTCACGCAACGCCCACTTTTGACAATTGATCGGTGACTACAACATCCTGTGCAGTTTCCCCCTCTCCATCTGGTGAGCTCATCTGGGCCGACCATCAAGGAGGCCTTTTCTCCATTCTGTCTGTGAAAAACCATGAAACAGGTGGCTGTCTGGCACAATCATTAGCAACACTTGCTCAGAATCATTTCAACCAAAACAAAAAACGTGCTTGTGGCATCTTGGTTTCAGTGCCAAACGAAAGCCATGCAGTGAGGCAGGAGAGCGATCTTGTCATCATTGCGATTTGGTCGTTTTCTGGTTCTCCAAAGCAATCTTTGTACATCATCACTTCCCTTCTCCTTTCTGGGACCAGTCTTTGAAGTAGCGGCCAAGGCCACGTGGCCCTGCCTCTTCCTCTCCCCTGTGCCTCTATGCAATAAATGTTTTGCATGGTGTGATTTTAAAGGAACAAGGAGGTCGCCCTCTTGGCAATTAGAACCTCGGCGAGGAAAAAACGGGGCATGGGAAAGCAAAACTGCCTTCGCAGATGACAGACCACCCGTAAGCTTCGATTTAAAACGTGAGTTAGGAGACAACTTGAGGGAAGAGCGAGAGGGGAAAAGAGAAACTGGAAAGAGACACCCGAGCGGGAAGGGAGTAGAAATGCAGGGTGTGTCTAGGTGGGGGTCTGGGGTGGGGCGGTTGATGAAAAGGGGCCAAATCATTTCTTACTTGAGTGCCCGTCTGCAATGGGGCTCAACTGAATCACAAATTGGCAATTAAGCTAGGCTCCTGAAACCTTTCTCTCCCCCCTGGTCAGGGTCAAGATGAAAACATCTCCAGATGAACTGGCTGCCTGGCCCTGGGAGAAAAATGTTAAAGAGGGCTGAAAATCAGCTTGGTGCTAATTCCGTGTGCCCCCAAAACAGCAACAAAGGCAGGAAATGGAGGAAGAGGCTGTAGCCCTTTCTTACCTCCGACACAGTAACTTCTGGAATAATTAGGAGCTGATTTTGGAGTCAGACCTCCTGTCATCATAGACCATTACTTCTTCAGATCTTCTCTACTTACTTACTTTTCTCTAAAAAGGCAACAATGAGAGGTAAACAATGTTAGCAAAAATCTATTACAGTAAAATGAGCAAACACTGTGCAATTATGAATTTACCTCTACGTCTGCCTTCATGTAGCTCAGTGGTAAGAGCATTGCGCTAACAACGCAAGGTTGTGGGTTTAATCTCAGGGGATTGCAGATACCTATGTAAAATATTTATAGGATAATGCAATGGAAGTCGCGTTGGATAAAAGCGTCTGCCAAATGCCTAGATGTAAATGTCTGCTCAGCTTGTCCAAGAACAAGGTGGGTTACTCCAAGTTCCTCTTCCTGCTTCTGTTCTCCTGTTTCTCTCAGGATGGCTCAGAGATGTCGAGGGTCTTTGATCTATGGTGAGATGTTTTGCTTGCCAAGGTGGGTGCCAGTTGCTGCACCCCCTCCGCACGCTCTCATGTACACACACGCACACACACAAACACACGCACACACACACACACACTTACACTCTCATCAGCCCCATCCGTTCTGTTCCCCCGGTGTATGTGAACATGGTGGATTAGTGGCCGCTTGAGTTTTTCTAATGAAGGTTCCCGTTTGATCTGCAGGGCCCCAATTACCCTGCACAGGATCACCCATTAGTGCAGACCTTCTGCTGACCCCAGGTTTCTCAAACGCAGCCTTACTGTGACAGTCGGTGATAAGCCTGCCATTTATAACTATAGTTATTTGTTTTTTCATCATATCGTTTTCACTCTGTGCTTTAAACTATGATGCACATTTTGGTGCACAGCAGCAATATCACTCAATGAGTAATTGTCTTTAATGTTTGTATGACAGTATGGATGCCTTAACGATCCGGCTATGTGGGCAGCTGTGTTAGAAGGATGGAACTGGGTATATTTTGTCCATCTGACCCCTGTCCAAACCTATGTAAATATTTAGTTAAAGGAAAGCTATGCAGAAATGCTGGGAAAAATCTAATGTGTAAAAGCTCAAATTGCATGTGAGTGTGCCCTGAATAAGATTTCACATTTAATAAACTCCTCATATATTTGCAGGGTATACAGTATGGCTGTCAGTCTGCGTGCATGCTGGTCTTTATTTCGGCCTGCGTGTATCTATACAAGTAGGCGTGTGTGTGGGTGTGCAGGGCTTGCCATAAGGACAAGGTACCTGGGAGAATAGATTTTCAAACTCACTTTGTATGAGTGAGCTTCATTAAAATATGAAAGAGGTGAGTAAGAAAGAGAAAGTAGCTCTGGGATAAGAGTATCTTTCTTGACCTTTACCTTCTAATTCTATTTTGGAGGAGATATTGGACACAAAACAACACATCAGGGAACATTTAGCCAACATGCACATTTTATGGTTGCCTCTCACATGCTCAAACATTCCGAGTAGCATATACAGTAACTGCATGAATACAGTATGAATAGCATAAATTAGATTTTGTGAAATGGAGCTGTAACTGTGTTGTTCGTGTTTTGAAGAGGATGGTGAGGCAGTGTAACACAACACATAGCTACAGAAGGCGTTTGCGTGTGTGTGCTAGTATGTGAGTGTTTGCAGGGTGAAAATATATGAGTTGTGAGCGTGCCGATAAGGAAAATTGGAAGAATGGATAGGCAGATGGATCGATTTTGCTCCCTGACAAGTTTGCCACACATACAACAATGCGTCACGGGGAAACTTAAGAAAGTAGGAAGAGTGGCCCAAAGAAGTTATTTGGGCAATCTTAAGTCATGCATAGAAGTTTATGTATACATTGCATTCAATAAGAAAATTTCAAATTGATTGTAGAGAGGCTGTTACGGCAATCTTTTCTTATTATTAACCCTACTTATCTTTTTAATTAAAGATCCTTTTTGTGACAGAATGAAGTCTTTTCAGTTCATGTACATGATCCAACATTACATTTTTTATATTATAAAACAAAACATATTATAAAGGTATTTATTTATGAAATATAAATACATCTTTTAGCCATTTTTATGTAATACAGATATTAGTTGAGTTTTAAGTGTGTCTTAGGTTTCCAAATATTTTAGGGCACAACATTTTTTGGTGCTGTATAGGGTTAAAATTCACTTAATTCTTTCTCCAACAAGCAGCATCAATTACAGTAAATAGTGTCTGAGAAGAGTACTCATATGCCAAATATGTACTAGGTAAGCAATAAAACAAGCCTGCGTTTACCACAGGCATGATCATGACGTGTTTTGGCGTGGAGCCGTTCTAAAAAATCTTGAAAAATGAAAGAGCAACGGCATAAGAAAAAGGGAAGCAATTTAAAAAGATCTGGATAAGGGGAAGTTGGGCGCGATGCCTGTGAATGGCAACAAAACAAAACAAAGCAGAGTAACAGTCAAAAGAACCATTCAAAGAGAAACAGTAAATGAAAAGTGCTTGGACTTGCTAACTGAAATGACTCACACTGTGAAGGGGGGAAACGGAGGGACAGCGGACGGGAAATGAGAGATGACATACTCGTTCCTCTTCTCGAGGGCCCCTACAACAGTGAGCCAGTGTGTGTGTGTGTCCAGGCCCTGGGGGGCCCTCTCTGTGTGCCAGCGGGAGCCTGTTCGCCTCTGAAAGCATGCGCGGCACTCCCTGGAGGGGCCCCGGCAGTTTGTTGTGTGATCTTATCTGGCGCGTGCCTGGGCCGCCCTTTCCCACACTCTGCACGCTGCGCTGTCAAGCATGTGGGGTGGGGGTGGGGATAAGAGGGGGTATAAGAGGCAAAAAGGCCCGGCCTGTCAACATTACATGGAGTTGACAGCCGTGACATAGTCCCCACACCCAAACCTCTTCAATCATCGATACGCATTCTCTCTAAAACAGCATATCTGTTATGAGGCTTCAAAATGCCGTACTCTGCAGGAGAGCTCCGCTCCGTTCATTCCCCATTTGGCCAGAAAGCAGATATTCTCCTCCTTATGCTTTGTATTTAAGTCTATATCATATAAGATTAGGTCCACCGGTCTTCCACTGCCATCACAGAAGAGCATAGAAACATTTCTGACATGTTTGAGAGGTGGATGGTTTATATTATAGTGGCACGATGAAGTGTCACAAGCCCCTGAACATTTCTGATCTTAATGATCATTCCATTCTTGGTTGGTTGGTTCAGCAGGAACATACAGCATGTATGGACGATGCGTGTACATGTAACAAGTTTGTTTACATTTTATTCATTATATAGGAGCATTCAGGATCTGTGAAATTTTGCTTTACAGACATTTGAGCATGTGAACAATACAAGTTGGCTCGTTAAAACTATCAAGGGTTGGAAAGGAAGAAATAAAGAAAGACTGGCAAACTGAAGTATTTTTAAACACACCGTACTCTTACTGTAAAATTTTATTTACAGTCATCCACACCATTTTATACACAAATGTATAGTACCCACACACATTGTGGCACGATGCTTGGATGTGTCTTTCATTTCCTCTTTCTAACTCCTTCTCTTACACGAACATTCACAGAGTTGTGCTCCTGCTTGTCTGCGTGGGGTCCCCTGCAGGCTGTCTGGAGCCGAATACAGAAAAAATGGAGTGAACGGATGGAACGAAGGAGCTTGCCCGAGACTGATCTCTGCTCCGATCTGACTGGCTGCAGACGAAAGACAGCTCTCTTGTTTTGCCTTTTCTGCTCTGTTTTGCACTTTATTTCTGCTCTTTTCATTTCTTCCTTCTTTCTCCATCTCTCTCAGACATGAGCCAATCTAAACCCATACTTCATCTGATCCCTGCAGTGGCCTCAAAGGCATTGAACACACGCATACACACAAACATTGTAAGAGCACAGACAGCGATCACAGATTACCAGCCTGCCACATGAATGCAATGTTTTGAAAGAGCTGACGTGTGATGTAAATAGAAACACTGTGTAAAGACATGTAAGCAAATAACATCCGATCAGGATCCGTTTCAAAAAGGCCTCCTCAATCATCTTGCATTGAATTTAAAGCTTAAATTGATTGATGCTTCATTGCATACAGATTTATGTATATATGGGATTAAGAAATACAGAAGAAGGACAGAGTGAAGCTAAACTTTTGAAAAGTCATAAAGGCGTTTTGTTCAGATTAAACAAGATATACAGCTCTGCTCTTTTGGTTGTTTGGAAATGTTTCTTTCATGTTTTTGACTGTGAAGTATATAAAACACTTTATGAAACATGTTAATGGAGAGGTATCTAGCTAGTATTTGGAAATCACAGTAGATAGCAAACTATGGATGCAAGCCAGTTTCCCTCAAGTTCACACAGGTGTCAACTTAGTTCATCAACTAATTCAAATGTTATATATTGAAAATGTAATTCATTATGTATAGAATATGTATATGTTAGTACAATCAATTAATATTTAAGTGCTTCTGGGCCAGTTTTTACATAAGTTTTTGGATAAGTGGCCAATGTTTACTTTAAGTTTGAAAACCAGAAGATGTCATAAATAAAAAAAATATATAATCAAATTAACAAATTTTTTGAAACACTTGAGAACATTACAAATACTTTTTACAAAGTAGCTTCAAATGGAATTGTATGTTTTTGGCAATAGTCAATAGAGCTCGGCGACAGTAGCTTTCAGAGTAATTGTTTAATAAAATGTACAGTACTGTGAAACTATTACAGTAAAACATTGTTTATTGCGGTAGAGAAATGGGAAAAAATTACAAACACTAAATTACTGTAAATGGCTAGTATAAAGTGCTCATAAAGTTTCCCTAAACTGAACTAGAGGGTGACACTAGCAAAATCAAGGTCATGAGTTTGATTTCCATTAAAGAAACATACCGAGGCTGTATACATTCAATGCAATTGGTTTAAGCATCTACCAAATCTAAACTGTAGAAACATTGAGTTTGACTTTGGTCTCTACCCTACCACACAACTAAGAAAGGAGGATCACGCATTTTCTGTCACAACCACTTACATCATGGGAGCCCATAGCTGCTCATAATCCCCTAGCTGGAACATTCATTAGAAACCAGAGCTTTGTACCCGGGGAGCCAACCATGACTTTCCCAGGACAATTAAAGTTAGTTAGGAGGAAAAAAGATGGGATTCACTGAGGAGTGAGGAAGGATAGAAAGAGAGAGCAATGGCTAGGGAGGGAAGGATGAAGAAATCCTTCACAGTCTGGCAAGAGATGTCCAAACTAGATTGGACCTGGATTATCTATTTTTCTAAAGGGATTTATAGGTTGATGTGTGGGAAAAATCAACCCTGTTGCACATTTATGTCTCCGTGTAATTTATGCAAAGCTTTTTAATACGCCATTGAGTGACTAAATACTGTCCAGTTGGCTTCTTCCTTCCTATGCTAAATGAAATTAACCCAGGAAGCTCAATATCAAGTGAAACGCAACAAATGTCTAAAAATAAATAATTTAAGTTCCTACAGGAGGGGAGTCTGTCTGACAGCAACCTGTAAGGAAAGGGGTGTGTACTGTGTTTGACTGGGAAGAGGATTTGTGATGGTCTTTGAGATAAGGGAACATCTCCTTATCTACAGAAGGACCAAGTGTTACAGATGTTGTTATCCAGTCTGATCTGTCAGAGATGCACTTTAATGCAATTGTAAGTCTGGCCCCAGGACAGTCAGATGGATGATAAAGCAGATGTTACATCTAGCAACCGACTGAACCTTTGACCACATCTTGACCTTATAAGCTTTAGTTGTTTACAATTTGTGTTATTGGAAAAACGTTTTATTGAAATGCAGCTATTGCTTGTTCTCAGCTGTGTGTGGATCTATTTTTTATTTAACAATGAGGATTGTGAGTGTTCTTTTGTGCAATACAAGCAGGTAAAGAGTTGTTTTACAGATTTTTTACTGAAAATACTGGGGTAGAAGAAATCATTTGAACGTTAGCAAACAAAACAACAAACTTCACAAATGTGTGCTTGGGGATAGTTACCGTTTGCTTTTGCAAAAAGAAATGAAGAGACTGGTGATGTGATACAAACTGTAACAAAAGAGTAACAAAAAAGTACTTGGAGAGGATGTTTTTGTTAACATTAATTCTACTGCTAACAATAACTACCAACAAGCAATATGGTTTTTCAGCATTTCTTTTTTTTGTCAATAGTAGTTAATGCACATTGTAAAATTTTACAAATTTACACATTTTTATTGAAAACATGAATCAGTAAATGTCGAAATTAACATGAGTAAAGATTAAAAATTGCTTAAAGATTAATAATAAGGCATTGTTCATGTTAGTCATTAACTAATGTAAACAACTACCTTGTAAAGTGTTACCAAAAAGTGATGTCTTCTGTATATCTCACCTTAATAAAAACAGGCCATGTTCAATGGATAAAAACTGAAATAAAATACAGCAATCTTTGATTATTTGATTATAGATTAAGTAATTCTTGTTTTAATTCCTATTCTAAGTGAAACTTCAATTGAAACCGATTATAAGCTTTCAAACATCAGTCTTCTACCAGCAATGAGACTGTAAACTCTGAGGGTGAAAGTTGATGCTTCAGCAAGGCTAAGCTAGCCACTTTGTCCAAGAGGAGACAATGGACTCTGAATGGGTGGAGTGAGACTGAGGCCAGATTCAGTGTTAATACAGCCAGAGGGAAAGGGCAATGTGATTGGGAGGTGCAAGGTGAAACCTGGTGAGAATGTGCCAGCGATGAGGTCATGTGTGTGAGTGCTTCTGTGCGGGGTGCAATGAATAGCCTAGGCTACAATGAGCAACAAGCCAGGAACTCAAAGGCGGCATATGATGTCATGGGAACTTGTAAGTTGCTCCTGGATAGAAAGAGAACCGGGAGAGTTTTAGAAGGACTTTGTGTCTGTGTTAGCGTATCAAGGTGGATCAATCTAAAATCTACATTGAAGCATCTTTTCTCCCCCTTATCAAACTGCAGTTAAAACTTGTTGAATGATCAACGTCTTTTTTGGCATTTTCTGAATAGTGGCATAAAACAAAGTTTAGCTTTTTCAATTATTTATATTTTCATTTTAAAACTGGCTTTACGGATATCTAACTTTATAATATTGTACAATAAGTATTTAAAAATAAATAAATAAAAGTGTTTAAAAGGCATTTAAAGAAAAGAATTATGAAACAAATATGTAAACTTGCTGTGGCAAGAAATGGGCGGAGACAAGAGGAGCATTGTTGCTGTTGTGTGGGGGTCTGAGTCGTTTCCAGTTCCTCAGATCTTTTAGACAGTGGCACTTGACCTTCTTTGGTACCAAAGGAATATGACAGCCGTGAAGTGGAGGGAAAAAGGCGAGGAGAGACAAAAGCCACACAAAGTGCAGCCTGGCACCAAATAGTTAGTTTGCAATCAATGTCAGTCATCCCTCCTGTAGAGACAGTTTGATTTCTACTTTTCAAATGAGGCGTTTATTTCAAGGCTTGATAATAGGGCGGCGAAATTGAAATTGGCAGCTCGACAATCTACAGATAATAGTGCACTGCACAGGAGATCATGTGAATAGTGCTTTTTACCCCCTTTTTGTCCAAGACTTGGGAGAGAGAGAGAGAGAGAGAGAGAGAGCATTTTGTGTAGGAGTGTGAATTTGTGTGTGTGTACGCGTGAGAGGAAGAGAGAGAGAGAGATGTTTGGATGTTAGAAATAAAAAAGGAAGAAAAAGTAAAACGAAACAAAAAGCGTGTAATGTTGGAAATAGGATAGAAGTGCACTGGGTGGGCAAGCTTAGAGGGGGTAGAGCTCTTTAATGTTCCTGGCAGAGACCCAGCGGAGGTCTCAAGGTTATCCTGGCTTTGCAAACTCCCACGGGAAAGGTGGTGGAATGAGAGGAGGTGGCTGGGCTGAATTGAGGTGGAGGGAATGGGGGGATGAACTACAATGTTTTTCAGGAGCCTTGCTCATGAACCGGGAGGATGTAATCCAGGGACCTGGTTTTGCTTGAGGTGGAGGTGCATCTGATGCTTAAAAATTTTCATCAACACCTGCTTCATAAATGATGCATTAAAAACTGTAGCCAAGTATCTAAAAGCTTTTTTAATATGCTATTGACAAAGTTATTTTCATCTTACTAAACTTGAATCTGTTTGATATTTTTAGTCTATCTTTTCTAAACAAAAACAAGAGAAAATAAGAATATATATATTAATCACACAAAACATTTTGATATTTATAAAATATTTAGTTTTTCTATAAGGTGGTGTGAAGCATGCATTGCATGTTTTGTATATAAATAAAGAAACCAGTGAAAAAAATAGAATAGGGGAGTAAAATCTTTACTGATGTATTGATATGTAAAATCAGCGGTGAACCCAGAGGTTAGTTTTTCAGCAACAACTGTTGTTTGTTTACACTCCCTAAGACTGTTAAAGATAATTATGCAAGACATTACTGTCAACTAAAGTAGGCCCATGTCTTCAATAGTTTATCCACTGTAAACAATAGGATCTCCTGACTAGGAAACAGGCACCTTTAATTCAGATGCAGCAAGATCAAGATCCTTTTCGTAAACAAAAACCAATTCCTCAGCCATTGTGTTGAGAATTTTACTTTATCTGCAGGGTTTGGTAGATACCATCAACAGTGAAAGAAAGACATCTATCAGTTATCAGCTATCTTAAACTTTGACGCCCCTGGCTTGTTAATTCACTCACCACCCAAACCAGTTGAGCCTGGCAGCAAGATACTCATCCTTACGCCGTGACCCATGACCCAGTCTCTGCTGCCTCCTCCACACAAACGCACAGCCCCTGGTACGCTGCTCCTTGGGAGAGCGCTTTATGGAGAACTTGGCTAAGCTTTACTAAAGATCCCCCCCAAGGCACGCGCTTCTCCCCTGCTACAGAATCTGCAGCAGGAGCCGAAGCGAGCCCGGAAAGGCGTGAATCACCACTGCGCCAGGCATCTGTTTGAAAAGCTCCCCAGCCCCTGCTAAGTACAAAACGCAGAGCGCTGATGTCTGCGAGGCTCGTGTTGACCCCGGGTGATCCGTGTGTGTGTTTGAAGGTGTGTTTTCGTCTCAGGGAATTTACATGTAGTTGTGTGCAATGTGTGCGTGCCCGAAGTACATTATGAATCGACGCTTTAGCACGCCCCTGCCTCTAATCCCCGCAGGCCCTCGAGGCTGTACTGTTCAGAGCTCTGCTGCTGCGTGCGAATTGTGGCGGCTATGTTCCACCACTTGCTCTTGTGAAGGGAGGCGGGCGCTTCTACGTCTGCTCCGTGGGAAGATTGCTGGAGGGTCTCCAAAGCAACTCTCACTCCCCTCTCTCATATCTCCCACCTCTTATTTCTCTTCCTTTCTCTCTCTATGTACATGAAGGGTCTTGGTGCTGGAACAAACTTCGGCACCCTCTCACATTTTTCGCTTCAGCAAATGGTTGTCTTCGCATATCTTGGTTACAGGCAATATTAGTCATACTTGAAAAACACAGACTGCACACAAATACGCAAGAAAATATTCAAAACCGACGATTTACTAATACTAGTAGCACAAAGTTCATCAACTTTTCGTTCACATATATGGATACCTGCCAGTGTTGTGCAGATGACCCCTTGAGTGAGGCTGACACTACGATATCCTCATTGCCTGCCGCCCGACCTCTTCAAGAGTTCTCCATGAGCCGTCAACAGCAAATTTCTTTTGGCAGCTGGCACTCATCAGTGGCTTACACATTAACTTTTCACGGGCTCTGTGATTGCAGCGCAGCTTGTTTGGGAGCATGCTATCTCCCACTTTCTCACGTACTTTAGTCTTGATTACATTATTGCTGTGTGTGAACAGCCATGGTTGAGAGACCTCGATAAAGATATGATTCTGACGGAGAGAGGAGTGGGGTGGAGTTGCACTTGAAGGGGGCCGCACGGGGAAGTGTGTGTGTGCTTACGTGATAAACAGAGATAGAAAGAGAGATAGAGAGGCAGTGATAGAAAAGTGGAGTTTTGTGGGTTTTAAACCAACCATGGAAAATTCTTCAATAAACACAACTGAGAGATTTTTTTTGTTTGAAAGAGTAAATTAAAGTGCTGCATTAACTATCATTTTCAATGTATTGCCATTTAAACATACTGTAGGGTACAACAATGATGAACTCCAAGCATCAGTTAATTCAGAATCGGGGATTCATGCACAATAAAACAATGAGCCAACTTTTTTATATAGACACAAGCATGATCCCACTGCAGGAAAACAAACACGGGACTGGAAGCTTCCATTTGCTCGGGGTGAGTTGATAAAGGGAGGGACAACGTAACGTGCCCGTAATTCAATACACCCTCTAGATCCCCTGTGCAACACGAGCATGAGAAAGTTACTCATGCGGAGACGAAAGGTTTCTGAATGTACCGATCTTTGTCTGCTTGACATCAATACATTTGTTTTGCGAGTCCTTTACAAGTGTGAGAAAGAACGATGAATCGGTTTCGCAGTGTAAACAAATAGCGACCCGAGTGGTTATGTGGAGGTAGAAAATCATAATTGTTATGATACAAAAAAGTCACACACCTCACGACAATTAACCACAATTGCAGTAACCATTGCTTTTTTATTTGTAGCAAAATCACAGTAAGCACAAATAATAATAATTATAAGTATAACTGATAATAGTTTAACCATATTTGCAGTAGGCCTATAACCATGGGTGTCATGTACTTTTGCTTACTATAATAAACCCATGTTTAATCTTCACAATCATGTTTAGTCACGCTATTACAATTACACATTTTATATTGTATTATGCCTTCCAGAGTAAAGTTAATTAGCAACTGTTACACAAATAGTTGTACATCGTTGCAATATGTATAGCCACTATACAGTACGAAATGTGATTGAAACACACCAGTAATATTCCAGACTGTTCAGCAGCCTGTCATTATGATGTATCACGCTCGTGAACTGCAGTCGAACCCCCGGCGCTCCGTCCCGCAGACGCGCGCTAAAGCCGGCAGCAGCAGCGCCTTCCCCCGCCGCTTGCGCGCCACGTGTCGCGGGATCCGCAGCAGCTGGAGACTCTCACCCCTGTAAATGCGCATATCAGAGGGCTGCCAACCCACTCCACTCGCACTAACCAGCGCCTTTCCTGTGAGTGGATTATGACAGACCGTTAACAACTGTTCGTCTGTTAGTTTATGATGCAATATAGCAATAGTGCAATAGAGGTTCGGGTTATCGTTTTACTGCCATGGTTATCTAAACTACATTTCCACATTCTGCATTCTGTTCTCGTGTTTACCTTTCTATTACAATTCATCTAAAATTATGCAAACTGTGTGATGTTTCCGGCATAGTTTCATCATGTTTGAAGTTCGTACTTTGTTTCTAGCGTTTTTATTACACGACATAAATGCATTATTAAGAGATGCATTCATTGATTATTTTGTTTGCGAAGCACGTTTGCTAATCCAATGATCATAAAATCATGACCTAAATGAGAGCGCTTCTGTCAGACGCAGTCAAGGACGCTATCCGTGCTGCGCACGCTCTCTGTCTGAAATATCTTCACACTGGCTCGCATTCCGATAAGCCCGATCGAGCTCTCGGTAGGCGTGGTTTTCCCAGGCTTTTAGAACAGCAGCTGCTATTTACCTTCCCTCCAATGTAAACCACCACCGCCACCCCTAGCCCGCCAGCCAAACCTCAACCACCTCGGTAATAAAACATCCTGGCACGTGCTCCACATTCACAATAGCTTTCGCGAGCCGACAGATGTCAAAATGCCAACAGCCAGAGACGCGCTTAAAGAAATACAGTAGTACTGCCTTGTCAATGGAAATTCTAACTAGATATTTAAAAATACATAAATGTGTAGTTACAATTCGTTTTGTCGAGTTTATATTTACCAAATGTGTACATTCAGATTCTGACGTAATATACATACTATTCTGTATATACAAATTATACCAATATATGTATTTATTTATAATAAAATACTTCATTTATGCCAGACTCTCAGACTAATTTGATTTACTTATAATAATTTTAATATTAATAGTAAACCCCTTATCTTTTTACGCAGGACGCTAGCCCATTGTTGGTTTGTTCTTATAGTTTCAGTAGATGTAAGATGTGTATTGAATTATAATTACAACGTTATCTGTTTCTGTTCGGACTGTCTCTTAAGTGTTAATATGTAAACTGAATGATTGAAGGCAGTCCCGGTTGTGCCCTAAACCCGGCCGCGCGCCATTGGCCACCCGCTCAAACGCTAAACAACCAATGGAGGGGCGCCGACCACGAGCCATCCTCCCCTCGGGCCGCGTGTCCCTCGCGCTGATTGGTAGAAAGTTACTGTGGGAAAGAAAGTTTGGGAAGTTTCACACGAGCCGTTCGCGTGCAGTCGGAGATATAAATAAGACCAACACGACGCTGAGGTAGGCAGTTGCTACGACCGCTGGCGAACGGTGAAATCAGAGACTGTGACATCATCGCCGCAACAGTTGAACTCGGGACACTTCGTAAGGATATCCATTCATATCTGGAACTGTATCGGCGTACTTAAGATTTACTCGAACAGAAGACATTATACTGGAGGATTTCTTTTCAAATCTTTAAGGATATTCCAAGAGAAGATGCCTTCCGATATTATCGAAAAGAACTCATCTTCTCCGGTTGCAGCGACTCCGGGGAGCATGAATACAACACCGGATAAACCCAAAACGGCTTCAGAGCACAGAAAGGTATGTATTTATACCATACTATAGCACACGTTAATTCTCAAATGCGCATCGCATTGCGAGTAATTGAAGTTTGGTTCCCAAAGCGGTTGGATCAGAATGCATGTTGACGCGTGCTTGTTTTGCTTTTTAGTCTTCTAAACCCATAATGGAGAAAAGAAGAAGAGCAAGAATCAACGAAAGCTTGGGACAGCTGAAAACGCTCATCTTGGATGCTCTGAAAAAAGATGTAAGTGCTGTAAATCGTACGCTTGAGTCTTACAATTAAATGCGTTAATGTTGATGTGTCGCTTTAAATGGAAACGCGTCCTAAGTCAAACTCTTATTTTAACACAGAGCTCCAGACATTCTAAACTTGAGAAGGCAGACATCCTGGAGATGACAGTGAAACATCTGAGAAACATGCAGCGGGCACAAATGACTGGTAGGTCCCCACTAGGAACTTCGTTAGGACTTCAGGACACTCCTGTCGCGTATTTCCAAATGCTTAAAAACAGGTTTACATAACGCATAAGGTTCTTTCATGTGATCGAATGTCTTTTCATTTACCAACAGCTGCCCTGAACACGGATCCCACCGTTCTTGGGAAATACAGAGCTGGATTCAGTGAATGCATGAACGAGGTGACCCGGTTCCTGTCCACCTGTGAAGGAGTTAACACCGAGGTCAGGACCCGGCTTCTGGGTCACTTAGCCAGCTGCATGACACAGATCAACGCCATGAATTATCCAACACAGCACCAGATACCCGCAGGGCCTCATCCGACCTTCAGTCAGCCCATGGTTCAAATCCCAAACGCGACTCAGCAAGCTAACGTTGTGCCCCTCAGTGGAGTCCACTGCAAGAACGGGTCTTCCCCAAACTTGACTTCTGATGCAACAAAAGTGTACGGAGGTTTCCAGCTTGTACCCGCAACAGACGGACAATTCGCTTTTTTAATCCCCAACGCTGCCTTTGCACCGAACGGCCCCGTTATTCCAGTGTACGCCAACAACTCCAGCACACCGGTCCCAGTGGCCGTGTCTCCGGGGGCGCCGTCCGTCACGTCAGACTCCGTTTGGCGGCCGTGGTAGACTATGGCGTAAAAACTCTTAAAAGACTCTTCAAGACAAATGACACTTGTTTTCTTTGATCAGCGTTACTTTTTTTGTTCTTTTTGTATCAAATGTGTTTTAAAAGATAATGCACTATATTTGTATAGCTCTAAAATGAGAGAAGTTCATATTGAAATAAGTTTTGTATTGTTGAATTCCGTTCATTGCATTTTTATATTTGCGGTATCTTTTCTACGTTGTGATGCCAAAGATATGTTGAATGCGCTTTCAAGTTTCTTCTTTTTGGAAGACAAATAAATATAAAAATAAAACATTTGCCTCCGTTTTTAGTTTTATTCTAATATTTTGTGGGTAGTAACTTTTAGAGTAACGGTTACTAACCTTAAAATAAACAGGGTTGTCTTATAACAAAAACTAATGTATACGCTAGTCTGGAAAGAAACTTTTCTGGTTTCTCTTCAACGCTGTAAACAAACACGGAAAGATTTAGCAAAATAATAACCAAGCGAAAAAAACATTACAAGGCATCCAGAGAGTTGCAACTCATGTCATACAAAGTTTTATACTGACTTCTAATGAAAGCCTCTATAAGATGCTTTGTTTGCACACTTCAAACCAGTTTCGAATTGCATTGTGTTACTTTTAACATAAGTAAATGTATAAATCGCTAACAAATCTACAAAACGACTCAAGTGAGTCGTGCGAGTGTAGTAAAAAAGCGACAAAACCTTTCATTATTATATCTGACGACAAAAAAAAGACGAATAGCAAATAATGTAAACATGTTACAATTTTACAAAAAACTATGAGAATATATTTATTTTGAAATAGGTTTTCATCACAATGATCTTTTCATAAACTTTATATATCTGTCAACTGTCTATATGTGCGTTGTGATTTTTCCAGGATAATTGCTTCAGCTACACAGTTTAGTTGCCAAGGAACAGTTGCAAACAATTTTATCACACAGCCACATAGCGCCCTCTAGCAGTCAAACCGTGAACTACATCAGCCAAAGATCTCTAGACTGGTCAAAGAGTCATTCAGTTAAACCATGACAACTTTACTTGAATGTTCACATTATTTATTTGTGTTTGAATCATTTAAAGCTTAAAATAAATGTAATAAATCGAAATGTATCTGATAATTCGAATTTACCAACTTGAGCACTATGCTTATATTTTAGTTTGCGTGTTGTAGCATTGTGTGATTGTCCGTGTGAACACAGAGTTGTGTATACATGTTTATACACAATTCTAATGACTTTTTTGTGTAACATGGGAAAGCAATTGGCATGATAAAACGTTTCCTTCTTGATGCGTCCCGGTGTTTCCCAGGTGCGTGCTGCCTAAAGCTATTCCAGTGTGGCCATTCTTTGAAGGGGGCATTGCAGGTGTTTGCAATTACTTGCCATGAGGCACAAGTGTGGATAAGTGCAATCATTTTGAATTTCCATCACACCTTTCTTGGTGCCGAACGTATAGAGATTAAAACCACATGTTAGAAAGCGAGGGCCTGCTCATCAAGACTACATGCAAAGTGTACAGTGGGGGCAGTTTCTGTTTTGCCCACCTTTACTTGCCCACCATCTTAACATATTGTTAATACTGTGGCAAGCCAGGCATCAGTTCCTGTTTATTTCAAGGTCGCAGCTGGATTCAGAGGCAAGCGATGCAACCCAGGAAACTTACCCTGCTGCAAACCCACTCCTGGAGGACAGCTTTATGAGCATCTCGGGTTACCAGCGTACTGACCACTGTGCCGGGGCGCCCGTGCACATGTCACAACACGACCCGGGGTTAGCCACCATGCACGTCAATTAACTTTTCCCACACTCTGGGCAAATGCAAGAGGCTCGAGAAGAGGAAAAAAAGAAAAAGGGAAAAAAAGAAAAAGGGCTAAACGAAAGCCCCCTCTCTGCTTCCTTCTTGGCTCCTAAGTGTTACCATATGGCGTGATCTCTCTCTGTGTCTTTCTCTCTCGCTCTTTCTATCTCTCACTTTCCTGTTTTCTCTCTTAACTCGTCATCATTACCGCCTTGTCTTTGATTGTAGACTTGACAAGTCTGGGATTTATGATTTAAGCACAGGGATTGCTGTACCAAGCTCTGGACTCGATATGCAGCCCTTCTCCTCTCCAACCCTCTCTCTCTCTCTTTCACTTCTCTTCCCTCACTCACCCTGCAGTTGCAGGGGAAAGGCTGTTTTCTGGCAGGAAATGAATAGCTCCCAGATGAGCGGAGGAACCTGAGAGGTCGTGAGAAAGAGGCGAACCCCCTTCGCACAGCCGGCGTACTGCCAGCCGCCGGGGGAATGTGGGAGAGCGTCTCTCTGACACACGCACCAACTCTCCCGCTGCTTGCCCAAACACCACCACCGCCTGCTAGTGAACGCTGACACAGAGGGCCCGTCTGAGGGGGTACAGCATGGCTGATTGGCCCAGTATGTGGGTAGTTAGACAGCAAAGGCACGATGGACTGAATGTTAGATGCTGTGACAAAAAGAACAGTGAAGTAAACACATTTACAAAGTATTTATTCAGAGAAAAGATGTAAAAAGGTCAAGATGACATGGACAGCAAAACCTAATAGTCTGAGGAAACGATATTGATTTTGGAGTGTCATTCCTGACAGGTCCTACAGGTATATTATATGGATAATACAATATATGAACAGTTTGGTTCCAAAATCATGTTTTTATTATGTTATCATGTTTTATTATGTTAATTAGCTGTATTTTTAATTTTTAAGGCTTAAATCAAAACAAACCAACTGCAGTTTGATTGATATGAATTGGAATGCACAATAAATGCAAAGAAGACTAAAAACTTTTTATTTAAATTTTTATTTAAAACGAGTTATCTCGTTTTGGAACCAAACTTTTCATATGTGCTCACGCTAGTTCAAAACCCTTTTATGGCACGGGTGCCATCGTTCAGTATAATATTTATAGATAAATGTAAATTAATTCAAAGTCGCTTTGGCTGAGGATCTTCTATGACCACAGTAAGGATATAAATAATACACTGTTGCTTTTAGAATACGAAAGTGATACAACAGGTGGTTCGGCCACATATATGTCCCCAGCAGTCCCACATGCAGTCCCACATGACTATGAAAGTAAGTGGTACACACAATACTACTACGTTTGTCATTATACTTGAGACAAAACTGTTTTGAGAAATGTCTTTTTCATTACCATGCCATGTTTCACTTCTGTGCTTTTTTTGTAAAAACAAGACCAAACTTTGATTGACACTGAGAGCCCCTAAACAACTTTTTCCAGTTCCCAGACAGGAGCACCAGCGGTGATGAATTTCCTTACTGACAGGAGCAAATAAGGATTAATATGAAGGACCAATTGGTAATCAGACTGGCACATTTGGCTCTGTGAAGGAAGGCGATAACAAGAGCGGTGCAACACAAAAAGCTAGAAGGCAAATGCAAAAACGTCTCAACATAGAGATACAAATGTGTACAAAAATAACATCCTTTTATTGATTTGAGCAGGGTCAGATTATCTAAAAAAATCACACTTAGGTTCAAAATGGATAAAAATATCCATGTTCAAAAACCCATGAATGTCAGTAATGCATTCAAGCAGGTGTGAGGACACATGTTTCCTCTAAAAGGTCAGAGTAAAATCTGTCATGGGACCCTTGGAAATCTCCTATGTTTGTAAGACACACATATTGCTAATGTTAAGACTGTTATTTGCAGTTATGTAGCTAGCTATTCTATTAATTCAAACATGAATTATATGTCATACTTTAGACATGTTATATAATATATCAAGCAAATGTTTATGTAATGTTTTGCAGTCTAAATATTCATTCTATACTTAAAGGGGTAGTTAACTTCCAAATTTGCCCACATTGACTTTCCATAGTCATTTTTATTCCTAATGTGGTAAGTCAATGGGGGTAAATTTCGAATTGATCTACTCTTTTTAGTGTTACTCTTCCCTAGTTGATTTATTTTTCTCATTTTCATTGTTCTGGACTTTTCGGTAACGGATAGAGAGGCTTCAATCATGGTAAAGGTTCAATGAGCTTCTGAAACAGGGATGTGAATGGCATTATCCCTTCGCCTCGCACAGGTCCACACAAAATGGTTTAAGCTGCAGCGATGCTTCCGTGGGCCACTGTTTAATCCCCTTTCTTGTATAAAATCTGTGGCGGGGCTGCTACATTGCTGGGCAGTGCGATAGTGCGCTGGTGTGACAAGTCTTTAAAGTGCCATGCCGCTACCTTTTTTGTGGGAAAGTCTGTGTGTTTATTTACATTCTTGTCGTTCATATACAATACAGAGCTTTTATTCTCATCAGACATAATGAAGTGCAAGGGGGCATTTTGATGGGGCGGGCATGCTAAGATTGTCACATGAGACATGTTTTTCTTTCTTGCTTTCTTTTTAAAGGGTTAGCAGGCTAAGGGATTGATGAAGCACAGTTATGTTTGAGCAATAGTTCTATTTGTTGGAATTTACTAATGCCCCCTGGTGGTGTAAAAGATATACAGCACTGCAGTATCTGTGAGTGTTTCTTATTAAAGTGAAAAAAGTTTATGCAAAACTGTTCATGCATACACTGTCCCCCAGACTTCTGTGTCAACAATTTTACAGTATATTCTTTGTGCAAAATGTTAATTCTTACTGCAAGCTGACCCACCTGGTCTTCATTGAAATATGTTCTTGTTTCAGCGAACTGAGGGTAACAGGAAACCCAAGCTTTGATGGCCCCCAGAACACCTCCAGTACCTGGACTGGGATGGAGTTTCAGATGGGTAAAGGCATGCAACATGAAAGCTGCATCACTGTACTTCAATTCAAAGAGAAATGTCTTAAGCTACATGGAAGCTAACAAAAAAATGTGCATTAAATATAACTGTTTTCATGGCATAATAATGATTATGGAAAATAATGATTATGGCAAATAACAAGGATTAAAATACACCAAATACGTCATGCTCTAACCACTGAGCTACAGTACAGGAAATAATTCCATATATCTTTGTGTTTAGCAGAACAAATACATTTATAGAGGTTTGTACCAACTTGAGGGTGAGTAAATGACAATAAAAAATATCGGAAAATATCTAAAATATTTATAAATGTTCTTCATAATTGTTTTTACAATAAAGCCTCTGCCTATACAGTCAGTCTAGGTAGATCAAAACAATTATCGACAAGTTAGAAAAAATATATCCAATATCAAAAGTCTTTTTAGCTGACTGAAGTGCAGAAGACTGAGTATCCTGTCTCCACGTGCTTCAATGCAATGTGGCTTCCTTTTAGCCCTGAAAGCCAGGACCCTCTACAAACGGTGTCAGTGTAATAAGCAGTGACTTGAAATATGTGGCGTCACTGAACTGCGGTTTCTGTGACTAATGTTTTTATAATCCTCCTTTGAGCAGTGCCCTGTTTCTAAAAGGCATCAGCAGTATTCAGTTGGTGTAGCCTTTTAGGTCAAAATCTGCCTTAATTTGCATAGTTAAGGTGGGTTTTCTATGTATAAGGCTTGAGAGAATGTTAATAATAGTCAGGTTGTATTAACATCTCTGTTCTACTCTAATAACTGTGTGATCTCAACGTGAGGAGGAGCGATTTGACTTAGATGGCAGGATGTACGATTGTTTCTCTGTCTTTGCCTCACAGATGCTCGTGTTTTATCACTTTCTTAGCTCATATTCATTTAGGGTCCACACATTCATTTTCTCTGCACCCATGAGAGGTTAGTAGAAACACCTGTGCATTTGTAGAGGTTGTTTTCTCTTATGGATTGTTACGTGCACTTGGGGTATATACTTTATTTTACAATCTTTTGGTATGTCTTTGCCTATATAAATTCATTGCATTGACTGTAAAGTCATTCTTTGTTGCCATTCTTACTATTCTGTCTGAGGACTGTACGTCTTGTGTCCTGCATATCAATGCAACCAGCAGTAAAAATGTAGATGTGTTGTATAAAAAAGACCCCTCTTGCTTCATTTATAGACATTTGTGGAATCTACACGCCACGAGAACATCTTTTCAGGCCGGTGTTAAAACTTGAGCTCCCTTCCATAAATGTTTCAGTGATACAGTTCATTTTGCTGTGTAACCCCCCAAATATCCCTGTAAATCTCTACCTTTTGTGGCGGCAGCAACAAACCTGTAGTTCCCAGAATTCCTTTTGACAGTGTGTTGTGCTATACGAGACAGCAGGCCAGACATATAGAAATCTAACAAGACTTTTTCCTCTGCGGTGCTTGTCTGGTTGAACAGTGAAGAAAGACATGTAACCATGGAGAGATGATTGTAAAGCTCCACAAAACCATGGGGGAAATTTTGAGGCTTTAGTTTCTTAGCCAGTAATAGATGTAAAGAATATTGGAGTACTACAAAAGGGACGGACACGGATCAGACCTCAGAAGAAAGTGGAACAGGTGGTCACTGAAAACACAGAGGGAATGTGAAATCATTCTGTGGTGTAGATTTCACTGATAGAAACCCGAGGGCTTATTTGCTGCCTTGTCCCTAGGAAGAACAAAAATATTCCACGTTCTTATGTCCTTCATGGGAAAAAAGGGATACAAATTTCCAGCGAGTGGAAGACGTCACTCTGCAGGCCTCTATTTAACCGAAGATAGCTGCAGACGGATGAATACTCATGAGAACATGAGTCTCAGCCGATAAAGATCTCCCAGATACAGAGTCATATGTATACGTGCATTACATTTTGTAAAATATGTGTATAATTTCAGAATTACTATCAGTAATAAATGAGAATTACAAATCTAATTGTATTGAAAATAAAAAAATAAAGGTGCTTCAAAACGTTCTTCACGATGCCATAGAACATTTTTTTTCTAAAAGAATAGTTCAAAAAAGGTCTTTCTTTGTGCCTAAGAAAGATTATGGACATTGGATGTTAAAGGTTCTTTATGGAACCATACAGACAATAATGGTTCTTCTATGGCGTCATGTAGCATGTAGTCAGAAGAACTATACTTCTTAAAACTATTTCTAAACTATTTCTTAACTTTAATTTTTGAGGCAACATTAACATTTTTCATTTAGTTTAAGTTTTTTCAATATTTTTGGGTCAATATTTGATTTGGTTTCAATGAACAGAAACGTTTTTAAAATTTTCATTTTAGTAAACTAAAATAACCTCGCTCCACACCAAAAAATACCAGATCAGGGTTAATCGGATGCAAATTATGGGTCTTCTGTGGGTTGTGTTATGTGTTTGAACTTGTGTGTTTGCCTGTTCATTCACACACCATTTTGTGTGTAATCGTAGATTCGTGATGACAGACTACCTGAGGATACGATGGGAGATGTTTAGAGTGGATGCCTCAGGTGCGAGATAAACTGGAGGTTTAGTGAATCTGAACGTGTCAGGCTGGACAGAAGGATGTATGTGTATGGTTCTGCTTAAGTGAGCCTGAAGAATCCGTGCGGAACTTGCCTTGGGAGAATGAGTCCCTTTCATCACTTATAGCGTGCAGTTTCTCTCTTACACAGGAAGTTTAAAAAAAGATTGGATGCAGGCACACTGTCTTTCACCCCACCCCATCCCTCTTTGTGCACAATAATGGTACACACACACATACACCATCACAATATGTTGCCAGTGTAGCAGGTTTTTAAGCTTGGAGCTTATGTAATTACTTCTAATGGTTTCCATTTCACATGTTGCATATCAAGACTCTGAGGTCTTCGCTATATAAATAGTTTTGAGGGTTTAATCATTTATATTTTTTAGACTTCAGTATTAACGGTATATATATTTTTATGCATCAGCATGTTTTTTATAAGATTGACAAAATATGCGTGTCATTTTAAAATATCTCTAGAGACAAAAACATTATCACGTGTGATGGGATCGTTGATAGTGGCTGTTGAGAGGATCTCAATGGCTCTAAAATTCTCAAGACTGTGACCAGAGGGACCTGCACAGAAAGAGAGAACCCTTATTAGGCCTTTGAGAGCATGGAGAGAATAATAACTATTTAACCTCAACATCTTTTTGCCCGCTCAGACAAGATCTTAGAGAGACAATAGAGCAAGCGCATTTAGAAAGTGCTCTGCATCAGGTACTAATGAAGCTTGAAGAGCAGAAGAAATCCCTGCGGTGTGGAGCATCATGTTTCCCCCATAGCTTTTCTCAAAAAACAATTTATCTGTCATCTAACCGTTCCTTTGCTTTCCTCTGGCCGTACACGGATAGAGTGACGGTAGGTAAAGACGCGCAGTCCAGTTAGACTCAGGGCTGTCAGAGGGGACCACCTGCATCGCCCCCATTTTCCTGTTGGATTATTCAGGGTGCGGGCCAGGGTCTGGGGGGTTGCTGGTGGAGGTCCCAGGGTAGAGAGTGAGTGGCGTGGAAAGCCGAGCTGGCGTGAGGTGCCAGGAGGGTTCTGCCACATACTGCATGCTCCCCGTGCTGCCCCTTCACAGTCACATTGGTTCCGTGCTGTGCAGCTGCCAACCCGTCTTTCATGGGCCGGCCGCCCGGGCTGTCTCTCTGAGGTGGGTGCTCTTTCACATTCAAAGCAGTCTCGCAGAGTAACCGCACATTCCCATACAAAACCTCAAAGATCCCCGACGCACCCCCTCCTGCCCCACGCCAAGCTAGGCATAGCTTTCCCACCAGCAGCAGACCAATGTGTTTACCCCATACGCTAATGCGAAGGAGATGGGCGAAGTCCTTCCATGTAGTGTCGTTCAGCGAGGGCACATTCCTACCTTTGTGTTGCAAACCATAAGAGTTAAGGGCTCTCAAGTTTTCAAACACTAGCCACTGAAGTGACAAGCGTGGTCCAAAAACTGGTTTGACAGGATTTCAAGTCATTGCTATTGAAGTCGAGTGCTGTATCCTTTTCCTTTCTGCATATACATATGTGTGTGCCTGTGTGTGTGTGTATGACCATGCAGTAAGTTACAGTGATATGTGTTTGTTATAAATATTGCATAGTAATAAATATATTCCAAGTATATTCTAATATTCTTATATCAGGAATTAATCCTGCATATTCCATTTTATGGCACAAACATCTGACGTGCATCCGTTTCAACGCACAGCTAAAACACACAGCCACGGTAAAAACAAGAGACCATTTCAGAGACCGTTTTTCGGATTATAAAATTTACTATTTATAGGTATGTGTTTAAGTGTAATTATTCTTTTTGTTTCATTCTGTGAAGTACTAATAATATTGTTCATCAAATTTCAAATAAAAGTTTGCATTTATTTGCAGAAAATGAAAATTGGAGAAACAGGACAAAATAACAGAATCTTAATATTTTTTCCGTGGCTGTATGTTCTCATTTCTTGAAATGAAATTTCTCAACATTTTGTCTATATCCTGATTAAAGCTGAAAGGTTTTTAGGTAAAAAAAGAACTTTAATCAGTTATTGAGCAAGTGCAAAAAAAACAGTGTTCAAAACGGTCTCTTTACCTTACCCACATTCACAATTTACTAATATCGATTAAGAATTTGAGCAGTTGGGTCAGATTTCCCAAGACACAGTATGTCAGTTGATGTCATTTGGCTTCAACAACAAAAAACATTTAATTGTTTTTATAACACTTTTTTATTTGATTTATTATGGCAAAACATGGCAACGGACACTTAACAAACAAACCAAATGAGATCTTTCTCTAGCCCAAGTCATTGCATTCTTCTTCTATTTTGCATTTATTTAAAATGTTAATGCTAAAGAACTGTCACAGAATATATTTATAGATTAAGAATGCATCCACCAAACAGGAAACTCTCTCCAGGCTCTCTCATAGTATTCATGATCATGCCTCATTCATTCATCATTCATGTGTCTTCCTACTTGTCTAATTCTAAAATTAATAGTTTGTTTTGGTTAATTATCTTTGGTCTCACCATTTCTTAACCATTGAACTGTGGCTGACTCATTGGGACAGAAGTCAATGTATAATGTGCCTTTTTTGACTTTGCTCCTCATTACCACAAACTCTTTAAACTAATAATTGTTGGCATGCTTTTGTTTTCTTGCTGATTCAGCTAATTAGGGATTAACTCCAAGAGCCTTTTCTCGGGTCTTGGCAGTGCCACTTTTTGATGGAGCAGTTCTCTGTGTGTTCTGTGAGGAGCCTTTTCAAACAGACGTTCATCAATTTCCCTCGGTCCTTTTCAAGGTGGCAGATTTGCAGTCCTCAGCATCTCTGGACTGTGATTGAATCACATTTGAAAAGAAGAGCACATCAGAGATCCCCCCGGTTTCTAAGAATCAAGCTGAATGCGTAAGGTGGGGGTCCTCTAAGATATTTATTGTGGCTGCCTTTAACTCCCCTCATGGCAGGTTTGAGAAAATTCAGGCTGTAGATTTAGACTGTTAGACTTACCCCAAAACAGCAGGCTTGCTCCCGGGCACTCTGACATTCTAATCATAACCCTGACGGCGTGCCCGCATAGAGCACGAGCTCCTGCCATGCCAGCTCTCATTGTGTGACAGGAGAGAAATGAAAATGGGATTAAAATGGTGGATAATGGAGGGAGAAAAATCTATTTCACTCCGCAAAGCCACTCAATGCAATGGCTGAACTGTCATGCTGCATGTGAAAAGTGTTTGGGGGTATGAGAGGAAAAGAGCTTGACTGGTTAAGGTTTTAAGTGAGCTGTTATTGGTTTATTGTTGTATTTTATATAGTTTGCATTTTGAATCTTATTTTGTGAAATCGCCTCTCAGTTGTATATTCTGACAGATGAAACAGAAGCAGATGGGGACTTCTGCTGTCTTATAAATTCCCTGCTTCTTAGATGTTTCACTTGTGAAGAGACACATTCTTCTCTAGACTTTCAGAAAATGTACATTATTGATTAAATAAATGTTGTATTTCTTAACTGTAAGTTGCTTTGGATAAAGCATCTGCTAAATGAATTAATGTAAATTGTTCAGATTTGACAAAGTGACAAGGTCTACAATGAAAGGTCAGAAATAAACATTTTAAAGTAATGTTTCATTATGATTTTAATAACAAACATATTTCAGCTATATGCATATCCCTATTCTCCTCCTGTTTGACAACAAAGCACTCTTTTGTCATTATTTAACGCTTTCTAACAATTTTAAGAGAAACATTTGAGACAACATTGATACTCGATTGGTAGACAATTTTTCTAGGAACACATTGGTATATAAAATTGGTATAGACTGAATGCAGTGTAAGAGTAAATATTGCTAACCGAACAATGGCGGTACCCATCTATAGCGGTTCACTATTGAATAGACACAAAACTAACGGGTACCATGTGCCATAGTTCTGTTACCAACATTCTTCAAAATATCTTCTTTTGTGTTCTGCAGAAGAAAACAGTAATACAGGTATGAAATGACATGAGGTTGAGTAAATGATGACAAACATTTCTTTTTGGGGTGAACTATCCCTTTAAATGAAATACCTGAGATTAGCTTAGGGTCTCCAGAGCTTTGACAAAGAAACCACTGAACAAGAAAAATGTTATTTAAGCTCATGCATTTTCATACATTTGATTTGCAAGATTCTGCATTTGTATCCGAGCCCCACAATTCTATAGCCAGGAAGGAGAGCAGAGACTGGCGAAGATCGTCATGACAAGAGCATAGTGGCATTCCAGGCCACTTGACAGCTCTCACCCTCTTGATTGTTTGCTCTGGCCGTGGTAATCTAATAAATGTTTAAGACTATAATCAATTTGCAATGCTTGACGGGCATCTCCATGATTCGACTTGTAAAAAAAAGAAAAAGAAATACTCTTACAAAAAGAAAGAGTCTAAGAAAAATAGTCTGGCAAATAATGGCTCCTGGAGTATAAATCTTATTCATGGCGCACAAAGTGGTCATTGGGCGAATAGAGGCAAGAGCCGTGGTGCTCTCATTATCTGCTTGGCTTTCTTCTGAAGGGTTCTGGGATTGGCTCCCTTTGAGAGAAACAGCAGGTAGCAGAAGAGTGTCAGGTCAACTTGAGGGCCCCAACTTTCCACCCCATCCGCTCGCTCAATTCTTGAGAAACCAACCGAACTCCGATGATGTAAAAGAGCAAAGCAAAGACATTTATGTAAGAGGTCATCCAGAGCTAATCATTTTGTGTATTAGGGATGTAGCTTTTAAAAAAATATGCTTGTAGTATAGATGTAGTTTCTTAATTTCTCCAAGTTGTGATGTTCTGCTTTTTGCATTATATATAAACTTGTTTTATGAATTATTAACCACATTAATCATATTATATCTTGAAAGGTATGAACCTTTCTTAGATTTACCAAGATACTAAAATAAAGTGAACATCATCTTTTAGACAATGTAAAATTTGTATTGCAATTCTCATTGTGATTTAAAGTTTTTTCATACACACATTTTCATACACTGTTGTTTAGAGTCAAGAATGTGTGGTTGTCAACATTGAGGGTCTAGTCCCGAATGACATGCTTGATCTTGGCTAGATGTTACTGTATAGCTGTCAATGCCAAAGCCGCTTCCTGGCTGCCTGGGGTGTCAGGAACCCGCTCATTACAAAATCACAGACAGCCTTTTTATTCAGATTATAGTTGCACACTCCCTTTGATTTGTCTTGTCTCTGCGTTCCCCCTCATAGTAGAGAGGAGCATCAGCCCTGTGGGAGGCTAGCTTCTCTCGCAGAACGTAGAATGGAGCTTCCCACTTAGCGCTGCGGCTAATCGAATAACAGCCCCAGCATGGTGCCCAGCATGAGTGCTCTCCCAGCGGGATGGTGAGGGCAGCTCGATTGGGGTCTGCAGGTATTTTTCATCCCGCCTGGCAGGCGAGCTCCAGCATCCTGCTGCTGGAAATTAGTCGTCGACTGGCCTTTCTTTTTGCTGGTGTCAGACGTGGGCCCCTGATGAGAGATTTGTTGATATGATAACTCGATTAGGCCTCGGGCTTGAGGGCATTGTGGCAGAGAGCCAGTGCGGGGAGACTCCTGCTTCTCTGGGGAAACAACAATTCCACTTACCAATAGTTGCAACCTTAGAACCGGTGCTCTAAGATATGTTGCTACTTTGGATGACAGCATTTTCATTGAAAATAAAAATCACTTAAGAGTTGTCTGATCTATTCCAAATCTTTCTCTTCAAATTATTTCAAGACCACAATATTATCGATTGGCATTTTGTTAAATATTTTTCACCACTCTGTATACTCTTACTTTGATCATTTCTGGCTACTCCCTTGTGAAACAAAATTATATGGGAATATATTGGAAAGTATAATGCAAAATGTATTGGATGATACGTTTCTCAATATTGGAACCAGGAGCTTATGTTTTGTCAATATATGAAAAGCGACAATTGTCAAATTTATATGAAATGATATAAAAAAATGGCAGTAGTTAACATAACGGAAATTTTTTCTTTGCACAAAAGGCATTCTGGCCAATCTTATTCTTGATTGAAACCTGTGTCTCCTGAGCAATGAACTAGCAACATTTGAGCAATAATATTTTACACTTTCTCAGGCAGGTAATCTGAAATATATTTGCTAATGTCTAAACAATTTTAACATTAGCAGTATGGGGAAAGAACACGTCATTGTATTATTATTAAAAGAAAATATGATTTTGTCTTGTTCTTTTGGTAAACCAAAAGTCAACGGTGTGCAAGTGTCTTTAGATCTTTGGTCATGGCCACAGTGGGATTATTTAGCCCCCCAACTGTACTGTTTGGGAGAAAACTCAACACACATAACGGCCATTACTATATCTTGACCCTTAGGGAGTCCGGCTAGAATTTCTCCTATGCGAGAGAAGTGGGAACTTATTGGTACACAATACTTTTTTTCTGTCCTCTCAAATTATTTGTGGCATGGCGTTTAGGGGCCATTCAGTCAATTAACTTCACATCTCCGCTTTACCAAACAACAGTGTCCAGCAATATGGGCAGGCTGAAGACCAAACAGAAGCCTCCCCTTCCCAGTTCAGCTATTGAAGACCTTCAGAAAAGACACCAAACAAAGGCCAGCCCTTCTCTGTCTCGATGACTCCTCTCTTTGTTGCTCCTTCGGCCCTCATAAAGGAAGAGGGACGCTCTTGTTTGCCCAGGAGGTGGTTTAATGGCCCTGGGTGCAACAATGGGGCCACATTCAACCTCACTAGAGAGACTCATTGTATGGGGCTGCTACCAAAGAGCCGGGTCCAGGGACATTCCCACTGGGTCTAGTGAATGGCAGCGAGGCATAGGGGGTAGACTCAGGGGTAGAAAGGCGCCATTGAGGTGATAGGCAGGTTCCATCTGCCCCCAGAGCCTCCTCACCTAGTCTTTCGGGAGGCAGGGGCCTCTCCCACCACAATGGGCAAATTTAGTGTGTCGGGCTGGCTTAAAATGCTCACTTTAGAAGGAGCCATTGAGGGAAATATCAACACAGTGGACGGGGGTATTGGTTTATTCATCCACTCCGGCCCCTTTCCATTGACTAAGTTCCTTTTCCTTTTAGTTCCTTTCTCCTTTTCCCCATTCAGAACGCTTCTCTCATCCCCAAAACTTCAGACCACGCTATTTTTCCCATACCTTGCAAAGGGGCGGATGACAAGAATTAAGTTAGTTCTGCCACAGCCCCTCGTTTTTGTGTCTTATTGGTTGTGGCAGGTATCAGGGGCAGTGATGAAATGGGCCATTAATCAAAACAAAAAAATAAAGGCACATGAAGTATGGTGAAGAAAATTTGGGATTATTACACTAACACTGCCATACTGAGACCTATGTTATTACTTTGGTTAAACTCTTACTGTAGAATCACTGTTGAAGACATTTTAAAGTAATCCAAAACTACCTTTCTAAATTACTTAATCTGTTCTCATTTTTATTTAATTTATCTGTACGAATCAACATAGTCTCAGATGCTCTCCAAAAATGGCTCGAAAAATTTAATTTAACAAAATGAGAAGATTGTTAAAATATGAAAAAGTATGAAGCTAATAAATGTTGATTTCAAAGGGAAAATTATGTTTAGAGATAATTTAATCTGAAACGTTTGACTTCATATTGCAGTCTTGGTTTTAATATTGACTTCTGATTAGACTTGAGACTTGGGAAGCTCAGTTTGTGATGATGTTGATATCTCTAAACTCCAAAACTCTTCATGAAGACAAAAGAGAGATTTCTGGATGTTTTTTCTCAGGCCAAATATCTAGGGTTCATATGCTCTCCATTTTAATCTCACTGATGTCTAGGAGAAATAACTTATTAAGATATTGAAGAGGTCTCATCTTTGATTTTATTTCTTATGCGATGGCACTACCGTGATAATACCATGGTATTCTTTGAAGTACCTCTGAGTGCCATCAGTTATCAAATATGTAACACAGGTACATACATTTCAATATCGTGGAATTGAAATATAAATTGCTTGTATATATTGTATAAAGCATTGTATATATGATAACAGCTCTCTGAGGAGAGTACTACCATATCATGTCAACAGATATCAAATTACTAATGGTACAGATGCGAAAACACACAAAAGAGAGTCACACAAAATACCTCTGCACCTCCATCTTTTTTCAAAAGAAATCATTTATAAATCTTGCTGTTAAAAAAGAGCAGCCAGACAACAGCCGTCTGTGGCTACAAGCTCAATCCACTGATGGTCTCTCAATGCAGACCTTTGGAAATGGGCACCCAGTTTAGCATCAGTCCATGTGAAATGTCAGCTCCAGGACCAGACCAGGGGGTAAAGAAAGGCCCAGCAGATGGTCAGCTCTCAGAGCTCCTAGTGGGGTGTCTTTGAGTTCCTGCTGTGCAGACACCAAGTAATCAAGTTATGTGTAGAAAAACTATAAATGAGAACATTTATCATGTTGTGAATACTGATATATCGTTTTTTAAAGAAGGAACCGCTAAGGTCCTGGCCATGCAAAGTGACGTTGTCTCAGATTCTATTTCTCGGGGCGAGTTTAATAAAACATTATTAATTAATAGCATTCCGACTTTGTGATTCAAGTGATATAATAGATATCATTAAGAATCCAACCAAACAGGATCAGATCAAATTAGCAGTTTATATAAAAGCATCAGATATGTTTTCTTATTTTATTATAATTAAAGGCGATATTAAAGTGCACAGTAATTAACAGTTCAACAAACATGTTATTTATTCTGCAAGGCAGTAGGAATGATGACCCTACACAATTATTTACTATTTAGCCTTGGCACAAAAAAAGTGTTTAGAAATGAAATTTTGCTTTAGGAAAGATGCTGCAACACTGATAAAAGGCGCACACTCTAAATGTCAAAATTCTGTCTTTCTTCAAACCTGAAGGAGATCACTAGAGATTATATAATCGTAAATATTATTTTTCAGATCCAACACTGCAGCATGAGTTAAAGACCTGCCAAACCTGGTTGTGAATTACACTAGTTTTTTTTGCATGGTATCTGCCTTCAGTAAAGTGAAAAAGAGCAGCACTTCAACCGCTTGTAGCCAGGAGGTACTAAACAAGTGCCAGACTTTAAATCATGAAAGCTCTTGGCACAAGGGAGGCTTAAGCTGAGAGCTGTGAGCAAAAAGCAGCCCACTTTTTTCCCAGGCAGTTTATCAGCGCGGGGTGAGTTTAGGGTGCAGCTACTCATAGCGGCGGATCCCGGTAGGCCTGTGCGGAAAATCAGTATGAGTTTGGTTTTGATGTGGTTGAGCTGGAGCAGCTTACATGTGATCTGAAATAAGACTGAGGTCTTTCTCGGTTTCGGCGTAACCTTGACGCGATGTGACCCACGCTTCAGAGAGGGCCAGGCGGGGGAGAAAACGCTTGTGCAAACCATCTTTTTGATCTTTTTATATCAACAACTTGCAGCTCTGTGTTATCTCTGTGCCTCTTTTATCGGGGTTGCCCGTGTTATGTTCTCAGGGTCTCATGGGCATGCTAAATACGAGCACTGGAAGAGAAGATCAATAGGTCATGTCTATTACAATAACCTGAATATATACAATGCTTTTCTTAATACAAAGTAACATTTTATTTTCAACTTTGACTGAAATGTAATGTTGTAGGTAAATTCAGAGCTGGAAATGGATGGAATGCAGGAGGACTGAGTTCAGGGAGCAAATTTAAAGGGAAGATGGAACTCCAGCTCAAATTTTTTAATTCATGGGATTGCATCTAAAAACTTGTGAAATTCTCTACATGTCCCAACTAGAATCCACCCACTGAATCTCCACCATTATCAAAATATTTGAACAATCCAAAAACCTTATTGCATATTGAACATCACTGACAGTGAGCAAAACTCTTTAAAGGAGCAATGTAGAGATTTTGGCACCATCTAGCAGCAAGGTTGCGAATAGCAACCAACGGCTCACTTCACCTCCCCCCTCCCTTTCGAAGCACATGGCTGCACAGAACTAAGATGCTGTTAGTTTCTTTGCAGAAGGATATGACGTATTTATGAAATTCATTCTGTAGAACAGTTTGTCCGTTTTGGTATACTGTCGAAAAAAACACAGCGAATTCCATGCAAGGGGACCTACGGTGTGAGTAGATAGATATAGCTCATTCTAAAGTAATGAAAACATTACGCTTCATTATGTAAGGTCTCTATACACCTCTGAAGCCATAGTTTTGTACTTTTTTATAATTATATATTAGACATTAAAACATTATAATTAGATTGCATTTCTGTCAACAAATCCTAATAAAACTATACACTTGACCTTTAACAAATTGCAGAATAGTGTTCTCTTCACAAATGTTTGAGTGGAAATCAATGCGAGAATTGCGTGAGCCTGACTGAGCCAAACAGGATAAAATTGAACTCCCTTCAACAGTCACAATCTACTGTTGCAAGGTCAGGAATGCCAAAATAGAAACATGATGCAATGTCATAGCAACGACAGAAAAACGTTTCTCTCATAAAGTACCTGCTCCGAGCCTCAGTCTCAAACTTATCCCCTTCTGCATTCACACCAGTTTTATGAGAACAGGGGGGGGGGCAAGAAAACCAGTTAGCATGAACCTCACAATGAAATCAGGAGTTCTAGACAAGTCAGGAGGGCAAAAGAAAGTAAAAAACTGTCCTACCTAGCGTTGGGAAGGAATAAAGCGAGAGCTCAACATAATGGAGTGCAGCCAGCTTTAAAAGTGAATGAGTCTCAGATGGTGAGTGCTGGCTGATGGCCCGGACCGAGAAACAGGGCGCAAGGAAAGGCAAGACTGCAGCATGTAACCTCAGTCGTGTTTATGTTCCACATTCTGACAGTGGGGAGGCCTTAAATTGGAGCCATGCTGCAGGGGATTAGGCCTATGAACTCTGGGATGTGCGTGCCGGCAGAGGGTGACAGGGGAGGTGGGCAGACATGTGTCCACAGGGCTGGGAAAAGTGCTACCCACACACACTTACAATATCTTTCCTTCCTTCTCTCTCTTTCTGGCAGAGGCCACAACTGAATCCCTACATGTGTGGCGGATGTTTTCCACGAGCGAGGCGGCCAGCTTGGCTGCAGCTGTCCAAACCGGAGGACCTTGGGAAGAGGAGGAGAGAGCTGAGTTTTGAGGGGGCGGGGGATGATGCACTTGGCAAAGGTCAGACACCCCAAGACAGCTTTGAGTGTGGGAACTGTCCGCGAAGCATGTACGAAATGTTCTGCGCAACGGTATCGTTTTTCTCCAAGGCCGCCTGAAGGGAGAAGCTGGTAATATATGTACGTCTGGCTTGTTTGTATGTGTGTGAATGCAGATGGAGGTAGTACATTACTGAGAGAAACAACAGTGTACATACTCAAATTCAAACACAGCTGCACATTCATTCAAGACCTGTCCACCTGCATCCCTGAGAATGTCTGTAAGAATCATACAGGTTTATTAGCTTGGCTTTTATCCTCCACAAAAGAAAATGTTTAGTACACGGAATTGGATCATTTTATAACCGGGTTTTGTTTACACGAAGAGCATCTCCGTGATGATAGGTATTCTTTTCAATGGGACTTAGATATCTAATTAGAACACACTGCTATTTATTGTAAAAATGGAATAATGTATTATACTTTGTCAAATTACTGGATATTCATCTGAAACTCTAGGCAGAAGTATTCATTAGCCTCTCACCTGGTATTCATAGTAGTAATGAATGCTGTAGATTATCAATGAAATCCAGGTCATGCTTGGGATTTTTTAGTAGAACTGGAAGTAAACTTGGACACAGTTAGGTTAAGGAACTGGCACATGTGTATCTACACCAGCAATGTTAAGGCACTTATTTCTCACCCACCTTTTGTGCTATTCTCTGCTCTACCATTCATCCAACTGCACCTTTGAAGCGAGATAATCCCACTTATTTGCTTTCCCATGCCTGAGTCAAGTCCCCCTGTGACCTAACTCTGGAGAATACAGTTTTCCATCCACACTTACCACCACAAAGACTCCCTTTATTTACCCAAATAGGATGTGGCTGAACAGGCTTTAAAATGTTTGTGAATGGTGTGTAAATATGATCTTACCACAACTCTTTTATAGACAAGTCTACAGTCTTAGTGTTGCTTTGAGTGGCCTTTATGTCGCCTGACATGTATTCAGTGAAGAGCATTGAAAAGCTTCAATAACTGGCCCCCACAGGGCCCTGTGCTCATTATAGTGGCCAATTCATTACAGTAAATAACAGTGGCTGTCATTATATTGTTTTCCATGAATCGGCTTATTTGGAGCACAAAAATTGGTAATTGTTTTAAAACCAGTGGTGGCTATTTCGCTCCTTTTCAGGGGCAGGAAACCGAACACGGGTGGTGGGAATTTGGAAACGCGCCCCAGGGAGGGTCCGGCTGGCGAGATAGGAGATCCAGTCCTGCTAGCAGCTGTGCGGGGTATTAAGCTCTAATGAGTTCAAGAGGAACATGGATAAGCAGAGTTACGGGGAAAGCCCCTGTAAGTGCATTTGCGTTACTGTCTTGACATCTGTATCAACATACTGTACATATATACACACAGACAGACATACAAATACATTATCTCATACAGATCTCCGTTTACAGTTTTGCTCTAACAGCAGTTAAGCTCATCTTCGACCTTGTGTCAAACAGCAAACATTAGAAGTTGAGATACAGGTAGGAATATCTAATGTCTGATTGTATACAGCAGTTGTTGGTCCGTTCACACAGTCTCTTCACACGATCATCCTAATTTCTCATTATTTTATTATCCGTTCACTGATATAGCAGAAAAATAAAAGCATTTATTCATCATGACATAAAATAAGGAATGATGTCTGACAGCCCAAAAAATCTCTATTATTAGACTGCATAGCATCCACTATGTCCTCCCAGTGCTTTCCTCAGTGCGGGGTTGGGGTGCATTCCTGTGCAGGGAAATATCTTTAGATTCAATTGCACATCAGAGCAGCCATCTGCACACACTGCACGCTCTAACCACGGCCTCTGCCCTCTAAGGCATTTGGAACTTTTTCCCATCAATTTAGCCAATTATAGAGCAGGTCCCTGTATTTATCATAGTGACTCTGACCTCAGGCAGCGAGGGCATCAAAGTCATCTATATTATTTATTTATATATGTTTGCCAAGTCTTAATCAAACATTTATCTTACCATTATTATCGTGATCACCTCATCATTGTCTTTATACACTGATAAAAAGGTGCTTCAAAATGTTTTTTGATGCCATAGAATAACCTTTTGGTTTCACAAATGGTTCTTCCATTTCATTCCATCTCCTTAAGCTCTGTGTGATGACTATAAATAAATGTTCTATATATAATGAAGTCAGTTTCTATTGTTATTTAAAGATGGCCAGAACCTGCATACATTCTGCTATTCATTGTGTATTCTGCCTTACCTTGTCACCACAGGCAAGCATGACGTCAAGTTAAACCTGTGCCTCGTGCTCCACTGACTACCACTACCTATAATAATCTTCAAAGACATGAGGTGGCATGTCTGGCTGTCAGCCCACACACACACATTCATTGAACACACACGCATAACTATATCTCCTTGCGTGAAGAAGGAACAAGCCTTAAGGCAGGCTTACGTTTCTGCACAGGGCCGTAAAGATACTGTTTCACTGCAGGTGTTCCATCAAAGCCTGCTGCACGCACTGGCCAGCATAACCTATAAATTAGCAGGCTAACTGTTCCATTTACCGGATGCACTCTTCGTCTTGATGAAAAGCCCATGTGTCGGCTGTCTAACCTCAGTGCCATCGTTTGGATTGATTAAGACTCTGCTGCATCCAACCTAATCTGTATACCTTTACCCTTTTCATCTGTATACCTCTTGTCTGGTTTGCCCTGTGACAGAAATTGGATTAGTTCAGTAAAAGCTCACAGCTGCTGGTGAAGGTGCAGCTGACTCTCCCATTTCCCACTCTTCAGTCTCACATGGTCATACTGGTATAGAAATAATTAATTTACAGGGCACTTGAAATTAAGAGAAAAAGTGTTAGTTGTGTTAAATTAAGGATTTATTTAAAGAAGGTTTTCAAAGGGGTACACTGGACTGGGGGGTCAACCCAGCATTGGGCCAAAAAGGGACAAACTGGACTGGTGTGTTAAATTAACATACACTGTAAAATAGCGCATCACAAAGATTCTCAATGGGGTTAAGGTCTAAAGGTCCCTAAACCGTAATTTGATTTAGATGGATCATGGCATTTTCATCTTGGAATATGGCCGTGCCATCAGAGAAGAAAAATCCATGGATGGAATAATCTGGTCATTCAGTATATTCCGCTATAAACTGACCTCATTCTTTGGGCACATAACATTGCTGAACCTAGACTTGAAAAACTGCAGCAACCCCAGACCATAGCACTTTCCAGGTGGTGACTTTTTTTGGACAGGCACTGTATATTAAAGTTAAATTGCTTATTGCTTTTATTCATAATACACTTTAATTAAAAAATTTGAAAAAAGAGACAAACCCTGCTAATACTAGATGGTTTCAACCCAAAATGCTGAGTTGTTTTAATCCATTGTTGGGTCAAATATAAACCATTTACCCTTAAATTGATTAATTTAACCCAATGGCTGGGTTCATCCTTTTCGACCCAACGCTAGGCTTGAAATAAGCCAGCATGCTTTAGAGTGCAGAACCAGGGCGGCACAATATGTTATGCCGGTCTCAGCAATAACTGTGTTTATATGATATATATGCTATGCATACAGTATGGCAATATTGTAAATAATTCAGCTGCTGTATCTGGTTGACCACAGGACAGAAATTGGAATCGCATCTATTTTCCTTAAGAGACACTGTGGTTTCAAACTCTCTGTCTTTCTTCACTCAGGTGAAGTGTGATCATTGGACAAACATAATGAGAGAAAATGCAAGAAAAAGAAAATAATTTTTGAGGAAAAGAGAGGAATCTGAGGAATTTTGTGCATTATTTATTTATAAAAAAACACAAATAGTATTTTCTGTTTTAATTTCAACAGAAACACAATAATATATTTTTTTTACACTGTAAAAATTATTCAGAAAAAATGCATCAACATCAAGGCGGGATTCAAGGGATTCAACCTCATTTTACGTTATACAGGTGAACGCGAAAGTGTCGAGCTACAGGTACGTTTTGTTTAACGTGTTGATATCATTATGAATGCAAATGCTTACTTTTTCAAAGCGCTTTTTCCAAGTGTTGCGGCTTCTGTATATTGCCTGATTGCAATGGGTAAACATTACTCAATTTTATTAAGTAATTAGTAATATAATGTATTAGGCAGACTTTTCTTTTTTTTGTTTTAGTGTGTTACAGCTCATCGTTTAGATACTAAAATATATACTATGCAATGTGCTCTAACAAAGTGAGTGGAATTTGTTCCCTCAATTTTATTGAGTGGATTCTATAGGTTGTTTTTTACAGTGTAGATACTGTAGAATCCCATTAATGCTTTCCAGTATGTGGCTTGTGAGGCCTAAGGGTTCTCCTGCATACAATTACAATCTCTCTGCAGACCCTCAAAAATATGCTCGTAAATCGTCATTATTTTTTACGGGTTTCCCCTCTTCATTTGCACATCGGAGATGTCTGGCACGATCAGCAGCTCACTGGAATGGCTTATCAGGATCTGTTAATTCCCCACTGTACCCTGGTATACATGACATGATGTACAGTAAATATGTACCCCTGGGTACATGTCCCTGCAAAGCCCACTACTTGTCTCCAAATAATAGAAAACATACTCTAATTTAAGTCATGTCAAACTGATAGTTTAAACTGTTTGACTCAGCAAGAATAAGATATTTGATTTGCAGATGAACCATTAGCTTCTTGTATTTGTCATACATAGTTTTTCTGCTTTAGCCAGCCAAGTGTCTTTATTTTGTGAGATAACTTTATACAGTACATATAGTAAATGGTAATACTGGACATTTACAAACACAGGTGGAAGCCATAGATGCCATTACCCGCAGACATATCTCTTTATATAATTTGCATATATACTGTATGTCTCTGCTTACACGCCGACTATCCATCACTAAAGAACCTCCAGGTTCTGCTAGAAAGCAGCAGAATGCGATTTACTCTCTTGCAACAAAAAGCAAAGGAAAATTGCAGGGGAAGCTCGCAAATGTGTTTCTTTTGTGGTAACCTACGGGATGGTGGATTGCATGGAGACAGTGCGAGCGCAACTATGTGCATGAGCCATGAATGATTATCAATCGCACACATTGACTCGCTAAGACGCCGTGGTGAAAACAGAACAGTCACCAGAACGCTTGAACCTTCTTGAAGAATTGGATAGCTGAAAATGAAAGAGGACATGCTTGCTAACTAGAAAATCACCCTGGTGGATACTCTCTGATACGTTTTTCACACATGTTTTAAAGAGCTGGCCTCGAGCGAGCGCTATGACAGATGATAGCATGACAAAGGCGTTTGACGATAAGATAGAGACAGCCTGGGCAGTATGAAAACGATGGCCGCTAGCATTGTCTCGCCTGAGATTCTGTGACTCCTCTATGACGAATCCCGGTAACAGAGACTTTTGGCAGGCCGATGTGGGCTGCACTGCAATGGATGGGCCCTCCACTCAAGTAGGAGCCAAAAGGGCCCCTTCGAAAGGAGCAAGATGTAATGCCGCTTTCTCATGCTCATTGCGGGCCTCTGATAGCTGCAATGGCATGGATTTGTATCCCAGTTACACTGAAAGAGCTCGCGAATTGGATCAAGCTTTAAAGTGAAACAGGAAAGCTCTGGAAAATCAGTGCTCAAAGGCACATTTCAACTGGAAAGCATTTCTTTAAAGCCTTTACTCCTTGGTGGTTGACAATCCTATTAGAGAACCAACGCCTTGCAATTAACAAAGAAAAGAGATATAAAAATAAATTAAAGAGGGAGAAAACACATGCATTAAATTAAATTGCATTTGCATTAAGCTAACCTTTTAATGCTCTTTAGATATAAAGATACCATGGGACCGAATAAACTATTTTTTACATTGATGTTCAAGTGGCAGAACCTGCATCTGCCTACTTTCCATTGTCAACTTTCTCCACCTCACTAAAGGCATAAAGAGTTGAGAAGGAAAATGGGTTTTCTCTTTCCTTGGAGATTGCTGGATCAGATGAAGAAAAGGAAAAACAGACCATCAAAGGCAAAGCAGCAGGTCTAATGATTCACAATATCAACAAACTCAAATGGCGACAAAGACAGAAGCCTCTCAATATTAAAAACAGATAGTCGACAACTTTTACTCATTTAATGATGTGAAAGTGTGGTGTTTTTGAATATAGAAAGGGAAACAATCCACTTAACAATAGATTAGGATAAATAAGATTTACTCTCTTAGCCTCTCTATGACATAAAGATACATTTGCTTCATGTTTTATATTTGATGGGAATTTTAATTACTATAATTTAAAATGTAAAAAAATGCATGAATGGTTCAATTGAAATAAGCCAATTGAAAATATTTTTTATCTTTTGTCAGTCAACATTTACAGGCAAAGCTTTGTTTCTTTAGGGGACAGTTCACCCTCAAATTGTTCCAAATCTGTATAAATTTCATTGAATACGATAGTATTTGCATTCTTCAAATTATATTCTACAAGAAATGTATAAAGCATTTTTTTCATTTAATGGTACCATACAGGTTTTCTACTTTAGAGATTTGGAACAACTTGAGAGTGACTAAATAAAGACAAAAAATAAATTAGATTTTGGGTGAACTGTTTATTTTTATGTACAGTAATTTAACAGAATAATGACTGGTTTCCAATTGTAATAGCCTCTCCACCGTCGCGAGTCACCCCTTTCCCACATCAGCGCCTTCACCCAGCTTTACCCTTTCCCATTCTCTGGACTTTTAACATTACGGACTACACTTCCCATAATGCCTTCCACCAGATTACCACCATGATTGTTCCCTATCAAAAGCTACACTCGATGCTGCGTTTCAAACGCTATGGGAGAACGTCTTTGTTCGACCGGTTGTGAAGCACGTGTGTCAAACACGCCAAAAATTATTTTGGGTTTTAAATAACCTCGGCAGGTAATTTGGTTAATTACACCAGCACCTGCAGGTTATAAATTCACGTGGCGCGAACGCATCTTCAGGTTCTTTTGTCTTCAAGGACCGCATTGTATGCATGTGTGCGCGTGAAGTAGAAAGCAAAGCAAAGCAAAGCAAAGCAAAGCAAAGCAAAGCAAAGCAAAGCATTGATATTCTTTTGTACTTATAAGCACCAAAGGTTTCTTTAAGTTACAAATTAAAATAAGAGTGAAAAATAAAGGATCATGTCTAGTCCAGAACGGAAATGTGTGCCTCTGTGTCAGAGGTACCTGGACGAACTGGACAGACATGAATTCTGTTTTGAGTGTTTGGGGGCTGATCATGCCAACCTGGGACTGGAGGGACAGTGCGAACTCTGTGATGTGTTCGACATTCGAGTTCTCCGTGCTCGGCATTCTTTCTTTAAGAGCGACCGAGCCGTCTCTCCCCCGAGCTGGGGTTCGCGGTTCAATCTAGCCGAGGCACAGGAGACGAAAGCCGTTTCTCCGGTGCACTCGCCGAGCCGCGACGTCCTCGCGTCCGCTTCTGAAGCGTGCCCCGGCACTTCTTCGGATCGGGCGGAGGAGGAGGCATCTCTTGTTTCTGCGGGTTTGACCAGGCTGACCTGCTGCATGACATGAGCACTGACGGGGTGATAGATGAAACGGCGTTCTCAAAAACTACGCCGGGCCACAGATTTGTCTCTCCGTGCGACCAAGCAGACGGCCCGTGCCATCGGCCGTTCTATGGCTGCGTTGGTAACCACGGAGAGACACCTGTGGTTGAACCTCACGGGCATCAAGGACCGGGACCGTGCGTTCCTCCTTGATGCCCCGATCTCGCCTTCTGGACTGTTTGGTGATGCGGTTAATACCGTAGTCACCAGGTTCCGGGAGTCGAGACGCCACGAGGAGGCTTTCGTGAGGTATCTCCCCCGTCGTGCTCAAGCGTCTGGAGTGTCGGCCACCCACTCCGGACCAGTTCCCCAGTCCTGGCCAGGCACACAGTCTCGGGTGGGTCCGGTCTACCTGAGACGTGAGATCGTCAGGCAGAGTGTGGTGAATCGCGCCCTCCCTCAAAGAGGCAGAGGAGCGGCCCACCGTGCCCCTCAGGCCACCTCGGGGAGGCCGGACCTGAGGCAGTCCATCTCCTCTAAAAAGAAGAGATCCTGAGATGAGTGTGCCCGGGACTGTGGGGGTGTGCCCCTTCAGGGAGGGGTGCTCAAAATTCCAAAAGAAATTAGAGGCTCCTCTTCTGCACCCTCACAGGGCCGCTTTGCAATCTCCGCCGCCACCGGCGTTTCGGGGATTGGCGGTCTCAAAAATGCTAAATGTTCGGTCGTCTCCTGCCATTCAGGACGCCGAATGTCTGGCATCCCCCCAACTAGAGAAGGTGTCAACACTGATACCCCTTTCAGAGAAGCTGGCAGCGTGGAAACTACTGCCAGGTATCTCTCCATGGGTAGAAATAACTATTGCCAAAGGCTACAGTATTCAATTTGCATATCGCCCTCCGAGTTTCAACGGAGTGGTCTCCACTTCCGTCCAACCGGAGCGAGCACATCTGTTGACACAAGAATTACAAGCTCTGCTGTACACAGGGGCCATTTCTAGTTCCCAAGAAGGATGGGGGGTTGCGTCCAATTCTAGATCTTCGCGGAATAAACCGCTACCTAAAGACACACAAGTTCAAAATGTTGACAATCAAGATGATTGTGTCTCAAATTCAGTGTCACGACTGGCTTGTGACGATCGATCTCCAAAACGCATACTTTCACATAGAGATCTTGCCACAACACAGGAAATTCCTGAGGTTCGCTTTCGGGGGCGAAGCTTACTAGTATCGGGTTCTTCCATTCGGCCTAGCCTTGTCACCCCGCACATACACAAAGTGCATGGATGCAGCTCTGGCTCCTCTGCGACTCCAGGGCATCCGCATTTTGAATTACATAGAAGACTGGCTGATTTTAGCTCAGTCTCAGGAGCTAGCGCTTCAACATCGGGATGTCGTCATAGTTCATCTCGAGACTCGGGTTAAGACTCAACGTCAAAAAGAGCGTTCTTTCCCCTACACAGAATACAACGTATCTGGGGGTTATATGGGACTCGATCGCAATGCAGGCACAACTGTCACCTGCACGTGTCGAATCCATTCAGAGCACCCTGATGAGCATCAGGTTAGGCCAGAGAGTGACATATCATCACTTTCAAAGAGTTCTAGGTCTCATGGCAGTGGCTTCTACAGTAATACCTCTGGGCCTCCTGCATATGAGACCGTTTCAGTTGTGGCTCAGAGCCAGGGGGTTTCATCCAAGGGCCAACCCCCAGAGGCACATAAGGGTGACGCGCCAGGGGCTTCGCACCCTTTCTATGTGGTTCAGACCTCGGTTTCTGACTCTAGGTCCCACTCTCGGTCCGTGTTGTCGTCGACAGGATGTTCCCTCACGGGTTGGGGTGCGGTTTTAGATGGCCGTCCAGCCCAAGGGATCTGGAGAGGTCATCTTCTCGATTGGCACATCAATTGCCTCGAAATGATGGCTGTATTTCTGGCCCTGAAATACTTCCTCCGGCAGTTAGGAGGCTACCATGTCCTAGTGCGGATGGACAACACTTCAGTAGTCTCGTACATAAATCACCAGGGTGGGCTACGGTCGCGCCACCTGAACAAATTGGCCCAGCAGATCCTGCCCTGGGCAGAGGGCAAATTCCTGTCCCTCAGAGCGATTCACATCCCGGGGCATATGAATGTGGGAGCAGACTTGCTGTCCAGACAAGCTGTGACGAACGGGGAATGGAAACTCCACCCCGAGATAGTCAGACAAATCTGGGAAAGATTTTACAAAGCAGAGGTGGACCTCTTTGCTACACAGGGGACAGCACATTGTCCCCTCTACTTCTCTCTGAGTCATCAAGCTCCCCTGGGTCTGGACGCTATGGCCCATGCATGGCCCAGACTGCGTCTTTACGCATATCCTCCGATAGCTCTGCTCCCGGGAGTCCTAGCGAAGGTCCGTCAACAGGGGTATCGCCTCTTATTGATAGCTCCCCGTTGGCCAACCAGAATTTGGTTTTCGGACCTAATATCCCTCCTCGACGACACGCAATGGGCGATCCCAGTCAGGAGAGATCTTTTGTCTCAGGCACAGGGGACAGTGTTTCATCCCCATCCCGAGCTGTGGAACCTCCATGTCTGGCCCCTGAAGGGCACCAGCTGAGAGGTTCAGGGCTTCCGCCCGATGTAATAGAGACTATTTTAAGTGCTAGGGCTCCCTCCACTAGAAGGAGCTACGCCCTTAGATAGAGCGTTTTTGAAAGATGGTGCATGATACACCATGCAGACCCAATTCACTGCCAGATTGTTTCAGTTTCTGCAAGAGAAACTGTCCTCAGGGACAAGCCCCGGTACTCTCAGGGTTTATGTGGCCGCTATTCCGGCTTGCCATGCCCTGATTGATGGGGTTTCTGTGGGAAAACACCCTTTAGTCGCCCGCTTTATTCGTGGAGCGAGGCGGCTAATGCCTCCTTCTAGATGGACTATTCCGTCATGGGACTTAGCAATAGTGCTCGTGGGTCTGGTTAGCGCCCCTTTTGAACCTATGGAGTCAGCACCTATCAGGCTTCTGACCTTTAAGATGGTTTTTCTAATGGCAATCACCTCTCTGAAGAGAATTGGAGATTTGCAGGCGCTCTCGACCTCACCGTCCTGCTTAATTTTTGCCCCTGGGATGGTCAAAGCTATTCTGCATCCTCACCCGAGTTATCTGCCTAAAGTTCCGTTCTCCACCGTGCATCCGGTTGTTCTTGAGGCCTTCTGTCCTCCGCCGTTCACGACGTCAGAGCAGGAACGATTACACCTACTGTGTCCAGTACGTGCTCTTCAGAATTACATCCACCGCACTAGCCAGTGACGTAAATCAGAGCAGCTTTTCATATGTTATGGGAGCCGCAACAAAGTTGCTGTTTAGCACTGTTAGCACTGTTTTTGCAGGGTTAACCCCGCAATGCAGTGCCAAATGCGTGATGAGTGAAACGAAGCGAGGGTAGAATGATACGACCAGACGCTTTGCAACAGACACCCAATCAAAAACTGCACAACGCTTACCACATTTCACAAGCTGTGCACAGTCACAGAAACGCTGTGCACTGTGTAAACAATCCTTTGAGTTTCTTTATTTATTTGAGCCTTAGGATGCTTAAAACAGCCCAAAAAGTTTTGTGAGGCGTCATTTTTCCTTGCATGCGGAACAACAAGGTATTCGGTTCTTTAAAGTGACCACGCAATTTTTTTTCAGTCTGCTTGACGCTGCAGTATTTATCCAATCGTGACAGTTGGCACTGCAAATTTGCAAATAAGAATGTTAACCCAGGATTTAATGATGTACAGTGTGACATGTCAGGTTATCTCTTAACCCCTAGTAAAATACAAGCAGTGTGAAACAGATAACCCAGGATTCTGTTTACCTGGGGTTAAGAATAACCCGGGGTTAACAATTTCAAATGTGAAATGCCCTTAAGTGTACGTACATTATATAGTAATAGAATAGAACTCCCAAGTGATAAAGGTAAACAAAGAGAGCACTACAGTGGTCCCAGGCTTACATGAGAAAGTGGGTGAGAAAATGATGCTATAGACAGGAAACTGTAAGACTTTATGTGAGTCTTAAGGCAACAAAGAATTAACAAGACCGCAACATTTGTTTGTTGTTTTTCTCTAATCCTTTACATAGTTTTATTTCAAACCCTAAATAGTTAACACACTTGCTTACTTAGGGGCACAGCAGGCATTATAAATAAGGGGCATTTGCCCATCCCATTTTTGGGAAACAATTACTATATTATATGAGAATGTTGGCCACCATGTGCAAAAATAATAAAACTGGATGCATTTAGCAACGACTTTAAACCAGAGGCCTCTGAAAAAACAATGTTTGATTGCCACTATCCATAATTCCTTTCCTTAAACTAGGATTCTGTACAGCTATAGAGAAACGGATTAGTCATTTTAACCCTCTGAGCAGAAATGCAATAAAAACACAGTCATATGTAACTCCTCGATGAAAAGCCACCAAAGCTTAATGAAACCTTCATTATGAGTGCATTATAGGCACTTCATCAGAAGAACTGAAAACTGAAGAGGGGTTCACTATTAAATAGAAACTCCCCTTGTCAAAGGGGATGTGATTGTCCTCCAATAATTGTAATTCAGCAATAAGGAGCTTACAGCTCTTGTTATCCGCATGATAGAGGAGTGAACATGAAGTGCACCATGGGGAGAGCAATACAAGAGATTATCGTTTGAGAGGGTTCTCCACTCCCCCTCTTGCATAACCTAACATTGGCTTCAGGTCAGCCATCTCTAATTTTAGTCTCGTTTTTTGGAGTGGATAAAAGTAAGCTGGCTTTTCCTCGTAGAGTTAGAGTAATGAACATTACGGCCTGGTTGACTAACACGCTAAAGGACGCCTCAACAGCGACCACCAAGAGGGTTTGAAGGCTAATGTCTGATTGAGAAGGATTTTACAGGCCTTTACGTCTGGAGAGGTCTCCTCTAGTTACAACATTGTTATAAATTGTGATATACAGCAATGTGAAAGACTGAGAGAATGCAAATACCATGAAAGTTGCAAAAACCTGGCTTATTCCATTATATATTCATTTTTTAACTGATTTTAAAATACAAGTTTAACATTAGCATTGTTGTTTAAACATACTGTAAATATTAACCTATTTTCCCTTCACTATTCGAAATCTGCAAAATTATATCTTGTTATTTTGATCAGTTTGACCTGTTTCAGTTTGCTGCAAATAAAAACAAATAAAAATGTTTTCATTTGTAATTTTGAAGAAATTTCACCAGTTCACCAGTTAATTTAATGCACTTAAAAAGGGTCAATTTAAAACTGAAAATATTCTTTAAATAAAAAAGAAAATATTAGATTTATTTAATGTGGAAGTGTGTGATTTTTTTCTGTGCTTAAGGCTGACTGCATTCATTAAGTTCACACCACAAAATGAATCATCCGTAGTGAGGGTTGTATACAAGTTTTATACGGCACTGGCACAATATGTATTCCAGATGTTTTGTAAAACCTTGCAAGACTCTTTGACAACTGCGGCTTGTGTGCGGCAGACTGTCAGAAGGCACACGCCTTCTCATACGCTTCTCTCTAAAATGTTTCTATGAATCTATTAATGAAATGCAGTCATATTCCACGTATATGCCGCCAAGGCAAAAGCGTGTTTCTGTTCACATATATCCACATTAGTTCATATCCTGTCAGTTTCTTTCAAGCACAACAAAGCAGATATAATGATATGCACCTGGAACTCCACAGACTCCCTGTTAGGATCAATTGGCGGGAACTGATAAATTAGGGTGGGATCTAAACCAGTCATGACATTAAATGATTCCTTTCACATTGACGTCATGGACACAAAGTCATTTTTTATTTGGAGCACGTCTTGTGGCTGAAATTCACCGCAATAAAGGCAGGGAAGCATCTGAGCGAAGCAGAGGGAAAGAAGCAGTGACAGCCGCCCTCTCGAACGCCCCCTTAGAATTCATTCCTACATGTCTGGGCTTTGCGTGCGCCCTGTTTACAATCACACAGACCATGTGGTGGCTTCTTCTAAGGCCACAGACAGCCCTTAAACACGAGAACGTCCTGCAAGACTTCCAAATCACATTTCTTTATAAATGTGGACATAAATCTCCTCCAGCCAGTCTGTGAACTCTTGGCATTCGGTTGTTCGCTTTTAAGATTACAATATGCGGCTTGCATCACCCCACTTTAACCGCTCTTGAAAGGCCACGGTGGAAAAGTTTTTGAAACCCTTATCCTCAATGACAAAACAATAATGAAATAAGAAACACTGTATCCTTTTTCAACAAGGAAGCCACAATAACGTGGGTCCTTTCTCATAGATTATATCCTTAGAGGGGAGCATATAGGGAAGCACAGATGTTGACATCGTTTGTGCTAGGTTAAGATAGACTCTAAAGCCCTTTGTTTCCTTCAAATCTCTTTCGTTATTGTATTTTTCCACACTTTTCTCCCGCACTAGCTTTAGGCATCGCCCCCTCCGATCGGGTGCTTTGGCCCTGGCCAGCCGGGCCGTGCTGAAAAGCCTTTGGATTGTGACTAGAGCTCCAGGGGGTCTTTTGGCCAACCATGGCCTGGGAAAAGAACTGCATTGTGGGGATCAGCAGGCAGCCCCGGCTGCCTCCGCGGCCTTCGTCCAACATGAATAGCGTGAGTGCCAGGGTTAAGGGTCACCCCACTTCTGCAGTCCCCCACTGGGCTTTCACCATACCTGTCCTATCCCTTTCAGTGCATCTGGTCAAGAGGGGAAGAAAACTAGACAGAAAGATCATAAGGAAATGAGCCGCTGGACACTAAGTGTAATTTGTCCAGCAAAGCTAATTCAAATTTTCCAATTTGGCCTTTTCAACATGTTCAAAAAAAGATTATTCACAAGGGTTTATGCGTTTGTGCACAGTTAGAGATTCTAAACGTCTAACCAGAATATATGAATCAAAATCCTGTTTTTGCATTAGGCGATTTAGCAACCAGAAGCAACTGTTTCTAAATCATAAGGTTTTAATAACTTATTAGTAGTGTAAATAATCAAATTGATGTAGACACAACCATTATTATGGGAATAAATTTGTGATCGTGTTTTGTAGTTCAGCTGATTTACTGCTTCTAATAATAAAAGTAATAACTACTGCTGTCATGATATCAGATTTTCACTACAAGGTTATCACGTTCAAATTAATTCACAAAAACGATAGTATCGCAATATTAATATAAATACATAAATCATGATACTGGTCAAATTAATCTTTAATGTTGTTTATGTTTCCTAAATATTTTTGGCCAATGAATCATACTCAAAATATGAGTGTAGGGAGGTAGAGAGAGAAAGTTTTTAACCATTCTGTCTTTTGCAGCAAATTGTAACGGGTGCTGAATTTTTTCAACATTCTTTGGGCTATGTGTAATATTAACACAACTTTAATAATTATTGTTCACAGTATATCACAGTTATTGTCAATATACTGGCACCCCTAAATAAAGGAACTTGTTCATAAAAATCGAAACAAAATAACAAGACAGACGACAAATTCAAGAGCTTTGTCCAGCATAGATTTCAATTCAGATACGTCTATTTTATTGATGAGTGTAAAAAACTACATTTTAATTTAAGATATATAAACAATCCGGGGATTCAGAGACAAAGCTAGTTAAACATGAACAAAATAGCAATACATAAAGGGGTTTAGGGGTTAAGCAGGCATTAATCCCAGGTTTTTTCCCAGACATGAACACATCCAACTGATATGTCATCAGTAACCCCTGAAATAAGCAATAATTAGAGTTTTATACACAATAGCCATCATGGTCACTATTGCGATTAACAGGATTAAACAAAACTTTGATAGATACTGCAGACAAGTAAAAGAAAATGACAGACGTGTATAAAACAATGACAACAGGACAATCCAACACGACACCGCCCCTGCCCCCTGTGTTTTGCTCTAGTGGTTGACGTGTGAAAGGGTCGTCTTTGTGCACATCACGCAAGTATGTTGTTTCATCACGAGACTGGATGCCTGAAGACACAGAATGTCAAACATTCTGTCATGCTTTAAGCCATATCTCTCCTTCACCTTCTTATCTTGACATCGTGCTTTAGCACCAGGCGGTTCCCAGCCTCATGCCCACATGTCTTATCAGCCAGCAGAACATAAACATCTCAGTGAAAGCCAGGGAATGAAGCACGAAGATTACGTACGAATAATCTTTCACCTCGTATGCGTTTGCATTTCAGCAAAAGCTTTGCTTTGTGTTATCATGAAGCACACTTGGCTATGTATTTCCCTATAGGCTAACACAAAATAAGCAGAAGGCATTTATATATTATGTAAAGCTACGTGATATTTGAAATGCCAGTTATATAAATCTATATACTTACCCAAAGAAAATCATGAAAAACCTGGCCGCACGTTTTATGATCTGACCTCGAGGCTTAAATACAAAGCACTTCAAAACAAGCCTCAGTACCCCAGATCAGAGCCTTCTGCCTCCGTCACGGCAGTGAGGGGCTGTCAGTGGTGATGTACTGCCATGAACCCTGCACCCTGACCCCACATGACAAGTACATTAACCTCTTCAGAGATGCACCACTCCAGCCCTTAAAACTATGACCCTAAAGCCCCTCTCGTGGCCACAGGAGGTCCCTCAGTTTCTCTCGATACTCCGCATGATCACTGCATTGTCTGTGCCCATTCTTTGTGTGCATTGCCAAATAACGTTCGACTGGCCGTCTATGATGCTGCTTACCCCCGTTCCAGTCGAGACATGGGGAGATGCTCTGTTGTGCCCAGCATGAGTGCTCTCTCAGCAGGATGGTGAGAGCAGCTCGACTGGGGTTCGCAGGTACTTTTCATCCCGCCTGCAGGCGAATCTCAGCGCCCTGCTGCTGAAAATTAGTCGGCGACTGGCCTCTCTTTCTGCTGGTGTCAGACGTGGGCCCCTGATGAGAGATTTGTTGATATGATAACTTGATTAGACCTCCGGCATGCGGTGGCGGAGAACGAGAGCGACTGTGCTCTTACTCCTTAACCTCTCCTCAGGAGACTACAATTACGACTGGTAATTGATTTATTGGGTATTCTGTTTAAAGAACTGAAGACGTTTTTCTTACAATTATAATGATATCAGATATTTTCTTTTAAAAACTCAATTGACATGTTTTTAACGTTAATTTAGTCTTTTGGGACGAATCAATTCACGTTTCTTCACTCAAAACAATGTTGGGTTGTTTTCAACCTTGGGTCAAAAAGGGACAAACCCAGCAGTTGGGTTAAATTAAGCCGGAACATTTTTGTATTTGACCCTACAATCCAACAACATGTTAGAACAGCCCAGAATTTGAGTGTTTGATATACTAAATCCATGTGATGCACATGCAAAACAATATTTTATTGTGTCATTATCATTGAAGAAGTTGGTCAAGATCTTTTAGGCCTGCATTCTGCAGTACATTCTTTTATACATTTTATAGACAAGCCTTTTAAGTATAAATTCTTAAAAGTTATAGTTATCCCCATGTTCCTTCTTGCCTATTCAGAAGCATGCACTCCGAGGGCTTCATTCCTTTCCTTCAAATCGAAACCTCTGAAATAATTCAATTAATCAATTTAAGCTTTGCATCTGAAATGCCTCTTTGTCGATGCGATTTGCATCATAAAAACTAAACTCTGATGCAGCCGGGCCTTTGAAGAGTTTTTGTTTCTTTTCATTTCGCCATGGCTAGATAAAATATACATGCATTATATGGCCAACACTATGGCTGCAAAATGCCACTTTGCATCACCATGGCAATTCTGGATGGCCCCTCTGGAACTGGAACCATCAATGAATGTTTACTTGCTTCCTTCAATTTAGAAAAACTTGTGGGTCAGTACCCTTCAAATCGTACATTATTATCATGCCAATGGCAGGTTTCGATTTATTTAGCCAGGCATATTAGTATAAATTAAACTCATTTAAGATGTTCAAAAAGTGTAGAACATGTTACATCACAAGTTAAAAAGTTACATTTTACTGTAGCAATGTTACAAATTGTCATACACAGGAGTGTAGGCTAATGTATTATTGTACTGTACATTGCTGTTGGCAATTTGAAGTCATCAGGCCATTGAAGTCTGATACTACTAGTAACTACAGGGACATACTAAAACACTTAACATGAAAAACGCTTAACATGGCTTTGAGACGACAAGTGAAAACCAAATTTCTGTCAAACCTTCCTTGTAATAAACACAAGCTGCTGTCAAAAGAACGAGCCCTTAATTTACAGATGAAGAAAATAATTGTACGTTATACGAGTGTACATTATATTAAGTCCATTATAAGGAAACAGCTTAACCTGGCTTAACATAATGCGAATAACAGTGAACAGGCAAAATCTAACTATTCAAAAATATTTTCATCACTGATATCAAGCATGAACATGTTCCATGTTCTCAGTTTGTCACTGCTTTAAGCCATGTTCGGTCATTTTCTTATAATGGTTTTAAAGGGGAAAATGCTTAAAGTGAAACTTAGCTCGTTCAGATCACATGTACATAGTGTGCGTGTTTAGCCAATTCTGTCTTTTAATATCACTAAATCCATTAAACCATTTTAATCATGTTCTTATAGGAATATGCTTTAACCAAACACTTTGCATGTTGCGTTCCGACTAAGGGCTCAAAAGTTTGCCTATTCAAAGAATGCCTTATTTACAAGTTGTGTAGAAAATCTATTCTTTTAATATCACTACTTGTAGCATTAAGCTGTTTCCTTATATCAGACTACTATGGTAGAGAAAGTGCTTTACGTGAGATTATTCACTTTTTCGGTAAAAGAAGGATTCAGTCTTTTGACAGCAGCTAGTGTTTATTACAATGAAGGTTTGACAGAATTTTCGTTTTCACCGATCTCTTTTTACGTACCTTAAGCTACATTAGGCGATTTCTCATGTTAAGCATTTTAGAATGTCCCCTAAAAACACTTTGTGTTTTTGTCTCCAATATGGCCACTAATTTGTATCTAAATACTGAATTAGAATCAGATCTGTTCTTGAAGTTTTATTATTGGCTTTGACCAAAAAACGACCAAAACACTTCTCCTTTGAAAGTCTTAAAGATTTTATTGTTAAAGTGACATGAGATTAATGCCACGTTCAGCATCGACTGACCTTTCTCCCATCCAGAGGATCACACACTTTTTCTATTACTAACTTGCACGTGGCTGTGAAGCAGCATGCCATAAACGATCGCACATGGCTGTCTGTACCTCACATTTATATTCTCTGTGATTTATGTAATTTAAGTGTTATCACAAGCAATAGGACAAAATACTGAATGAAATGTAGGCAGTCGCAACCACCAGTTTTAGCCTACACACCTTTTATACACAGCGCCATCTAGCGGTGTGTTTCCCCTGTAGACTACTTAGTGTAAGTTTTTATAACTCTGAACGTATGAAGTAGTTGTCGTCTTACAATTAAATCAGTATTCATTTGCTTTAAAAGAATACAACAAGTGAAAATGATTGTTTAGATGATCCAACATAAAGAAATATACAATAAAATTGTTAAATTCCTGTATTGCTTTGAACTGAAATGTTCGTTTATACTATATTATCATTACTATACTATAGCATACCACAATTTGCTACAGTTTTTTATAGCAAATACAATATTACACTAAAGTTTTTCGTGTGGGATTTCACAAATAATAAAATAATGTGGCAATACTGACATCTGCTGGCTGAAAATAGGAAAGCCGTGCAAACGAAGGTTTCACATAAAATTGGTATTTATGAACGAAGGAAGTGTTCTTATTTATAAATGTCACACCCATGAAACTGCTTGAAAAGCATTTTGTATGTTAACCATGTATGTGATCTTGTGCAATACTGTGCAATGTGTCAAAATTGTGAAGTTTTTGCAATTTTACCTTTCAAGTTTCGAAATGTACATCTTCTGAAATGAACATGCATATCACATTTACAATTTAGGCTAGCATAGGCTTTTCAACAACAAATTACAAATTAGGAAAACTATCTGTTCCATGCATTAAATCAGTCATAAGAAGTCAACATTTACACGATTTAAATAAAGAGTTAGAGAACAAAATCTCCTTTTATGAATAAAATAAATAGTCGGTAAATGCCTATGAAATAGTAAAGTCCACATACAAGTGTCTTTAGTTTCAGCCTCTGACTCTGTTTGATCAGCCAGAGTTATTAAACGTCTTCCATTGCTGTGGAATCGTAAACGTCAGAGTGGTATCAGTAACATGGCTTGTATCGTCTGAAGCCTCGCTACATTTTGACCGCTACACAAACCAAGTTACACTAGCACATTCACAGCCCTCTGCCCAGTTAACCCTGACACTTTCCAGTTTTAGAATAATAATATTGCCCCATCTGCCTATTATGACCGAATAATTGATGTACACACATTTGATAGCCCCATTCATTTCAAGCCAATACGTTTATTACAAACTTATGTTCAATTATTACCACCAGAAAATTCACATTATATTCATATAAATAGATTAGTCTATGTGGAAATGGATTTGTAAGGGTGGTTCCACTATAGTGGTTCATGCTATAGGGATGCTGAAATGACTAAAGAAATGTTAACAGCAAGATGGTATTAAACTGTGTATTTCTTGTGAATTTCCACCCTTTTGCAACGGAAATAGGCACAGTGATTATAGCTATATTATTTTTAATATTAACACTAAACCAACACTAGTCTGCAGGTTTGTAAATGAAAGTATTAAATAACAGACATGTAAAATGGTTACAAAGTAAATGCATAACATTGTAAAAAATACAATTAACAGTTTCCAAATGTATGTGATATAACATGAGATGATAGAAAAGAAAAGAAAGTATTGACGAAGTAGGAGAGCCAGAGCTCTGCGACAGCGAGGAGACAAGAAAAAAAGCCATGAGCTTATCTTACATTCCCTTTTTATCCTTCCCTTGACCATGTGACTAAACTAACATGATACATTCAAATTGACCAATCAGGGCCACCTTCAATACCCAACTGTACTGGACCTTCAATAAACAAACATCTTGGACAATATTGGTGATCACAGTATCAGCTCCCCTGTGATCTTTAGAAGAGCAAATGGGGACTTTTGGGAAGAAAGAGTGGGTTGTGGGACAGCAATAAATTCCTGTTATTTTTTCCAACCCCACTAATGGATCTAATCCTTAACTGGTGCAAAATACAGTGTATCATAGACCACACCAGGCACATCTGTAATGTATCTGTTTGATTTACACTCATTGGCCACCAGATGGTATTGTGAGCAAATGAAGCCTCTAAAAATTAACCCTTTTGTGAACCACTTGGCTAAAAAGCTTCAAAGCTTCATGAAGCTTCATCTCGTCACCACTACGTCTCCACAGACTGCAGACGAGTGAGTTTCCAACAAAATGTATTTATTATAGATCCAAACACAGGCTAGGAAGACACTAAAATTACATTTGTGACACAACCAAGAAGGGGAGAACAGAGTCCATGTTATGAGGGGATCGCTGAGGTGAGGGAGCGTGGAGGATCATGGGAGATTGAGTCCCATCGGAAATGCAGGGGAAACATTCACGGAAAAAGATGAGACTGTGAAAGTATCTCTCTGCAATGCTACCATCTGGCACGGCCTATTAAATGCATGGAATCTTCATAGCCTTCCAGTCCAGTTTACCATCTTGTGTTGTAATCCTCATTCATCAGGTCAAAAATAGTGAACCTTCCAGTAGTCTAGTGCACTCTTAGGAGAGAGGGCAGTAGGTATGATGCACGTTATCTCCTCTAATTCCTTATAGAGCTATAGTCTCTGTCTCAACGACTGGTTTTAGTACAATGGATTTGGTATATGAAAAATGGGTTAGGTTTACCTGGTTGTGAAGTCGTTCTCTATGCTGGAGAGAGCAGTGTAGTGAAAATGTGAACTTGGCCAGCACTGCAGTACAGAAGATTTCTATCACCAGCATCGTAGAGTAATATATCATGAGCGTCTTACATGATGAGAACCTGTGAGTGGGTGTGGCTCTTGAGATAGACGGTTGATGGCGGCCGGTGTAGTTGACACTGCTAAGTGTGGTGGGAAAAAGTGTGGTTGTTTTTGTAGTCCTGCTTGCTGTTGTGTTAGGAATCAATACAGTTGTAGTCACAGAAATTGTGGCGATTGTTGTTTGTGTGGATGTTGTAGTTGTAATCAACGTGGTTGTCAGAGAAGTTGTTGTCGGATGTATTGTAGTTGTGGGGGCTGACGTAGTTGTGGTCGGTAGTGAGGTTGTGAGTAGAGTGCTTGGTATGGTGGTGACGACTGTAGTTTGTTTGGCTGTCTGTGGTTTAGTAATTGCTGTTGATGTTGGTGTAGTTGTTGTCTGTAACATAGTGGTTGTAGTTGACGGTGCTGTTGTAGTTGTTAAAAGTGTTGCCATAGTTGGTGGTGTTGTTGTTAAGACCGTTGTTGTAGTTGGTTGAGTTGTTGTTATGACTGTTGTTGTTGTAGTTGGTGGTGGTGCTGTTGTTGTTGTTATGACTGTTGTTGTAGCTGGTGGTGGTGCTGTTGTTGTTATGACTGTTGTTGTAGCTAATCGTGGTGCTGTTGTTGTTGTTATGACTGTTGTTGTAGCTAATGGTGGTGCTGTTGTTGTTATGACTGTTGTTGTAGCTGGTGGTGGTGTTGTTGTTGTTATGACTGTTGTTGTAGCTAATGGTGGTGCTGTTGTTGTTATGACTGTTGTTGTAGCTAATGGTGGTGCTGTTGTTGTTATGACTGTTGTTGTAGCTGGTGGTGGTGTTGTTGTTGTTATGACTGTTGTTGTAGCTAATGGTGGTGCTGTTGTTGTTATGACTGTTGTTGTAGCTAATGGTGGTGCTGTTGTGGTAAACACAGTTGTTGGTGCCACTGTTAAGACTGTTGTTGTTGTCGGTTGCGCTGTTGTTGAGAAAGTTGTGGTAGGCATGGTAGTGGCAAAGTATGGGGTTGTTGTGTGACATATCAATTCATCTTCTGTTAGCAATAAGAGAGCTCGATTATGCAGCTCTATAGGCGACTCGCAAAGTTCTTGAGATTTTGATTTGATCTTTTCCTTGTTGTTGACCATCCATTCATAAAAAGGCAACAGGTTACAGTCACAGTGCCACGGATTATGGTTCAGGTAAACTTTACTTAGTTCTGGAAGATTGCTAAAAACATCATCAGGAAGGATTCTGAGACTATTATTTTCTAGTCTGAGGCTCGAAAGAGTCTTAATTTTTTCAAAGTCCTCTGCTTTCAATGATTGTATCATGTTGTTCTGAAGATAAAGATCAGACAACTTCTCGAGACCTTCAAAAAATTCACCTGATAAGTTCAAGAAGTGGTTTGAGGAGAGGTCTAACTTCTTTAGCTTCGTAAGGGGACTAAAAACTCCAGTTGCTATATGAGAGAGATTATTAAGGCTTATATTCAAATTAGTCAGTTTGGGCATTTCTCCAAAGAGAACGGTGGGGAGACTGGTGAGCTGATTGTTATTCAGAGTTAGAGTCTTCATTCCAGAGAAACCAACAAACAGCTCTTTGGGTAGTTCCGTTAAAAGATTACTGTCCAAATACAGTTTTGCCAATTTACTTTTGTGTGGAAACAAATTTGATTGGATAGATGAGATTTTGTTGCCATTCAAAGCTACTTCTGTCATATTCGGGAAGTCATCAAAAATCCCATCGGGCATTGTGTTTAGCTGGTTCTCATAGATTCTGAAAATCTGCAGTTTTTTAAGATGTGCAAAAAGAGACTTTGATACTGAAGTAAGGCTGTTCTTTCCAAGATGAAGGGTTTTGAGATTCACCAAATTGTCGAATGTTCCCTCTTCGATAGAGGTGATCTCATTCATATTTAGACCCAAATATTCAAGATTCTGTAAATCGTCAAATAAACCTTTTTCAAGGGTCTGAATTTTGTTACTTTTCAAAATAAGTTTTTTGAGGTTGATGAGATCTTTAAAAACGCCAACAGGTAATGAAGTCACTTGGGTGCTAGATATCTCAATGGCTGTGATATCAGATAAACCCTCAAAGGCTCCGACCTCTACAGTCTGAGTTGGGGTACCTATAAATTCGATTTTTTTTACTTGAGGGTTTTTAGAAAAGGCACCTTTTGGTAGGATAGTAATCTGACTGTTGACAAAATATATTTCATCGGCTCCATCTTTCAGTTTTTCTGGCACTGCTGTGACGGTTTGGTCATACACGTCTTTGTTTTTGCACTCCTCACTTGTTTTGCAGACCAGTTGATGGCTCCAGTGCAGATGCAAAAGTATGCAAATGAATACAAGTGCACTTTTAAAAGAAGGATACCTGTTTAAGAACAAATGTATTATTTATTTATTTATTTATGATGATTAGTATTATTATTTATAACATTTATTAGTTTTTTTAATTGATACAGCAGGTATCCAATATGGACATCGATCACATGGTGAAACTAATTGCTTTGGTCTTAATGTTTATTATTGTAATATAACTCTTACCATTTCTTATTAATTACTTTTAATTGATTACACTTTATTATTATAGCTGAGACCAAAATAACACATTTGTAAGATAAATGTTTTTCTCCTCCACAATGTCTGAAATAACAGCCTGTTATATTTAATATGTTCTTGACCTGCATGGAGTCAAATGAAAAACAATTTCTCTTACCTGATCATTTCTGTTTAAATTTTACGTTCCATTCAGAATACTGTTTCCAACAGAAAATATCGAAGGACGCAGTTTGTTGCTCTTATCTATAAATTACTCTGTGCACGTCTTTACTGTGAGGCTGTAAAGCAGCAGTTAGGGGGTGGACGTTTTCTGTTGAAAGAGATAAGAAATTGGAAGCAGCAAGTATGTTCTTCAAAGTACAAAATCAATTATAAATTATTTATTTGTTAATCTGTGTGTCCCAAATTCTCAAAGTTCTTCAAATGTTTCCACAGTCATACAGTATCTTAGAAATTGCAAGCCTGTACTTAAGCTATAGATTTAGAGTATTTGTGACCCTGGACAACAAAACCAGTCTTATGGGTTAATTTTGCTAAATTGAGATTTATACATTTTACAAGCTTTCAACTGATGTATAGTTCTGAATCTGATGGTGCAAAAAATCTAAATATTGAAGTTATTCATCATAGGCGCTGTAGCAAGCCATTGCTAAGAAAAACACATTTGTTGCCTTACCGCTGTAACAACGTTGTAGAGAGTAGATGAACCCGAAGTCAGAAATTCCCAAATCGTGGGAAGCAACGAGGCAAGTTCGTGGGCGTGTTTGTGGCTATTTTTGTCAGCAATTTGATAGCACATTATAATAACCGCATGCTATTAATCGTTATTTACGTATTAGTAAACAGTTATTTCATCATTTATAAAGCATGGTCCCCACATTAACATACATCAGGAAGCAGTTATAAATACAGATATGAATGCATAAACGGGTCTATAAAGTGTTTAATAATTATATTTTCATTCTTCATTAATGATAAGTTTATAATTTCTAAATTAAACAAATCAAACACAAATACAATACAAATACAAAACAGTTATTTAGGAATTGTCACTGCTTCATAAGATCATTTAAAAGGTGGTAAATTATTAATAAATTATTTCAATGAACATTTATACATATTATTATGTAGTAATGTAGTTACTACATGAGATTGTATATTTAATTTTGGCACATTTTTGGGGCATAATTTAATGAATTTTCACTCAGCCATGAAACTGAAAAAATACATCATTCTTTGCCTCAGTTCCTAGCTGTTTGATAGTTTTTTTACCCATCTTGTTGACTATTTTCATTTAACTTTACGCTAACACTTCAGTATAGGGACCAATTCTCACAATTAACTAGTTATTTACTAGCATGCCTATTATAAGCATGTTGTCTGTTTATTAGTATACTTATAAAGCACGTATTCTGGATCCATAATCCTCCTAATACATAAACCTTGTAAAAGCTTAGCGAAGCATAAACAGTGCTCACTTTAGGTGAGCTCACAAAAATAGTACTAACTGTTTTGTAACTACCTGAATTACTCATAAACTTAGTAATAAATAATATTTTAACACACATTCATTAACCCACTGAGTAACTATTTTACTACATCATAAGATGTATAATTGTTCTTTAAATAATCATTCATTAAGCACTTTCTTAATGATCATATGAAGCCCTAAATAGCTGGTATATATTTGCATTGTTTCATTTAGAAATTACAAACTGACCATTATTAAATAAATAAAATACACTTTATGACATGCTGTTGAATCAAGAGTAAAGCATTTATACCAGTATTTATAAACTGCTTACTGATGCATGTTAATGTAGGGACAATGCTTTATAAATGATGAAATAACTGTTTACTAATCCTTAACTAATGATTAATAGCAGTTATTATAAAGTGTTACCAGCAATTTTGCTGCATCTACTGACAAAAATATATATTTACAGCACGAAATTTTCAAAATATCTTCAAGGTACATAATCTTTACTTAATATCCTAATGTTTTTTGGCCTAAAACAAAAATAAATTATTTTATTCCTGTGCTCCTTAAGGCTACTTAGGTTTCGTGGCAGGGTCACATTTCTTAACAGGTTGTGGTTGCTATTTCAAAACATTCACCAAGGTCATGGCCTCTTAAGACCCCTCACACACATTCCTAGCATACGTGGATACCAAATGTCGACATCCTGATGATTCGTTGTTTATTTAAAACAGAAGTGAAATAAACCATGCGAAAGATATGCTTCTGCTATTTTTTTGTGGAGAAAAGGTTTTATTCAGAATTGCAAAAAAGGATTTGACCATTAATACTGACAAAACAGACAGCAGATATAGTAAATTGTTTATACTCATGTGAGATTAATGAGTTTATGAATAGCAAATATACACACAATATTTTTTTTTGCCCACCATAAATCCAGTTAAATCCTGACTGTAAATAATGAAGCTAAATGTTGGTGATACTTTACAAAAGCTTTTCAATAGTGTTAAATCACTGAGTTTTTATTTCTTTGGCGGTCCAGATCCTGACTGCCCCGCTTGTTCCTCCTCCATAAAACACAAGCAATGACACTGACAATAAGAGCAGTACACCCAACAGAAATTATGATAATGAATGTGTCTTTTGACAGACCCCCAGCCTCACCACCACCTTTGCCACTCTTAGTATCTGTTGGTGAACTTGATGAAATGTGAAATGTTGTCACAGTCGGTGACTCAGTGGCGAGGATGTCATTGTCCCTAAGTTCTCTTACATTCCTGCCATTCAGGTGTGTGGGAATTGTACACACAAAAGAACTTAGGTTCTTTACTTTGTTGGGGTTCTTTTCTAGCCAGTCCCTAAACGGTATTATGTCATGATCACACCTCCAGGGATTTTGAGAGAGTATAGCATTATCGACTCCAGACAACGAGTTTAGAAATTCATTTGGCAAGTTTGCTAGAGAATTGTTTTGAAGCTCTATCTGATACAAATGAGACACACCATCTAGGAGATCAGCGGGGATATGATGTATTTCATTGTTCTTCAGGGATATGTTAGTTAACTTTGGAAGGTCTTTGAAAATTCCCCCCGTAATGCTGGTCAGGCGATTTGTGTGAAGGGAGATCTCTTCTAACTTCACCAAACCATTGAAGGCCCCAGGAGAAATGTGCTGAATCTGGTTCCTAGTAAGTACCAAAAGGCGAACTTCAGTTAAGTTGCTTAAAACATTCTCCTTAAGGTGAGTTAACATGTTGTCATACAGCCAGAGCTCCTGAAGAACCATTGGACCAAAGGTCGCAGGCAACAGACTTTGGAGTTGGTTCTTGTGCAGGGAGATATGAGATAAATTGGGAAGACTCAAGAAGATTCCACCGGGAAGTGATGATAACCTGTTGTTGGAGAGGTAGAGTTTCTTCAACTTCTGTTGATTTGTGAAGAGATTTGATTGTAGCCGTGTGATTTTGTTGTCTTGAAGGTGCAGCATCTCAAGGTTCACCAGGTCATCAAAGATTCCTGCTGGCATCTCCATCAGATTATTTTGCTGCAGGAACAGGTTTTTAAGTTTTCGATGTCCCCGAAAAACACCTCTGTAAAGCTCTCTAATAGAGTTTCTTTGCAACATGAGCTCTTGCAACTGTTCTAAACCATAAAATGCATTCTCTGCTAAAGAGACAAGTTGGTTTTTGCTTAGGTCCAATGTGGTCAAAGCAGTAAGCGGGTTGAGAAGGGAGGGTGGAAGGACTGACAGTTTGTTGTTACTGAGTGTCAAAATTGATAAATTCTTTAGATTCTCGAAAAGATCTTCTGATAAAGATGTTAGATCAGTCCCGCTTAAAACCAAGGTTACAAGACTCTGGGTTTGGTTTAAGGTATATGGCTGCACCTCGGCTATTCTTGAATTGATGGCTAGAAATGAAATGAGCGTATCAGCAAATGTTTCAAAGTCAGCTGGTTTTAATGTTGTTATGCTGGTGTTCGTAATCAAGAGGCTGATCGTGGTAAGTGGAATTGAGGATGGAAATTCTTTTATCATATATCCTTGACAACGGATTTTCATGTTGACACATTGACAGTGCTCCGGACATGCAGAGACAACCGCAGTCATGCCAAGAACCACAAACCACACCAGGTCCATTGACTCCTGGAAATAAACCAAAAAATACATTTAGATCCGAATTGAAAAGCAAATCTATGTGTATATTTCTAGAATTGTTTTGTAATTACTCAATTTTACAGAATGTACAGGGTGGTTGTGACAGAGCCCCTTGGCAAACTTTCCTGTTGTGACATACACCATTCCTCCACCCATATTACAAAGCACATGATTCTGTATAAGGCCTACAATTTTGTGTGATTTAACCACATTTACTTGTACTTTTCCACATTTGCCTAGTGACTTTCACTATGCACTTAGAGTACAGTATGTTATGTTCTGCACTTTTGTAATGGGACACGTATTGTGGTTTTAACAATATCAGATAGTGTGGCAACTATCTACTGTTCGAATATTCCCCTGAAATAGTCTATACGGGTTCTTTCAAAATACTAATTTCACCATACTACAAATACTACAATACACATAGTATGTGAATTGGGATGCAGCAATATTTAGCAAATAACAATATGAGGCCTTGATGTCTATATATGACTATATTGATAATTGATAGTCATTTTTGTAATGTTCTGGTAAATAAAATCGTTGAATATATTTTAAAGTACATTCTGTGCCAATACAACCATACTATTTCAGTATTGACTGAGTAACGACATGTCAAAGATTGAAATCGAGGTTAAGGCCAACTTTTAAAAAAGTAACACCTAAAAAATAAGTTTGTCCAACAAATCTGTGCAAAATAATGAAACATAATGAATATAAAACAATAATTATAAAAATGATATATTGTATATCAAAAATATGTCATAAACACACTACTTATTCTCATTATTTATGATTTGATGTTGAGAATTAGATTTTGATATTTTAGCCTGGATTTCACAGACAGGATCTCGTAAGTTTCTACTAGTTTTAATATACTGGCCTACAAAGGCAAAGTGAAGTAAAATGCCTTCAAAGTTTTCACACCAGCTAGTCATTGAAGCCAGTTACTGCAATTTGTGACACTCTTGTTTCTCTGAAACGGGACAAAATTGGACCAGGAGACTGATCGAAAGACAGGACAAATGTGTTTTTTTTTCTTTGCCTTTGAAGAGTGGCATGGCTTTAGGAACACCAAGGCCATGGGTTCAATCCCAGGGTTTGCACATACTTTGAAACAAATGTATAGTATAATGCACTGTTAGTCGCTTTGAATAAAAGCATCTGCCACATTGCTTACAATTATATTAAAATTGCACCAAAGAATTTTTCACCAAATTGAAAGTTGAAGCATGTGAACTCTAAACATCACACTCCACTGCTGTTAACAGCACAGCATGTTCTGCTTTCATACGAGTGTAATAAATTGTTATGTATATGTGTGGGTTGTAAAGCAGTGAATAATGCTTTGATCAGTAATTTTTAACATAATAAAAAAACATGTTTTGCTGTTGCATAAGATTGCCTCATGGTGAAACATTTGTTTGCACATAATATTTCCTGACAGGATATGCACCTTATCAAAGCCTTTTCTAATTTCTCTGTAAATAGCGCTGTCTTTAAAAGTGTATACAGAGAAACAAAAATAAAGATAATTGCCAGTCCTATTTACCGATTTTTGATGGAAAAAAAAGCATAGGACATACTGTACATTTTAGATCAAGACAAAATAAAAAAATGCAGGGAAATTAGTTTCTTGACTTCGTAATCTGTCAGTCTTCTTAATCACAGTCTGTGAACGCTGGAACGATAAACTGTATCTCAAATATTACCAGATTTTATGAATGCGTTTTTTCTTAAACATTGTTAGACTTTGTTAGAGTAAAACTGATTTAAAAACCATGCATGCAATAACCATTTGTTACAATTTTATAGTTTTGAAATTCAGAATTGGCAAATTTTGTTGTTTTAACAAATTTTTAATGTTGTTAACTAAATCGTTTTGTCACTTATTTCCATGTCTATAAACACATTTATCAGTACTAGTAAGGATTTTAAAACAAAATAATATAAGGCATCTTAACTCACGAAAAGTTGTAGTGTAATCTGTCCTTAGCTCCTCACGTTTCACACCACAGTTCCCGGTTTCCTTTTATATGACGGCAATGCTTTGTTTGTCAGATTCCTTTCTGCCTCCTCATGGCAGAAATAACTTTTCTGGTTATCCTCCTCGCAATCAACCTCTGACTGCAGTGGTCTGTCAGAGCACTACAAAAGATCTCATGTACTTACCCACATTATTTAGAAATGGGCTGGTGGGGAAACCACTAGTTTGGGGCCTTACCCTTTTTAAAGGGGCAGGAAGTTTGTGGGTAATCAGTTATATAACAGAAAGGGCGCAGTAGTTTTGCTAGCCGTTCACAAATGAGTGACTCGGCTCGGGATAAACTTTTGTTTGATTATATTTCACTGTTAGATTTATATTTAGAGGTTTTGGGGCAAACAAAATAAAATGGGCATTGTCATGGTGTGCATGATCTTAAAGAAAGTAAATTCCATAACCAAATTGTTTATGTTCGGATACTTTTATACATGCTAAATGGAAGGCTTTTGGACCGATTAAGATTTGAAAAACATGAATATATGTACAATATACTGTATATGTTCTTTTTATTCCCATAGGCTACACCATTGTAAATTATTCCAGGTAGATTTTTACATGATGACCCTGAATTTACAGAGAGTTTTTTTGGATTTGCTGTAAAATACTTAGCCTATAAAATAAGACCGGTATGGGGCTCATTATTACCAGATGGGTTGTCCCGTGAGAATATATGTGATGCCTTAGTTGTATGGCACACTATAAAAATTAATGAGATCAGAGAACAGATGGAACTAATTACAGAACTCACAAAATTACAGATGTGGTAACTATTTCATGCATTCTGACTTCTTTACACTGCTAAACCTGATGGTTTCTCAAGCTTAAAATGCTCAACTTATCAAAAAACGAGTTGATCGCATGACGTTGTATTTTTGTCCTTTTATCCTTTGACTCCTTTTGTTCATGTAGTTTACAAACGAGAATCAGCGGGTCTCTTGTGCAGTGAGGTGGTTCAATACATTCAACCAATCATAAACTCTGACAAAGCTCACACTCGAACGCCATTGGCTCGTGCTTTAGACACTCTTTTATGCCAAGAGCTCTCTGTGCTGGAGGGAGTGATTTCATCGAACGAGTGATTTAATTCATTGCATTTCGGGAACGAGAACGATTTGTTCACTTAAAAGATTCATTTAAAAAGAACGATTAATTGCCGAACGAAACATCACTAGCGCCCGGGCGTGAGAGAAAGAGCACGCCCACCTGTCAACCATCCAGCATGACAAAGAGCACACCCATCAATGCCGCTTCACTCTGCTAACGGAAGGTTAGCTGTGTTTATTTATTCACTGCATTTCGGTGATGAATGTTATATGAACTTGGAAAAAACGCTGGATTTGTAGATCGTTTGAAACTGATAGATGGTAGGCTAGAAATATGCCGGACACGAACTGCATAAGGTAAGTCAAACTAAGTCAGGTGTTTCTGTTTTGTTGGCAATCGGCATGTACATGCATAATGTAAACAACACAAACTTATAGTGAATGAATGCGATGATGTATTGTGTGCTCATTATGTAGTTCCGCCTCAAGGCGCTCGTCTTTTCCCGGAAAAAATCGTACAGCGGTATCCGTCTTATATAAATTTGATCAAACTAAATACTCTTTATATAATCAAAGTTAAATAATACCTTTTTCAATAATTTTTAAATATCTGTTGAGACTAAGTACACAACATTTAAAAAAAAAAACATTGTATATTATTCACAGAATTTCTGCTTTAGGGACCCGCCCAAATGTAATTCCTGTTATTTTCCTGTAGCTGCTTTTCCACAATCTGTGTTTACTAAACATGAATCACAGTATGCACAACAATTCTCAATGCTGGTAATCCTCATCTCACACAGTTGACCCGCCACTTCCCCATAATGGAACTGGTGTAAAGTCCAAAAAAAAGCCTCTTTTATCAGCAGTGCTTTGGATGATATCCAGAGGCACACAATTTTGGGCTTACAAGAGGAAGACTTGTGACAGTGTGTAATAAAGTTCGTAAGAAGGGAAGGAAGGAGGCGGGAACCGGCGAACATTCAAATAAAACTTTTAATTAAACATAAACAAACAATAAACACGGAAGTAGCCGACAGCCACCTCACGGTAGACTGCCGGCCATAAAACATACACAAACTAAACACAGTTTCGGGCCCGGTCCTCTCTCGTCAACAGTCCTGCCGAACATCCTTTTAAGCTCCCAATCTCCTCCGTGATAAGATGCGGGACCGGTGCGCGCACAGCTGCTTGCACTGATCACTCACGCCACCGGCCCCGCGTCACGGCTCTCGTCCCGCCTTCCTCACCACATACCCCCATCACCCCTTACAGGCCGGGGGGCACCACCGAGACTGTACCTACTCCCCCCCCAGGGAGCCAGTCTCGGAGTCCGCGGCGCCTGGGGGTATGCACCGGCGAGACGAAAGAACGGAGATGGGAGCCCCCGGAGCGACAGGGACGAGAGAGGGGAGAGAGGAAAAGAAAAAAAAATTGTCCGGTTCCCTGACACGCTGTCGCTCGGTCCTCAGCCCAGCCGAGAGGCTCTTCATCGCGGTGCTATGCGGTGGTGCTGGACGTCGGGGGGAAGGTCTGCTCCTCCTCCGCCCCCTGGCGGTTGGCGGTGGCTTCTTTGGCTGAGGGCAGCCGGAAGGAAGTTTTCCGTTCCCTGCTCCTCCCCTTTCCTTGGTGGACGGCAGCAGGCTCCGGCCAACGGCAAACGGCCCGAACTCCTCCGCGCCCTCTTCTACGGCCGCCACCCCACCTAGGCCCAGGAGTACGGCAGCGAGGTCTTCGTGCCCTGGCGGCCGGCGATGGCTCCAACGGCAACCACCCCACCTCGACCCAGGCGCACGCCGCGAGTTCTCCGTCCCAGCCGATTCCTCTTGCTACAGCACCACCGCCTCGGGCAGCCGCTGGCGGACGTCCCTTGTCCGCGCTGCCCGAACTCCTCAGCACCGCGATCACCCTCGGCAGCGAGGGCTCTTTGACAGCATGTCCCTACTCCCGGGTTTCGGCACCAGTGTAATAAAGTTCGTAAGAAGGGAAGGAAGGAGGCGGGAACCGGCGAACATTCAAATAAAACTTTTAATTAAACATAAACAAACAATAAACACGGAAGTAGCCGACAGCCACCTCACGGTAGACTGCCGGCCATAAAACATACACAAACTAACCACAGTTTCGGGCCCGGTCCTCTCTCGTCAACAGTCCTGCCGAACATCCTTTTAAGCTCCCAATCTCCTCCGTGATAAGATGCGGGACCGGTGCGCGCACAGCTGCTTGCACTGATCACTCACGCCACCGGCCCCGCGTCACGGCTCTCGTCCCGCCTTCCTCACCACACAGTGCCTTGTACAAATACAGAAGAAAATATGTGGAAATACACAGCTATTGTTTGACGAGACTATTACTCTCTAAACTGTTATTGCCAGTATGGACTTTTTCCCTAGAAAGACCCCTGATTATTCTTTATTACTGCTAATATAAATGTTAACACCTTTAAACAGTATATTCAGAAAAAAAATTAACATAACTATGGAGTGGTCTCTTCATTTTTTTCCAGAGCTCTAGAATAACAAGATGCCGCAGTGATAATCTTCACAATGAATGGGGACAGGTGCAAGCTTAATATGGGTGTTCTAGCGAAGGAAGTTTGTTATTCTTATATCACCAATGGTTACTGTCACCGGCCTCCCATAAAAATGAAAGAGATATCTCCTGCCTCTCACTCAAATTGATGCTTTCCCTTTTTCTCCATCCTCTGTTCCATGTGACTTGGAAACCTCAGGCATATAGGACATCATAAGATTCCAAATCATTTAATTTGAACTGCGAGGAGAAGCCAAGTGAGGAGGCTTCATGAGGAGTTTACAAGTGGAAGTGTTTGTCAACGAAACCCATACATTCTCATTCACATCAAGCACACATAAATGTTATTATTGTTCATTAAGTTATTGTAAATGTAGATGTAAGGTCAGAGCATGTTTTAGCTTTCTCGTGGAGCTAAGTCTTTAACTTTCATTGTTTAATATTTTTCGTGTTTAATGGTACTGATAGCTAGATATGAACATAATGCCACATCACATAACGCTTGGATTCTTTGTCTTTTACTTGGATCCATCCTATATGGTGGAGCTAAGACGCTAGGAACACTGCGGTCTCGACTTGACGCAACATTGCATGTTAACCTTGACTCCGACTGTAGACTGACAGGAACACTTTAAGGTTGGAACTGGAAGTTTACTCTAATATTGCATACGCCTGCGTCAGTGGAACCTCCTCAAATTCTCACATGCCTCACGAGAGGGAATTCCCTCCGATTTCCAAGAAATGACTGCCTCTGCCGGATATGCTGTCTGCACAAAACACATGAGAGCACTATCTGCGCAAAATGCCGTGAACTTCAAAAGTACAGCAACCAGTGAAGCGTACTACACCCATCCGAGCGTATTTAAATGAGCATGTTTATTTTTTAAACCTTAGCCAACCTGCAATTATGATCCACTTTAGGTGCACACATTTTAGATATCAAATCTATCCAAAGTAGCCTTCTCAAACATATTTATAGAGGAACTGCACTAATTTGCACTGATAATGTTTGCACATTGTTGTTACGCAGGGCCTGTTGCGTTATAAGCTAATATCCTGTAATACTGGTAAATCCCATATACAATCAGATTCAGATGAAAAATAGATTTAACTCATTTGAATTATAGAGAGCTTAGCAAAACTGCTGACCACATGTTAGCATTGGTTTGTTATCAAAGGAACTAGTTAATTTGTGTAATATGTGCGTGCTTACAAATGTAAACTTATCAAGACAGTAATATTAGCAAATTAGTGTCAGAGTCTAGGTATTTAAAATATGAAATAATAGTATTAATGTGATTAAAAAGAAGGTTTCTTGTTACAATTTGCCTCACACATCCAGCTCTGACTCCCTACACCTAATCATTTTAAGTATCGCTCTTCTACCACTAGAGAGCGACATTAGATTGCGTTCTCTCTGGTGTCACTTTAGTGTGAGCTTTTGGCTGTCTGGATTTTGACTGTGGTTGTAGTGTTATGATCACTGTCATCATTAGTATGATAGAGAGACAATAATGTCACGCTGCCTGTAAATTATATATGAGCTCTGAGGCAAGCAGATGGGGGAGGACATTTTGTGGCAAGAATGTGGATGTTTTGGACAGGGAGAGCAAGGTGACAAGCGTTGAGATATCCGAACATAGCTTCCAAAATGGCATTTCGTATCTTTGGACTGTCACTATGCTTCTTTGGCTTACAAAATAAATAAATATATCAATGAATATTCTTGTCGGGGCATTGCCTCCACCGGTGATTCTGTGGTAACTCACTCAAATCAATCAAAGGAGTAACTTTAGACAGATATTACACAGATAATGCATTAAATACGTTCTGCTGAATGAACGTGGCTAGACACAAATGATGGCACAAACTATTTTGGTGTTCAGTTCCAGGAGTCTTATCTTTAACATTGCCCTTTCAGAGCAACATTTTGTTCCATCCAGTAGACCTGGAATAACGTCATCTCCATCCCACCCAAATTATTATTTTTAATAAGTATTAGATTAGCTTACCTCTGACCCTCTTTCATTCCTCTATGTTGAGTTCAAATCAAACATTGCCCGTTTCTTGTAGTGAAAAATCAAAAGCTTTAGTAAAGCTTCCAGGATAGATTTTACATTCATCAACATAAACTGACCCTTGTGTCTTTTCTATTTGTTGTGGCTTGCTATTCAAAAATAACCTCTTAATGTAAGCATAATATTTTTTTATCCTGTATTATCCGCATCAGCAGGCCAAGCAGAAGGAAAGAAAAAGATGAATAAATATACATAAACAAGTAATGCAAGTCTTTCTGCAGGAATGTACAGCAGGTCGATGTAAAATACAATTGAAACACAATCAGGACAGAATATCTATAAATGTCTGTGAGCAAAACTGATGTGCTGATGCATTATCATCTTTTGTTCAACAAGGGAATGCACAGATTGCACAGACTTTTATAACCGCCTTTCGAATCCCTATTTAATACTGAGCTATTACACTGAAACCAGTTATGAGTCGTTTGTTTTCCCTAGAATTCTCACTGTTATATCTTTATTACCATTTTAAATTTAGCATCAATATCCCAAATCCCCAACCCTAGTGTTGTCTCTCTTCACACACATTGGAACAGATGGGTTGAATTGTATACCCACCTGCTATTTGGCAGGAACATAAGCAACCCATACGCTTAACGTTATCGACAGTCTGCAAGGCCACCTCAAAATCAAACTCCCAAATGCTGTTTGTTTTATTACACAGTTTTACATTCACATTACGGACAAAAATTAAGCAGCCTGTTTCATTTACTCCACATGAGAATGAGTGATTTAAATATAGACGGTCTCGTACGTGGCATGTTTGTTTACTTTAATCTCAAAATTGTCATTTACATCTGCCTAAATGTTTACGTCTCATTTTTAATGACTCAAATGAACGATGAAACACAAAACATCTCCCTGCTGGGCCAAGATGTGTTAGAATATCTTGATTGAAACTTTTTATTACTATATGGCTAAGCCGGCAAATCACAGTGGGTTGTGTTAAGTTCAGGGTGTAATACCTAATGCACAACAACTCATCTGAAACCTAGCCAGAACACATTTGCAATGCCAGTCATTACATATTTGAGCCATAATGTAAGATGTTGCATATCTACATGTAAAAGATAATCTGGCTGTGAGTCTTGTATTACGTCCTGCTAAATGCACCAATTCTTAATCACATATGGATGTATCATATGAATCGATTTGTAAAGAGAATACAGTCTAATACTAAGCTTCTGCTGAACAGAAACAAACAAAATGGATTTGCAATGTAATCTGTTTCCCTCATTTGTACATGGAGATGATATTACAATTTCAATGGAAATGATGACATAATGAATAATATGTCATAATGAATATACATTATGATTATGAGTGTCTGAATTAAAGTGCTAGATAAAAATAGAGGTGTGTCTACTCTAGAAGGATTGCATGTGATGTGACCTCTCCTCATCATGTAGTATCCAACATTACATTGATGAGAGAACTAAACAAAGAGAAAAAAACAATATTGTTGTTTTAGAACATCCAGTGGGACGTGTTGCCAGGGGAACGGGCTCCTTTGAGTTGTACTGAATGAGATAAGAGGATGCAACATGGGGGCAAGACAAAGTCCTTGGCCTCTGTTGATGTTTGGCTGATTGTGTGGAGGTGGCCAACTGAATTCTAAAATCTGAATCAGTAATAAACATTGGACAAGAATCATATTCTTGCTCGAATGCTTTAATGTTCACGTCAATGGAAATTCTATATGTCAGACTGTCTATATAAATGATGCATACTATTATATACATTTGTTAATTGCCATTGCTTGTGTCCTATTAAATATATAATTTTTTCGCAAAGACTGATGGGAAGCACATCCAATTCGGTGTAATTGAAAATGCTGTCATAGGCTTTTTTTGTGCCCGGCTTTTTGTTTCCAGAATGCTTAGCCTAGTTATAGATCTGTGCAGGTGCTTAATTTTTCACTGCTCTTTTGGGAGAACAAACAAACACAGAAGCTGGTGCCCCCACATTACTCATGCTAATTGCTTTACATAAATCACCGTGGAGGAAACTGACAGTAATCAACAAAAGACAAAATATGTGTTATGGCGACCCAACTTTCCTGCCCCCTCCCCGTTTCCTGCAGTATCATGCCACATATTTGTGCCATCTACTCAACTAAAGTCTTCAAAAAGCATTTTCCTCTGCTGAGTCGTGAATTTCCATGATTTCTTTCACTAGGAAATAAGAACTAAAGGGCAGGGACTGCCAAGACCATTTTCATAAACGTAATTATGAAGAGGGAGAGAATGAGGCCAAACCTCTGCCCTTTAGCCACCTTCAAACAAACCCACACACATACTCACGTATAGAATACATATATATATGTATAGAGAGAGAGAGAACCCTGCTTGTGAAATGAAAATCACACAGCTTTAAAATCACACATCATCTGTGTAATTCATCTCCCTTTGGTCTGGTCCCTGCCTTATAAATACAGATAAGACGCTTATGGAATTTCTCATGGAATTTCTCTGGACAGCATAAAAAAGATGCACTTTAACCACTGACCATCCGAGTTATGTATAAAATTTTAAAGATGTCAACATGCTGTGTGGGAAAGAAATCCTTTTCCAAAGGTCAGCAGTGAAACTCAAATGTCTTTAAATAATGCTCTCGGCCCCATCTATGTATTTAAAACAGAGTTGTTTAAAGCCCAGTGTCAATGAAGTAAAAATCCACCATAATTTATTTTCCCTTTTTAGCCGGATGTAGACAGGAGAGCAATAACGCGTTTATTCTGATGCTCCTCAGTATCCTGAAAGAAAAAATTTATTTTATTGCAGCTTTCTGAAATAAGAGGTGAGATGTTCCTTCTGATTTTTTGGAAGTTTTAGTTCTATGTATTTTTAAAAGCTATGAATATTAGAAGTTACATAATTTGCTCAGAAGAGGGGAAAAGAGACACTGATTTATCTATTTTTTAACTGCCATTTTCTTATCTCATATTTTTTAAAGCATCCCCTCTCTTGCTGCAGAGAATGCCACTCTTTAACATTAAAATATTTGCATACCGTACACCTCCGATTAGTGACTTATGGCATGTTTCACCCCTTTTGAAGTTCTGAGGGAAAAAAATGAATAGCAAACGTGGCAGGAGGACCTTGGAATCAAGACGCCTGCATGCAGAACAGAGATTATGCCATGCTAAGACTTTTAGTTATTTGATGCTATAAGCAGTTTCATCCGACACGTGCACCTGGACTAAAGTTAATTCTGGTCTGTTTTTGTTTATCGGTCCGGCTAGTGTCTAATAATGTAACTGTTTATATTTAATTACATTTATGTTAATATTATTCTATGTTATCATTTTATTGTATAAAAAATTATAAATGATTTGTTATATATTGTTTGTATGTTCATTTTATTAATGTGTTGAATGGATCCTGTAGTTTTGTCGTATTTAAAAAACACAAATGGGACATCTAGCGATTGGTTTCGCAGTCTAATCCTAAATATTGGCGAGACAAGCTAAGCCAAGTAACGGTTCTTCTTGGTTTCCTTTGCTTGTTATCAGAAATAATCTACAGGCACGAACACGCACATGTGCAGTAATGTTTGTTTATGTTGTTGCTCTGAAACGTCATATGGCTTATATTTTAATTTCCATCAATTGTCTAAAACCATTCTATTCCGTTTTGGTCGGCAATAAAGAAGCCTTATTTTAAAATGTTTGTAGCATGAAAGTTTACCTTTCAATTAAAACCAAAGATTTGTAATGTATTTGTAGTCACAGTAGACTAAAAAAGTTGCTAGGTCATATAATATCAAGATAATGGCATCATATCTAATCTACTGCTTTAGTACAGAAACATACGTCTGGGTTTGCCATTAATGAATGTTTTGTTTTCTCTCATTGAACCGTAATTCAACACAAACATTGAGGTACCTTATGCACATTAACCTGAAGAAATTCTCTGAAGCAACACACAGGTGCACACACAAGACTGCACAAACATATTGGCAGATGTTACTCCGCGGGTGATTCATTAATTTATATCTTTACAATGATATTTTTAACAATGAATAAATGATGTGTAGCATTATTAGGGGAGTATTTCGGTGTCTTCGTAATAAACCTCTCAACACTCTGTCCATCACAAACCTCAGGACTAGAGAAGGGTGGACCGGAGGTGGGCCATGGGAATGAATGATGGCAGAAGGAATGGGCTAACTGTCCACCCCATTTACGCACCTGATGTGATTTGTGAGTCGACTGCATAGAACCAGCAAAGTTCACACGAAAATAAAATGAACAGGTGTTGTAAAAGACCAATGCTGCTGGGATTTACTTGAAGCAAACAGCTCATCTGGGGATTGGATATTTGAGCAAAAATCTGTCAGAGTTTAACATTGCCAAGCATTCATTTATAGGAACAATAATTGGTTGGCATGTCCTCCTTTTGTTCTGTGGTGCTATCCAAATGTTATACGTCTAAATAGCTCAAGTTAAAATGTAGGTGTTGCCAATTAAACAAAAAAGAAGAGTCAAAAGTGGTCCAATAGCTGACGGGTTCAGTTTAAGGGCAACCAATCTTGTTTTAGATGAATTAACAATAGGGCAGCAGATTGACACAAAGAGATTCAAAATCGTGAAAATGTTCACTGACCAAAAATCACAAGGAATTATTGCCATGGCAACAAATAGACATTGTATGGACGTTTAGCTCAGCCATGTATATCCGAATCGGTTTCATTCCTCATTCATTCCACCAAATATAAACCAAATTCCACCAAATTTCAATAATTTACTTAATAATTTGTAGTGATGAGAAGCTACTATGTAATGTTGCAGTTGTCTGTGATCTCTGTGTGATAAGCCATAGCGGAAAGAACAGATGGCAGGCACAGTGCTTAAATATTCTATCATTTATGCAGTATTTTATGTTTACAGGCTTGATTGAAGAGTTTTGATGTGATGCTTGAATACCAGGAATTGAGTTAAAGCAAAATAAAACATCCCTCAGATATCGGAATAGCTCATGTAATTTGTATAAAGCTCTATCAAATGTTCATTGAGCCGGCTACAGAAAAGTCGGACATAAAGGGTACAAATATCACTTTCTGTTTGTGTATTTACTAATGCATTATGACTTTATTATTAGCCAACTGAGTTTAACAATAATGGAAAGGGGATGGTTTTATTCAAAGCATATGTTTCATCACGTTCATAATTTTGCACTCGTAACACAATACTGAGATGTTACTGACTCAAGGATGAGTTTGAAATGAAAAGAATATAATGTACATAAATCCCATGTCTGTGTTAAACACCCTGCAAGAGAAAATAAATGGCCTTGGACATATGAGTGTTCACATGTAAATGTTAAAAACGTCTTTAATAGACGCATTAGTAATTGAGAATCAGAAGGGAAAGAGAGCTGACAGTCAAAGTAAAGAGTACGTACAGCTGCCACATATTTGCATATGGTGTTTGGGACTCCCTAAAGTAATTGAGTTAAGTTTTTCCTCAGGCAGTCCTGTTCTGAATAACCAACACCAACGTCGCTGCATTCTGGATGGGCAATGCAGGATGCTCATTTGTAAGAAAAACATAAAGTTGATTCTTTCTCTCTTCTTATGGGAATGCGGGGGAGACTTGAACGAGGATGTTGAATAGAATGATTATTTTCTTAATTAACTTTTTGTTATGACAGAAATGGGATTGGGAGCTCCATATCTATATCATCTCATTAACACCCGCCTCCTCGCTCATTAACATACCAAAAAGATTCCGGTTTAGATGAGAAAGTTTGGTTTCCACCCTCGCCGCATCTGATCGACCTGATAGGCGGGATTCCCCTGGGTCATTGCAACACAGGAAGCTGACGCAGCTGGCTTCTCACAAGTAAAAAACAGCTCAGTTTCAAAAGAAAACAGGATTATTTGTGTTTCCTTGTACAGTGTTTGTTTAGCATGTTCGTTGCGCTGATAATTCAAACAATTTGATGTTCACTGCCTAATGACCTCTTTCATGTTATTCCCTAGACATCAACTGCCATTCGTTCAAAAAACTGATATTCAAAGCAAATGAGAAATATAAATATTTAAATGAAAAGTAGGGAAAAGCTTCCAATAGAGTTGATGCAAACAGTGTGTGCCTGCGTGTTCTATTATTTCACTATGACATCATGCTCACGTGGCACCTTGAGTTATTTTGCTGCTATATGCTTTCAGTCAAAGGTTCTCAAAAGAACCATACATTTCTCACCTTTTTTATAGTCTGTAGAACCCTTTTTTGTCAGGAAAAGAGAGGAAGAAACCAATTGCAGGCAGCGGAAATTGGCGCGGGAGAGCAAAGACTTTATTGCAACATAAAACAAACACCTATGATGGGGAGAACACTGACGCGACCAAAATATCAAACTGTAAAGCAAAACATTTCCCACGAGGGAGCAAAAACGACACAACGTCTTGCAAGGCAAGGCAAAGGCAAAGGCAAGGCAAGGCAAGGCAAGGCAAGGCATAACAATGGGCAGGTGTGGGTAATGAAACAATGAAGGGAAGCTAAAGAGGAAACAGGAGGGGGGGACCAAAGACGAGACCGTAGAGAACGCATATTATGTCATGACTGACATAATGGTCATGACTTCTCTCCACACAAAACATGTGGCCCTGACAAAGGATATTTAAAGAACCTTTATTGGAAAGATTTTATGAGGTAATTCCAGGTCTGATGACCACCTTTATTACATCAACTTGGCATTTGCCTAAAGTACTGACATAGCAAAAGTGTGTTTGTGTGTTAAAATAAATAAAATTGTCAGAACACAAATGCTTTACATGTTTAGTGAAAATTATTCAAGAAGTTAAAGCTTTAATCTTACCTGAATAAACAAAATGGATGTTGACTAGAACAGCATTAACATCTGGAACAGAGTGTGATTTGATCTTTTTCATAATGACCACTTAGAAAAACGAAAAGAACTTTGTTCCAGTAGAACTCCCTGTTCATTTTTATTTTTTATTTTGCACAAACGTTTGATCAAAATATAACCAACAGAAGATTCATTTCTGAATCAAAATGTTAAACAAATATGTTTAGAATATAACAAAAAATTAAACTTGAAGTAACGCTTGAGCAGTGTTTACATCTTGCTAAGTGGTCCAGTCCGTTGTTAATTATTCCATATATAGTTATTGCAACACATTTTCTAAAGTCAATTTAATGCATATACAGACACAAACCCTTTCTTTAAAAACAAACAAGTACAAATAAACAATATATAATTGACATCCTTTACATTTATGCTAAACTAACTTCACGCAACGCTTGGATACAGCAATATAACAGAAATACATCATGTACTTGCAAATAGCATTTTCCTCATTAGGGGGAAGAGTGTAATTTAGTGTTTATGCTAAATTCTCACCACAGCGTGGCGCTCTCTCTCTATCATGCTCATTGTTCTGCTTTGCCAGAAGAAAGAGGCTCAGATGGATGTTCCTCATTTATAAACACAGCTGGGTTGCAGTCGTCCCCTGGACCACTGCTTTGAGACCAGAGTCTTTCACTCACAGTTACTGAAAGACCTCGAAAACATTACAAGGCTAACCTCAAAATGCAGGTGCATGGGATTTTGTCTTACCAGCATGGGAATAACAATATTGAACTAGCTCCTTTTGTTGACACTTCTAGCACATGTACAGTAAAAAATATACAGTCTTTCTTAAAATGAATGGCTAATGCATCAACCGCTGTGCTGTCTGTTGTGGCTCTTTGGTTGATGGGTTCTGATATTTTGGTCAAACGGTATTCACTTTGTGGTCTGACAGTTAAAGTGAAAACAAAGCATCCTCAACCTTCCGCAGTGGCTTTTGTTCACGTAATCCACTTTTGCTCTCAACAGATACAAAACCAGAGACCACAGTCAGGTCTCATTGTGACTTGCATAAGCAGGTAGAACAAAAGATGGATCATCCTTTACATGGAACAAATATCAACAGCTATGTAAGGGGGTTGTCTCAGGAAAGGTATCTGCATATGTTACCGTTGCAAAACTGCAGTTAAAAAGCCTGCTTCTCTGTACAGAATGTGGCTATACAGATATAGATTTTGGTAAAAAACTGACCCTTTTCCTCTGGGAAAATGTGTAAAGACAACTGTTCCTCTAAAATTGCTTGCATATATTGGAGTCAACATCATTTTGAGAAATCATTATGCAGACTGTTTGCCATCTATTACAAAGAGATATTGTTATATCGTATGTTCTGTTCAGTTTGGCTTTCTGTTTGGAAAAGCTGGACTGCTTATCTAAATGGGGACGAATATCATAAGACATAACAGACAGAGTATAATGAAAAATTATTGTATCTATACATCTGTGGTGCACTTAATATGGCTCTCCACATACACGTTTTTATTTTGATTTAAAGCGTTGAATCGACTGTTGAAATTTCACCAACATCCGCCTGAGACCATCAGTGATGGAGAGGCTATGATTACTTCTGTTATTTCTGTGACCTTTCCACTGTGGCTGAAACCACTGGCATCTCCACTAATAGGTTACCACAATGCAAAGGACATAAACGCACAGAATAAGTTATTACTGTAAGTGGAAAAACACAAATGCAAGGAAAGCACTGTCATATTGCTTACTTCCGCTGTAAAATAACTGATGTGAATAGTGAATGCAATGTGCCATATGCAAATGTACATTTGCACAGTATGTAACCAGTAATTTATTTAACTGATATTTAACTGATGTTTTGCTATTTATATAACATAGCATCAAATGTTTTTTAATATTTATTATTAAGCTGTTGTAGTGAACATGTAGTGACATGAAAAACCCCAGACCTCTAAAGAAATACAATAAATAAAATGCATAAAATGAATAGAAAAGATTCAAACAGGATATATAATAATCTCAAAATGAGTTCTAGATCTTGTAGGCATCTCAGGTGCCAGTCAGCAAACATTGAAGCAAACTTGTAAAAAGTTAACATGTCTATGGACAAAACATTGGTTCACAATATGAAAACAGATATAAGGACAAAAACTAAACACAATTTAGAACAATATTTAGTAGTTTCCTTCTATAAAGTATTTATAGGAAAAATAAATCATAAATCAGGCTTTTCTGGCTTTTAGTGACGTGTTATGGAGCTAAATTACGGTTGTGGTTTATTTAAATGTCTGGCCATCAGTGACTTCATGACTATTTAATTAACCAAAGAACTTTAAGTAGCATAAGGGACTATTTTAAGGCTGAATCTGTCTATTTAATCTGTTAATTTAAAGAAGTAAATCTTTGATTTTATTTTAATGGAAACTATTAACATTAATTGTTAACACACAGTAAATAATAACCTAAGCTACAGTAATAAAAATAAGCTCTATTAATGATAGTCAGGTAAAGGTATAAGATATTTATACTTTTAAGACATAACAGACATTAAACACTGATAAGTTAGATGCAATGGTTTGATTGATGGTTTTTGAATAAGGACATTACTTGACCCAGCAGCACATGACTGAACATTTCCATTGAAATCAGCTTGTTAGAGCCTTCAGGATTCGTCAAAGCTGAAGTTTGTTTGTTCAATGTTCAGATCTTTTTTCTATGGATTGCTTTGGTCAAATCTGTGTACATAAGAGATTGAGGATTCAGGAAAGCAATTCTGAGTATTGTAATGTAACATCTATGACTTTGAGGAGTGACTAAGAGAGGAACATTTTAAAGCTGGGAGGTTGCTCATTTAGAGTTGAGGTAACTTTATTACATTCTCAGATCCCTCAGGAGAAATACAATTAGACACAAATAAGACAATTGTTTGTTAACAGTACGAGGCAAAACCCAAATCATTTGTAAAAGAAGTTAATGAAGAACATTTAGTCGTATTGAAATCCATGACTTCTGTTGGCTTTCGGTGACTGAGTAATGTAAAGCATCGTTTAAAACATACTTGGCAAGATAAACATTTTTGTTGCTCTGATCATGACTTGAAATAACTAGGTATTACCATGGGAGCCCTTTTTAACAGTCAGGACACTTTAATTGAAAGGAGAAATGCATGAATGCACCCATTAATATATAAACGTGACATACTTACAATTCTGGTGGCATACTTCTCACATGGTTTGCGTTTGAGTGTCCGTTGACCGAAGTGTGGTCACCTTCATCATCTGGAAACTTTAGAAAAACAATTGAATATGTTTCTTCATTTATGAATTCTAGATACCTTACTTTAATACATCTACTTTTCTATACATTTTCTCAATTTTGAGTAAATTTTGAATATCGTAACTGTCTTTCCGAAACCTTGGATGTCCAAATTCAGTTTATTCAGGACATGGAAAAACAAAGTTGACAATTACTTTTTAAAATACTTTTTAGCAGATATTTGCAAAACTACGGAGCCGTGGAAGGGCCATTGGCAAGAAGAGAAAAAATCAAATGAAGGTCTCGCGTGTTCACGGGAAAGTCTCAGATTTTTTATTTTAGCCAATGTCCATTCCATGTCTCCGTAGATTCAACGTTGCAGAAGGACATCAGCTATATTGTCTTTCGAACTGCCTTAAGTTTAGTTTACATAAATAGTTTGTAATTTGCTTACCTCCCAGTAAACCTCATCCTCAAAGCAGTTGGCATCTGCTGGGTCTGCCCAGATTGGCAGCTTTAGAATCCCCCCTAGAAAATGTAATAAAATATCAGGCATAAAAAAGCAGCACTAGCAAAAATAAACTCTTAACATAGTTTGTCTGCTTTACTGTATTTGCACTTACCAACCAAAGCGCCACCTACGATTCCAAAAGCTATTGCTACAAAAATACCAGCTGCCTGGTAACCCCCCTGAACATTGGCTGTTCTTTTAGCAGTAGCCTCTTTGAAATCAAAAGTGTTAATCAACCTGAACAAAAACAGCATTAGCATCAATAACAACATATTTTCTGTTTTGTTTTCTTCATACCTAAAGCTGTACAAACTATGACCATACAGGTAAAAACATATTTTACAGATGTATACCGTACAGTTCATATTTTTATACATAATCATGTAAATGTAAACATTTCTGAAAAACCCAACAGTTCTCCGAATGGTGTTGATGAAAGTTCTTTTTTGTGTTGATAATATTTTGATACCCAAAAATCTATAATTAGTTTATCAATACAATTTCAACCATTAGCAGTTAGCGAATAAACACATTTTAACTGGCAGCCTTCAGTGATAACTCTGGATGACAAAATGATTTTATTCTAATTTAGGACACTAGACATCAAGCACTGAGTGCCTAAAGCCACAGTTGACTGAAACATGATTGTAAGAAGTTGTGACAGAAAGATGCAAAACATACTGAGTATCATTTACAAAAGCACACATACCCCTCGCGTCCATACACTGATTCAGAGGCAGCAGCAGCTGTTATTGCTCCAACAACCCCTCCTAAAACACCAGGCATTGCATGCAGATTATGAATACCGCAAGTGTCCTGGATCTTAAGAGTTTTTTCCATAAAAGGCTGAAAAGAAAAACAAATAGTAAAAATACTTAAAAACCCCAACACTTCCATCAACTTTAATGTTCTTTGAAAAAGAATTATCTTAGTTTAGAAAACAATATTTTACATGTAGCATCATCACATAAGGTGTTTCTGTTCCTTATAAATGTTAAGATAATCAGCACTATATTTACTGTATTACATGTCTCAGTATCAAAACTCACAGTCAGAAACCAGTATCCAAATGTGGAAATGATGCCTGCACAGAATCCCACTATTAGGGAACCATATGGTGTAATCATAAACTCTGAAGCAGTCCCCATTGCAACACCACCAGCCAAGGTAGCATTCTGAATATGAATCTGAATATTGAGGGAAAAAATATTGACCAGTTGAATAAAGCATATAGTTCACCCGAAGGTCAATTCATTAGTCATAACTTATTCATGGCATTCCAATTGAATATTGTTTGTTCCACTTCTTGCATGGAACAAAAAGAAGAAAATACGAAGACACTGCTCTTTTTTGTCTCCAAAAAATGTTGGAGAAGTCTGTCAGATTCTCAAATTGTCCCTTAAGACTAATATCATCAATAATATCAAGAAGTCAGTAGATGTTTACCATGTCAAGTTTTCCATGTTTCTGTAATAAACTTGAAATAGCAAAAGTAGAAAGAACTGATGCAGCCAGTGCAAGATAAGTGTTTATAACTGCTCTGTGTTGACCATCTCCATGATCTGCAATGGCAGAATTAAAACTGGGCCAAAACATCCAAAGGAAGAGAGTGCCTGTAAAACACAGCAAAAAATACAAAAACAGTTTACAGCAGTGTGTCAGTTGAAGTAGCGCTTCGAAATGGAGGGCAGGAGTGAGGCATTGGTTGCAATTCTCAACCTCACCACTAGATGCGGCTAAAATCTCCACAATGCTCTTTTAAGAATATGCAACAGGAACATTGAGAGCTAAATTGATTTGTCACTCACCAATCATCGCAAATACGTCAGAGTGGTAAACCGACTGTTGTAATCTCTTGCTTTGAAATAGATTTGGTCGATAGAGAACCCGAGATATGGTCAAACCATAATATGCTCCAAAAGTATGGATAACCATGGAACCACCAGCATCTCTCACCTATCCATGAATTTGGAAGAAAGGAAATCATCACGATTTGAATATTCACTTAATTAAATGAGAGAAAATAAGTGTATTTAAACTTACATGTAGGAGTTCAAGAATGATATACTCATCGACTGCGAACAAAGTGACTCCAAATAGTGTAAGAACCATTGTCTGCACTGGACTGACCTTTCCCAGTAAAGCACCATATGCAATAAGACAGCCAGCCACACAAAAGTCTGCATTGATGAGGCTGAGTAAAAATAATTATTGCAAGTTACACATTTAGAATAATAAATCTTCATCAGAAAAATGTGAGCTACAGGACAGCTAAATGCATCAAGAACATATTAAAAAGACTTCATAACTGTTGCAAATGTTTACAGAACTACATAAATCAGTTTAGCAGGAACAAACAATTACTTCTCAATCCCAATTTTTATCTTCCAGTCTTCTGTGTCAAAATAATGAAACCAGCCCTGCATCAACAGAGCCCACTGAATCCCGAAGGCTGCAATGAGAAAGTTGAAGCCGACCGCACCAAAATGATAGCGCTTCAGAAAAGTCATGAGAAATCCAAAACCGACAAAGATCATTACATGCACATCCTGAAAGCCTGATGTGACACACAAACAAATATTAATGCAATATTAAATAAAAACTTTATACTGTAAATGCATTTGAAATTCAGATATAACTGCAGTAATTTCAACACATCCAGTTGATAATAATGGTGATGATACTTACTTGAGTATCTATAGTAAAAGTCATTCTCTATATGACTAGAAATGTTTTTCTCTTCCATATGTTTAACCCAGTTGGCATCAGACTCCTCATCATAACGGATGAAAATACCAAACAAGATGATCATAGCAATCTGCCAGACAAAGCAAACAGCTGGAAGACTAATTCGAATATTGGTGTTTTTGGTCATTTTCAGATTTTAACCCAGAGTTCTGGTGACCCTTCTGGGGAAGTAAAATGGATTTTCTTTTAACTCCGTCTCTTGCTTTCTTCAAGGAACATGTGACTCACCTTTTGTCATTCACCTTTTTATAGGGAGGTTTTGGGGTGTGTCATTGCATTATGTAGCCACACCTCTGTCTTCACACGCACACACAAACATGCAAAAGTATGTAAATAGCTGAGGAAGAGAAAGAGATGGTGTTCTCATAGAAAAATATATGAGATAAAATAACACAACAAAGCATATCATTGACTTTGTGTTAAATTTGATTCAGGGTAAACATTAACTATATATATATATATATATTAGGTCAAAAGCTTGTGCTATTTTGCAGATAGTATCTAGATCCATCTACCGATAACATTTACATTTAGTCATTTAGCAGACGCTTTTATCCAAGGCGAATTACAGAGAGTTCAGGCTGCAATAAGCAACATGTCATACAGGAGCAGTTATACATTAGGTGCTGATACAAAGTTACTAGTTTCAACAAAAGCTAGACCACTACCTGTTGAGAGAAAGAGAGAGGGCTAGTGTACATAAAGTTTTCTTTTCCTTTATCTGTCAAGTATTCACAGAAGAGATGAGTTTTTTGTAGTTTTTTGAAGGTTGTGAGAGATGTGGTTGACCGGCCCGAGTTAGGAAGAACGTTCCACCAGAAAGGAGTTGTGAAGTAGAATGAGCGAGAAAGTGATTTAGTGCCCTTATGAGAAGGCAATACAAAGACGCCCCTCGTTTGCTGAACGCAGGGTTCTTGATGGGGTGTAGGAGTGTGTGAAAAGATAAAATATTACTATTGGCTCATTTTATTGGAATTCAAGTTTTGCTTTTGATGTGTATCTTTTTTTAAGTACAGTAGCAGCTCAAGGATCTGGTTATTGCACTTTTGCAAAAAAGACACACTATTCATTTGGGACGGTTGATTTAAAAAATATATTTTTGTTTTCACCCGCATGTGATTCAAAACCTGCAAATGAAACTTTTTTCTGTGGAATTTTCCATCAACTTTTTCCATCAAGAGCATGTACTGTATTTACATGCAGTAATGACTCTACATAAATCTTGTCCAGAATTTTTTTAATCATCATTTAGATTCTTATTTAAACAAAAAAGGAAACACTAAGATTTTTTTGACATAATAATTCATAAATCATAAGATTTTGCAGGAAAGGTAAAATGTGCAAATATTTTAATAGTACAAATGTGTAGCAACCACGATGAATTTAGAAATTTTTTCTCATCATTCAGTCCCTGCGCAATAAAAGAATACAGCTGCAAATGGGAAGTAAGAAGATGGGCTGTGAAGAAATAAATAAATAGAAATCTATCAAACACATTTTGTTTTTCAGTCTGTTTTTGTGAAGACAGCCAAACTATCTTAACAGTTACATAACGCATAACCAGAAAAGGATGTGTGCCTGTAACTTGCTTCATCAATCTTTACAGAGTGAAGCATTTTTGGAAAGTATTCAACATGCATTATTTTTCATGTTTTAAAAAAATATATTTCAGTAGAATATTTTGTGGTATTGTGAAATGGTAACAAAATGTAAAAGTATTTATTTTATTTAACAGACAATCCATTCAGAAAGGCAGGCGATGCCCTTGTTTAAGATATTCAATATTTATACAGTAGGCCTATGGTAGATAATGTATATACTTTAAACCATTACTAAAACATAAATGTTTTACAGTGCTGCTGGAACTCTTGGTATGTCTTTTTCAGATTCCAGGACTGGAACTGTTGCATGACGTTAAAGAAAACATATCATGAAGACTGTTTCATGTACAACTTGATCTTCATGCTGCTTGTTACGTACATAGTTCGTACACACATTTGCTCTTCAGTTGTAAGAGTCAGGTGATCCCAAAACTTGTTGTCTACAGCATATAGTCGCTGATACTGCATTCCGCTCATTTCTCAAGAGCAAGCTCTGTTGCTAACAAAAAAGAAAACCCACAAATTACAGTTTTAACGGCGGCATTCCACCCCTTTGTTTTCGGATACTTTGTATGGCTCTTTTCAATTGATCTGATTGAATCATTAAATGCAAACATGATCTTCCTCTGAATAATGAAACGTCCTTGTAATAAGGCCAATATTCATTCTGAAACCCAGTTGCTGACATGGCATTGCATGCTGGTACATGCATGTTTATTTAGTTTATTCAGCCTTCTATGATGACAAATAGTGCATTCAAGCGTAACACGGTATTTTCCTTGGGACTCATGACCTTGTTTTTTTGTTATTCTTTTCAAGTTGAACTACAGGAACTTACATTCAAGTGATTGGGTGTAGGTGGTTTGTTTGCTTTGTCTTGAATTAAAATTCATTTTTCATGTTTCTTTGGTTGACAAGACCTAACTCTGCCTGTTCTCTTACTTCCTTACTCTTACTCTCTTACTTTCGTCCATAATTGAAGGATCTTTAATAATTTCCTCATGTTATCACGTCTATCATGAACACACCATATATGAAATGGGGCAAGGTGAGAATTTGACAAAATATCAAACGTTCACAATCTCATCCTACAAAGATACTCACTAAACGATCTCAAAAGGAAATGTTTTTCTAGAACCAAGTTTGTGATTCCAGACATTTTTGAAAGAATGAATTTGATCACAAATAACCCAAATGTATGAGCACAGTCCAACAGTTTCTCAACCAAACTGTCTGAAATGTATCTGAGTCATTTGGTAGGCATCCAATTAATATGCTGTCACTTTGTAAATTACATCTACCTCAACCTTTTTCATTAACAAATATTTCTGTGACAAGTTGAATGCACAGGATGGTTGTTTAGATTTGCCAGTGAAACAGGTGCATTATCTGGTAACTCAGGTTTGTTGGGTAATGTGAATAGAGTGTGGTGCTTTTTACACTGTGGTTTCCCAGACTGGTTTAGTTATCCTTGATGCTTGGCAGTATTGATAGTTCCTGTCCATTGGTTCTTGCTGATATATGACCAGATGTTCTGGGAAGCCTTCAGCTACTAAAGCTGAATGCTGGAGTAACAAATATTAATTCAAATCATAATTTAGAGAAATCATAATTTACAGTTAAATTAACAAATTATTTCAAAACCCATTCCAGGGCCAGACTGTGACACAAATTCAGGCCGGGAAATCCCCAACCAGGCATAGAAACTACAACTCTATTTTTTAATCAGATTCTTTATTAAATGTGGAATGCTTTGAAATTATCACACAATGCAACACATTAAACATAATTTGCATATGAGCAAAATAAACACGTGTGGCCAAACCACAAAAGCACGTTTAAATGATTTACACTACAATTCTATCCTAAACTGAAGATTCACCTTCATTCATCTTTAGGTTTTATAATTAAACAACAAATACACATTATATGCTTAAATTGTATGTTTGAAGTGAAACAATTGCATCATGCTTTCAATAATCTCTCCTGCACTGCACATTGTTTTCCTTTTAAATGCTATTGACATTAGAAACGTGAATGTAACTTTGTTGACTGTCCCTAAATTCACAAATATTGAATGTCCAACGTCAAGCTAACTTTATGTCAGTCTTTTATGGTGTACTTTTACTGACAAGTGCCCTGGACATAAGCAGCATTCATCTGAGGGCGCGCGTCCAGTTTTGAGCGAGATGAAGAAAAAAAATGTACGTGCGAGCGGAGAGGTTTGCGCTCAAATATCAATATTGACGTATTTTCGCGCTCCAATAAAGGACTATCGACATTTGTTCGTAAAATAAAACATGGCAGCAGGCAAAATCAGTCAATACACCACCTGGAATTGCCCCGGTTCTCCTGGCGGCCAGTCCGGGGCTGACCCATACTCTCTATGTCGCTTTAATAGTAATTGCTTAAAACCTCCATGTAAATATTTAAATGTATATAGACTGAAATATGTATATTCACATATGACATGACAGTTTAAATTTTTAACTCTCTGCTGACTTCCATGTCACAGCTCATTAACGTAGAAATGTGGGGGGTTGTATGGTCTTTGATGCGCTTGTTGCCTGCTTTTGATTGCTTGCTTTTGATTTATGGTCTTATGAAACTAAGTTCTGAAGGTTACATTATGTTTTCGTGGTTTAATGAGCTCTTTTCTTTTTATAAGATCAAGAAATTTTAATTCCACATGATATGTGTTACGGATTCACCAGGCTCTCACACCACGCCCCTGCCCCACTTACGCTTACCAGAGTTTTAATCACTGCCGCCTGCTCCTCATCGAATGAGTGCATGTCATGAGGAAAACATTCATCTTCTTGTTCTGGAGCAGGCAACCACCAAAATCATCTTGGGTCGCCTGTGGCTAACTAAGAACCAACCGGACAAAAACTGAAGAAATCCTCAGGTGGGGAAATCAGTGCTTTCCTACGTGCTTCCCTTCACTGCCTGCTCAAAGATCCATCACACCAGCACCTGTTGATGTCTACACCACCAGCATCGAGAGTTTTATTAGTAAAACGTTCCCAAGATCAATCAGGAATTCTGAGGTGGAAAAATTATTCGACAAAACCTCCATAAAATTCATCGGGTACCACATCTCCGAGAAGACATTACCATGAACGAGGGGAAGGTAGCGGCAGTCCAAACCTGGCCTGTTCCCAACATCATAGACGAGTTCTAGCGCTTTCTCGGCTTTGCCAATTTCTACCAGAGGTTGATCAAAGACTTCAAGGCCTTGCTAGAAGGCTGCAATTATTCTGTTCTCATTTACACCGACCATAAGAGCCTCCAATATCGCTAAGAAGCAAAATGCTTAAACCCCCGTCAAGTCCGCTGAACGAAGTTTTTTTTGTCTGTCCCATAGTATGGAGTTATGATGATGCCATAACCTCTGCCAACACTCCTACCGCCCGTCTGCCGGGGTGTCCCCCCACACGTATGTACTGTATGTACCACTTCCTCAACGTCATGACTTCATCTAATCTTTTCACAGTAAGCTTGGCACTGGCCACCCAGGGGTCATACAACTAAATTTCTGGTGTTTTTTTCTGCCAACAGAAGGATTTAATTAATAAGTACAAGCTAGAGAAAGAAGAAAACCATAGAACAACTATAAGTACAATACTACAAATATAAAGTGGCTAAAGTATACAGTAGAAAATTGCACACAGATTGGTCTATTTAGGTATATGTAGATATTGCACATCGTTGTACCTTATGAGTTATTGCACATAAAAACATTAATACACATAAGGACATTATTGCACAGAAAGACATTATTGCAAATAAGGACATTATTGCACATAAACACATTATTGCAAATATTAGCATGTTTTTAATTCAGAGTTCAGTGTGGAAATTCCGATATTTTGGCCCTGCTTGGAGTGTGGCCTTCGTTGTGGGTTCTTACGGGAGCGAGCATGTCTGTTGCGGAGAGGAAAGAAGACTCTGGTGGAGTGAGCAATACTGCAGCAGTGCAGTGTGGAGGTTTGGGCTCTTGGGGGAGTGAAGGAAGTAGAAGCTGCAGCGTCCTTGGAGACGAGGACAGGACCTCAGCACTGCACCTTTACTGGCTTTGTGTTGGGTGGTGAATTCAGGGAGGAATACCTGTATTATTAAAGGTTTAAGTTAAAAATGATTTTTATGATTTCAAACCTGTATGACTTTCTTTCTTCTGCAGAACCCAAAAGAGGATATTTGCTAACTGAATAATGGCGGTATCTATTCACCTATAGATACAAACCACAAACCAACCAGACAAACCAATGCAAGTCAATGGGTACCACGGTTGTTCAGTGTGGAGAGGAAGGCGGGACGGAGAGCCGTGACGCAGGGCTGGTGGCGTGAGTGATAAGTGCAATCAGCTGTGCGCGCACCGGTCCCGCATCTCTCACAGAGGAGATTGGGAGCTTAAAAGGACGACCGGCAGGACTGTTGACGAGAGAGGACCGGGCCCGGACATTGTTTAAGTTTGTTTTATGGCCGGCAGTCGACCGTGAGGTGGCTGCCGGTCTTTACTTCCGTGTTTGTTTATGTTTAATAAAAGTTTTATTATTTGAATGTCCACCGGTTCCCGCCTCCTTCGGGGTGATCGCGGTGCTGAGGAGTTCGGGCAGTGCGGACGGGGGAAGTCCGCGAGTGGCTGCCCGAGGCGGTGGTGCTGGATCGAGAAGTAGGATGGGACGAGGACCTCGCTGCCGTGCTCCTGGGTCGAGGTGGGGTGGCTGCCGTCCAGGAGGGAGCCCAGGACCGTTCGCCGTGGGCCGAGCCTGCTGCCAGCCGCCATGATGGGGAGGAGCAGGGAACGGGCTCCCCGGGGGGGGGGGGAGTAGGTACAGTCTCGGTGGTGCCCCCCGGCCTGTAAGGGGTGATGGGGGTATTTGGTGAGGCAGGCGGGACGAGAGCCGTGACGCGGGGCCGGTGGCATGAGTGATAAGCGCAATCAGCTGTGCGCGCACCGGTCCCGCACCGGTCTCTCCCAGAAGCAGATCACCACGTACCCCAATCAGAAGCCATGGATGAACAAGGAAGTGCGCCTCCTTTTGAAAGCACGCAACACTGCCTTCCGATCGGATGATGCACAGGCCTATAGTACTTCTAGGGCAAATCTGAAGAGGGGCAACAAAAAGGCCAAGCACTCCTATAAGCTGAAGCTACAGGAGCATTTTTCTAATTCTGACCCTCGACGCATGTCGCAGGGCATCCAGGCCATCAGTGACTACAAACCCAAACACTCCACCCCCATAGCCACAGATGCCGTCTTCCTGAACGAGCTTAATGACTTTTATGCTCGCTTTGAGAGAGACAATAAAGAAACAGCTACCAAGCTCACACCCTCTGTTGACCACCCAATCATCACACTTAACTCCACTGATGTTCACACTGCACTAAGCCGGATCAACGCGGGCAAGGCTGCTGGCCCAGACGGCATCCCTGGTCGTGTACTCAAGGCATGTGCGGAGCAGCTCGCTGGGGTCTTCACGGACATTTTCAACCTGTCCCTCGATTTTTGGTGTTTTGGAAGCGAAGAGCGGGTTGTAGAAGGGCTTAGACCTGTGGGCGTCAGAGATTTGGGTAGGCTGAGAGTATTGGGTACGGATGAATGGGACACTGTAGGTTGAAGATGTAGATGTCTAAAATTGAAAGATCTGAGATGATTGTGTGGAGTTTTTGAGTTGAAGTTGGAAGTGGTGGAGAGTCCCGAGCATCTTAACCTGTAGGCAATGGATATGCGGGTAGGCTGAGATGGTTGGGTATGGATGGATGGGACACTGTAGGTTGAAGATGTAGATGTAGTATCCTCTTTACGTTTGATCGGTCATGCTGTGCTTGATTGAATAAGAGATTGATTCGTTGTCTAAAATTGAAAGGTCTGAGATGATTGTGTGGAGTTTTTGGGTTGAAGATGGAAGTGGTGGAGAGTTCCATGCATCTTAACCTGTAGGCATTGGATATGCGGGTAGGCTGAGATGGTTGGGGACGGTTGGATGGGAGACTGTAGGTTGAACGTTTGGATGAAGTGTCCTCTTTCCTTTGATTGGTCTTGCTGTGCTTGATGAAATAGGAGATCAATTTGGTGCCTAAAACTGAAAAGTCTGAGATTGTTGGGTGGACTTTTTAGGCCCAAGAGCCCATATGACTGGAAGGAATGTGATGATATTTTGTTTCGCATGGCAAAGTTTGTGGGCGTAGAAATGTTGCTGAAACTTCAGTGAACGCACCAGGTCTGTTTGCAAAGGTTAAAACGACCATTACGGGTTTACATCGATCGTGATGAAGTCTTGTGAAGGTGATACCGGTGCTTGCAGTTGGATTATAGCGAGTGTGTGCATGATGCCTAGCTGTAGAGTGAGTATGTTTTCGTCACCCAAACGTTCTCAAAAAATGCTGTTATATCTTCAAATTGCTGTGTGCATCTGTATGAGTCAAACACAATTAATGACTCCAGAATTAACATTTGCGGCATACAGTTATTGAATTTTTGTCAAAATACGGCGATCTTTTGAGCCTGACTAGCATTTGTTTACCGATGCCGGGTCTGAACACTCGTGTCCCGTTAGCAGCGAGCTAACATGCCGGCAGCAATTGCAACTGGGAACGAAATAGGTGATGAGCACAAATGTAAACAAGCGGGTAAGCTATATGGAATCACATCCCAAATCTGCGAGGGGGATTTATGTGGAAATGTTGCTTTAACGGATCGGGCCTGCGGGCATGTTGCGTGGCAGCATCGCTTTTAAACTCTGTAGGATCCCTTGAATACCGTACGTCCGCCCTTTGCTGATGAAATCCTTCTCAGAGTTTTGTTCTCATTAGGAATAGTTTATCGAAAAGCAAAAACAACCGCGTAAAGCAAACAAGCTGCTGCTTGCGAAATGCCTGAGAGAATGGAGGTGAGGTGGCTTGACTACTTATCTGCTGTTAGGATGATTGCTGTGATTGTTAATCGAAAGCCAGCAAAGTTAATTATCTGCTCGTGCTCCTCCCGAACCTTGTTAATAAAACATCATTAATGACACTGGGCAGGTGAGAGGAATAAAACACTAAGGGCAAGTCATACTGATGCTGTCATAACAGACTGACATTAGTATACTACAATGATAGCATCTCATTCCAATGTTGGCCAAACTAAGAGACACCACACCATGACAATGAAGCATGTCATACCTCATGGTCAAGTAGCCATGAATATATGAAAAGAGAAGTGCATTCTCTTTGCGATGCATAGATAACGTCACGAATGAATTATCCTAGCATTCTTTAATAACCTTTCTTGTCCTTCTATGCAAAAGTTTTAAATAAAACATGATTATCTTTTTACATAATTGGGGTTGAAAATATACATCATAAATTGTCTGGAAATGAAGAGTTCATTTATGTTTTGTATCTCCTGTCTGATCCCCGGGCTTTTGTTGTCCAGTGTGCGTGTGTGTTTTTGTCGAGCACATGGCACTTTGTTTTAACAGCTCGCCGTGTGCTCGGTGTCTGCGTAGCTTCACCCCTCCCTCCTTACCCTATTCGTTATCTCATTAGTATTCCGCACCGGTTTTAAAATCTCCCTTAGTCTTCTTATTACCTGTGTTTCTCATGTCTTGTGTCAGATCATCCTAGTGTAGTCTAGTTAACTATTCATTAATTGCTTATCTCTCACCCCAGCAGTTGGATTCCTGTCTCATTCATGACACTATGACCATGCCAGAGAATTGTAGTTTGAATTGTTTTTTATTCCATTCACTTGGACATTGTGTAATCTATTATAATTTTTTTATCTGATAATACACAACTTGTGGATCCGTAAAATGTTTTAACCTCATATTTTTCCTGTGGTGAGTGTTGACCAAATAACATAATAACATGGGTGCAATGGCAGCATTTTCATATGAAGAAAAATAATTTCAGTGTGAAAAGTCAGTGTTCTCTATCGACACTTCACTTGTACTGTGTAGCAGGACACTATGGGGAAAACTCCTTTTTCTCTGATGACTGAAGCTTTTCAATACTGCATTTAAAACTGCAAGGCCATTGGTGTGAGAAAAGTAAAACTGTAAAGCAATGGCAGCAAAGCTGCACGGACCAGTGGCGATGGCACCCGCAAAAGGGGCGGGGCTTATGACTATATATGCAGACACATTGCCGTAGGGTCCTCAGATCTCTTCTCCCTCAGCAACGACTCGATCTTCGCTACCCGAGACTGACTGCTTCGCTGTTGAGAAAGCACCTGCAGTGGATTCAACCTCCTGCTCAGCGGCTTCGCTTCTCAGCAGATTCGCTTCTCAGCGGCTTCGCTTCTCAGCGGCTTTGCTTCTCTTCTTTCATTTCTCGCCAGACCCGGTCTTCTCCCTGCCGCTATCCGGCGACACTAAAAGAGCATATTTTCGGAGCAAATTTCCTGCAGCGTTGTTGCAAATGCCGCGTCGCCCCTGTCACTCGTGTGGGGTCCTTCTACATGCCGCTGATGGGCACGACGAGTGCGTCTCATGCTTGGGACCTTCTCATGCTGAAGACGCACTCAGAGAGAAGTAATGCTCTCATTGCGAGAGCATGAGTCTCTCCTCTCTACGCTCGCAGATAGCTTTCTTTTCAGAGAGCTAATCTGTCCCTCGATCCCTCCCGTTTCAGCCCCCACAGGCCTCTTCGCGGATGAAGCAGCGGGGTAGAGGAACTAAGCGCTCGGGGAAGCCATCAGGCCCCTCGTCAACGAACTTCACCGTTCTTCCTGGAAGTTCACAGCTAACTCACAAAGTCATGGCGCGCCCCCTACTCAGCCCGTCTTCGACCTTCTTCTTCCTCCGCTCTCTCACCTCAATTGACGGCACTGAGGAAAAAGGCAACGAGAAGTTGCCCCCCTAGATGAGTCTGTGGCCACGCTACAGCTGGACCTCCTTCAAAAAATCCCCGGTGTTTTGGATTGGGTCCTGGAAATAATATCTCAAGGATATTCACTCCAGTTTGCTCATCGACCACAGTGATTCTGTGGGGTCATTCCCACCTGAGTGCAGAGCGCGAATTCACACGTTCCACTCGAATTCACACGTTCTCGATCTCAGACATCTGAACCGCGCCCTTATGAAACGAAGTTTCAGAATGATTACACTGAAACAGATCCTCTTGCAAATACGCCCAGAGGACTGGTTATTCTCCATTGATCGGAAAGACGCCTACTTCCACATCCAGATAGCCCCCCGTCACAGACGATTCTTGAGATTCACCTATGAGGGGGTTGCATATCAATACATGGTCCTCCCATTAGGACTCTCACTGGCTCCCCAAACTTTCACAAAGTTCATGGATGCGGCTCTATCCCCTCTCAGGCAGACGGGAATCTGCATTCTGAACTACCTCGACAACTGGCTTGTTCTAGCAAGATGGCGAGCCGGCCTTCGGCCACTTTTCGAATCAGGAAAGAAGCCTGCACATCAACTGCCTGGAAATGCAGGCAGTATGGCTGGCTCTTCGCTACTTCCTGCCGGTACTACAGGACCGCAACGTCTTATTCCAATCGGACAGCATGACGGTGGTATCCTACATAAATCGCCAGGGAGGCCTCTCCTCAAGACTCTTTTTTTCCCCTGGTATTACGCCTCTTGGAATGGGCCCAGTCCAATCTGCGCTCACAAAGGGCGACTCATGTTCCAGGCAGACTGAACCAAGGAGCAGATATGTTATCTCTGAGCAATGTTCCTTCAGACGAATGGATAGTTGAGGCTATCGTGCTGGCATATTCTTCCGTAGGCCTTCAATGTCCCACAGGAATTAGAGCCCATTCCTCTAGAGGCATTGCCTCTTCCTGGGCCTGGTCTAGCGGTGTCTCCATAGAGGATATATTTGCGGCAGACTGCTGGGCTTCGCCGTCCACATTTACCAGATTCTACAGTCTGGACGTTCCGACCCTCCAGGCCCGGGTCGTTTCTGCTTAAAAATGAAGAGAACCTCGGTTCTCAAAACCGCACCAGCACCTAACACACTGTTGGGACGATAAACCGGACTAGGCCACCTATTAGCTTGGCCTTTTCCGCCTTCAGCAGGGATTCCCTGTCCCATACCATGTCCCCTAGCCAAGGCTCCGTACTAGGTTACTAACGTAACCTTGGTTCCCTGAGATACGGGAACGATTACTGCGTTCCTGGCCGTGCTACAAGCTGCATATGGTCTTCACATCAGTCGAAGTAACCTGAGGACCCTACGGCGATGTGTATGCTTATATAGCCATAAGCCCCGCCCATTTTGGCGGGTGCCATCGCCATTGGTCCGTTCAGCTTCGCTGCCATTGGTTTAAAATTTTACTTTTCTCACACCAATAGCCGTGCAGTTTTAACTGTGCTTTTGAAAAGCTTCAGTCATCGGAGAAAAAGGAGTTTTCCCCATAGGTCCTGCTACGCTGTACTTTTTCCCGTATATCTCAGGGAACAGAGGTTACATTAGTAACTGAGTACTTTTTTTATTTTGAAATCCTGCATGACATCTCAGAATAAAATGAGAGACACTTAAAGTACATAACTGCTAGGTTTTTATCTAACTATGCATAAAATAAATATCCTGTATGAACCTCTCTTCTTTATTTACAAGTCTCTATGCAGACTCTAAAAAGTAAGTTGCACATAAAATTATACAATACAAATTTGTTATTCTGTATTAAATGCTAATCATCCCAAAAATAGATACAGTGGATTGCAAGTAATAATAGAAGAAATCAAAAGCACTCTCTTGTCCATTTCTATGTGGCCTACATACTAAATCTTGCGTCCATTTCAGGGAATGAAAGGTTAAGGCCTGTAGGTCATTTTGTTTTCAGCCATGCTTCCACTGGCTTTCAGAGTAGACCATATAAATTGAATTGTTCAATTGTCTTCAAGTCAGGTTTACTTATGTGACCTAAATCTCAATGGTGGCTTCTCTCCGCAAATATTCATAACCTTTTTGTCTCATCTTTACACTTTTTACCCAACTTTGCAAACAATGATCAAATCTTTATTTACAACAAATCTTCAATGAATGCACCCCCTGTGTTTTCAACATTACCACAAAAACAAAATGTGTCACATTAGGAAAATAGAAACAATATGGTGTCTGAATGCAAATGTAAGAATTTACAGTGATGCACATTTTACCATGTATGTAATACATCAATGCTGAGATATAATGAGTTCTGTTTATCTTGGGGGCAAGGAAACACATGCTTTCCGGTGTGATATTGCTCTTTTCGGGCTGAGCGCTTACATCATTGCTCATTCTCGACACTGTGCTCAGCCTGTTCGGAGTGTGTTCTCCCATGGGCTCTGACTGTACTCTACAGCTGAGGTAAAGCTGAGAATGAAAATGTCTAACACTTCAACGGCTCCACAACCTAATGAGAGGCTAGGCTAATGTTGTAATATCTCTAGTGTTTTTACCCTTTAGACTATATGTAAAAATTAAAAAAAAGTGGAAGGGTTGTGGTGGTAGATAAAGTTTTCCTCCATTTTCTCTTTTGAGAAGTGACTGTAGGAAATAAGTTATACGTTTAGCCCTGGGTTTTAGGTAGCAATGCATTTTTTAGGCTGTCAGACTTCTAATTTTTCTAGTGTTATCTTTGTGAGTGCTGTGTGAGTTTATTCCTTTCAAAGTAAACTGCTATAACAGAGGTTCTCTTGCAAATAAAGTAAATTCAAGTAAGCTTTTAGTACATTTCTTTTCAAGTAGAAATAGATATATATGCCTTCAGTCCACTTTTTATGCCCTTCTCAGACATATATCTAAAATGATTGTTCTAAATTTAAGTCAGTATTACAAGTGTAATAGTCTCAATATTATTGGCTTGTAGTTGACACGTTCACGGACGGACAGGGGGAGCAACCCCAGAACGTGATAGAGAAGGGAGAGAGGGGGAACCGGAACACAACTGCCAACAGAGGGGTGTGTGGTGGGCTACTCTTGTCAAAAAAGTCCAGCGCTGTGTGTGAGTCTGATTAAATTGTCAATACTTATTTTTTGTTATTAAAGAAGCCCAGGTATTTCTGCAGGCCAATGTTGTCTTTTTTATTTCGCCGAGTGGAGCAGGGCTATTCAACTCCAGTCCCGCAGGGCAAATTCTCTGCAGAGTTTAGCTCCAGCCGTGAACAAACACACCTGAACCATCTAATCATGGTCTTTATTTGAAGGGATTTCTTGAAAATTAGGCTTGTGTGTTTGACTAGAAATCGAGCTAAACTACGCGGGGGATTTGCCCTCCAGGACTGGTGTCGAATAGCTCAGTCTTACTTGGCCAGATCACAAATGACAATGACGCTGTAGATGTTCCTGCATTGTGCTATTCTGACATATGTGACATATTTACCAGACCTGACTAGGAAAGTAAAAAGGCAAACAAATCAGTCAACCCAAGTACAAAGCAAACACCAGTTCAACCAACTTGGGGCCTAGACTCAATTATATTCACAAACTGTGGTCTAACTAGTATCTCCAGGCTAGATGTGCATGATAGCTGATTTCAGCTAAATAATATATTTCTTAATGACAAAAGCGGTACTTTTAGCAAGGGAGCAACAACGACGATACTGTTGTAATCCCCATCTCATGATCATGTTACAGGTAATTGAGTCATCAATGTAGTAGTATTTAGGCCGATCAAATTTGCCCAAATTTGTGTTCGCAAAATATTGATTCTTGTATATGGGCCAGGAACAAAACATAGCCCTTGACATGCTGTGGATTTGGTTTTATTTAGTTTTATAGTGTTCTGTCACACTACTGACAGACTGGAAAAGATAAAATCAATTTGTCTAACATACCGTGGGGGAATGCAGATGTTGTTCAACTGTAGGACAAATCTGAGTGTGACTCTGGCACAAATGGAAGCTACTCTGTCTCATGCATGAAGTTCCAGAATCAATTTACCCTCACTGCTACCCCTAGCCAATATTAAAACGCACCCGGTCTCACAGGACAATGAGGAAAAACCTAAAGCTAACAGAGTAAATGTTGGCTGGTTTTCTTCACCTGACCACACTGGTGGTGGGATAGAAAGGGCACTTCACATTTCCTGTACATTAAAATGACTGCCATTTAATGTAAGGAAGCTGGCAGTATACTACAGAATAAGATGTGCAGGCATCATAAAGTTTTTTCTTATGGAATATATGTTAAAGCATAACTACAAATGAAGCAAATGGTCAGACACACACAGACTCCAAGCACGCTTCCTTATATTACTTCAATTGAGAATCATAACATTGTTTCCACAATTGAATTCAGTACTATTTAGCTTTATTATTGACATGAATAAATAATTTATTAGAAAGAATTTAAAATGTTTTAATATTTACTGCGGTATATCAACATATTTGGTTTATCATCAGATTCAGATATCTTTGTCTTTCTGGCTCGAGTTTTGGATAGTTGCTTTGCAAGGTCCAAAGTAAATAGTACGCAAGATTTGTTTAGCTTTCCTCATTGAAATCAAATAAATAAAAAATAAAAAATATTGAAATAATTGACTAAAGGAAAATGTTTAATGTTGCCACAAAAATAAACCCGAACAAATCTAAAACACAAAAACTATACTAAACAAAAACTAAAAAATTAATTAATTTTATATAGCAGCATACAAAATTAACAAATAAATGATAAAATCACAAAAGCATATACCACAATTTCTCAAATGTAACTTAAATTTAAATTAACATAACTACAAATATTAAATTTTAAATTATTAAAACTAAATAAAACTAATAAAAAATATAATAACTAAATTCAGCTGACACTGACCAAACTGCTATACAGAACTATAAACAAAATAAAGCAAAATGGACAACAGTAAAGAACACTTAGAATTTGATCCACGTCTAGATTTAAAAACAGTAACAGGAGGAGCAATTATGGGCATGTTTTAATACTTAATTAATGTATAATATTATCCTCACAAAAGAAAATATGTTGCTTTTGTTTTTTATATATTCTCAAAATAAATGTGCAGTTATAAACTTGAAATCGGAGTGTTTTTTTCTTCATATACAGTAATGTAACAAAGTGACTGATACAGCAGGTCCATATAATTTGTGTTCGGTGAGAGGTGTATTCTGTATAACCTTCAAAAGTGCATGTGTCCTTTTCACCAATCTAGGAATTAAATGTATTTTACTGTAGCAAATGACAGCCTCAGACTCCTAGCGAAAATTTGTTACTCTATAAAATAGTAACGCACAATGAAAAAGTTACTTTGTGAATTTTGAAATTCATGTTTGCTTGCTGTCAATCTTGACATTCAATTGGATGCTTTGTTCTGAACACATGTAATAGCACAAGCTAATCCTGATTAATGCATAACTTATGTTTTCAATAGAGAAGCAAACGTAGTATTGTAAGATTTATTTTGTCCATTCCAAAAAAAAGCAACAGCCAAATTTAGGAACTAAAGTGTCAGCCAACACAAAGCAAGGTATTGACTAAGGCAAGGCAAGAGGACCACAAGAAAACAGGAAAGTAATGCAAAAAACTCAGCACAGGACAGCAAACACAAGGAGGGCAATATATAGGGAGACTAACAAGGATAATTAACAAGGCAGGTGTGGGGAATGAAACACTAACCGGAAGCTTACGAGAGAATGAGAGGGGAGGGGCCAAATACAAGACCAGAGAAAGCACATTATGTTGTGACCGAAAATGATGTGTTTCTCTCCACACAAAACACGTGGTACTGTCATGATCCTGCCCCAAGACTAGAAAAACCTGACAAGATGTGGCAGAACCGTGACATAAAGTGTGCAATTACACTCACTGGTTAGGTCATGTGACATTATACACATTCTCTGTGATGTAAATAGCCCTGCCACAAGAATTTGTTTTTACCTGAGGCTGAGATGATATGCCTGTATTCATCAATACTTTCGAATCACATATGCCTGTTCAATGAGAATTGAGATGTGGTGTTGCTGATCTTACAAATCTGTATTTTTTGTATGTAGATGAAGCAGGTATTTGCTGTCAAAAGGATACAGAACGTAAAGTGAAATCAATTCCTGAATAGACACACTTCCGAAATAATCTTAAAGTAAGTGATCCAGAGTCATCTTAATGGGTTTGTGAAACACTCAGGGTTGAGTTCGTTGAACTGGAAAAGCTCAAACTGAAAATCATGTATTTTAATTGACCTGTTAATTAGTGGGACTGGAAAATGAGCAGAATAACAGTTAGGTGTGTCACGAGACATGTTAATAGCACATTTCCACATTCCACTTCACAGATAAGGTAAACTGGCCAGTTTCTCAAGTTGAACTTTGGCATTGGGTTTCTCATAAACCCACAAACTTCCCCAATTTTATTTTTTACTATGGCCACCAAGTGCACATTGTAACCAGGTGCTTTGTGAGTTTGTTTTTGGTTCAATAATTTAAATCTTAAATCTGGTGGAAACTAACAATAAAGGGATAGTTTACCCCAAAATAAAACTTCTGTCATTATGTACTCACCCTCTTGTCATTTCAAACCTGCATAACTTTCTTTTATACCGCAGAACACAAAAGAAGATATTTAGAAGAATGTTGCTTACCGATCAATGGTGGTACCCGTTCACTTCCATAGTATGGAGACAGAACCAATGCAAGTCAGTGGATACCGCAATTGTTCAGTTATCAGTATTCTTCAAAATGTCTTGTTTTGTGTTATGCAGAAGAAAGAAAGTCATGCAGGTCATAAATAATTACAGAAATAAAATTTTTGTTTGGATGAACTATCACTTAAATATGAAATCAAAGTATCCACTTGAAAATAAATTGGTTGTTAAGTGACGGAAATTATTCCTGGTTACCACACTCAAAGAAACAAATGTTTTGCTCTCTTACAGTAAACGGATTGTATCTCCGATTTTTTTTATTAAATGCCTTACAAAGAACAGAAAAAAGAGCAGAACTCCAGAATGTTGTGTTTCAAACCACAGGTGTCAGGCTCATGCAGAATCGTCTGTTATCACGGTAATATGCTGTTGACACCGAAGTCACTTCAACTTCCCCGGTGTGAAAGGTGAAATGGTGAGTAAGGAATATGCGTAGACCGAGTGTCCCTAAAAGTGAGTTTAGGAAAGAAAGGTGATAAGTCAGTTAGCCTTAGACATGCCGATGCATGGCCAAGCAACACCATTTGTCAGGTTTCACTGCAGGTACCTAGAGGCCATTGGAGACTGGTAAAGGGAGGCCATGGTTGACAAGTAAAGTCATTATCCATTCTGAGGCGGTGCCTTATTAGTGTCGTGGATCAGAGTGACAAAAGAAGCATTCTGAAAAGTTGACTGGTTAGTGCGCATATTTACTATGCCATTTTGATTGACATTTGCACTTTTCTCAAAGCTATGGACTTTTTTTATCCCATAAGCTTTGGAAATGTTACTGGGTCACGGCACAAAATTAAAGCGACCCTGGGGTGCACAGCACTAAACAAGCAAAACATTGCTATATTTTAGCATCTTTAGTAGAATTTGCAAGAATGTACTCTTACCATTTTATTATCCACCATGGATGCTTTTTAAGCAATTTTGAAGGAGGTCCTGTTTGTTCTTATTGGCTAGTGTGGTATGAGTCATTATTATTATTAGGCCTATTATTTTATATGTTTCCACAAAACTAATGTTAAACATTCATGTCAAAAGTTTTTTAAGATCATGCAAAAATATTTTTGTGAATTGACAGTAAACATTTTTACTAAAATCAGGGTGTAAACATTATGTTGGGGTCAACGACTTGAAGATGTCCCCATCAAGAAATTGACAAAAGTGAATTTATGTCCAGATAAAGCACATTAAATGTAATAAAATGTCAAAATTTGGTTGAAATAATGTTACATCTTCATTCAGTGGAACACTATATTTATGTACAAATTCAATCAACATGGTTATTCTGACTTGTACATATAAAAATATTTAAAAGAATAAGGGAGCATGTTACATTTTATTGTGGTTTCAATTAGTAAAAATTGGCAAAACCTAGGATAGTGGCAAATAAAAAAAATAAAACTTACAACAAATTAGCATTTGAGGTGAAAGTTCGATTTTCTGTGCCGGTGGGTAACGACTGAGGTGCACTTGAGCAAGGCCCCTTACCCTTGAGCTGCCCACTGCTCCGGGTGTTTGTGTGTTCACGCAGTGCGTGTGTTCACAGGACGGGTTAAATGCAGAGGTCACATTTCGGGTGTGGTTCACCTGACATCAGGTCACTTTTACAATGTTGCATTATGTTAAATATTTAATTATTTAAATATTGTTTTTTAACTGTAACATTATGATGTCATCGGCAGTCCTCAGCCCCAAGGTTATCATATATATCCATGTAGAGAAGGTTTTAGGAAAGCAAAGAACATTTACGTGAGATTAATTTTATCCTTTATAATGACCCTTCCAAAAGCTCAAAGGTTTTCGGTTCAATCATGGTTGAAAAAAGTATTTCAAAGCAGTTAAAATGTCAAGCGACGATTCAAGGATCTCATTGGAATTCCAATAATTAAGTTGTCGGACATTTAATGAAGGGCTCTGCGGCTGACCATCCAGCCAGAGAAGGTATTTGGACAGGTTGTCATTTTGATGGGAATGTCTTGCTGTCATTGGACGTTGATGGTATTTTCTTTTTATATTCTAGCATAAAATATCAAAAGTGAACTAATTTATCATGCATATGTCATTTGGGTTGATTTCATTTATTTGAAAACATAATAAAAAACAAATACATTTATCACATTTCATCTAAAACATTAGTACTATTTTCCCAAACGCAAAATCTAAAGTTAGCATTAATGCACGGTCTAGGATTTTCTTTAATGCAGTATCATGCTGTCAAGTGGCATAGTCACATGACATTGCTCAAATACAGCTAGAGAAATTATATTCCATCATATTGACTTCTCGGAGAGAAGAAACCAAGCTGGCAAGGTAATAGGGCCCTCATATCCCCTCAGTGTCTCTGTTATGAAGAAATGCTGGTTATGCCCTTGAGGTGCTGGGATTCATCTAGCAGATATTGGAAAACACATGTCACACATATGCCTCCTTTTATTGGCTCTGTTCCAACAAAAGTGCCTTACCTGCCTCGATCGATCTCTTATATAATGTGTGTGCATTATAACTTCACATCCACAATGTTCTTTACACTCTTAATCTGTGTTGTTGAAATATCATTACAAATATGGCACAGCACTAATATGCAGACTAGCTGTTTTGCTCATTTGTGAAGTGCTATTAAAGATTGTGTAACTGACATTTAACATACGTTCCAGTTAAATATCTCATATTAATGTGCAACCTACAGATCTGAAGCACACCAGATGGCCTCATAGAGAGGCCATATAATACCTCCTCCACTCAAAGATTCTCACATTGATTTATATGGTCTAGTTCACATTCAAATCTCCCCTCTGCATATGATGAATGTTATATAATCACTGACGTGTGTTAAGGAGAAGCAGCATTGAGAACATACTTGCTTATTACGACATCTTATGAAGTACAGCACACCTTGTTACCTTCACCGCAATGCTTGAATTTAGGAAAACAACATTCCATGACAGATGATCTAAGGGGCCTGATAAACCTCTGAAATTACACTTGGGGCCAAACGTAATACAAAGATTTTGCCGATCTGTTAGTTTTCGTTAGATTCGGGCACTTCTTGTACAGTCTTGCTAAGTCACAACTTTGATTTTCTAATCATCTGTTGTACAATGCCAATGTTTCTTTTCCCACTTTAACACTTTTTTAGGGTTCGAGCGCGGAGCGCTAGAAACCTATTGTATTTGTAGGTTTTATTATTTTTATTATGTAATAATTTTTGTTATTCGTAAAAAAATGACACTAGGCTGAAAATGGACTCAAATTTACATGTCCAAACATATATCCATACCTTTTCACACTTTCAATCACTTGATTTTTTCACCAGAATCAGTTTCCACCATACAATCATTAATTTTAAACTTCTAAATCAGTTTGTTTACATAATGCCACATTGACAATCATTGAATGTTCTTGAAATGTATCCATTTTTCGTAATTTTGAACCCTTACCAACATATAAGATATGTATGAATATATATGAATGTATGATGTATGATTGCATGGCAAACAGATTAAAATGTGTAGTTTTAATGGGTTTCAATGGGGACATTTTTGTACAAATACACTCGATCATAACAATTGTATGTACCTATTTTAGCAAACATTTATGACAGCAAAATAGAGCAACATATCAAAATACCATTTTATATCAACATATAAAATAATATTTTAAATAAATATAAAAATACACACCTTTTGTAAAATGTATGATGTTTGTATACACACAGCCAAAGCGACAAAGAAAACAAAATTGAAGTGGACAAACATGTCCAAAACAGTGCATAAGGGTTATTTTTTCAAAAACGATTTCTAACCAGATAATTTTTTGTTTAGCCAATTTACATTTACGCATTTGGCACGCTTTTTTTGTTTTACTGTAAAAACTGCAAAGCTGCCGATCCTGTACTGAGCACGACCGTTGGTCTGACTTTGAGCGACACCTGTGGGAGGTGTACAGAAGTTGGGAGGTGTACAGAAGTTAAGATTTTTTTTAAATATTTGTACATTGTTGTATTATTTACAGAAACTACATCATATGCTCACGAGTGTATATTGTCAATATCATGCATAATACAGGTAAAGAATCATCTGATGACTCCACTCTCTTCGGAGTAATATCCAAAACTGGCCTTCAGTGGGATAATTTGGCTTCAGTGGGGCAATCCCCAACAATAATTCTAATATTAAAAAAAGTCACATTATAACTATGTGATTTTGTGCCCAAAGACATCTTAGCCCTGGGCCTACTCTGTGACATGGACTGTGAAATGTTTACATTTATGCATTTGGCAGACGCTTTTATCCAAAGCGAACTTACATTGCATTATCGTATACATTTGTTTCTAAGTATGTGCTATCTCCTGAGATCGAACCCACAACATTGGCATTGTTAGCCCCATGCTCTTACCACTGAGCTACAGGAAAGCAGAAGAATATACAACTAACAGTTGCCATCATTGCCATTCCTCTGTTAATGAGTTAGCCTACGTCAAGATGTACTTTATTCTGACAGTTGTAATATCCTTTTTTAAACAGTTTCTCTTCAATAGAAATTACTTGCAACATCTGAGAGGCTTTACTTTTTGTCATGATAGCGGGTGGTGAGACAAGGACAGAGGACCCAGGTGCAGAGAGCGGGTAACAGATATTTAATAATACATATAAAACAAAAACCCACGAGGAGGTAGCAGAACAGAACAGGGGAAAATAATAACATGACAAGACAGGACTAAAACTAGCTACACTTAAACAAGACTTAAATAAACTCTTGACATGACATAAACCAAACCAAACCAACAAGACACGTGAACTCACCACACAACAACAATGAACCAGCACACGACAAAAGACACAAGGGAATTAAATAAGGGACCAAATAAAGAGGGGAACAGGTGTAGGGCATGCGTCAATAACGAGGACACTTTCTGGGTAATCTTAAATATATGCATGAATGTGTATGTTTTATAAATAGAAAAAATTATCATGCACAGTACACAGACATATTTTATGTATACACACTTTTATTCTGTATGCGGTTGATTGGGAATATAATAAATACAAATAAATCAAATCTAAATTGTAAAGCAGCTTTTTGTGTAATTTTGTAAATAAAAGTTGATATAAAGAGTCTTCTTAGAAAAGAGGCAATCTGCCACATTGGCAGCATTCTTAATATCATTACCACCCAGCAACCCTGTGGTCTATAGATGATCTGATGATGAGAGTTTGTTTCTCTAAAATTAAGGTTAAAGGTCGAGTCCACAGCTGTTTCCAGTAATGTCTCTGGCTTAACAGGTTGAACATCAGATCACCACACACGCTGTGCGTCCCAAGGCAGCTATCCCTAATATAAAAACTCACAGACAAAAACAGCTTGCCTAAAACCCACGTCTGAGGATGGTCAGTCAAAAACAAGGTAAGAGCATAGGTTTGACATGCATTTGGTAGACGCTTTTATCCAAAGCGACTTACATTGCATTATCCTATACATTTGTTTCCAAGTATGATCATCAGCAAATCATTAAAATGCAGTAAAATGCATTAAACATAGCATGGTCTAATTTTTGTCTTGTCTTTAAATGTAAACCATTTCTGTTTTTGATATCAATGTCAGCAAAAATGATTTGGGAGAAAGGAGAATTGATACAAATGTGACCATTTGTGAAAGTATAAGCATAGAACAAGTGGATGAAATTAGTTTTTTGGGAGAGTTTGTAACACAATCCCACAGGAACTTGTAACAATTTTACGAGGTGGCTAAGATCCGTCCTGTACACTGTGCACCTTACTGCTAGGGTTGGGGGAGTGTCTTCACTATTTATTTTTTCTAATAATCATGTGTTTCTGTAATATACACTTCGTATGAACTAATACGAATGAGCCACCTTGTAAAATAGTTACAAATTCCCATGAGATCAGGTTGGAATTTGATAAGAAGTTTAAAGTTTTCTGACATTTGATGGAAAATCCGTGGACAGTGCTCTCTAACATGCTGTCCAGTTGAAATGAGATATAAAGGAGATCTTGTGTTTGTCCCACACACCGAAACTCTTTATTATGTTCTTATTTCTACATTATTACAAAATTACCTGCTGAAAACACATGCATATGATAAATGCAAATAGACATGCCGCAGCACAAAACAGGCACATTCCAGGTATGCCAACCAATTTCCCCTGGTACTCGAAACCATTTGTGCCATTTACATGACCTTACACACTGTCAGCTCATTAAGCTCTCTCGATATAGGATTGCGCATGTAAATGCGCTCATCGATTTGTGTTTCAGGATAAATAGTACAAGGCTGCTAGTGTTAATTGCTACTGTCTTTAATGGCCTTCTCCTGCTAAATAACTTTCCCTGCAGCCTTTTATATTTTCAAAACGTTTTCCTACTTAATCCATCCAAAGAATTTTTCCCATTGTTTCTTGAGCGCTCTCGCTTCACCACCATTTGTCCTAGTTACAAAGAAAAGCATGGCTCAGAGATTCAGATAGGATTTGACTCTCATCAATAACCAAGGCAGCCACTAAACACCATGGCCTTGCAGTGGAGAGGTTAGCCACTTCACACAGGTGGTACGAACCTGAAAGCACAGCAGCTCTGTATGCATACCCGCTTTCTCCACTTTCTAGGTCACTCACCAGAAAGAAATGAGGTGTCAGGGTAATGGATAGATCCGAAACACCGGAGCAAAGTTTGAAAAGCTTGAGGGATTTAACTGTCAACACATTAAGACCTAACAGCACATAGATTTTGGCTTGCGATGTTAAAAACTAATGTGGGTTACGCAGAATTGAGGCATTTTAATTTACAGACTTACATTCATTTGACACATTTCCTTATGTCGATCTTGTTACAAATTTATGTTAGAAAATTATGTTGCAAGGATTCCAGGAATGTATGATTTTACAATGGCCAATTTTTTTCAAGAATGCCAGGTAGCCAGGTAGATTGAGTGGAAAACATTTGGCTTTCTATTAAAGGTATAGTTTGCCCCAGAATAAAAATTCTGTCATCATTTACTCACCTTCGAGTTGTTGCAAATCTGTAAAATTGTATTTGTTCTGATGAACACAGAGAAAGATATTTGGAAGATGATTGTAACCAAAGAGTTCCTGGACCCCCTTGACTAACGTAGTAGGAAAAATTACTTCATACTTTTGAACACAAAAGAAGATATTTTGAAGAATGTAGGACACCAAACAGTTCTGGGGCACATTTGATTTCCATTGTAATTTTTCCTACTATTGGGGTTCATGAACTGTTTGTTACAAGCATTTTTTCAAATATCTTTCCCTGTGTTAATCAAAACAAAGAAATATAGACAGGTTTGGAACAAATAGAGAGTGAGTAATATATGACAGAATAACATTTTTGGGGTGAATTACCCCTTTGAAGCAACAGTTGTGCAAGAATACAGTTGTTTACTGTCACTTTATAAAATCATATTGACAACCGATACACCAAACTGCTTTACACTCAAACTATAATTGCAATACTACTCAAATTTTGCTATATGCAGACTTTAATAAAAGTGCTCAAAAAGGCGATTTAGAGCTTCCACTTTTAAAATGTTTGTATAGCCTAAAACAACATAACCACCCTTCTGCAAAAGCCAGGCTGCATTTCGATCTCAAAATGAGTACTTATATAGTAAACTGCTGGACTGGTCCATTCTTGGTTTGACAAGATTCATCAGTCTCGCTTGACAGGGCCTCAGGATTAAATAGCAGGGCGATGCAAGAGGGAGTATGAGGTGAATATACCTGGCAGCAGGCAAGTCCAGCAATTATGGAAATGAGAGCACTGATCCTTGGTGAAATAAAAGCTGTTTTTACAGTAACCTCTAATACGTACATATCGACAGAACAGAGCTAAGTAAACAGAGCATTTTTAATGTAATGACATTGATTCCTTTAGAATATGGATACAATGTGTTGTCTAGACAGTAAAGAGCTATTTGTACTGTATTTAATAGATAAGTGCTGACTCTAATGTTTGTTTCTGTGATTTATGCATGCTTTGTGTATTAATATGTATATTCATGACCCTGTGTGACATTACAAAGTAGGCAGGCTGTAGTGATACATTCTTCTTGTAATGATAAAATAAAGCATGGTGGGCACCTCTGGCTCCGGTTGCTTGTGTCCATTAAGGACGCATATGTGGCCTAATTCTATTGCATTGATTGAGTGATGTGGCTTTAAAGAGGTCCAGACAGCCCACTTAAAATGTGTCTATAAAACTGTTACGCTTGGATCATCAACATCACCTGCCAATAGTGATGGATTCCCCCGTCCAAGAGTCTAGCCTAAGATATACTCTAAAAAACGAATCTAAGGATAGTGGCAGCCTGGTTGATCAATTAGCTTTTCTTCTGTTTTCAACCCATAATTTGGTGATTAAAAGTCAGTATGAATATTCTGCACCAGTTAACCCTTTGGCTAGACAAAATTATGTTTACTGAGACTTAAGTCACTGAGCTGCGTCGGCTAGGTATGCACCATTTCTTCACATGATTACATTTTTACGTTTGTTTGTTGTATTTTGAGGCAATTGTTAATTGAATTTATATAATTTTGCATAACTCCCTTCAGGACACATAAACACATGTTGACGGGATAGTTGGTTGGGGTATAAAATGCTACCGGTGGATACTGCCTGTTCTGCCATGCAGAGTTCAAAATCATTTAGTTGTGTCTTGAGGATAGAGACCATTTTAATAGGATTATTTTCTTGAAACTGCTTTCTTATTAAGTATCATGTGACTCCCTTGTAACGTGATAACAAAACAATACTCCCACACATATTCCGCCTGAGTGAATTTGAGTGGTGACATAATGACACATCAGTTTCATTGTCTCTGCCCCCGGAGTGTCAGCTTGTGAAGGATGCTGCAAGTTGGCTTCATTTTTAGAGCCGAAAAACCTCCCTCCTGACATATGACTCTATGGGCCTTATGAGAAAGAATTAGTCAAAAACTTGCTTTGACTGAGAGACTTGAGCCTCTAAAAGTCTTTACGATCTCTTTAAAATTCTCACCATTCACACACATCACCAACGCATTGCTGCTGCATTTGTTTTCCTCCACATTAAAGAATGTATTAAGTACCTTCACTTTTCAACCTCAATTTACTCTTGAAGGAAAAGCTCACCTAAAAATGATATCATCCCACCTTTATGTCTTTAGAAACCAGTGTGACTTTCTTTCTTTCAAATGGAATTATTTATGGCAGAATGTCCAAACTGCTGTTTTTCATACAATAAAAGATGACAAGCAGATCGCCTGTAACCTGTCCAAACAGTTGTAGGATGTGTGGAGAGATTAAAGGGCAGCAATGAAGAGCAGCCAATAAAATGATGAGGAGGGCGAGACAGTGGGAGGCGGAGAGAAAAAAAAACTTTACAAATAAATCAAACTGCTGCCCACGTGTGTCCGATCACACCCTATATTATATATTATATATATCAGTTCTGTGCAAAAACAACCAATACTTTCCTCTGTTATGTTTGATTACATTGTTTGCTACAGTATATGTGTGTGATTTTTGCAAAACCTGAATTTTGGGATTGTACAATCAGTTTAATTTGTGCACTGTGAAAAGCTTTCTTTTATTCCATCAATTCCCATCTTGATGACCTCTAGCTTTAAAAGTACATAAACTTCCGTTGAGACTGCCCTGCTGTCTGCTTCTCAAACCCTGCGGCTGTTGAGAGCAATGCTACCTCCAAAATGTCATCTTACTACTGTTTTACTACATGGCAAATCACAATATCCTCCTGTGCAACCTTCTCTGAACTTTGCATCACAGGAACTGCACTTGTCTTACGGGCATAGCGTACCAAATCTCAACAGGCCCAATCATCAAGGCCTGCGGCTTTTCCTAACATTGGTTTGAAGGCAATGTGCAGCTCCACCTGTCATTCCAGCTTGAGGACCCCATGATCTCTCAGCACGTGTCTTTGCCTGCCCCTCAGACATCTTGGACAGGATGAAGGAACTCCACCTTCAGCTCAACCTTGCAAAAACCGAACTTCTCATCAACCCAGCCAGCCCATCAGTCAACCACAACTTCACTTTACAGCTGGACTCTAGTACCAGATAGGTCAGCCAGGAACCTGGGGCTGGTTTTGATGCTGAGCTTTACAAACTCTCAACAACCACCTGCTCATGCAAATTCACAATGTTAGGGATATTATCTCCTGGTCCAGGCTCTTGCCATCTCAAGACTGGATTACTGTAATGCCATGCTGGCTGGCTTTCTAGCCATCACAATTAAGATTCTACTTTCTCAGAATTCAACTAAATGTCAGGCCATTCATCAAAAATCCCAATTTGACACTCCTGCTTTCCTGTAGCATCGTAATATATATACAAACACAAAAACTAACTATAAAATAGAATAACTATACAATTATTCTACATTTATAGTTAAATAATAATAATAATACTATTTAAAACAATATCTGTGTATTTGAAAACCAGGTTTAAGCTTTTATAATCTTATGATAATTTACCAAGCTGTAAAGTTTGATTTCAAGCATTAATTTTACTATGATTTCAGTCTTTGTCAGTCAACATTAAAGAGACTGCATGTATTAAGGTTATATTTTAACAGAAATAGCTTATGTTCTATGATTTTATGAGAAAACAGATCATCATAAAAATGACTTTAGCTGGGTTTTCACAGGCAGGGTCACATATTGTTAGCTCTTTTATGATCAACCCCTTATGCTTTTCTTTATTTGTAAGTTGCTTTGAACATTAAAAGGTATGTTTGTCTTTGTATTTTCTTCCAAGCTTTTAAATCTTATTACTGCATTGTCTGCGCAACCTAAATGGCTAGCTCTTGAAAATAATACATTTAATTGCACTATTCTAATGGCTTTGTCCTTGTTCAACAATAGGTGGAAAATATTGAATTTGGCCTGCATACAAAATCTTCTCTCTTTTACTGCTGTAGGTAATGCTCATTGATCTGTGAAATTATGAGATACCATTAAAAAGAACTGGTTACCACATAATTCAAGTCTGATCTGCTTTCCCTTAACCTATTCATCTGAAAACGTACTCAAATGTCATTTACATTAGAATGTGCCATAATTACCTATAGGGAGATACAATAGCCTCTTTTCTGGCAAAGGAAGTGGTTCAATACCCAGAACTTGCTTAAAGAGCAAATGAGTTTGTTCTGTATGCAATTTAGCGGTTTAACTTTTAATCTTGATAAGAAAAGTTAAATCTTGACTTGACAGAGCACCTGCTTTCGTCAATTGGAGAGTTTAACGTTGATGCCGGATCCCTCTGATGGCCTGCATATGCTTTTTTGAAGACAAATATTTGTGCATTAATGCTTTGTTAATGTATGTTGGTCAAGAGTTCATAGAGCATTTAACCAATATATACTGTAAAAATGACGTGGAGTAACGCATGGAGGACCATCAGTAAATATATCTCCTAAATTATATATAGATTTTCTTGCTCTGAGACCTACAGTATGCTGCCCTATCACAACCCCAAATATATACCCCAATCTAAGTACATAATGTTGGAAGCTTCAAGCCTGCGTATTCACAACCTGTTGGCTAATCGTCACTTGTGTGAAGCATGTGTGAAGGTAAAATAAGGAGAGCAACATCTCAGCTCTACATATTGTAGAAATATTGCAATCCATACAACAACTGCATTAACTCACCAATTGCACTGCAACTTTAATAGCTAATGTCTATAATTGATGCGCACTAATGTCACTTGCACTATTGTTTATTATCTGTTCATAGCCACCTGTACATTAATGTTCATAGTATATAGCCACCTGTATATATTGTTCATAGTACATATCTACTGTCTTATTTTCATAGTCCATGCCCACTGTATAATATTTTCCTAATATTGTATTCTGTATGTATTCACTGTATATCCTGCACTCGCTAATTGCACTATATATTGACAGTGCTTGCATAACAAGGCAAAATAACAAATATTTTTAGATTTAAGGTTATCATTAATAATCTAATAGCGGCTGAAATTTAGTAGCCAAGACGTGTCAAGTCGCCACGTCCTTCTTTATCCAGCTCTATCAGCTTTTGCACTAAACTAAATTTCGTTACACTGTACTTGTATATGTGTAATGACATTAAAGTTTAATCTATTCTAATAATTGGAGCAATACAGTGTAGCAGTTTTAAAAAGGACAAATTGTTGCTACGCACCTCACTGGCACATGTGACCACCACTATAAACCCAAGCAGTATAATGTACTCATTGAAAATGATTGAACTTTACTCAAAAGTGTTAAAAAGTCTATTTCACTTAAAACTGACTGTGTTCAACGATTTGAATCTTTGGAGTTCCAGGAAAACACATAAAATAAGTCAAAGTGACATTATTATACATATTCTAAATGACATGTCGGTTGAGGATTTCTAGTTTCCAGCATGCTTTGCATGGAATGGGTAATGAGACTAAAAAAATACCTTTTCTGCATTCTTTAAAAAAAATCAAGTTGTCAAGTGAAATAAAGAAAATTCGTTCATTCAAAAGCTTTAATTTGAGCTAAACTGCTCTTATGTATTTAATGTTAATAAGTTTCCTCATTTCTTTTACTGCTAACTATGGTTTTCAATGGAGCCATTAGCACAACTATTCGGCTGTGAACATTTTAAACATGCATTTTTTTCGTATATATTATCAATACTTCTTTTTATCAAATTATTATATTATATTATTATTGTGTTATCATCATTATTAACTAATAGATTGTTTGGGTCAAAATTATTAGGATATTTAGTAAAGATCATGTTCCATGAAGATATTGATTAAATTTCCTTCTGTAAATATATAAAAACTTTATTTTTGCGAGTGGATGCAGCTACACTATCATTATATAAATATGCAGAGGGTTTAGGCTGCACTAGTTAGATCAACCAGAACCTTCCAATAACAACTGATGCATTTGTTGCATCAAAGAGTGCAGAACAGTGCTTTCCTCTCAGCCAGTCTTGTCTCATTGTTCCAAGGTTACCAGAGTGGGCAGGACGCAGTCCATGTCCAGACAAAAGCTGATAGAGCTGGATAAAGAAGGACGCGGCGACTTGACACGTCTTCACTACTAAATTTCAGCCGCTATTAGATTATTAATGATAACCTCAACCTTATTTGTTTTGACTTGCATAACCTTATGTTTTGCATATAGTCAATATGTTTTCTTGTACAGCTGCTTTGTAACAATGAAAATTTTAAAAAGCGCTATATAAATAAAGTTTTACCAACAGTTTATTGACAAAAACTATTAAAATGTTATGATTTTACCAATGCATCACAATCCACTATTAACCAGATGAGTTGCAAATGTAAACGTTAGTCTGTACTTGTTTACATCTGAGGATAACTACATACAGTATAGTTGAATATCATGACAATCAGCTGTTTCATATGCCTTTATTAGTTAAAAATGCTTATTATTTTAAATAAGCAATTTTTCCAAGTTATGTTTTTATCCAAATTATCTTTTTGTCTAACAGTTAGTGATTACTTCTGCTGTGTAAGGGTTATATTTTAGGCAATATAAAAATCTGAAAAACATTATACTGGCTAATTTCTAAGGAATCTGATTCTGCTATAGACAGCAATAGACAATATAGCATTGAGAGAATGTCAGAATGACAACAATGAAGAACAGGGTAAAAAACTATAGAAAGTATTGTTAAAATATTATAATGTTAAAATAAGTCAAGTAAACAGCGCTAAACTTTAGAGACTAATTTGTACCCGCCAATGTCAAAATCACACTTATGCCCTTGTCCTCAACTGTATATTGAACAGTCTTTTCTTAACAGAACAAATATTTCTCACCAGGTAAGCAGGAGGCAAATTAACAAACAACTGCCAGCAGCAGAAAGGAACATATATCATAGGGAACATCATGGATAAAGTTATCTCTTAGGACACAAATCACTTTCAATGAGATCTTGAGCAATTACAGTGCAAATGTGTGATTAATGCGTGGAGACGCTACATGTGGTAAACAGAATAACGTCTATAAATTCAGCAACACATTAATGTAATGTAATGTAACACTCTAATGTATCATACTCCTACATAAATATTCCAGTGTAAAGACACTGGTACTTTAGTTGAAAGTCAACGTGCTTCAGACAATCTACAATCATTTGAACAATCATCTGTTTTTGCGAAAAAGTGCCGACTGTGCCGACAGAAGTTTCCTGTGCCGACAGAAGATGACAAGCAATGTCAAAGGTTTATTTTCATATATAGTATATAGGTTGTAGAAGGTACTCTAGCATTGAAAAGTGGAGGCGGGACCTTTAAGAAGCAATGTCTGACCTCTGTTTCATTTCGAAAGGGCAGGAAAGGAGCTGTTTGTTTCCTGACATGGACCACTGGAGATGATCCGTATGTCTCCGTTGTGCTTCATAGATCACTGAGTGTTATCACTCCACAGGTGGAAAACACAACAACGGAGGTTGGATGGGAGTACAGCAGTGAATGGTGCAAGGGAGACCTTTAGACAGAATCCCCCCACCTCAACTTCCTGTTATTGTGCATTGTTGTTTCCCTTGATGCTATCGGGTAGACTGGTGCAGTCCACTGTGGTGCTAGTTTTATCGCTTGGATAGGACTTCTTTCTCCAGATGGGTTGGTTTCATGGCCTACGGGCTCTTATTTTTCCTTAAGGGAGCACCTTTGTATTTTAACATGATTGTTTGCCAGTCATTGACTTGTACTTTATTTTGGGGGGCTATTTGTGCGATAAAAATTCATTAAGAATCTCTGAATTCCAGCAGTCAACTAAATACAATAGTTTTTATCATGCGCTACAGGTCAAACGTTAAGGGTCAATTGATTGAAATGTTTATGGTGATCTTAAAAAAAACATTGGCATATGCATAGATGTTTGAAATTATGTAAATAAAATAAATGTAATATACACTGATATAATAAATATATAAAATAATACAGTTTTTGAAACACATTTGTTGTTTATTAAAAATAGAAAGTTTTTTTTTTTAAATGGATGAGAAGGACTGAATAATATGAGTCAATAAGAGCACAGAACAGATGATACTGCTTCAATACCCCTTTAAGGCATCTAAGGATTGACAAAATGCCAAGAATACATTGGCGTGCACTTGGTCTCTGATATTATATACAGTATAGTGGACAGCCAATCCCAGAGACCACTCCAAAATTATTTTTGGTTTCTCAGAATTTACTGTTTATAAGTATGTGTGTGATCAATTTGTTTCATTCTGTGAATCAGTAACAACAAATCTCCCAAATGTAGTTTTTTTGCCTTTATCTGCAGAAAATGTAAATGGGAGAAGCCTTTTCAAAGATGCACTGTTTGCAGATCTATTCAGTTCATATTCCATATAAATTAGACAATACTAATGTTTTTACATCTAATTTAGTTTTTTTTGTCACAACTTTTATGCGTTATCAATATATAATAAATTATATAACTGATACTTCACTAAATTTTCAAAAGTAAGTACACAGTAAACATTAAATATGTAATAATGAATAGATAAATACCGTAATGGAAAGAAGAGCAATATTCTGATGTGTGTGACAGTTATTGACCACAATGTTATCTAGGCAACAACGGCCACTTCCGCTTCCTGTTAGTATGTCCCAGTGCGTGCAATCTCTTTTGCCATGCACTCAAAAGTACCTACTATTCCAACACAAAAACAGTACCTACTATTAGGGCAGGTATAAGTAGACGAATTGGAACGCATGGTGTGCCTGTGTCAACAAGTTACAACGAGCATGATTATGCAGGCTACTGGTAAGAACACGTTCTTACCAACAGTTTAGTGACAAAAAATACGGGACAAGTTGCGTCACATATTGATCCGGGAACAGTGTATTTCCCAACGCACGACAGTCCCCTAACAACCGGATGAGTTGAAAACTGAAAAGTTAGTCTGTACTTGTTAACTGTACTTATCTATAAGTTGAATATCTTGACAATTGACTGTTTCAAATGCCTTTTATTAGCTGAAATTGCTTATTTTTTAAAGATTTTCCCCAAGTTATGATCCAAATTATGTTTCTGTCAAACTTTTGTGATTAGTTCTGCTGTGTGAGGGTTATGTTTTAGGCAATATAAAATGTATATCATGATATAAATGTATATCAAACCAAAGTAGGCAACTTAAACTTTTAATTAACTGCTTTTCTTTATGGCATTTGTAATAATTATAGTAAGCAATCAATGTCTGAGCCATAAATGTGTTCATAAGTAGGCATTAGTAAGTGTAACCGGGTGAAAGTAAGAGCCCCCACGCTGTATAGTTCCCTATCAAAAGCTACTCTCGATGCTGCGTTTCAAACGCTATGGGAGAACGTCTTTGTTCGACCGGTTGTGAAGCACGTGTGTCAAACACGGCAAAAAAATTTTGGCTTTAAATAACCTCGGCAGGTAATTTGGTTAATTACACCAACACCTGCAGGTTATAAATACAAGTGGCGCGAACGCGTCTTCAGGTTATTTTGTCTTCAAGGACCGCTTTGTGTGCATGTGTGTTTTATATAGCGAAAGCGTTTAGACATATCGTAACGCAAAGTAAGGCTCGTTGCATATAGGTTCTAAGCACTACAGCTATTTAGCTCTATATAGCAAAAAGAAGTAATACAAATATATATATATATATATATATATATATAAAGAGAGTAATGTCTAATCCAGAGCGTAAATGCGTGCCTCTTTGTCAGAGGTTTCTTGATGAGCTGGACAGACATAAATTCTGTTTTGAGTGTTTGGGGGTTGATCATGCTATCCGGGGGCTAGAGGGAGAATGCGAACTCTGCGATATGTTTGCCATTCGAGTTCTCCGTGCTCAGCGTTCTTTCTTTAAGAGACCACGTAGAGAGACCTGTGGCTGAACCTCACGGGCATCAAGGACCGTGACCGTGCATTACTCCTAGATGCCCCGATCTCGCCTTCCGGACTGTTTGGGGATGCGGTTAACACCGTTGTCACCAGGTTACGGGAGGCGAAACGCCACAAGGAGGCTTTTGTGAGGTATCTCCGCCATCGTGCCATAGCGTCTGGAGTGTCGGCCACCCACTCCAGACTAGTTCCCCAGTCCCGACCAGACACAGAGTCTCGGGTGGATCCGGTCTACCTCTCAAAAGGGCAGGGGAGCGTCCCACCATGGCCCTCAGGCCACCTCAGGTGTCTCCCCCCAGGGAGGGGTGCTTAATATTACAAGAGAAATTAGAGGCTCCTCTTTGGCACCCTCACAGGGCCGCTATGCAATCTCAGCCGCTACAGGCGTTTCGGAGATTAGCGGTCTCAAAAATACTAAATGTTCGGTCATCTCCTGCCACGATTCAGGATGCCGAATGTCTGGCATCCCCCTAACTAGACGAGGTGTCAACATTGATACCTCTAGAATAACAAGCTCTGCTCTACAAAGGGGCCATAAAACGTGTTCTCCTATCAGACAGAGTGTCAGGCTACTACAGCCGGTATTGTCTAGTTCCCAAAATGGATGGGGGGTTGCGTCCAATTCTAGATCTTCACGGATTGAACCGCTACCTAAAGACACACAAGTTCAAAATGTTTACAATCAAGATGATTGTGTCTCAAATTCAGTGTCACGACTGGTTCATGGCGAAGGATCTCAAAGACGCATACTCTCACACAGAGATCTTGCCACAACACAGGAAATTCCTGAGGTTCGCTTTCGGGGGCAAAGCTTACCAGTATCGGGTTCTTCCATTCGGCCTAGCCTTGTCACCCCGCACATACACAAAGTGCATGGATGTAGCTCTGGTTCCTCTGCGATTCCAGGGCATCCGCATTTTGAATTACATAGACAACTGGCTGATTTTAGCTCAGTCTCGGGAGCTAGCGCTTCGACATCAGGATGTCGTCATAGTTCATCTCGAGACTCTCTGATTAAGACTCAACGTCAAAAAGATCGTTCTTTCCCCTACACAAAATACAACGGATTTGGGGATTATACAGGACTCGATCGCAATGCAGGCACAACTGTCACCTGCACGTGTTGAATCCATACAGAGCACCACGAGGAGCATCAGGCTAGGCCAGAAAGTGACAAATCATCACTTTCAAAGAGTTATAGGTCTCATGGCAGTGGCTTCTACAGTAAATACTGGGCCTCCTGCATATGAGACCATTTCAGTTGTGGCTCAAAGCCAGGGGGTTTCATCCGAGGGCCAACCCCCAGAGGCATACAAGGGTAACGCGCCAGGGGCTTCGCACCCTTCCTATGTGGTTCAGACCTCGGTTTTTGACTTTAGGTCCCACTCTCGGTCCGTTTTGTCGTCGCAAGATGCTAACGACGGACGCATCCCTCACGGGTTGGGTAGCGGCCTTAAATGTCCGTCCAGCCCAAGGGATCTGGAGAGGTAATCTTCTCGATTGGCACATCAATTGCCTCAGAATGATGGCTGTATTTCTGGCCCTGAAATACTTCCTCCGGCAGTTACGAGGCTACCATGTCCTAGTGCGGGGGGAGAAGACGTAAGTAGTCTCATACATAAATCCCCAGGGTGGGCTGTGGTCGCGCCACCTCAACAAATTGGCCCAGCAGATCCTGCGCTGGGCAGAGGGCAGATTCCTGTACCTCAGAGCGATTCACATCCCGGGGCATATGAGTTTGGGAGCAGACTTGCTGTCCAGACAAGCTGTGAAGAACGGGGAATGGAAACTCCACCCCGAGATAATCAGACAAATCTGGGAAAGATTTTACAAAGCAGAGGTGGACCTCTTTGCTACACAGGAGACAGCACAATGCCCCCCTTACTTATCTCTGAGTCATCCAGCTCCCCTGGGTCTGGACGCGATTCCTCCGATAGCTCTGCTCCCGGGAGGCCTAGCGAGGGTCCGTCAACAGGGGTCTCGCCTCTTAATGATAGCTCCCCGTTGACAACCAGAATCTGGGTTTCGGACCTGGTATCCCTCCTCGACAACACACCATGAGCGATCACAGTCAGGAGGGATCTCCTGTCTCAAGCACACGGGGCGATACTTCACCCCCGTCTAAAGCGTTGGAATCTCCATGCCTGTGAGTGTTTATTTCAGTTTACGGTTAAAATATATATATATATAATGGTGTAACTCATATTTAGTCTGTGTTCATTTAAAGTTGCAAAAAGTTACTTAATTACACTCTCGTGTTGTATTAGAGGGGAGAGGTTAAGCACGTTTACTCGCACGTGAGCTGCGGTCCATGTGAGCACTCGGGTTTGGGAGAGGGCCGCAATGTGAGTTGTGATATGTTTCTTTGTTTTATATATCTTTTGGTTTTAACGAAATTGAACTGTGTTCAATGTGTATTTGTGAATGCTTTTGACCTGAAATATGTAAGCAGCAATAGTGTAGTATGGCTTTAAGTGCTACAGATGTGCTGCATGTGCGTATATGTTTTGCAATTGTAAGCATTTAATGTTCCATGATGTATATTTTTCTGTTTGCCCTTTCTCTATAGTCACTACCATTGTTTATTTGGGGTGGTTTAAAATAACTATTCTTGTTTCACCACTGAACAGGCAGACTTGTTTTGTTTTGTTTCTTTTCGTTTCTTTTCCTTGGTACATGGTGTACCAATTTACTGATTCTGAATTTAATGTCCATAATTGGGTATAGTTTCTTCTAAATCTGACTAATTCATCTTTAATGCTGCATCCCTTTCGGGTGGAGTCGGGAATAAAAGAACCCCAGTTAATGTGTAGTCAGTGTTTTGTCTTTATTAACCAAGTAATTACAAACCCGGCCACATACGTATAAAAGTAGATTTAAAATTTCTATGGAAACGGATTTTGCTGTAGACAGCAATAGATAGTGTAGCAATGAGAGTGACAACAATGAAAAACAGTATAGAAAACTTTAGAAAGTATTGTTAAAACTTTAAATAAGTCAAGTTAACCGCGGTAAAAAAACTTAAGTGACAATGTAGCTCTGCAGACCACTTTTATGTCCTCACCAATGTCAAAATCGAATTTACACCCTTGTGCATCATATGCGTTATGAGTCATATTCGTTCGGCCACAATTTCTGTTTCTGTTCAAATTCAACAGGGACTGGAATCACCATGATACATGCAGAAATGCTAATTAAAGGTAAAACAGACCTTTTCACAGATGCACAGTGGTTGCAGACTTTCAGGTGTGAGCCCAAGTTGTTGTGAACTCGTGTTAAATGATCTAACATAAGGGGGCTATGTTCAATCTGGGCAAAAAGGTCACAAGGATGGCAAATAAAGAGCTAACTGTATTGTAAGTGGTTTGAAAGAGCTTAACTGGTAGAGCATATGTCTCTAGCAAAACAAAGGTCATAGGTTGAATTCACAAACTGAAAAAAATAGCTACATACAGTACTTGAGTGCACCGTAAGCCACTTTGGATAAAAGCATCTATCAAATGGATAAAAGTAAATGCAAAAATTTCAGTGGACATTCTGCTGTCAAGCATAGAAATGACAGAAAAACACTATAAAAGTGGTCTATGTACATTTTACACTAGATTCTTGGTCTTCTGAAGCCATTTGGTGTGAGCTCTGTGTGCAGAATAAAACTAAGCATTTTCGAAAAATATTTTTCCAACAAAAGATCATTGCATCAAAGTAAAAGTCATACCAAGTTTGATGTCATGACACCACGTCATAATGAACATTAAACTGTTTTAAAGAACTCTCTCTATTTCTATCAGAATCTGATGAAGGCAGTAACAACTTTCATTATTAAAGTAATAGCACAAACCTTTCTGCATACATTAAAGTCAGTGAGGAATAAATTGTTCCTAAGTACAGATGTTAAATGCATAGCTCATTTTGTCTTCTGCCAAAGATGTTCAGAAGCAGTTGATATATGGCATCCGCATTAAGATCGCTAAACTCCATCAATATCCAAATTACAAACATTGATCAAGGTTTGAGGTCAAAACACAAAAATTACTTTCCACACGCTTCATCTTTTGATGCTGTGTTAACCAATCTTGACTCTCTCATTGACGGTTTCCAGTTAAGTTTGGATGACATATTGTTATCTAATCCATATGTATTAGAGAGACCCTTAATCATTTAAGCGTCGCCGCAGTGTTGAGGCTTCGCACAACTTACTGTCTCTTTCATAAAATAAACTGTTGGAGGGATAATAAACAAATCTGAAAAACATACAGAGTGACAGAATGGTTTACTGTGGGCTATTTGATAAATGAAAAGCAACCAAGTAGTGGCAAACCGCCACGATAAATACAAAAACAAATGCCATTAGCTGTAGTGGAAGTAGATCACATAAATGCATTCAAGAAAGGATTCTTGTGGACAGCCAATTTTATTGTGACTGATCTTTCGGAAGCTCGTAGGTAAGAGAGAGAGAAATCAAAACAGAGGGAGGGATTGGGTGGATTTCCAGTGGTATTAGACGGTAATCATAAAAATGCTGTCTGGATTAGAATTTAAGATAAATTCAATCTTCCCCTCAGATGCATCTCTCAAATCTCATTTTGCAATCCAGCTATTCAAACTGGTGTGCTGCATTCGGTTACGACATACGCGAGAACCAAAAGCGACCGGCATGAATAAGGTGCGACTCGGTGTGACCTGTCTTATCGAGTGAGAATACGATTTTTCCAGCCCAGGCAGATGGGAAGATTATCTGTGGATAATGACTTAAATTTTGGTTTGTTCTTTCCGTTATTGCAGGGCTTCAGAAGGCTTTGGGTATATAGTGTAAGAAACATGCAAGTATGCAATTTATGAAAAATATGAGGTAGTAGGAAACAACATGTAAGTTGGTAAATGATAGACGAAAGGCTTATGATTCACAGTGTTTGACTTTTTCAGTGTCATAAATTCAAGAATGAGAAAAACATAGAAACACCGGTAGTAATGATAAATGATGATAAATTGTTATTCAAAGGTTATTTGACGCTCCAAACCAGATATAGGGCTGCTCTTAAGAATACTTTTATTAATAAAACAGGATGTTGCATAAGTTTGAGTCAGTACAATTAAAAGAAGGAAAGTTTAGAAACAAGACTTTCCCAATGGATCCATAAAACTTTTAATAGGTCCTTTAAATGGTAGAACATTTTGCTTGCTAAATTAGTAAACAACCCATTCTACACATGCAGATCATGCATAAAAACAGCATCTGCCACGAACAAATCTAGCCCACTCTTATCACGAATACAAAAAAATGCATATCCATATATTCGTTTGTTTACAAATCTCCTCAAGTTGAAGAAAATCCATAATTACATATTGATGCAAGCTGGGACACAGTAACAGGCAAATTCAATTTGTCTCTACTGATCTGATATGAATTTAAAAATGTTCTCTTTATTTTGCCCTGTTGACAGGGATAAGGTGGATCCTAAATTCAATTCAATAAGTAGCTAATTAAATTGGTTGACAACAGCCATGAATGATAATATCCCTCTCCACATGGGATTTAATTAGATTAGTTAATAGGATATGAAGACACACTCAAGTCTGATATTGAAGCCCCGAAAACATAAGAGATGTGTACAGTGTGGGTAAAGTCAAACTGGATAAGGTAACCAATCTTTCATTTAATTACTCTAATGACCCGACTTGTAATTAGTGTGGAGGCTGATGTGCGCTGCGCATATATGGGATGATAATGTAGTCATTACTGCTCAGGAATGAGAATCTACACCCCGGTTGTCCTTGTAAATTTCTCTTTTAGTGCCCTTCACTCGTTCCCGTTCATCCATGCTGCTTCACTCCCTTTTTAAACTGCATATTTGATGTCATCTTAATATATGTAAACCAACGCACTGTACAATGTGGAACCTTGCAGTTATTTTCACAAAGATTTAGTGCTTAAAAAGAATACTGGTTTAACCTGATATAGTCCGATTGAGTCAGGCGTGCAGTTTCGGAGTTATGGATGTGACATTTTCAGTCAAAACTTGAAATATGAATTCTCAGAGAATGTACTTATTAACAATATATTGAACCATCTGTTTGTGTTTTACTAAATCCCTGAAGATATAGTCCAGACATCATACAAACTCAGTCTATGCTAGAGCTTTCTATTTTAAAAAAAGGAAAAAATTATGAGTTGCGGATGTGACATAAATGCGTTTTATGAGAGACAACATACTTTGTAGGATTTCTGAGTTAAAATGCATAAACCAGATGCAATAATAACCAACAAACATAAAATATTTTTATTTTACATATTACTATATTTTAATTTTCATGTGTCCATTCACAGTATAATGAATATGGACTGTTATGGATGTAACAATTCACTTACTGTACCTATGAAAAACATCCACAAATGTATCACTTCAAATATAGCCCACAACCCTTTGGATATTTCACACTGGTAAATGAAGCTTTACTGTCATAAATATTTTTTGCGCTGGACTATAAAACGTGCTTCTGTTTTAGCTCAAGCTTCAGGCTGTGCAACAGGCACATCAAGACTGCGGTGATGTACATCACTAACAAACCAAGAATTAGAGTGAAGATGCAAAAGCTCGAAGTGTAAACATCTGACAGTCTTCCTACTTCAACTTAAATGCCCAAATGAATAGTTGAGCGAATAGTTGAGCGTGGTACATCAACGCTGAACAATCTCTCTGTGCAGTGAAAATAGAACCGTCTTGCAGGACCTTGACAGCATGCCATCCCACACAAGTAGGTGGTGTGAAGTGAGCTGAGACTGTCTTTACTGGCCTCTTGGATGATGCCCACATCAGTTCCATCCCAGCACCTTCTGTCTGCGGGTTAGTTTCAAAGACACAGGAAAGGAAGAGAATAAAATGTGTTTGTTTATTTTCACTTGAATAGATGGTAGGGGATGATCTTTACCTCCTCCTGTCGAGATTTATAGAACACTGACTTTAATCTATCCACAATTGGTGAGTATATGTTGAACGGGCTAAGCTGAAAAACGGCTAAAATGGGTCATTACATCATCTGCAATTTCAGTTTATGCAAAACAGATTGCAAGCAATATTTGTCATAATACGTTTTAATAAGATACAGAATAATCGTTACGCTAACTCCTGACATTGTGATGATTCCCTTCCATCCCCTTACAAGTTCCAGTGTATGAAATTTATTGGCATCTAGAAGTGAGGTTGCGAATTGCAACCAATGGCTCACTCCATCACTCACCTCTCCCTGTTGAAGCACTATTAAGGGACAGGCACTACAATGGTTGGTTCAGACATTACTTATCAGACAGACATCAATTTGTCTTTTTAAAGTAAATTATGGATTACCTCAGGGATCGGTTCTAGGACCCTTGCTATTCTCCATAAACAATACATGCTGCCCCTTGGAAACATTATTAAAAAACATGGAATTAGCTTCCACTGCTATGCAGATGACACCCAGCTATATATCTCGAAATAATGTACAAAACTGATATTCTCGTCAATGTGTCCGTCTGGCGGAGCAGATAGATAAATAGATAGACAGCCCAAAGATAGATGTATTAATTGTCCACTGGGGAAAGTTGTTTTCATAGTAAAAATTTCTTTATCAGCTACGGAATTATGGTATTCATGCATATGCCTTTAGTTTGTTTTATTTTTGATAAAATAACGTATGACGTATGTCTCAAGCATTCAGAAAGCTGCTAGAAATTACATTTGCACTGAACTATTTCCCATTTCCCCCACCTTACTCCCACACATACGCTGGCGATGGAGCGCTAGACGCATTTTTGCCTCGACTTTGATGTCCGACCATTTCTTTTTTATTTCGGCCACGGTCTGAGGTTGTGAGGCTACAGCATTTACGGCGTCTGCAACCTTTTGCCTTGGCATTAGTAATGCCAACACTGTGCCCTCCAAACAACATTTTTCTCCTCTTTTCCACCTCGCCAACAATAACTTCTACTTCACATTGAGTGAAGTTAAATTTTTTTGATTTCCTCTCCGTGTTTGCCATGATTTCGCAATCGATAAATATTAACTTGTGGGCAACTATGGGGGTGACATGAAGCCGCAAAAGCTGTGCTACATTTAGAATTGATTGTGATTTATTTAGGGAAAACTGCGTAGGATGTGCGTGCGCACGGTTTTAAATATCCGAATATTTCTGTTAGTTCAGAATGCAGCTCCCAGAGTTCTTACCAGGTTCTTACCTATCACACTAGCCATCACGCTCTCTAAAACTCACGACTTTTGATAACACATAGAATAACTAAATCCACCAAAGGGGGTTGAGCTTTCTCATACGTACCTAAACTCTGGATTAGCCTTCCGGACACTATTCGAGGATCAGACACACTCGCCCAATTTAAATCTAGATTAAAGACACATCTTTTCAGCAAAGCATTTACTTAATCGCAAAATATGCTTAATAAACGACCGGGAGACTGCTAACATTAGATATTATTTCCTAGAATAATTGAACTTATTACATAAAACACCATCTAGTGTGTTTTACCTTTTTGTGTTATAAGGTTTCTATTTTCCCCTGTAAAGCTGCTTTGGAACAATACACATTGTGAAAAGCGCTAAATAAATAAAATTGAATTGAATTGAATATGATGGCTGATACAGAATGAAGATGTTGTCATGTTTTGCTTCTTTGCCGAAGGAGATAACGTATTTATGAAATGCGCTATGTAGAGCAGTTTGTCCTATCAGGGCTATTGTAGGAACAACATGACAAATTCCATCTAAGTGGAACTGTGGTATATGTAAATGCTTCATTATGTAAGGTCTTGATACACCTCTATGTATATTATATTGCATTTCTGTCAATAGCTCCTCCAAAAAAATATACATAAGACCTTAAAGTTGTGGAGTAATTCATTAATAATTTTGCCCTGATATCTTTATATTCTTTATCATTTTCATCATTTTAAAATTATAAGTTTTAAAACTTAGGTCTATCACAACACATGCTGCTGTACTTTCATTGTGTTCAATTTATTTATAGTCTTTTTTGAAAATAAATATATTCTTTCCTGTGGCTCAGGCTCCGGTCAGAGCATGGCGCGCCAATGTCATTGGTTTGATCCCAGGGGATTGCACATAGTCAGAACCAATGTATAGTACAATGCAAGCGTTTGCCAAATGCATAAATGCATATATATATATATATATATATATATATATATATATATATATATCTTGATATATAGCTTATTACCACATGTATATTTTATGATGGCTACAGTACAGTACTAGATGGCTTGACAGAACAGAGAATAGGGAATAAAATAGGGAATAAAGTTTTGGCTTTATGATTGATTTTTTCTCTCCCCCAGAACGTTTAAATTGCTTCATTTGTTTTTCATATCTGAACTGTCATTCCATCGATGTCGTTCAGTCCACCCGTAGGCATACATGTATATTGAGCTCTCACCAGAAGCTTGCCTTCTGATGGCTGGGAGTCCAGAAGGTTTTTGAGAACAGACAGATCCTGTGATAGAACTGTTAGTAGTTTTGGGAGATTGTGTACTCAGTTAATGTGATTTTTTGCTCATTATGTCTTGATAAGAGAGCTTGTGCTTAAAATAGTCAGTTGTGAAGATGTGATGTGAATATCTTCCTGGTTGCGTGATTATTAATAAAAGAGATTAACAATATGGCTCCACTTTATAAAATATGTATAAACTGTCAAGGGAAGTCACTCAATGTAGCCTACTTTCATGTCTTAATTTTTTTCTGTGTCAGGTGACGTTTTAATGGATAAGCCCTTATCAAATAAAAAGTGGGATGCTTTTCTAACCTGACGATTTTGATGAGCCAATATCCTTGAGCGGGTTATTAAAACAACAATCGTTTGACAATAAAAAGGACAGCTTAGAAGTTAAGGGCAAGGGCATGAAATTGTGTTTTTCACGTGGATGTGTTGATATTTAATCACTCCGCCTTCCTTCCTACGTTCAGCCGGTAAGATTAGCTCAGTAGTGACAGCAAAGCCTTGTTCAATTTTTGCCTTTCTGGCTGTTTGTGTTCACTCCATTTTGAGGCTTGGGGGAAAGGGGTTTGAAGTTTGCACCCACCTGACATTAGATTACAAAGTAATTCTGCAGTTCAGGCTGAGTGCATTTCAATTTGGGGTCTGCATTATTGATCTGAAAGAACAGAATCAGTTCTCTGACAGAGACCTCTGTCCTCTAAGCCGCAAATTATCAAAGTGAGTGCCTATTCTTCCCTTGTGTTAATAGGCTTCCGAAACATAAATTACAGGCTTTTCCTTTAGGAAAGTATTGATCAATTAACACAGAAATGCTTCCTCTATGCAGATCATCCTTAGGTTGGTCGTATTATATGGGCATTGTGTTCTTTGGTTTCAGGATTGTACATTTACATTTAATCATTTAGGAGACGCTTTTATCCAAGAATAAGAGTTCAGGGAGCAATAAGCAATATCTCATAAAAGAGCAGTAGTACGATAGATGCTAATACAAAGTTACTAGTTTCAACAAAAGCTAGACCACTACCTGTTGAGAGAAGAGACGGTAAGGGTTTATTTCTATTTATTTGTTAGTTAATTTGTCTGTCAAGTATTCACAGAAGAGATGGGTTTTAAGTAGTTTTTTGAAGGTTGTGAGAGATGTGGTTGACAGGACCGCGTTCGGAAGAATGTTCCACCAAGAAGGAGTTGTGAAGGAGAATTAGCGGAAAAGCGATTTAATGCCCTTATGAGAAGGCACTACAAGACGCCGCTCATTTGCTGAACGCAGGGTTCTTGGTGGGGTGTAGGAATGTAGGAGGGTGTGAAAGTATGCCGGTGCAGATCCAGTGATAGTCCTGTAGGCAAGCATCAGTGATTTGAATCTGATACAGGCTTCAACCGGTAGCCAGTGGAGAGAGATGAGAAGGGGTGTCACATGAGCCCGTTTGGGCTGTTGAAAACCGAGGCGTGCTGCTGCATTTTGAACCAGCTGAAGTGGTTTGATAGCCTTTGCAGGAAGACCAGCAAGGAGAGCGTTGCAGTAGTCCAACCTTGAGATTACCAGGGCCTGGACAAGGAGTTGTGCCGTATGCTCCGTGAGATAGGGTCTAACCTTTCGAATGTTGAATAAGGCATATCAGCAGGATTGCATTGTCTTTGCAATGTGATCATTGAAGGAAAGCTTTTCATCAAATATTACTCAGAGGTTCCTGGCTGATCCCGAGGGAGTGATTGTGGAATTGCCAAGTTGGATGGTGAGACCAGGGTGTGCCGGAAACACGAGTAGTTCTGTCTTGGCCGGGTTCAGCTGGAGGTGATGCTCTTTCATCTAAGCTGAGATGTCATCTAGGCAGGCTGTTATGTGAGCTGCTACAGTGGTATCGTTTGGGTAAAACGAGATGTAGATCTGGGTATCATCAGCATAACAGTGATACGAGAAGCTGTGTGCCCGCATGATGGGTCCCAAGGATGTCATGTAGATGGAAAAAAGCAGCGGTCCAAGCACCGATCCCTGAGGGACCCCAGTGATCATGTGGTGAGCAGTGGACAGCGAGACCCTCCATGACACCTTGAAGGATCTGCCGGAGAGGTAGGATTGGAACCAGCGGAAAGGGGAGCCTGCGATTCCTGAAGATGACAGGGTTGCTTGCAGTATCTGGTGATTGATGTGTCAAACGCTGCATATAGGTCTAGCAGAATCAGGGCAGAGGATTTGGATTTCGCCTTGGCTAACCGCAGTGATTCTGTGACCGATAGTAGTGCAGTCTCTGTGGGATAAAAGTCAGGACCTGCGTTTAATATTATAAAGACTTTCCAGTGGACATGTGTTAGGACCCGGGGTAACGGTGGGCTGAGATACTCAGATATCTATGGAGATACTTTCCAGCAGAGAGACATTGGAGAGAAAGATCATCTAAAAATCACCCCAGAGGAGGTTGCTTTGATTGAAAAGGTCCTGGCAGCAGGCTGCAGTACTACATGTGGGGGCGTAGATCCACGTTGTGCTCCACTCCCTACACGTCTCATTGGTTAATGGGTGGGGTAATATTTAAGGCGGGTCTATGTGTCACCTCACCCTAACCGTGTCTTATTGGTTAACCCAAGTAATGACGTAAAATGCTCAGTATGCATCACTTCCGCTATATATATCTAGCCTCACGGTGAGTATACGCCTGTATTTGGGCAGTTTTTCATATAATGAACTTGATTGTTATTGATAAACAATTGACGAGTTCCGATGCAAAACTCTCTAAATGCCACATCATTTACTTGTGAGGCTTCCCTTTGAAGTTAAGAATGCAGCAAGTGCAACATTTTATTATTATTGTTGGCAATGGAAAACGGGTTGTCATGCGAGGTTTTTATTACAGCATATAGAGGACCCAGATAGCTGTTTTAAGTGCAAGTAATTGTGTTTGTGTGTTCTTCTTCTTCTTCTTCTAACATATTAATCTCTCAAATACCCAACATTTTATTGAAAAAGCTAATGGTTCATAATGGTAATTTAAAAGAAACCATTAGAATTGGGTTTCTATTGTTTTTAGCAAGGATACATTACTAATTCTGATGGGTTACCGTTATGAGCCATTACATTTTTCATTAAAACCATTACAACAAAGTGTATTATTCCAGGATATAACATTATAACCATTAAATCCATTTAATTATTGTTTTTTTCTCAGTATGGTATCTATAAGGTATCCTATAGTGGCATCTCTATAAAATCATCATGTTTGTAGTGTTCCATGGGATTAAAACATATATTTCAGACCTAGTGGAGAAATAGTAAATGTGTAAAGTTGCATTTGCACATCTTGGTAATCTATACTTTTTGCTTAAACTCAATATGTTAATCCTAAAATATAATTTTAGCTATGATGTTCATTACATTACAGTCAACAGTTTATGATAAATTTTAAAAGTGACGGAGCCAATCGTACATAATTCCTGTTCCAATCATAAACTATTTCTGTTCGTCTAATGAAAATAATTAAAAGAATGAACGTTAACATAATTTACATGTGCAGATTATAAAATATTAGAGTTTTTAAAGTGTAACAAGCGATCCTTTGTGCTGGCAAGTGTTTCTATGCTCACATCCGCTTACTTTCCATGCTACACAAGAGCGGCAGCTTTGGGCAACAGCCATTTTTATGATATTGTAATCCAAATGAGTTGGCAATGCAGAGCTTTTGGACAGATTAATATAGTTTAGCATATTGTTTCATTGGAAGTGTGTTAAAAATGAAGTGTGTAATTTCGGTCCCACTGGTGGCACTAAACTGAATTCCAAAATGATGGAGCGGCATCGGGTCCGACATAAAAACAATACAACATAGACCAATGAGGTGCGACTACCCAAACTACCTGTTTGTCCAAATTCTGAATTTCAGAAATGACATGCTTTAATTTAAAATGACAACAAAAGAGACAAAATTGCATCATATCGTGCTTTGTCCCTTAGAAGAACTTTCTCTATGATAGATCCGTTTCCACGAATTGGGGCAAAACATGCTAACTTGACTCAGTGCATGCCATTTCCATTCAAATGGGAACCAATCTCTTTTAAACGAGAGTGAATGTCTAAACGAGAGTGGATGTTTGCCGGGTGTTGCATGAAGCAAACAAATTGGTGGGTGACATTTATGATATTGATGGGCGAAATGTAAATGGTAGGTTTACGTCAGCGACAGCCCCTGAACAGACAAAATAAACAAGTTAGACTGTTTGCTTGACCCCAAAAAGCCACAATGTGTGGAACAATTGTGCATTTGGCACTTGTCACAGAACACGTATATAGCGTAATTGTGTGAACAGCCACCAGAGAGAGCATATTCTCTCTGTATGATATTGGGATGGATGTGTGCTCCTGCTTGCCATGATCGGTACAGGTTAAGGAATGTAAAAAATCATTCTGACAATTTAAAGTACTAGTGTTCATTAAGTTTTGTCATGGCAGATGACAAAGAGCAATTTTACAGTACTATTACTATTAAATTGTTTTTTCAAAAATTCATTTCTAGATAGCCTATATGTATGAGACACGGAGCAACGTAAATAATTTGAAAGAATATACATCAATCAGCCTCACTACAGGCAGACTGTTTCATACGGCACAGACATTATGATTTATAAAACATCCCCCAATAAATCATGGAAAAGACAGGAATGTTGCCAATATGATGATGCACTTAATGCAGTGAATAATGTTGTCCATAGTCAGTTGTAGTCGATGGACAAATGACTTTCACAAGTTCTGCCCCATTATGTTGGGTCCGGTTTTAGATCTCTAAGTTAATGAGGCAACATGAGGCAGCTCTGGAAGAGTCTCTACCAACACCAGCTGGGCAGCACGTTTAATATGTTCAGAAAACCTGTTCATGACAAAACAAGCCTACTGAAGCAAATGACACTTTACAAGCTACTATTTTTTGAGTAATGTGAGGAAATAACGCAACAACACATAATCATCTTGGAAAGCGAAACATTGTGTGCAAATGTGGTATATTGAAAAGTTTGAGAGGCATGATCATTTGTGAAAGCAAAGCGGCCATCAGCAGTGTACTATAACATATTTGTGATTTTAGAACAAGTGGGGACATCATCAGCTTCTGCTTATAGAGAGATGCACTGGATACGGGGGTTTAACCTGCACATACAGTTCTTTTTTTAGGGAAATTAAGTTCTAAATGAAGGCACAGGAGGAGCAAACATTCACCCCGTCAATCATCATTGAAGGGATATTCACCCACAAAAATATGGTGTTATTACCTTAACTTCAAGTTGTTCCAAGCCTGTATAAAGTTTGTAGTTCTGTTGAACTTTTTTGTTAAATGAGTCTTGACAACTCTAGGACAAAAAATCTACTATGGTTGTCAATGGTGCCCAATAACTGTTTAGTTTCCCACATTATGAATATTTTTTGGTGTTATACATAAAGTAATTTATACAGGTTTGGAAGAACTTGAGGGTGAACTATTCCCTTAACAGCGTATATAAACGGCAGTCTCAATTCTTCCGGCATGCCTCCTCCTCCCCATCTCCTCCTTCACTACTCTTATTCTTCCTTTGTGCTTTTATTCCGTTTATTCCGTTTAGAAGTTGGACCCTAAATAGTACACTTGTTGACACCCACTTTTATCACATTTTCTCAACACTACACCAAGTTGTTTATAACACATATTGTTTAGTGTTGAAATGTTTCTCATCAACACGATGTTCTTGCATCTCTCTCATGCATGCCAGGGGTCAGTCATGAAATTCAAAACTTATGGCTGAAATATGGTCTAGGGCAAGGGACATTTTTATGGGTGCGCACTCTCGCAAAATATCTCCACAACAAAGCTCACACTGATTCTTGCTTTCCAATATTCCAATCGTGATTTTTTAAGCCTTGATCATGTAAGAGTCAGATTATTTTTTTATATTTGCCAAACAAGGAGGTACGCACGGCTAGACTTACTATGGAAGTGCTTCTTCCACTGCAATGAAAGATATAATTTGTCATAAACAAACCTCATCTCTCACAGGTTGTGTTAATCATCCAATTACTCACAAAAGGTGATCTAGCTCACCCAATGTAATGCTTTTGTGCTGAATGACAGATATCGCTACTAAGCTGCTTATTTGCAGTGCACCTGGTCGTATGCAGTGTTGGCATCCTATTAATTATTGCCCAGAACCCGAACTGATGAGAACATCAATACATTCACGCCACTTTTTACCATAAATCCAGAGGCGCTTGGTCTGATCTATAAATTTCTGTGCAGGGAGCAGCTTTATGGCCATTTACATAGAGACAACACATTGATTACAGGGTTGAATAATTATTGAATACACTGATGAGCCGGCAGAGGGAAAGCGACGCATTAAAGGCCCACGTCTTTGTGTCCATTAGCCTGTAAATCTGCTTTATTTCGGATGCACGCATTTTTCTCCCTATCTTTCTCCCTCCACTCATAACTGCGGAGCGGCATTTCAACCTTCATAATGGGCATGCCAACGATAAAAGATTCATCAGCTTCCATCATAGTAAATGCAATAGAGAATGTTATTGGTTCATTTTGGTTTTCAATTTCAGTTATGATGCCATTACTTTCAAAGGGGCAGAAAACGGTGAGCTTTCTGATCCCACGCAAACAATGAGAGGCTTGGCACGAGCAGGCACCTCTCCATTGCTCTGCATTGCCATTAAAATCCATTGGGGGCCAAGGAATGCCTTTTAGCCCCTGCTAATGGAAAGCTGGACGGGGTATGACAAGACACTCTCAATGCTTATATAGCCCGCTCTGATAGAACAAGCTTGTAAAACATTTTCTGCTGCAGTAAATACATCTGTAAAACACATTATATTGCTTAATGACACTGGTTTTCAATAAAGTCAAACCAAAAACAGTTCTACTCTACAGGTGACTGTTTTAACTACATTTAGTGGAGCTTCACTCACGACCTAAAGTCACATAAAAACACACTTTACAGGATTGCTAACATATTTCTGGGATACAGATTAATCATCTCACCAGTTAATTTGTGAATTCCCACAACTTTTGGGCTGCCAAAAGTTATACTTGGGTTGGAAAATCAAGAAACAGATAATGATGTTTTCCAACAAAGATATCTTCAGTGATGGCAGAGAGAAAAACAATGGACTGAAATGTTATTAAAAAAAAATTCTGTACATAATTGCTGAACGTTGCTGATGCGTCACATCTTAAGACAAGCGGAAATGGCTCATCTTCTCTACACTTCGATGACGATGCTCGCTTAACAATGGTGTAAGATTCATCCTGAAATCTTGTTTCAAAAAGATGTACGTTGGAAAGAACAATCAATGTACGTAACAAAAAGGTCAGCATATTCGTCGAGGGTGAAATTCATTTCATGGCTGCCAGTAGGGACTCCATTAAATCTGACGCCCCTTGTTAATTCTGTTATGCGCTGAAATGATTACTCAGGTCCATATTCCAAAACGGAGAGATACAGAATTTAATACAATAGGTAAGAATGCTGAGAAACACTGACCAAACAGATCAATGAAGAGTGTAGCTCTGTGTCATTTATTTCAATTTATTTATGTATTTATACTTTATTTTACTGCAATGAAAAGGCAACAAGTCAGATTGAAAGAACCACTGCTTTGAACCCGAGTCCTTGGAATACTAAAATAAACAGCCAACATATTTCTACAATGCCAACTAACATTAACTAATCTATTCCGTCTATTTGAGCTAGAACAGTTTAGAGCGGACCTCAAAGATGCTATTTTCTTGTTTCAGCTTACAGAATGAATCACGGGGCTATTGAGAGTCAATATTTGTTCTCCTCTGGCAGTGGTTTAGTAAAAGCCGTAGAAATAAAACCCACTGCGTACTTTTAGCTACTAGAGTGGCTTGGCTGCTCAGAAAACCTCAATCTGGAGAAAGGTTGTTTTGGAATGTCCCATTTCTCCAAATTCCCAAACTAGCAGCCAGAAGTTGAATTCATCTATCATTGAGAAACAGCTTTTCAGTCCGTTTCTCTCTGGCACAGCTTTTGTTTTGCGCTGAATTATAGTCATTACTGTGAAAGATGAGGAGCTGTGATCAAATGTATTGCATGAGAGCATTGACCTTGGTACCTCTGACAAGTGTAACAAAATTGTTATATTTATGATTTTGGCAGAAAATATAAAAAATGGAAAGTGCACATTAATGTACAAGCTTTTCGATTGAAAAATGTGGCAATAACACATCAGGGTCCATTAAATGATTGTTCTAAAAACATCTGTCATTTTGTCCTATACATAACTTCTCTTCTGTATAAGTAGTTTTTAGTTTGGCTTAGTTCCTTTCAAGGTAGCAATTACAAAATGTATGGATACCCCAGATTAAGCCATTATACTGGATATATTTTCCATGAAAACACTAGACTCCAATTGCGATTTTTCTGGTGTCTTTCGCATTCTTTATTTATAAAGGAAACAATGAATTACTTAAAAACATTTAGAAAAGCTTAAAGTATAGGAAATATGTTTGCCTGTCCAGAACTCCTCTCAATAATAGTTAAGAGTTTGATATTCTAGTGACACCACCCTCTGAAGCTTCCCTACTGCTTATACAAGATTTGTATAAAATATACTGAAGTGTTTGGTCATAAAAGTCATTCAATGTCAAGATTAAAAATTATTGGTTACACAAAGCTGAGCACACTTTAACAATCCATGTGTCATGAAACTGCTCCGAGACTTAGAGGTGAGATCCACTTGCAGCTTTATTAGGGGGTAATCCGAAGGCGTAATCCAAATAACGGGCAGGGGTCATACACAGGCAGGCAGTTCAAACAAAGCAACAAACCAAACAAAGAGACAAACCAAAACAAGCAGGGACCAGAGGCAAAAGGGTAATCAGGGAACAAGGCACAAATCCAGAAGACAGGGAATAGACACAGGTAACGCTCAGAAATGCAGACAGGCTAATAAGACTTCGCAGTGAGTGAATAAGTGCACATGGTATATATAGAGTGAATGTGAATGATATGCAGGTGTGTGTGAAATCAGTGCTGATGAGTCCGGGTAGTGAGTTATGGGAAATGTAGTTTGTGAGTGCATGATAAGTTTGATGTGGAGTGCCCTCTGGTGGTTTTCAAGGGCACTCCAGCTGGTGACCGTTACACCATGATACCCCAATTCATGGTTCATTGAGCTTTATTCTTTGTTACAAGAATCATAATCTTAAATCATAATCATAAGCTAGAATGCTTGAAATGTGTCAGAATTTGGTGTTTACAAAGCACAGATAAATATTTAAAGTCAAAATATGTAGCCAAATAGGGATGTATACACATTATACTTAAGCCTTTAGGAAACTGATGGAATAGCCTTGTGTGTTATAGGCCCGGTTTCACAGACAATACTTAAGGCCAGTCCCAGACTAAAATTAATGTGTGTGTCATGATTCTGCCGCATCATGTCATGTTTCAGTGTGACCTGTTGACTGAATATAACTTGCCCAGAAACATCTCATTGCCAGTGTTTTGTCTCGAGATGCACACCCAGTAATATATTCTTCTAAGACATTTTTTATGAAAGTTACATAAATATGAGTGTCTGTGAAACGGGTCATAAACTAACTTGCAATGTTGTGTGCCACAGATTATCTAAATTTGAGACCTCACTTGAGTACTTTTCACAGTCGTGAAAGTACGTTCCCCATACGTTCTGTCTCTACTATTCATTGATAAGATTTCAAAATAAAGGACAAAATAACTGGCCATAAAAACGTTTCTATAGTTGATTAAGTGTAAAGCCTGTTTGCACTTGCTAAAAGTTTTTTCATGTTCAATAATCTTTATATTGTGTTCTTATATCAGTGTACACAGTGAAGGGATGGTTGGCCCCTCCAACCAGTGCCTCCACTCTTGATAGCAAGAAGTTCCTGATTGCCGATGTCATAATTCTGCTCCGCCGGGGACAAATACATCGATGGAGTGTTGGTGGATTCCTCTGCTGCTAAGACAAGTCATCCCCCACTACCTCCACATAAAATGGTTCGAGTGGATCTCATGTTTTGTGTGAAGAGACGTATTTATGGCCCTTTTGGCCTTCCATACAATCTCTCCAGTCTCGTCTCTGTTCACATCCTCACGTTACCTCGTTATTGATTTATGCCCTACACCTGTTCACCTCTTGATTTGGTCCCTTATTTAATGCCCTTGTGTCTTCTGTCTTGTGCTGGTTCATTGTGGTTGTTGGGTGAGTTCCTGTCTTTTTAGTTTAATGTAGGTTATGTTAAAAAGTTAATTTTAGTTTAGTTATTACATGTTCCTGTGTCCATGTCGTGTTTTGTTATGTTACCCCCACGTGGGTCTTTGTGTTGTATTTATTTATCAAAGATTCTGTCATGATCCTGCCACTAAACCAAGAAAAACATGACATGAAGCGGCAGAATCATGAAAGAAGCCTGATGCTCCTCAAGGCACAAACAAGACAAGACAGACTATGACACTGCCAAAAACAAATCAACATGATAAAAGGGAAGTCCAAGGGAAGGGGATGACAAGAGTCCAGAGAGGGGAAGTCCAAACAAGGGCTGACATGGACACGATAGCCGGCAGACACAAACAGGATATATGGCAGACACGGACAGGCATGCACCTGGCCGGAATGGCCGCATGCACCGGGCGGAAATGCCCGGCTTCGCCGACCTGGAATGCCCAGCTGGGGATCTTTTGCGGACAACAGGATTCCGGCGGCTTCAACCCTGGAGGGGAGTCCGGTGGTCTCAACCCAGAGCGGCATCTCAGCAGTCTCAACAAGGGAAGGGAGTCCGACTGTCCCGACTCTGGAAAAGAGTCCAGTGTTCTCGACCTTGAAAGGGAGTCCGGCAGCCACGACTGCAGCCTCAACGATACCTCTGTCTGCTGGGTCCTGTGATGGCTGGTTCATTCTGTCATGATCACGAGAAGGTGAGACACGGACAAAGGACCCCTCTGTCCGTGTCTCACATTCTCGCGGTCATGACAGAATCGTCTGCAGAAGTTAGCGAAACCTTGGAGTTCTTTGATGCTTTTTGGTGTGGGCCAGGACTTTAATGCTTCCACCTTCCGCTTGTCCATTTGGATACCATGGGAGCTGATGTTGTATTCTAAGAACTGGATGGTGGGTTAATGGAGTGTGCATTTCTCAGCTTTGAGACACAGAAGCTTTGAGGACCTCAGAAATATGTTGGAGATGGTCGGCCTCGTTCCGGGAGAACACAAAGATGTCATCAATGTAATCCAGTACAAAATTGTGGAGGTTCTCCTGGAACACCTCATTCATATCGCTGTGGAATGCGGAGAGGGCATTCATAAGACCCTATGGCATGACTAGGTACTCATAATGTCCATTGAGTGTGATGAAGGCTGTTTTCCACTCGTTCCACTCACGTATCCAAATGAGGTTGTACTCGCTTCTAAAGTCCAGCTTTGTGAAGATCGTAGATCCACAAAATTGTTCCAGTGTTGATGGAACGAGAGGAAGGGGATAGTGGTTCTGTGTTGATGTTAATGAGGGATCTATAGTTAATACAAGCAAGCCTCCGTCATTCTTGGCCACAAAAAAAGAAGCTTGAAGGAGCAGGGGAAGTGGATGGTCGGATATATCCTTGGTTGAGGACTTCTTGGATGTACTCCTTCATGGCCTTCTACTCAGGGATGGAGAGTGAGTAAACTTTGCTGGAACTTTCACAGATCGCTTCTCGATGGGACTTTCTATGGAGGTTTCGTTCAGGGGAATCACGAGGCTAGACTGGAAAGGTTTGGGCAGACAAAGGAAACATCAAGGAAAACAGTTCTTCCCCCACTTTAGGACTTCTCCACTTTACCATGAGAGCTGTTGGATTAGCCACCGATGCCCCATCACAATCTCTGTGGTGGAATCCTCCAGAACCAACAGATCAATATTTTCCACGTAGAGATGACCAACTTGGAGTTGCAGAGGATCCACACAGCATCGGATGCATCCTTGGCCGAGTTGCTTTCCAGTTATAGATTGTACTTTGTACGAAATGTCATTGAGTCTTGTCTGGTGTTTAAGTTTGTGACAGAGACTGGAGGAGATGAAGTTGGCCCAGAGTCAAGGAGAGCGGTAACTGAATTCAGTGGTGAGTGATTCGACTGTGGTGAGGGGTTACGCATTAATAGAGGATGTCCTTGACGTTCGTCCGAGGACAGAAGGGTGTTGTCAATCTCCATGGGTTGGTTGGTTCTGGGGTGCTGGAGGAAAATTCGTAGATTAAGATCCTTTTGGGCTTCCGTTCACATCTTCCTTCTAGTAGCCACGTGAATGGAGAGTTGAATAAACGGCTCAAGCCCCATGGAGACGTCGTATGCCAAGAGATGCAGCCGCAGATAGGGCTCGAGTCCCTGGCGATAGGTCGTTAACAGGTAGTGCTCGTTCCATCCACTGGCTGCTGCTAGGGTGGGAAAACTGTAGTCAGGTGATAGAGTTGCTCACCACTCGTAGAATACCCTTAGGCCATCCGAAAACATAGCGGAAGTGGGAGATGAATGCCCATAGGGATTGTGTGGTGGGTTAATTCTGATGCCAGAGAGATTAAGCCCACTGGTTCGCTTGGTCTGTAAACAATGAGAACATAAAGGAGATTTTAGCTCTTTCAGTGGGGACATCTCGAGGGTGAGTGAGTATTGCTGGAGGAAGCCATTACAATCTTCCGCCGAGCCAGAGTAGGGTGCCGGGTGGACCGTGGGAATGCAGCCGATGCTCACACTCGGCTGCAGTTATACTGACGCTCCTGCCTGAGAAAACACACCAACAGACACACGTCTATTTTGAGCAAAAATATCGCTCTCCACAAACCTAAATTGTGTGTAAAAACTTTCTCAATTAAAATATAAAAGGTAACAATTAATCTTTTGAGTCAAGGATTAGAACCTGGTGTAAATTAATATCATTACATTTTTTTGTCATTTAAACAAAAGTAAAAATTATACTTGGATCTAATAGTAAATAGGGTGTTCTGAAATTAAATTATCTTTTTCCTTTTGTCAATTCATATTAAATTAAAAGTTATGCTCTTGACCAAAGCATCATTATTATTTGAAAGAAAACACTATTATCTAATTGTTTGTCCAAAGTATAATTCTTTTAGTGCATGCACAGGCCAAATTTGTTACACTTGTATAATAATTAATTGTTTTATTGGCTGTATTACAGCAAACAAGATTAAAGAGTACGTAACATTGGATTTTTAAGGTCGAACTTTGGTTTATGGAGTGTCCAACAACAGATTTATGTACATACAAGGTGTAAAAACACTATTATGGCATAATCATATGCAGCTTTTTACCTTACTTGTTGACTGACGCTCAAATTATTAATTCCGCGATTCATCTGTCTAATCACCTCCTATCCGCAAGCCTAGTGTCATATGATTGGTTCCAATGGTGTAGTCTGTTGTGATCATCATTACGGGAGTCAGCTGTGATTGGTCAAACGTGTTCATCATGTGTCGCAAATGGAACGGCCATCATCATTACTGGATTAGGTTTACATGTGGTTGGATATAATACAGTGTACAGTATAGATAGCAGTTTGAGGCCGAGTCTGATGAAGAAACATCTAAAGATGCCAATCAACAAGAAACAACTCTTGTCATCAAAACTTCCAGTATGACAACATGCATGTTGTGCTTTTGCTCATCATTGAATATTATTTTTACTTGAAATACTGTTAATACATTAGTAATGATATTATAATAATATCATTTTTTATATTTAGAGCATTTTAGAAAGTCAACGTTATAAAAAAAGATTTTAGTTTCACCCCTATATATCTATGTAGGTGCGAAAAGGACATTTACACTTTCAGGTTGTGATTCGATGGAGCTAACAGTTCCAAATAAAGTTGGTATTTCCCTCTCTATTAAGGATTGTCGTTAAACATATACTGCAGTGAACGCGCCAAGATTATTGAAGGAATCTTCGGTGAAATGATGCAGGCACAGTAAACCTCTGGGGTTATACTCCTTTGGTGTCGTTTCAAAAATGAATTGTAACCAAGTTCTTCCTTTGGAAGTTTAAATAAGACAGACTTTGTTTCACAACGTAGAACACAGGTTCTAGACATGATGCACATGCATGATGAACGAGCGATAGTGTTGGGGAGGAGAATGAAGTTTTCGAGGCAGTCCAAGCAAAACGTAGGCAAGGACTGTGTCTAGTGATGTAGATATGCAGCAGTTAGAGACTCAGAATAGGTCACATCTGGTTTGCATGATTCAGAGTCGAGTCCCTTTTTTACAAGCCAAAAACTTTGTTATTCATTTACCTTCGGACTTACAACTTTGCTTACTTCCATACACGGCAAGATAACACAATGCATGACGTGTAATTTTCATGATCTAATGTTACTTACTCTTTAAGAAAAATGGTAATGTGCATACATGTTAATGACTTGTGAGCCTAGTAAGACACAGTAAAAAACTGAAGTCATGTTACTTGCACAATATGTACTTTGGGCATTTTATGAAATAAGATATATTGAACAAAAGGTATTCTTTTAAGTTGAGACAAAATGTATAGTTTAAATGTAAAGGAAGATAATGAAAAAAATAAGTTTCAGTAAAAGAACAGAACGACAAATATAATCATAAGGGTTTTTTACGCCCCTGGCTTTAACAACCTGCAGCCTCAAAGAAGGCAGCATTATGGAAATAGAAGCTCTGAAGCTTTCCACCTGGAGCTTTTCCACCTTTTGTGAATGTCCACGGCACAATGCATAACTGTAATTGTTTCCAGCAGCCAAGGAAACAGCACCACCGAGCCGATGCTCACACTGTAGACACGAAGGCATCTTTGGCGCGTGTCCATTCCATCATATCTGAGCCCCTGACTAAATGGAAACGTGATGACAAGGAGAAATTGATTTTTAACATATCTGCATTTTCTAAAAGGCCAGAACTTGCTGCATCGATTGACCCATGTCTCTGAAGGTAATGTTAAGCTTTGTACACTTGTCGAGGTCCAATCCTAACGCTAACATTAACTCTCGACAAAAGAGCAATGGTAATCACTGACTTGGCAGTATTCAAATCATGTAGTCTAGCCGGGGTTCCTTCTGATCATTATTCTTTGCAGAAAATGCTGATGCCGTTAAATGTGGACACAAAGATTTTACTATCATCTGTCTTTCTAATGCTACTTTTGCACAGGTGTGATATAATGAAGGGTCAAATGAAAAAACTTATCTGTGTGTTCGTACCTTCTTTAGGTTCTTTAGAATTTGATATAATCATTGGGCTCCATTCATGACTTATATGAGCAGAATACATTTCCAATTTGGTAACTAAAGCTTAATATAAAGTTGTAAACTCATCTTTATCTTTTTATTAGTGAAAATATTTGTGAAGTAAATTTCCATTTTCTGTTTAAATTATACAGTTATATAAGGATGATAGAATAATGCAGAGATAAATTAATAATACATCACATTAATTCTTTACAAAGACGTATATGATAAAAGATGATTTGTTTTATCTCAGTATTTATTTAATATTCCCCAACAGCGCAGAGTGTTACATTAAACCCGAACTTGTCCTCTTACCTTCTATATGCGTAAATCAAATCTGTGATTTTATGATACATACAGAGTTTGATTATTCCAAGAATTGAATAGCAGCCTTACAAAAGCAAAAGATTTATATATTTTATATAACAATAGTAAAAAATGCCTGCTCTCTACTTTAGGTTGCCATTGCAGTTCTACCGTAAAAATCCCACACCACACACCCTGCGCTGAATATTATCTGTGACTCAGTATAAGACACGCAAGTATGTCTGTGTTTGACTGCATTATGTTCCTAATGCTTATTTTATGCCTTATGTCCTGTCTGAGCAGCGTTTGTATTGTGGTTCCCTGCTAAGCCTGCATTGCCAGAATTTTACATTGCTGCTGTTGCCTGCAGTCATTCCATCTGTTTCTCAAATGTGCAGACATAAAAAGAAAACACATGCACGCAGAGAGAACAGCAGAGAGAGAGAGAGACCCTTTGGACCCTCGGCATCAGTAAACTCACACACTTTTCAAAACGACCTCAAAAAGGAGCACTGTACATCACAAAGTTTGCTACACAAATATGGAATATAAGTTTCCACAGTTTAGTGCACATACAATAGAGCACATACTCTCTCTTTCACAGATGACCTCAAATACGTATTATTTCAAAGAAGGTTTTCACCCACCATAAGTCAGAGTTTGTAACACATATACTTTGTAATAGATAATTTATCAAAGTTTTACGGATAGGAGTGACTGTGTGCACATTGTTGCATATAGGTTATACAAACGCACAATCCTGTCAGATAACACTGGATTGCCTCTTGAAGCTGTTGTTTTCATGTATCTATTGTATGGAAATTGCAATATTATAAATTATAAGCCACAAAGATCAAAGACCAGCTTTCATTCAGAATTATTGGTGGCCAGTTTTCACTAGATAATAATAAATTAGCAAGCTTATATATGGGTAGTTATCCCAGACATAAAACCGCACATGTCCTACTGTAAACATTTAGAAAACAACCTGTTAATAATATATTGTTTTATATTATTAATATGTATAATAAAAATAGCATAAGAGAGTTTAATCCTCATTGTTAGTTTTCCTTTCAAATGTTTTGCTACCACACCTAAAGGCACCACATGAAAAGAACAGAAAAAAACAAAGAGTTCATGGGTTGGTCGCTGTATGATAAAATGCCAGTGTTGAACATACAGAAACTGATTTGAGAATTACTGCAGCCTCTTTAACAACACCTCTGTGTGCTCCATATTTGAGAACCCAATCTACCAAACTACCTGAAAACTGCCCATAATTTGGTGATAGAGCCTCTATCAACATGAATGACGAGCAAGCTTTAATGTGAACAGAAAATTCCTCTAATAAGATCCGTTTCGAACAGGTAATGATTCAAAAATTGGATGAAAACGAGAGAGGCCTGTTGGGCACAGGATTTGCTGATTAATAGAAGATTGCTGTTCCGCCACAAATGCAGAATTCATAGTCCTGCCACTATTATCAACATCTGCCATTTATTTTCCAGTTCGAGTCATTCAATCATATTTCAACTCGGTGCGCCTCGTGCTCTTACGTCCATGAAAACATCAAGGTGTGTGTGTTGTGGGGTGCAGAGGTATTTGCATGCAAGCATCGTGATTGTTTAAAACGAGTTGCACGAGTTACAGTTACATAAAGTACCTCGCCTCACATGCCTCTGAAGTTTTAATGCAATATCGGTTTACAGTGATGTTCAAACTAAATACCTTGACAGGAACACAAAAAATGTGTGGGAAACTTACCGAATGTCATGTGCATTTTATTTTCTGTGCAAGGCTTAGAACAGATTTGATCTCTCCTGTTTTTTCCATTATAGAAGTGTACAGTGAGCCTATATGAAGCTTCCGCTAAAACATAATTTATCAAACAATTCTCCCAATCATAACTGTACATTACAAAAAATCTACTATTTGTTGACCCACGTGGTCTTATAAATGTCTCTACGTACCAAATCACTCAGTACATTGGTAAAGAGATGACCTGCTGCATCGGCTTTTCTCAGCAAATAACCTCTTCCACTGGATCTGTTACAATCTAACAGGCATTAGGGGAGCTTTCGCACAGTAGGCAGAGGGAAGGAACAAGATGACCTTGCTTGGCCTGGTGGATATAGCAGTGCTTGGCCGGCGCCCTTGACATTTTCCGATCAAACAGAAAGATGGTGAGGTAGGGAGCTACCTGGATTAGGTTAGTTGTCTTGGGACTACTGGTGATGGACAGACATATGGGCAATAGGCCTCCAACCCACACTGGTGATTAGTTTGGGTAAGTTGCTCTGGAATGGAAGTTTAGGTAGTACAGCAGATGTAGAAAAACATTTGCGTTACAGTGAGAGATCGTGGAAATATGTAGTCATCTGAATACATAAAAAGCTTTCATACTGAGGGTTCACAGGGGCAAGTCTTCATGTGGGAACATCCTGTGTCTCTTCATGGGCAGCAGACAGAACCCAAAGGGTTTTTATCCGCCCAAAAACGTCAATGTCTGCTTCAATGTCTATGTCTCTTTCTGGCAGACACTGAAGAGTGTAGAATTATTTGATAATTTTCTTGTCCAATCTTCAAAAGGACTCTTCAAATACCAGCCACAGAATATTTGTGAGCTAGGCTGTTGTTGAATTGTCATAGAAATTTTTTTTTTTGATAAATTAAGTAAATGAGCTGAATTATGTATACAGTGTATACAGGGCCGCTGCTTCATTGTGATGCCCCCCCTTCTTAAAGGTGCAAACTTTTCTTCAGTAAACAGAATAGCAAAACAAAAAACTATCAATGTTTAACAGTAAAATCTCAATTCAGATTGCAAGCTGCACCGAAATTAAAGTTACTCGCCCCGCTCGGCAAAGGCTTCGAACGTCGGTCGGAATGGGAGACGAGCGCTCTAACGAGGAGGCTAAAGCGTCTATGTTGGTTGGGTAGTGAGGTTTACACACTGCATAGTTCTTCACTAGCTGGCCTCCGTTACACAACTTCGACGCGAATTACGATCAGTAGCAGCACATCATGCACATTTCCCGAATTGAATTTGATTAAACATGGACTTACCTGCACGTGATGCACGGGCATCATCTCGCAGTTTCTTCTTCTTTTTTTTCTCTGATCCTGACTCCTGCTGTCTTTTCGGGGCCATTTCCAAATAAGTTGCCTAGACTACCGTCTGTCAAACTGCGTCAGGCGCACGCGCGATCAACCGGCACTGCCGCGCAGACCGTACATGGGCGGGTGGTGGTGTGGATGGGGTGATATGGGATTGTTCGGCCGTTTTTTTTTACATATACATGGCTAAAATATGCCTGCCTAATTATTTTTCTATAGCCTAATGAAATAATATTAGATTAATTATTTTTTTCATCAGGCTATTTTTGGTGCCCCCTCAGCACTTGGTGCCCTACGCACAGTGCATGATTCGCGTGGTGGGAGCGGCGGCGCTGAGTGTATAACGGCTTGTATTTTAAAGGTCCAGTGTGAGATATAGAAATAAGTGAAAACATGAAGACATCTTAGTGCTATGCAGCCACTGTAGAGCTTAAAAAGCGAGGGGGAAAGGGTCGAGTGAGCCGTTGGTTGCAGTTTTGCACCCTCACCGCTAAATGCTGCTACTGTAAATTTCATGCACTATCCTTTAAGCAGCTCAGATACAAAGCCACACAGTACATTGAAGGATCAGTCAATCAAATCAATAGTAAATAGATGATGATTTAATTTGTTGCTGTCTCCTATAATGACCATTTACTCATTTTTAAACTGTTCATTCTTTAAACTAATCAAGCCAAATAGAGGCAGTAAGTGTTATAAATAGTGGAACTATTAGTTAAACTACATTTTATTATCATGGTAGAAGAGTTGCTATTTATTAAATCATGGGGTTCTTCTATAGCAACGATTCATGTGATTTAATGGTCATTATTGTCATACATTATAACCAAGTCAGGTGTCCTATATATTCTGTTTAGAATTAGTGATATCCATTTGGACCTGAATCAAACTCACATAGATTTTCTCATTCTATAAAACTATTAATAGATACTGTAAAACCCAGACAACATTATGCATGCTGGATAAGGCAGATTATTTACCCACAATCAATTGAAATCAAGCCTGCAAAGGCACCCTTGCATTCTTCGTTTAGCTTGTGAACAACTCTGTCTTGCCGGTAAATACATTTTCCAATCAAAAGAGTATTAATGATACCCAATATAAAATAAAAGTTCCATGGCATTGCAATGGGTGGGGCATTGTAGTATGGGTGGGGCATAGTATTTTTTTTAATTTTAGTTAAATGAAAAATTCAAACCAAAAATGAAAATCAATTTACTTACTCTCAAGTTTTTCCAAATCTGTATACATTTCTTTGTTTCAATGAACACAGAGAGAGAGACATTTGAAAGAACGTTTGTTACCAAAATGATCTTAACCAGCATTGACTTCCATATCAAAGATTCAGTAGTATTTTTTCTATTGAAAACAAAATAAGATATTTAAAAGAATGTAGGAAAGCAAACAGTTCTGGGGCACTTTTGACTACTATTGTATGCTTTCCTACTGTTGTAGTCAGTATTGGCCAAGAACTGTTTGGTTACAAGTATTCAACCAAATATCTTTCTCTGTGTACATCAGAACTACATACATTTATAAAGATTTAGAACATTCTGTTCTCCAAACTTGAGGGAGTAAATGATGAACTGGCCCTTTAATTATAAAAACCCTAGTATATAAATTGTACAGTAGTTGCAGCATGATACAGCCAAAGTAGAAGACATTTTTAACATACATCAAAAGGGATTGCGAAACAGCTTGTGTCATGTGAAAAAGACACACCCACAGTAGATGCGGTTTAATTAAATATTGTGCGTACCAAACCCAGCACTGCAGGCAGTTAACCCTTGTGTGGTGTTCTGGTAGAAGCCATATTAAATGTTTTAAAAAAAAATATTATATTTTCCCAGACAATTAGATTTATAAAGGAAAAACATATTTTTCACCTATTTTTAGAAATCTCTTTTTTTTTAGTAACACTAGCAGCTTTTTACAGTAAATGTGACTTAAAGGTAGGGCATAATGCTATGTCATGCATTCTGACTTCTTTACACTGTTAAACGTGCTGGCTTCTCATGCTTGAATGGTCAACTATTTAAAAATCGAGCTGAACGCATGACGTAGTACTTCTGTACTTGATATACGTGCATAATGTGCAAAACATGAAGCACATGCACTATGCATTGTTGTTATTTTGTTGCACAAATTGCCTCTATTGTTTTCTACTACTTTGTAAGTCACTTTGGATAAAAGCATATGCTGAATGACTAAATGTAAATGTAAAAAAACTATTAATGCTGTGGGTCCTCTTGACCCATGAACATTGGAGTAACAAAAACACGAACACCACACAAGGGATAAACATGCATCTTTCTATTCAATGTGACAAACAGTGTATGAGCCACCTAAAGAACATTTAGCATTCTCGCATGCTTACTGTACAGTGGTGTCTGTTTCATTTTGAAAAATGTTGCCCGCATTCCTGGAATATGGCTTTGTATTGTTATAAATATCTACCTTACACTATTAAATCAGACAGAACCAGTCTCAAATGCCCATAACGAAATATCTTTAGATAACAGTATATGATCCAATTCAAGCATCTCGGAAGATTCTATTACTTGTGTCTCGCAGATGAAGATCAAACTAACGTTCCCCATGGTCGGCCCCTGATGTTCATTAAAGCTATTGTAGGAGAGACCAATTAATCAAACCAATTCTATAATCTGCCAGACTGGGATAAATGAAGGTAAGTGATAAAAGCAGTCATTAGCTATCTCTGCTCATTTTTCACTGTGCACGGCAGGTGGACCAGTGTCCTTTTCTTTTACATCCCACAGTCATCACTTGCCCGCTTCCTTTCTCTCCATATCGCACTTAGTTGCTAATTTACAGCCCAGGTAATGAGGTGTCAAAATGTTCACCATAGAAAGAGCTTTGGATGCCACTCCTGTCGATGAGCAGATAATTACGGAAAGTAAACTTGCTGTGTTTAACATGGAAAGTCATACGAGATGCACATTAACATGTGAGTGGTAAAGCAGGCTGATCAATGCGAGAAGCTTTGGTTTTAAATGTTGCTAGAACAATTTAACACCTTTTTTGCATGTGTTACATTTTTGGGATATTTGCTGAATGACTTGGGTGTGTAAAACCAACATCACAGAAACATTACTGTACCACGTGAGAAGCAAATGTCTCATAATTATTCAAGAAATGTGACTTTTAGTCCCTTGAGACAAGCTCACGGTTAAATCTTCAGTCACTTCAGCGAGTTGACAAAATACTGGAACGTAGGTCATAACGTTTGCGTTGTTTTGGCAGGTAGCGTGACAGGCTTAAAATCAATCACTGACACCTTTGAAATGTTTGTGTGAAACAAGCATTTATTACTTGACTATTTCTAGTCATGGAGAGCTGTACAGGGGCTGGTTCGAGACACAGTCTGACATCACAAACGAAATGTGTTAGTTCTTCCAGGAACTTATAAGATTCTTGAATAACCCCCATATTTAGTTCTGAAGTTCTAGAGTCACCATTTCACTGCACAGGGACCTCAAAGTTCTTTGCGGGTTATTGAAGGAACTCAAATTCTAAAAAAATGTTTCTCATAAGATCATAAGAAGTGGTTCCTGAAAAATTTATCTTGTACAAGACCGAATCTAGAGGAGCCCCAAACATTTCTGCATGAAATAGGGAATTTTAGTGTCAGATCATTTCGTGTTTTATAAGAATAAAAATAGTCAAAATTTTGTTTTTTGGCCCCTGCTATGTGAACACTCATTTTAAAATCATGCACATGATTAGAAAAGGCTAAATGTTATTTTGAAAAATGTTAGCAAGCTTTTTAATTATTATATATTTGTTACTATTGATTTAGTAACGGAGGCCGTAGCCTACGTCTGTCTGCCCTACTGTCTCCCTACTAAAGGAGCCAGGGAGGTCTAGCGCTCAGTGCCACCACAGGGCGCAGTGAAGGACAGTAACCTGGCGGTTGAGGACCGAGCGGCAGCATGTTGGGGAACCGGAATATATATTTTTTATTTTTTCCTCTCTCCCCTCTCTCATTCCGGTCGCTCGGAGTGCTCCCGTCTTCGTTCTCTCGTCTCGTCGGTGCATACCCCCAGGGGATAGTCCGCCGAGGCAGGGCGACCATCCACCCCGAGGGAGGGGAGTAAAGCAAGCACAGTCTTGGGGTACCCCCGGCCTGTGTGGGACGAGAGACGGGATTCTAGGCCGGTGCGTGAGTGATTACTTGCATCACCTGTACGCGCAACGGTCTCGTATCACGGAGGAGATTGGGAGCATAAAAGGATGAGCGACCGGACCGTCAGTGAGAGAGGACCGGGCCCGGACATGTGTTATTTGTTTTATGGCCGGCAGTCTACTGTGAGGTGGCTGCCGGTCTTTTACTTCTGTATTATTGTTTATTTAATTAAAGTTTTATTTAATGTTGGCCGGTTCCTGCCTCCTTCCTTCCCTTGAAATATTAAGGATGAAGATTAATAGTGTAATATACAGACATATATTTTCTGTCTCTGACAATAGGTGCATCAAATCCATATTATACTACAATACACTAAAAGTTTGGGGATACTGGTATAATTTTATGCTGCATCTGCATACAGAATACATTTTAAAGGGATATTTCACCCAAAAATTACAATACTGTCATTTAGTCACACTCAAGTTGTACCAAACCTGTTTACATTTTTATGTATATACTATGGGATTCAAAGGGGAATGAGATGTGTTTGGTTAATGACACTCTTCCAAAAATATTTATTTTTGTTTTGCAGAACAATGAAATGCATACAGATTTGGAACAATCTGAGTAATTGATGACCTAATTTAAATTTTTGGTGAACTAACCCTTTAAAACACTTTAACATTTCTTGCTACTTTTATACAAACAAATAAGAAAAATAGATAGAAAAAGAACTCTTTAATTACGAAGAATTGTACAGTGTTGCCCAAAAACATGTCTAAATGCAAAAATCCACCAGAGATATAATAACATCCAGTTGCTTGGCATACACTAGAGTGCACAAAATTTACAACCCCATATGTTCAATTGAAAGTCTGGTGACACGAAAAAGGGAAATTTCATTTCCATGAACACAAATTAATACATTTGAGACAATGTCACAAATTCCTGAGACTGTGTTGAATTCTAATCTCAGAAACTGCTTATTATACAGTAGATATTATGCAAATTTCAGATCTAACCAACAAGATCTCAGAACCTTCACCATCTAATGTCACAAATTTTTCGCCATGGATTCTGTGCTAAATCCGTAACAGTTAAATGACTAGTTCACTATTCCTTTTAGTACTCTACCAAAGTAAAATAAATCATTGGAATTTGAAATGTAATTTCTCCATCCCTAAAGGGAATGAAATGCAGGTTTGGTGGTGATTTGTGTCTTAGACCTCACCTTTACCTTATCTGTGATAAATCTGTGGAAGATGTTGATTAACTGCATCACAGTCCAACACAGTAACGTTTTGTGCTTGGTTGTGAGCAGGGATGTCGGCAGAGTCTTTAATGGAGCAGGAACTGACTGTCACACACCATCTGAGATGAACATTTCTGCAGCAGTGAAGTATCGAAAAGATGATATACTTTCATATAGATGAAATAACCATTTACAAACAAATGCTCAGTGGTGAAAATTTTGATTTTTGCCAGAAACAGCACACTGAAATAGCTGTTTTAAATTAGCATTTTGTTGAAACTGTGGTGAAAACAGCCAAAATATTGCTGCATATGGGACTAAATAAGAAAGGATTCTTGGGGATTTAAGCTTCTTTCGATTTCCATCACGATTTGTGAATCAGGGTTTAACCCTCAGCTGGGTTTGGTATATTCAGCTTGTTCCCTGAGATAGACTTTATTTTGCTAAACATGTGAATAGGCCTCATTTTACATAATTTAGTAATGCAGATAATATGCAAATGTATGACACTTGATCAGATTCACATCAATGTTACACAGCATTGCTTGACAAAGCAAGCCCCGTAGAAAATAAGGGTACACCCTTTAACCTGATAGTAGGCCTGTGCCCCAGTATAGATGAAAGGCTATAAACAACCCTTAGTTGTGAGTCGAGCTGAGATGTACAAAAACTCCACCAACAGATGAGGCAATGTTGTTCTCCTGCACAGAAGCAATTTGCCCCTTATTGCTGGAGGTGCGGGTAGGAGGAATAAAGTGACAGGTGAGACAGCTGTGGCAGACTTGTTTACATTTTTGTTTGCTGCCCCTCTGAAATGCTACGCATTAGTCCTGGTGCACATTGCTAACACATCTTACTGTGTGTGTCATGAGCCTGTCTGCCTTGTAATGTCCAAAGCTGGAGATGCGGCATCTTTTACTGTCAGCGTGTTAACGCCCACTTTAAAAGTAGAATTTCCGTCAAAAAAAACAATTATAAGTAATTTTAAAATGTCATGTAAACACTTAGGTCCGACTGATATTGTAATGCAGTTGTCCCAGGTGTAATGTGTTCAGAAAGTCACTGTAATTGGTCTAATTCCATTTCTGATGCAAAGTCAAAAACATAACAACACGGCTTTTTTTATATCAGAGATAGGTATTCCTTTGATTGATACTACACATCACAAATGCTTGCCATAAATTAGTCTTTGTAATGTTATGTAGAGAATATTGTGTGCACTTTTAGCAAGTTGTATGATTCAACACATGCAGAGCCGTTTAAAAACAGAGTTGAGACACTCACATAGACGTCCGTTGGAAGAATGGAATGCGCGAGTATCTCGTGTCATGGACGGCTCTATAGTACCAAACATTGCATTGAAGCCCATTCATTTCACTGTTTCCCAAACACATTCACAGGTAAGTTGCTCAAATATATCACTGTAAAACTTCAGTCAATCATTGATTATATATTGATAAATTACTTATGAAAGCACGGTATTCATTCTTCCTAGTCAAATTAAAAACAAAACTGATTAATACTGTCTCTCTAACACTCATCAGACAAATTATTAATATAAATTTAATCAACATAGTAATCAGTGCTTATAGTGTTGCCATTTAGTGAAATTTGTTGCAAATACAGCTGCTAACACTGCAGGGGCAGAGCCAGACGTTGTAGACATTGGGGGCTTAGCCCAAATGAATGGGAATGGTCCCCCAAGGAGAATATTTCTTCCCCATTTATGGCAGCTATATTAATATTTTTATGTAACTGTTCCTTGTATTATCAATCAAAAAAGTCACAATGACATTTTCTCTTCTCTTCTCTTAACAGGCAGAATATGTCTGCTGTAAGCCTGTAACTATGAATTTATGAAGAAAGGTTGATTAGGAGTTTGGAATAAATAGCATTACTAATATAGAATCTTGAAGCCTGTTAAGTAGTTTTCATCTCTGAATCATACCATTTAACATTTTTATTGTAAACAGTTGGCTTTGTTGTGTCTGCCTTCCTACGTCTCACTACATTAATCTCTGCGCTGGAATTAACGCATGGTTTCTGTTATGCACCCACCTGCCGATTGGCTGACATTCTGCTTGACCTCTGTAATTTGATTGGCTGGAGTTGGGGAAACTCTTTCACATTCGATTGGTCAACTTTTTGACATAGACGAGTGCTAGCCACTGGTATCAGATAACAGTTATAACATCACATTCACAGTAATAACAATGCCACTGTAATAATGACCGATTTGAAAAGCGTGTTAAATGTCAAGAGATTCAGCATTTTCTTTTGCACACACGTAATTTACCTTTGTTTTAATCTGAACGTCGTCTTCTGTAAAATTTCCTGGAGTGGAGGACCGAGTTTAAAGCTGAACCCAGCATACTGAATTAATTTATTTTAGAAATCGGAGATAGATTCGGAGCATTTGAAAAAACATCCGTGGCTTGAGCCCCAAAAGCCACCCCCCTGTTCCGCCCCTGTTATACTGTCTCTCCTGCTTAAACCCATTCAAACAGACTGACAGTTTGGAACTATCGAGAGCTCCATGTGACCACACGGCGGCAAGATCAAAGTGTGTCGCAACTCTACTTTTCAACAGCTCTTATTCCGGTGGTGAATGAGGGTGCCATTTCGGCAAATCAGTAGGAAAAAGTATTTTCTGCATTTCTAAAAATGCAATTATCCAACTTGATAGTACCTGTCATGTTGTGGATTGTAGAAAATTAGATGAATTTATGTCAAGTCCAACATTTGTTATTGCTGTATTTACTGCAGGATAGTCTGTCATATTAAAAAGAGCAGTGTGTAATGGATTCTCCACAGTGGGATAGAAAACAAGAAACAAGGAAAGATCTTAAATTGATCAGTAGGACTCTTTTCTTGTGCAGGTTGTCCGCAGGACATATAACAAATCCAATCAATTTTTTTACTTATAATAAAACATTCCAACCAGCTCTATGATGAGTCCCACGGATAAAGTCTCATCAATACAGTCTATTACACTAATGTAAACAGGAAAGTCATGTGACTAATTATTTTCTGGCATCTTGAAGTAGAAATATAATGATATACTGAGGGAAAATCTCATTATATCTTAAGCTTACAAAACTTAAAATTTAATTTTGAGTTTTCCATATTCAATTGCAATCTGCCCTGCTATGATACAGTAATATTGGTCTCCCTTAAACAAAACAAATATTTACCATAATACACAGTATCATTTCTTTACCGTATCATTATATTTTGATTGTCATTTGTTTTGTGTATAATGTATACGCTTCAATTGCAGTCATTGTAAAAATGTAACTGTAATTTATCATTAAACCAAGGTTCGTAGAGGGCAAGCAATTAAGTCCAGTTCCACAATGAGGTCGTCATTTAGTCCGCGAAAAAAACTAACCTTGAACCACTCGACAGCCAGTCAGTCTGAAGAGGTCTCCGAAGGGGGTAACAGGCCGAAACTACTAAACTCAATATAGCAAAAAGAACACTGCAAACTTAACAAAGACCATTTTATTAGCTGATAAACTGACTAAAGTTGATAAATGTCTTGCTGCAGAGCGCCGATTAAAAGATTAAACACCAAAATCTAAATCCCGAAAGCACCCTCGTCCTTTCAAATCTGGGAATTATTGTAGATTTGACAGACTTGCAGGAACATCAGCGTTCAGTTATCTAATGTTAAAGATTACAGCAATTTAGAACCAATCTGTCTCTCTGTCTTCCAGGTCTTCACCCAGCAGAGAAGGTTGATTAATACCAGGACAGCTCAACGTCAATGTCATTTCAGCATGTAGCATACGCTTTGATGAAGCCACAAGGGCAATACATTTATCATGCATGGGCATTTCATTAAAGTTATTGTTTTTCAGATATAACAGGACACACAATCAAGCTTCAAAGAAGTATGCAAGTGTGATGTGTGATGTGTCAGGTTCCTTTTTGACGGTTTTGTCTTTATTTTTGTTGTTTTAAAAAGGGTCAGAAACACATTTTGAAAGCTTTTCTATGCTGACATTTTGGACTGACATAGGGCTGTATAATAAAAATAAACAGAAATCATGTTGATTTTATTACACTGAACCCATCAAACATTTGTGACAGGAAACATCACAATACACGATTGAAGCTGGCTATATAGATCACATTTACATTTCATAAAAAATATCAAATAAATATTGATATGAACACTAATTTTGTGCAAATATTTCCAGACATACTTAGTTATGGGGCCTACTTTAAAATCATTTTACTCAGTCATATTTTACTACAGTAAATTCGACTCAAGACCCTGAACAATGTTATGTTATGTTCAGTTTTCCAGAAATGTAGCTGACTCATCTACTACTTAAAATGTGCACATAATTGTGCCACTAAGAGACTGTTGAGGTGAAAGTTAGAGGCACTCAGGCCAAACGCTGGAAAATTAAAACGGTCTGCATGATGCAGCGTCCTTTGACTTAAACTGCCAGGAGGTGCATTTATTCTTAAAAGTGTCATATAAAGTGTGCACAATCCATATAAGTATAGTGTTTACAAATGGTTGAAATTGGTCTCTGAAAAAGTAATTGTTGTTTGTCTGACACAAGCAATTTATCCACCCCTCAAGTCTGCTGATGAGCAGCACTTTATATTCAATGCATGCTGTTGATTCAACTCGCCCAATGTTAATTACTTCCATTTATTCTTTCTAAAAACTGAGATGAACATTATCTAAAAGTAGTTCATATTCAACCATAACAAATAGTACAACGATCTTTATTGAGGGTTAACTCACTAAACACATAAGAAATAATTCAATGTAGAATTCATTTCTCAACAATAACACAAATGGCATATTTGATTTAAATCATATACTGTATCTGAAAATGTTTTATGTGATGAGTGGATATGTTTATTTGTTTGGTGGAATTTATAATTTTAGCATTTAGGTCTTTTTGTTTCCCCCAAAAGAACAATACATAGGAGTCAAGCCATAAGTCTGAAAAATCAAGCATGCAGACTGAATTCAAAACGGATTCCGTTTCAATTCATCATGTGCTGTTGAAACAAATGAATTGCTGCCCAAACGTCCAGTCTATTCTTACGAGAATCAATGTTTTAAAAAGGCCTCACAAACTAATTTAATAACCTAGGCCAAATGAAAGCAAATGTTGGATCATGGGACATAATATGTTGTATGTTTAGTTGACAAAAAGATATAAAAAAAAGATGCATAGATTCCCGGTATCATATGTTAAAAAATATAAGATAAAGACAATTTAACATTGTTTAGTTTACAGGATGCAAATATTTAATTTTTTAGCAATTTTTCACTGAAGTTGTGAGGATACGTGCAAAGATGTCACTTACAAAATGGCACTCACATACAAAATGTTTATTACTTTAGGCTTTCTTGCTAGGATTGATATTAATTTAATAAAAACCTCAGAATTGTATTTACTTGAGTTCATTACTGTGTTCATATCAAATCTAATTCAGGTTTGTGCTTGCCTTATGATATCTATTAAATACACAGATTAAATCTTAACTGAAAATTAAATCTGTGAAATAATTTAATCTAGATTCATTTCACACTTCAGTGTCAATAATGGGCATTCTGAAAGCAACCACAAGGAATTGTTGGATGATAACATTTGGTTTTCAATTTGTACTGTCATCGAAAAACGATATGCATTTATTAGAACAAGTTCTGACAAATCCATCAATCATATTGATTAAAAAGGGTTATTTTGATTCATTTCAATAAACCTCAGTGATAACATGATTTGCAATTCATGCGGTTGAATAGCTCTACAAACACATTATGAAAACAAATAAATAATAGGTGTAAAACCAAAATATTTCTTGAACGTAACTGATAAATAGCAGTCTGCTGACCCAACTAATGGCAGGCTGTATTTATAGGCATGTCTAATTATCCGCTGACAAGTCATCAAGTCTGCCATGCTATGCCTAATTTGGCACTTATAAATATCCTTATTAGTAACGAACACTTCACCACATCTGTGAACAAAGATTGCTTACCCTCCCATTATACAGTCAGCTAAAGTAGCTTTTTTAATAAATCAAATTATATTTGAATCTGATCCATAAATTGCAGACTAGATGACATTTGTGTTTTTATTATTATTTTGTATTTGTTCGTTTAGTTGATTTTTAGTACAGTCCTAAAAATAAAGGTACCTTGTTCTTTGTTGGGCAGTATAGGGTTTCATAAAGAACCTCCGCAGAACTTTTCCGTAACACTTTAGATTAGGGTCCAGTTCTCACTATAACAAACTATTACATGTTACTACAACTTTTTCTTTGCTAGGCTTTAGCCACCCTGAAGTTCTATCTTAGCCTCCCTAAAATGTTTTGAGTAATTATGTAATTTGAACAGGAATTTGAGATCGCTTTAACAGTCCTCTTTAAAGCTCTTACTATGAAAACGACAGCAGGCTGCATTATTTAGCGCATTCTTCAGTTCACAATGGAACAGAGGGGAGTGAACGTCACAAGCAGTGGATTAAGGTGTGTGCATTTACATGACATCTGCATCTTTACCAGCCTTTGTTATAAATGCAGCTTACATAATATGACGCAAGAGTGATACAATACCCTTGAAGGCACAATTATCTCTGAAATAACTTGAAACTGACAAAGGTAATCGGCATCCACCATTGTTTATTCCATATTTAATAGAAATCAGACTTTGCTTTTGATTTTTATTCAACATAATATTTACCATGCCTATATATTATTTTCTTTCTGAGCTCCTCAGACAACTCTATCCTTTGCTTTCTCTGGTCCATGTTCAGTGTGGGCCACACAATGATACCAAACAACACAGTGACTACTTTTCTCTGTTTAAATGGGCTGAATGAATGAGTACAAGATTGGATACATGTGTTGTAATAATTAAAGAAACTAATTTGTTTGAAATATCACTATAATCCAATTATGTATTCTCTCCTCTAAGGGGTACCAACCAATATGTCCAGACCATTTTAGAATATGTTCGTAGAATAAGCAATAATGAATCTCTTTCCACAGCTTCTTTGCTTTATTTTATGATATACCAAAGGCATCCAAGTATACATGATACAATAGCTTTTAATTTCATCACTCTTCAGGATGAATGAAGCATTAATTTAATGAGCTGTCAGGGTACCAACTATTCTGACCACGTCTGTATATATATCCTCATTGGAAGCTGAGCCCCCCTAATATTGAAAACCTAGAATCGCCTCGGTTAAGGTATTGGGTAGGATTAAGCTTTGTAGAATAAAGGTATGCAGAATAAGGCATTAACTAGTTTATCCTTGGGGCCTTATCTAAAGTGTTAATAACTTTTTTGTTACACAAAAGGTTCCTTATAGTGAATGAAGTTTCTGTAAACTCTAAAAAAGGTTTAAAAAAGAAATAGTTCTTTAATAACCTTTGACCGGAACACTTTTCACCTATATTTTTTAAGTGTATGAGATTCATCACAGGAACTCTTTTTGAAGCCTTCTTTTTTTGTGACCTGAACATTTTCCAAATGCAATTTTTGGAGTCTGGCAAAAAAAGATGACTGGAAGAGAGCTACAAAGACACATGGCCATTTGGGCAGAGATGATAGATCATCAGTGAATATAATGATCTACAATACTATGCAACTGTGCAATGTCTGTCCCAAGCCATTTTCACATGCTTGGTCTCATGGGAAAGATTGTTAGGTTTCACCTCACAATACTTTTCAAATAACACCAGAAGTTGAGTTTCGGAATATGACATTCTCTACACATCTACATTCAAAGGAAACTCACAGGGTACCTCGCGCTGGTGTATGGTCATAGCTAGTTTTCTTTCAAATCTCCTTGCTCCTTTGCTTCCTATAAATTACACACGAAAAACAAAAACTGGATGAAGAAATGCACACTTTAGAGCTTTGAACAAGCTGCAAATCTGGCATCCTTGCCTTAGGTATAAAACCTCACATTTGTTTTTTCCATTTCTTTTGCCCTTTAGAATATTTCTCAGAGCGATGTTCTCTACTCCAATTCTATACACATCTTGACTTAGTCAGGCTGTGTGAATATCAACACTCACAGACCATACCAAGCTCATAGTTGATCCACTCCTTGGACGTGGCCTTTTTTCAAGCTTCCATAATATACAGTTTTCAGGGTTGGGTCACGACAGCTGGTACCTGAACAGATTCCCATACTGGAGTCATCCTGACTTCTGCGTTCTATCAGTGCTAAAGACCACGTGAAATCCAGAGTCCATGGGTGTAAATATTTCTTGTTACATGAGTTTGTTTCGTGTTGACATTCTGCTCAGCTAAGGGGATGAAAGCTTTGTGCTCTTGAATTATAGATGATTTCCTCAGTGTTAAAGCAGCATGAAATTGCATCTGTTTGAAAGTGCTTCCTGGGACCCGTATTTTTCCAGTCAATTCTCATGTCATTGCCCAAAATGACTCCTATGAAAGCTGGGAGCATGGGCTTCTTTCAATTAGAAAAAGCTGCTGGTTTGATGGTTACTCAGCCAAGGAAGGGCATTGCAGAGCTATGTGGAGAAAATTATGAAATGGTCTCCCAAAAAATATGAAGAGCAGTGGAAAAACATCTCCTGTGCTAAACACACAAGTTTGTATTCTTGTTGCATGTTCATTATTTTTTTAAGAAATGTTTTAAAATATAAAACAACATGATGACATTTTGGAAGTTGTAACTATGGCATTTCATAAAAGAGATAGTTAAGCCAAAAAGTAAAACTATTTCATAATTTACTTACCATCTTGTCATTTCAAACCTGTAAGACTTTCTTTCTTCTGTGGAATACATATAAGATACTTTGAAGAAAGTTGGTAACCAAAGAATGTTAACACCCATTAAAAGCAGTGGTTTTTGTCCATACAAGAAATGTCAATGGGTACTACTGTTGTTTTTTTAGTTACATTCTAACATAATAAAAGTATATTTTTGTATTCCCCATTAGAAATAGTCTTCTACCACATTACAACCGTATGATGGGTAATAAATTATAACATATTTTCTTGGTGAGTTATCCCTTAAAGCAGTACTAGAATAAAACACAAAGTTAAAGAAGCAGTGTTGAGATTCTAGCAGCATCTGGTGGTGAGGTTGTGAATTGCAACCCACATCTCACTTCATCCATCCCTATTTGAAGCACCACTGTGGCTGACTTAGAATTAAGATGTCGTCAAGTTTTTGCTTCTTTGTCGAAGGAGATAACGTATTTACCAAACGCTCTTTGTAGAGCAGTTTGTCCGTTTGGGGATACTGCAGAAACAACGTGGCGGATTACATGCAAGGGGACCCGCAGTGTATGTAGATAGAAATAGCTTATTCTAAGGCAGTGGTTCTCAACTAGTGGGTTGCAAGACCATTCTGAGTGGGTCGCAGAGTGTACGGTCAACGAAACAACATTAAGAACAAAAAAGGATCGCTCGCTGTCCCAATTCAATATCTGCGTTTAAGTGAGATGTGGTCAGGCTGAATGTCACTCTCATTATTCTATAGTTTTAAATTTTCTTAACATGTAACGGAATAAAAAGTCTTTCAACTCAGAAAAACAGTGCTATAGCCATAAAAACTAGTTTGGGACTGCTAACCTTATATGCTGTGAAACTTAAACTTGTAGGCTGTTATTTCATCGGTATTAGTCATATAAGTCACAAATCTTCGTTAGCATGTATTTTAGCATTAGTCACTAATTATTTTTAACCAAACTATATTTGATGTCATGAAACCTAAAAAGCGGGCCGCGGCTTGATGACCATTGGAAATGTGATTTCCTTGGCCAAACCAGTTGAGAACCATTGTTCGAAGGTAATAAAAACATAACACTTCGTTATGTGAGGTCTTTATACACCACTGAAGACATAGTTATGTATATTATATTGCATTTCTGTCAAAGGAGCCTCCAAATAATTTGACCTTTAACAATAATAGAGGAATAAAATGGTTATATTATTAAGTTAAAAAGTGTCATGATTCTGCCGCATCATGTCATGTTTCTCTTGGTCTAGTGGCAGGGACATGACAGAACCTCATGTTTTGTGTGGAGAGAAGCATTTTTGGCCCTTATGGCTTGCCATATATTCTTTCCGGTCTCGTCTCTGTTCCCACCCTCATTAGTACCTCATGCCCAGCTGTCCCTCTTGATTTGTCCCCTTATTGAATGCTCCTGTGTTGTCTGTAATGTGCGGTTCATTGTGAGTTCCTGTGCCATGTCAAGGCTTGTCTAGTGTAGTTATTTTGTAGTTCATGTCTAGTGTTAACTTTAGTCTTGTTTTAGTTTAGTTGGTCTTAGTCCAGTCTTGTCAAGTCATTATACATCCCTCTTTTGTTATGTTACCCCCTCGTGGGATTTGGTCTAGTTATTTATTATTAAATGTCTTGTATTAACACATTACCCGCTGTCTGCGTCTGGGTCCTCTGTCCTTGTGTCTCACCCCGGGTTGTGACAAAAAAGTACAGCCATTTATAAAATTTTTAAGGTGGCAATCTGCCCCAATCTTGTTACTCTCATGATATAGTTTCCTTGCCTACATGCAGGTCAGTGGGGTTCTACTTTACTTCTAAAGGACAGAATTTACAAAAAAATGCAGTTGTCTGCTGATTAAAATACATTTACACAATCAGACAAATATATAATGACAAATTGTCCACTTGGCTGGCAACTCATTTATACCTCAAATACAAATGCGGTCAAAATCACAACCTTACCAATATTTTCCAAACAGAAAAGGGGTAAGAGCTGAGGCTGGCAACTCCAATATTCCCATTTCTGATTAGAACAATACAGCAGCGTATACAGAGCTTGATTACAAGTTTGACAACTGGCAAGAGACTAAAATCATCTGTATGCTAATTGCATTCTACCTTTCTTTCCCATATTTGTATTGCGAGTCTGCGACACACGGACACATAGCTAAAGGAAAAATGTGAGCCTTACAAGCTTGCGATTTAGAAGCCACCAAAAATACATATTAACATTCATGCAGTTTACATGAACAAAAGTCAAGGCATTCTTTTAAATCTGAGTCAAATCACAGCAGTGGGTTTTTATGTGCATCACTAAATATTTGTTCTGAAAAATTGTTCACGCACGACTCCCGTCTTGGCTGAAATATTAGCAAGCAATTCACTCCAAAATTGTACAACATGCAGCAGATCTTCCTATAAAAGCAGTTGTGGGGGCCACATTTCAGCCAAAGCTGCCAATTAAAGTAGCATAATGCTGCCTGACATACCGAGAATGCCAATCCATCACAAGCAAGCCGCTCTAAATGGTAGCCAACTACTAGATGCAAGCTGCAATGAAAAGAGCGGGAGAAAACAAATAAATAAAGAAACTGAAAAAGAGTCTGTGGCCTGGCGAGTTGTGGTGCAAATGTATCTGTGGTGTAGATTTCTCAGCAATAGCTGGCAAGGTGTCTTTGATAGTGTGAGCAAGGCAATTTAGCTGCTGCTTCAGAGAATATGATTCTCCTTTAATGACATTCTCCCTCTCTTGCCGTTTTACCATCAGCACCTTACTCAAGATAGTCATACGAATTTTAATTCACCCATCATATATTTCACCAATCACCCATATAAGAAAATATTGACCTTATATACTATTCAGATCAGCAGTCTCATTATTTCACCCAATCTCTGCATAACTAGCTACTGTATATCTTTTAACCAGTTCATTGAATTTGTTTTAATTAGTTTCGGTGACAATGTGACATATGTAAACGTATTTGCAATAAATAGTAAGAAAGAGGAGCAAAAAGCAAGACCGTGTCCACTTTTTCTTACAACTAATTACTGAAAAGGACAAACAAAGTTGCCTGTTATTCCCCTTTGGAATATGAAAAAAAACTCTCCAGACCCACTGTACTGTGCCTTTATTAAAACAAAGGTAAACGCGTCCATAGCAGAAGGAAATAGTAGGTTGCACCTGTCAGTGGGTGAGCAATAACAATGTGGAAGTATTAATATGTCACTGGCAGTGCTATACAAAACACAAACCTTACTAACTAAGTTTCTTCACTTCATTTAATTCTTCTATATGTATGCAATCATATTTAAGCTACATTTTATTAAAAACATTTTTATTTTATTATTATTGTCCTATATCTGTAATGACAGGGATGCAAACCATGCATCAGCTTGCTTAAAGTTGATGTACACCTGCACTATAGAATATATTTTACATTTATGCCTTTGGCAGACACTTTTGTCCAACTCACAGTGCTTCAAGCTATGCATTGTCTCTATGTTAAATCCACTGGGAATCAAATACGTGACCATGGCAACCTTGCTGGCATGCTTTACCAGTTGCGCTACTGTCGCATCTGTATGGCCAGTTGACTTCCATATACAAATGCCTTGCAGTGTTATCCAACCAAAATAACAAAAATCTGCAATAACACCACAGCAAATGTGAGTTCCATAGTTTGGGTCTCATATCTTTTGCCTTTCAAGAAACTTCAGGGTAAAAATGTTCCCTCTTCGAGTGACTCAGGAGAGGGTGAATAAATACTCAGTGAGAGCCAGAAGGACTTGTGAATTCGGCATTAATGAGTTTACAGCTTGACTGTTCTCACTCAAGAGCAGCCACGCTGTGCAACAAAGAGCAACCGAATCTCCCTGCAACTGCACATGTCATTATCTTTATAAATGGCATACATTACATGCTGGTAGTGGATTTACCTGGAAATGGCATGTGCTTTGACACACAAAACATTGTTCTAATTTGATGACAACAAACTGGTAGACATCCGAACAACAGAGATGCTTTGTAATGTACAAAAATAAAATTTGTGCTACCTGTGGTCAATTTATTACAATTATAGATGAAGATGTCTGCTTACTTTTATGAGTTAGACAGTCCTTGATCTGCAGGGTAATGAATTCAGATGAATGAATAATTGTATATGCTAGATGTCATTGTGGCATTGTGTTTGCGTTGGAAAATGTCTCCTTTCACCTGAAAACACAGGCATAAACATCAATCACAGTGCTTGTCTGTTTTTTGTTAGATAAACAAACTTTTCTTTGTTGTTTTTTCGTTTCCCTTGTGGGTGACAGCACCCAGAGAGAATGGCTGAAGAATTTTGATTCTTACCAAACAATTATCAATACAGAAAAACAATTCAACAAATATCTGTATTTAATGTCATATAGTACATGAATGCAGAATACAACATTATGCGTCAGATGCCTTGAGCTTTTTTGTTTTTGTTTTCTTTTGTATTGGTAATTCCACAACCAATATTGGTGACAATACTTTAAATGTATTCCTTGTTGTTAACTTAATCTTATTTACCAATGCCTAAGCAAATTATTTTTGTGGCTGTTGTTATTTAGGGATTCAGCAAGTAACATCACAAACCAGTCATGATCAATGCATTATTGTGGGGTTTAGGACATATCCTACCTCCAAATACTGTAACTGCACGCATGACGGATTTTTGTATGCAAAACCTAGTCTCAGCTTCTGATGTCCCGCTGTCACGTGGAGTCAGAGACGTTCGGATCCAAATGCAGGGTTTATTAACAGAATGGTCAAACAGGCAGAGATCAACGACAGCGTAAGGTATGTAGGGGATATCCGAAATCATAAACAGTCACAAGCAGAGGTCAGGGCAGGCAGCAGAGAATCGTAGTCAATATCAAAGTCCAAAGTAATACACAGAAAGGATAAATACAGGAAAACGCTCAGAAATGTAGACTGGCTAAACAAGACTTTGCCGTGTGTGAATAAGTGAACATGGTATATATAGAGTGAGACGAACAGGGTGATGAGATACAGATGAATGTAATCAGTGATGATGAGTCCGGAAAGTGAGTTTTGGGAAATGTAGTTTGTGAGTGAGTGATGGTCTGATGTGGAGTGCCCTCTGGTGGTTCTCAATGGCACTCCAGCTGGTGATTGTTACATAGCCCCCCCTTTAAGGAGCGGATTCCAGAGGCTCCTAAAACAGTCCAGGAGGCTGGTGGGGCGGAACCGGGCGGAGCAGGCTGTGCAGGCGGCTAGGGCTGAGACGTCCCTTCAAGGGGACCAGGCAGACCTATCGGTTCAGGGGTATAGCACGGATCCGACGGTTCAGGAACCGGCACAGGCTCAGGAACAGGCGTGGATTCGGCCATCTTGTCTGAAGACACAGGCGTGGATTCGGCCATCTTGGGATGAGGCTCTGGCTGGGCAGACGTGACGTGAACTTGACTCTGGCTGGGCAGACATGACGTGAACTTGACTCTGGCTGGGCAGACGTGACGTGGACTTGACTCTGGAAGATCGACTCAGGCTTGACGTGGACTTGACTCTGGAAGATCGACTCGGGCTTGACTTGACTCTGGAAGATCGACTCGGGCATGACTTGACTCTGGAAGATCGATTCGGGCTTGACTTGACTCTGGAAGATCGACTCGGGCTTGACTTGACTCTGGAAGATCGACTCGGGCTTGACTTGACTCTGGAAGATCGACTCGGGCTTGACTTGACTCTGGAAGATCGACTCGGGCTTGACTTGACTCTGGAAGATCGACTCGGGCTTGACTTGACTCTGGAAGATCGACTCGGGCATGACTTAATCAGTGATGATGAGTCCGGGAAGTGAGTTCTGGGAAATGTAGTTTGTGAGTGAGTGATGGTCTGATGTGGAGTGCACTCTGGTGGTTCTCAATGGCACTCCAGCTGGTGATTGTTACACCCGCCTACAGACTGTTGGCTAAACATCACCGGTTTATTACTGTGGGTACATTACTAAGCCCCTAAACATGATGAACAAAACGAAAAGTTGGTTGCTTTACCTGTCAGTCATATGGTCGCTTGGAAGGTTCCCAGACCTTCTGGCTATGGGAGAATATCCATCACCCCAAAGTCAATGTTTTTTGGTTAAATGTTTAAAATAAGGCCTGCGGTTAACAAACCTCTAAATTATTTCGCATTTTATTCTATGACATAAAAGACACCAATAATAACCCGCCTGTGAGTTTTTAAACTTTAATGTGTCTTAAAAATGGCGGTTGCTTAGAAGTTGCTAAAAGTGATAGTTTGGTGAGGATGTTAAACATCATCACGAATAGAAATTTCACAAGTGATTCAACATGGGTACAAATAAAAAAAACATTGATTCAATCATTCACGCAATAATTACTTATGAGGAAACATGTTTTTCGGAAAGTTATAAAGAGTTGGCGTGGTGGTGATGCTGTTGATGTCGAGCGACCAAATTGTAGTCTGTTTATAGGCTTCACTGCTTTTTAGTTGTGGCTATTTTATTATGGCTTCATACACAGTACATGTACATTTGTAGAGATGAATGAACAAAATGTGTAAGTATCATATACATTTTCAATAACAGAGCATCTTTTTTTGCGATCTTCTGAAAAATGCAAATCCTTTTGGTCAGATTTTTTTCTCTATTAAATTTATTTATGTATTTGGGCGCTATTCTTGGTTATGTTGGGTGTGATGTCAAATGACGCATCTACCTAAAACCTGTAATTATCGGACTGTCCCAAGTTCAGAGGTCGGTGTGCATTCTGCATTGTCTTGAACACAGCATACAGTATGTCTAAGAATGCATTTACACTATATACATACAGCTTGTGATTTAAGATGCAGCCTTTCAGTTTGGCTGAATGGAGTGCAAAAAGTGAATTTCTTAAAGGAGCCATGTCAAATTACCAGCATTTATATTGATGAAACAATTTCCACTTGGCATCCCAAAGAATACACAATTTGTTGATATTGATTAAAAATCAACAATGGAACGTGTAACAGAAGTGTGGCAGGTATTTTTTTGAACACTCTCATCATGTTGTGTGGATAATATGCTTTCATGTTTTCTGCAGGTTGGATAAAACTGATTATTTTCTTACCTGGACATATCTCAGCACAACATGTCTGGTGAGGCCACCAATGGAAAGAATTACAACATATCACAATGGAACATAAATAATTTTTAATTATAAAGCCATTTTTATTTACTCTATATATTACGCAAGTGAATTCTGAAGTCCATTTTTACGCAATTTCTTACATGACATTTCAACTTCTATATAATAATATTTGACATATTCCAGTTGAAAGCGCTGCTGATTGATGTAGTCATAAAGAGCAAATGAACACAAGTCAACGATCCAAAATATATTCATCTTTTTTATCCCAGAAGAGCTGGCTTCCCACGTGGGAGAGAAGCCTTGGGCAAGGTCTCAGGTGTCAGCAGAGGATAAAAGTGAAGGATACAAACTTGAAGGTGGGAGAGAGCAAGGTGGGCAGCGTTCCTGCTCTACTCTCATATCTTCAATCGCGGAGCTAGAAATCTTTGATTGACATTTGTTGATTTTTTCCCCCTTGAAGAGCGACAAAGTCCAGGAGCTGTATCATCCTATATGTTACATTGATAATGCAGTCTTATGATGTAGACATACCCACATGGAGCTTTTGTCACCTTATCAAATGTTCAGAATAGTCATTTTGATATCTCTGCACAAAAGGAATGTGTTAATGATGCGTGACTAATGATGATGGTTGTGTAATAATGTGTTTTTGTAGAAAGTGCAATACGCTTACATTTTTAATTTTTTGGGATTAGCAATGATTTTTAATGAGTGTTCCCTTGAGGAAATTATTTGAGCCATTTAGAATGATATGCAGCGATGTATTAATCAGAATGTGTGCTAATCTAATAGTAATAATGAAGAAAAATTACACTGCCAAAGGCATTCTTTGCATAAATTCATTGAACACGTAGATTTGACATACACAGTGCCCGAAAGTTTTGTGGTTTATTATGTTATTGGCTTACAAATGAATCCATCCATGATCAAAACATACTTCAGAGAAGGTCTATAAAAGAGTTGTCAGTGCTAATGAGGCTGGAAAGGGTTACAAAACAATCGGAAGAGAGTAAATCATCATTAATCTACAGTGAGGCAAAGTACAAATGCTTTTTAGCTCCATTCTTATGCTGGGTAAGCGTCCAGTTAAATCATCCCAAGGGTAAGTACAATGTTTCAGGAGGGTAATAGGCATTTCATGCTGTGTCTAATTTGAATGCTCATGAAACCACAAGAAGGAAAACAGAGGCTGGGAGAATGTAATGAAGGAAATCACTGCTGTCTAAAAAGAGCATTGCTGCATATCTCAGTGCCCAGGATGGTTTGAAATCTTTGAGGGAGCAATTCATTCTGGGCTGAAGCTTAGATTGAGTTGTCAGTTGAAACCAGTATGTGGGTCAAAGCTTGGCAAGCCTTCTAAACAAGTACATCTACAAATGAACAGAAGATTTACATTCTTGAGTCCAGAACCCATTTTAACCTTTTTGCCATGACCTAAAGTCAGGGCCGGCACTACCTACTATAGCTTGACTCATACAGAAAAGAGGGTTTCAATTGGGTCATCTGAATGCTTTAGATCCCTTCACTGTCTTTCTACAAGATCTGTTTGTATTGGTTTTATGGTGTGGGTGTGACCAAAATCTACACTAAGCCAGTGTTGGTAAATTTTGACTTGACAGAACCCAGGAAGTTGCCAACTGTTGCTATGGTGACATGCATTGTTTATGAGAACAGATTATTGACTATGCGTGCCTGCGTATGTGTGTTCAAATATAAGAAAGGCTGCAGAAAACTGTGCTCTGCTCAACTGTGATTGCTCAAACTATTTTTATTACCACTTCCAACATGTTCATTTCAAATTTAAAGTCACATTAATCTATGCCTATTGTCCACTTTCCTTTCACTGCTGTGGTAGTGACTGAAAATCTTGACAAATTCCGCAAGAAAAGAATCTCATGCATCACTCCTAATGGTGAAAATGATTGCGAAATCTTGGCAAGTCTGTCTCTTTGGCGGCCGCAGTGAGACATCACTGTCTGCTCTTCACAGAATCAGTGTCAGGGGTATGTCTCCAATCCAGCCAACACCAACCAAACAAGTTTAGAGCAGGCTATCAGCTGATAACAGATGAGAGCACCGCAATGGCAGTATTGTAAGAGAAACCATCTAGCAAAAAGCCAGCTATTCACTCTAAGAGTTTCATTTATATCCCCTCCCCCCATGCAATGTTGTATTAGTATTGTTTTTTGGGGGGGATCTGCACCGATTCAAGGTCTGTAAGGTCATCATTTTTTCCTCAATATCAAAATAGCTATTCACATGCATTTAGCTCTGCGGTCAATGATGGAGGCTTTCCCCCTTTTTATTTTGAATTCACATCTTTATTTGTTTCACTTCAATTTGGGTGATAAATGAGGGACCTGTAGGGAGTACGCAAATAAAATGCCTGTGTTTTTTGTGGATGCTCTTTGTTGTATCCATGGAAATGTCAGATACCCATGTCACAAAACAATTTGTTTACCCTAAAGAAATGAATTGCATTAAACTCTATTACCCCCAGCAAGAACCGAGCGTACCACAAAAAGCAACCAATTAACATTTCACAAAGTGTGTTGGAAGGTTAAGCGTTCTCCTTAACACCCCACAATGACACTGTACAATGGAGTCTTTAAAAGCCTGTTGAATGCTGGAAAGTACATTTTTATTTCATTGTTGATGCTTTTTAAACACACCATTGATAGGTTTCAATCATTTAAAGGGGCTAAGAAAGAGTCTTAAAAGTCAGGACTGTTTGTAAAAACATGTTAGGATATAAGGACAGCTCTCATTCTGTGCAATACACTCAGTCGCTCTCATAATACAATTTGCGGCCTTCCTCCGCTCCATGAATTTTTCATATGTCGCCAGATGAGTATTGCAGTGACATTAATGAAAAAGAAAGGTGCTCCAGATTAATAGATGTTTGTTTACTTCAAGTGGGAGTAATGGCAGATGAAACCACAGCGTTGTAAGTTCCTTCTCCAGATACTCCTATCGCTTTTTCAAACATCTAAATGAAGCCTTTCAAATGCATCGGATTTTAAAACAGCTGGCACTGAATAATTTGGCAAAGGACCATTTCTTTCCCCTTTCTAAAAATGCTCATATTTGCTCCTGGATTTGTTCGACATTAGTTTCTCTTTGTGAAACTCTTGAAAGCATATTTTGTATTTTTTTAAATACTGTTGCGTGAAGAATATGTTGTTGTGCAGTAGGATTATTTATGTGTGTGGAAAGAGAGTGTAATGAGCCACAACAGGAGGATTCTTTTCAGAGAGCTTACTAAACTTCTCCATGCGCAAATGCAAGTGACATTTGGAAACTTAGCAGCAGCATGAGCGTATAAGCACAAATTAATATCAGGCTACTGCAGCAAGAGTACGTTTCTCTACGGTACAATCTAAAGTATATTTTAAAAGTGGTTGCTGACTGAGTACTCAGTCATCAAAATATGCACATTAATAATGTTTCTATTTGTTGGACAAGGTCATGCTTTCAATATCTAAAAAAACATATTATGTTCATATTTCATTTATATGACGATTCATTTATAAGACGTCAAATAGATTGAGATTACATTCTGGTATACTAATGGAACAGGTTGACCCTCTTGCTTTTAAAATGATTAATAATCAGTTTAATTTTAGTGTGAGCATTGTTTTAGTTTGATGTACTTTCCTCACATAATACCAAATTGGCCTGCATTATCATGCTATCCATGTCACCTCAGTCCTTAATCTGTCTGGGTGCATTTGAACCCCACATGAGTCATGTTGATGTCGTACATACTCTTCATAGTAATTATTTAATGGTGCATGCATAAATGCTTTCGGTCCTGTATTCAAATAGCACAGAATAGTAACTAGACAATTTTTTTAAAGAAATTGAAATTTGCATGCATCACCTGTCATCTTTTGGAAATGGCAAAACCCATTTCTTCAGATTTCTTGCCAAATCATGCACAAAAAGGAAATGGATTTTGTGGAAAAAAACAAGTGCTTGTTTGAGCCTGAGCGATAACAGTTTGTTTGTGTTATTACTCACACGCAGCAAACATGCACGCTTTTCTGTCCATCGAATGCACTCTCTCGGATGGCTGAAGGATAGTGCTTAATAACATATGTGATTTCAAATTTACCAGCGTGATTGATTATGCCTGGAAGAAATCAATACCGTGCAGTCCACAGTAAAAAAATGTGGACATTTTTCAGTTTTATTAGCTAGCCACAGGTAATGCCATATAAGCAGACATAATGGAGAAACAGACTGTTTTTGTGTACTCCAAAGGCTGTGCGAGACCTCGCAGAGTCTTGTGATGTATGCAACAGCATAACAAATGGCATAATCCTGAGGATATATCGCCTCATATATCAGATGAGTTTCATAGCTGGTTTCAAGGTTCAGCTACCTTGCTACTTACTCGTGGTGAAAACAGTAAAAACAAAAACAGAGTGAAAAAATCAAATCAGGTCGTCTAAAACAATTCTGAGGGTGTTCGTCAGATGGTAAATGATTGATGACCTTCGCTGTGCGCGAGTCACTTGTTCTCCATTGTCATTTAGAAGATATAGCAGGCTCGAGTCAATTAATGGATTATGGGGGTGGTTATCATTTAGGCTGGTAGGATTCCGAAAATATCACAGTATCCCCATGTCCCCGTTGCTCTGGTCACTCATTTGCCCTCTAATTATCTTTTCTTTAAACCAGCCCTGATAAAGGCAAAGACCAATAAACACATGCTCCTATCTCCCTTTCAATTAACCCTAATATTTGAAGAGGGACAGAGAGAACCCTGATAAAATGTTTTCTTTTTTTGGTGAAAAATGTGTGCGTGATGACCACACAGGCTGTCATTACTCAAACACATCAGTTAACAACTAAACATGTATTGATCTTATCTAAAAAATATACACAACAAAAACATGCAAATATTTTGAGAGAAAATTTCCAATAAAAGGAATGCAACCCTGTAATTTATATCTGAGCTTGAAAGGGTTGTTTTTAAAGTAAGAGTGCCAGGATTTTAGATTGCAGACTAATGACTATGCATATGAATCATTCATTAGTGAAGGGATCTTTAAAGGTGAACCATGCTGTGTGATCATATTTTTGCATGAGGCTAATGAGCCGAAATGCATAGTCCCTGTTGTTTCAAAGTGAGACAGGTTGCTTCAGACTAACAAGTAACAAGGCTAACATTTAATTGAAGAAAAATGATAGCAGTAATATTAATATTAAAAACTCTTAATCGTTTTTAATTCCCTATTCTGGTGCATTTCCGAGAATAACTGAATTTCTAATGAGGAAAAATAGTGGGCGTGACTTGTGTTTTTCCACTGCGAAAACTGTCAGCAGACTGACAGATAAAGGGGAGGAGTAACTTATCTAACTTATCACCATCATTAGAGATAGATTGTATTTACAGGGCATTTTTACAGATTTTAACTGAAGATTATGAGGGCACATGCATTTTTAAAAGAGAATGATCCACACTGATAAACTACTTAAAATGAACGCTGCCATATTTCATGATAAACTGGAATGGTCATTTTTTATTTCACTGGGACTTTAAGTATAGGGCTCACAAATAGAACTTGACCAAAATGCAATTCATCCGACAGTTTTGGTTTTAAATCTAATTTCTGACAACATTCACTGCATTAAAAGCTTCCCATCACCGTCACTGTCCTCACATGCCAGGATCCTGGAATTAATCATACAATTCAAGAAAAACAATTCAGTAAAACCAAATTAGCAAAGCCGTGAGAGAGGCTTACACAGCCTGTCCCACTGACACTGAGGCACTGACGTCAAAATAAACATATCTAGTGAAGAATATTCACTCTTTGGCAGAACAAGCATTCATAAGGCCTGAGCATCTGGGTCTGTGTTAATTAACTTGGCATTATCCACATTCATTTTGTTTAGCACCAGGCTCATGGGTCTGTTTTAGAACTGTAAATTTAAGCCTGGAGAACATGGGGATGCCCGTGCCTGATTTGAGGAGAATGTGGTCGCTCTTCCCATGTGGCCGTGTCTCGCTTGGAATTTCGCAGTAATTTAACTGTGCCGTCAATCACGGTATGCACAACCATGTCCCTCTGTGTCTCTGCGGTAACGGGAAAAAGGAACAACCGGGATGGGCAAGAGCAAACAATGGTCATTGCGTAAATTTCCCTGTCGCATAACAGGTGTCCAGTGTGCTCTGTCTTTCAAAGCCAACAAATTAATCAGGAATTCATCTGGTTGGAGTTCAAGGCTATTGTTTGATGCGTTGTTTGTTTGGAAAAACCTGAAGGGCTCTTATGTTGATTATAAAACAGCCTGGGAAACTCAATTTATGTATATTAATGTTGGCATTGAACTTGATTTAAACTTGAAGAACATGTTTTTCTATTGCCAACCATAAATAAGCCTGTAATGATAACACATTTGACTCTATTTATAACTTATTGCTAAAAAACGTACAAGTACTCACAGCTTTTCCTGTCAATGACACATCTTTTAAAGAGTTGGCCAATACACTCACACAAACATCTGGAAAATGCAGCCGGTATTTTAATTTACATTTTAGCAGCTGACAACGCTGTCCAGGTCTTCGCAGGGGAAAGGCATTGTTACGGCAGTTCAAGCAGTGATAAGGTTAATAAATAGATTCAAGGCACTGAAATGCCATGTCAATTTGCACCGTCCGCCACATTTCCAACTCGGAAAGAGAGGTGCCTTCAAATTGCATGGAAGTAGACATGCCTGAAACTGACTGTAAATTGAATTTTAATAGCACCGTATAATATGCTGAGCCATGCACTTTTTTGCCAGCTCTTTTCTCAATGTTGCCACAAAGCAGTCACTCCTATGACCCTGAATTACACCCGTCATCGTAGACCCTCAAGATTTATTCAAACATCCTCTGGAGCAAATGAAGCTTGGTTTGCGTGCACAATATGTGCTGTTAGGTTTTAATTTAGTTATGTCAAATAACGTTGTGTTTATGCTCGCCTGGAAAAAAACAATGCAATTTCAGTACCATTAGTTAGAAAGTGTTTTGACTGTATGAATCTAGAACAGCATTTGCTTGTTTAGTTGTCAGGCTATTGATTTTGTGTGTGCGTTTGAGAGGAGGCAGTGGACTGAAAGAGTATGTTGTTTTTTTTCTTCTTTTTGACTGAAAAAGACACCAGATTAAGAATGCTGTAGCCAGGCCGCTTTCAAAATGGAAACGGGCAAATCGTTTTAACCAAGGAGTAGTTTGTGCCAAACTGGTTTGTTAACCTTCCTATTATATCACATAGCGCTGTTTTCCTTTGACATGCCTCTTTTGGTGCCTCTGTAACGTAAACATATTTTGTTTCTCTTGTGTATCAAAATTGCTTCTAATATTTTAACCATTGTATAGAGCTCCAGCAGTCACACTACTTTTTCTGTTTACACCGCCATGCTGGCAAGCAAGAACAGCAAATATGAAATGAATGGTGACAGCATGAGTTTCAAGGCAACGGACTTCACTGCGCACTTTAATTCAAAAGACATACGTCTGCTCATAGCAAAACTTACTAGATCAAACATAACAGTTCCTTATAATGCCCCCAGGGTGATTTGTACGTGTATCAATAAAGAAACGGATAGCTTTCCTGACCTGCAGGATTCTAATATCTAAAACTACCTCATCAACTTTTCATCGTCCTACTCCAGAGACTTTTTATAGGCCTGGAGTGCTAAAAATTGACGTAAATTTGTAATGGATATTCAACTTTGGAGTCTGCTGGCTTTAACCTGCTTTGTTGCCATTGGAAGTGTAAGTTAACTGTGTTGTTAGCTAACATAATTGACCCTGGCTGTCTCTGTTTGTAGCCAGCAAAGCCATCACACTGATCTTGCATGTTAAACATTACCAAAAAACTAAATGACCCTCCATTGAAGCCATGGGTGGTGGTCAGAAACGATGTTGTATTGTTAGGAGCCCACTGCGATTGCACAGCTTGACTAGGCGAGTACTGCTCTTTGTATGTGTCTTGTTTTCAGATTTGGCCGCATAATGACAGAGAGGTAGAGATAACGTTATGGGTGACATGTGTTGGTTAGCACGCTGTAATGTAGTTAGCCATTCAATGGTCTATCGGGGATTCGGGATCCTTATGATACAATTATTTGCCCTTGATTTTCCCCGCCCCGTTCTGGCATCCTGGCGCACAGCAGCTGTCCACCATGTTAAAAGCTGTCCACCATGTTAAATTGACCACTGTCATTACCAATGCTACAGCCACTCGCAGAGTTTAGATTGTGTGACGTCAACCTCCGAAGGACTATAGCCTATAGTGATACAAACACAGCAGCTGGTGAATAAAGTTGATGAATCAGATACTGTTTGAGTGATCCTTGGTAGTTTTTGTATTAGTGACATGAACAACAAAAAATTTGCTACTTTTTCAATGTCAAGTTATATAATCCCTAAATAACCTACAGAATGGGTTACTTGATTAAGGAAATCCAACCTATGTTTCGTCACGATTTGTCTTTTACATTTAAAAAAGATTGCATTTGACAGGCTAATTTTCAGCGCTGGGTACTTTTGTTGATGTGAGTTATTATGAAAGAAACAATATTATCTTTATACGATGCTCCGAGTGGGCCACCTGTCATGAGGGACTAAAAATGATATCTTACCTTTGTACCAGAGGTTTATCTGTATTCAAAAACATTGAAATTAGTTGCCATGCCATAAAGCAAAAAGATTAATGGGGATTTCTTCAACATTAAAACATGCTTTATAATTTTTGTTCTTTAGTATATTTAAACAACTTATAGACATTTTGCAGGCATAAGCAGAGGTCTGAATACAGCAGGTCTGTGCAAAGAGATGAGCTTTTATGATATGAAAGAAAGACACAAAAATAACCCTTTACAATCAAAGTGTCTGCAGATGTTTCTCAGAAAGAGCAACTCAATGGCAAAATCAATGAGAACATCTCCTCTGAGATAATAATAAAAACAGTATGAGTACATAAAACTGGGAGATTTATAATGGTGACAAAATGAATAAATAATAATAATATTAATAAAACCCTTGTGAAATGATATGAACGAATAAGCCTGTGATGTAGTGTACCCCATGATGACCAGAATGCACTTTTCGTTTCCATATTCTTTCCACTAGCAGATGAGTCTATCATAAAATATAGCATGTGTTAATCTGTGGGAGGTATTGTGTGTTTCTCATCAGCACAGAGGGGGCAGAATAATTTTGCCTGCTTGAATGTAAAACAGATAACAGCTCTGGGTGATGGTTTTCTGAAAAGTGATAAACCAGGACAAATAGACCCGGGGTGAACCAGAGCTTAGTCCAACAGAGCTAAATTCATTTTGCTAGCTCACGGAATGGAGTTATCTGAATCAACCGTCTTCTATATTCACCACAGGATATGGAGGAAGGTCAAGGTCAAATTACATCAGAATCTGACAGCATTAAATTCAGACGCCGGAGAAAGTTTCCCAACTGAGTAAGAGATAATCTCAATCTCCAACTGTGCTCGGCAGGGACTAAAAAGCTTAAGAACTGATAGGATCCTCAGACCACATGATAAAATGTGCTGTAGGCAAGAAAACACTACTGAGGATTTGATCCGCCAATAAAATCCAACGAGTTCAATGAACCTCTAATAATATGTTTTAAAGATGCAATGAAACAGCTGTCTGTAATGTTTAGAGCCTACCCACAGCAATGAACATGAGGAGTTGCTCCAAAAAGTAATTCCCACTGGTATAACCATAAAAGTAACTTTTTGTGCAGCCTATGAAGTGAGCTTGAATCAGGCATATGAAACTTTTTATCCTTAAATTAAAAATGTCATGACTGACCCCGTAGCAAGAGTTTGTGCGTCACATAATATGCATGTTTCCACTGACACAGTGTCTACACCGGAGGTGACAAAAGACAGTAGAACCCTTAGAACCCAGTATAATTTTACATTTTGTCCACACTGGATGCAGCACGTCTGTCACGTTTAGTGTAGACACGGTGTAAGAAGCAGGAGTAATGCGCTGATGCACTGCAATTTTAAAAAGAGTAAACACGAATAACTAAATATAGCCACAGAAAAAATAAGAGACCAATTCAAAACAATTTTCAGTTTTTTTTAATTTACAGGGTATGCAGTTAGGTAAAATTATCATGTTTGAAATTTTTATTTGCAAAAAAACCATGGGGAAACAGACCTCAAACATTTACAGACCTCAAATACTGCAAAGAAAACAAGTTAATATTTACTTTTAAGCAATACAACAGGAACATCTGTTCATGCATTTAGGAAAAGTTCAGTCTTGTCATGCTGTCTTTCACGACTTTATGTCACTCCTGAGGTTTGATTTTGTTGAAATTCATCAGACACTGGACTGGAATGACCACAATGCATCTAGAAATGCTGATTATATGGCTGTATATATACACAATGTGTTAAATAGATGTTGGTGTCAATAAGCTCTGCTAATGGGAGTTAGCAGTATGTTAGAAGGGGTTAGTGTGATGTAACTTTGAAGCTACATACTGTACTTTTATTATAAAACTCATATGATTATATATGCTGTGGGCGTACAATTTTTAATCTATTCTATTCTATTATTATAAACCACAATGCATCTAGAAATGCTGATTATATGGCTGTATATATACACAATGTGTTAAATAGATGTTGGTGTCAATAATCTCTGCTAATGGGAGTTAGCAGTATGTTAGCAGGGGTTAGTGTGATGTCACTTTGAAGCCACATACTGTACTTTTATTATAAAACACATGATTATAAATGCTGTGGGCGTACAATTTTTAATCTATTCTATTCTATTATTATAAACTATGTGGTGTTACAGTTAAATTGGTGAAACATTTGAAGTTTTTTTTAATGAATAATTTTAAGTTAAAGGACCTTACTATGCAATCTTCCAGCCAATCGCTTATTTATTTGTAATCTGTCAGCTTCGATCGTTCGATGTTTGGCAGACTGAGCAACTTGCACTCTTATCAAATTTGATTTTTATATTTCAACAAACATAAAGTGGATATGGAGGGATTCCAAGCAGAGGTATTTCAACTACTTGTGACTTCACTGTTTAAAATAATTTACATATTTTCATAGATCATTACCGATAGTATAGTTCAAGATTATTGAGAGGCTATTTACACTTGATAGCTATGCGAAATGTACGAAACACTGCTCAGACTTTCTAGAGTTTGGCCTTCAAATGATGGACCGACAGACATCCGGGAGTCTGCCATCTGTTACAGGAATTTTCAGAGCGGCAAGTGTACTAACAGAAGGTACACTTCTTAATACAATGTACATGCATAATGATTTGGTCAGTACAGCTGTAATAAAGCTATTTAATTCTGTAAACTAATGCATGTTTCACACCACAAGCGTTAGCAGTGCGTAGGCAGAGCAGGAGCAGTGCGTAGGAAAAATAGACGCGGCACCGAAATGATTGCTGCACTGCTCCTTACACGCAGCTTACGTGTGTGGTATGCAAGCTCTCATCTGTTAACATGTGCGCCGAAAAAATACACTGCTTACCCATGCGGTGTGAAACCAGAGTAATACATCTTAAAATGAACAACAATGGCGCAGTGACTGTGTTATCGAAACAAACAGACCAGAGTGCTAACAATTCAGCACCACGGACAGTTCCAGTACAGCATTACACTAATCTATCACAATTTTCTCAACACACGCATGATCCATGTTTCATCAGTTAGCCAAACGACAATCTTTGCCAACCTCTGTAATGGATTCGTGCTACGTTTGTCCACGCTTACAGAGAATTTCTGATTGGAGTCCCTTCGAATCGGGTTTGACAACGACTTTGACTTTAATGAAACAGAAGTTATTCCTTGTCTGAATTCGGCTACACATCAAAGCATAGCTGTAGTGAACTCATGCTGCTACAATGCTCATGTCTTGCTCTGATTTACTTATACAACAATGTGAATATTGATGCAACATGCTGAAATCAGAGGTATGATTTTATTGGATGTCACAGGAGTCTGAGTCATTTGCAGTGCATAAATGTTAAAGAGGCTTGGTGCCAGGAAAAGACACCACGGATCCCACACATGCTGCCCAACCAACCCCACATTAAAAGGACTTAAAATTTACACCATTTGCATAGAATGACTCGCAGGTTATATGTACCTTGTGTGTCCAAGAATGGTTCTGACCTGTTGACTCAGCAGGCATGACTTTTTGTCTCCTGCATTAGTAAACTACCACCGTAAGATAAATTCATTTGTGAGATAGGACAGCAGTTACAGAAGACTCTAGATTTGGAAACGTAGTTGTCATTCCTGGCTCGTCTAGGGTTTTATGCATATCCCCGAAAAGCCATTACAGAGGGCTACTTGTGTTTTAAACATGTGAATGGGTGAGAGAGAGAGAGTGCAGAACCAACCCCTGCCTGCCAGTGTCTGTCCATTGAAATTTGGCTCACACACAGACACACACACACACACACACACACACACACACACGGACAACGATGCAGAGTAGGAGGGTCAAGCAGAGCTATGTGATGGTGCTGACTTTATAAAGGAATTTCCATTGGCACTTTCAATAGACAGAGAGGAGCCTCAGTGTCGCAGTCTGTCGGCGGATGTAATCCTGCACTCGCTTACAACTGAGCCGCGCACTTTAACCGATAGCCGCGCTCCGTTTCTAATCGTTTCTGTTAGTGGATTTATATTCGCAAATACATCGTTTGATTAACGCTTATATTAATGTCTTTCTGGAACAATTCAACACCGGACGGATAACCTTACATTCGTTTTACGATGGGAGCGATTTGTTACCGAAGTTCTCCAGCGGACTATAACGAAGTAGCGCCAGTTCAAACGCAGAGGTGCTGACCGACCTTTCGTCCATTTTGTCGTTACGCCAAGCAATTTCATTATTTGACGTCGATGCCGGTTAAATATTCGCGTAACGGAAAACAAACACTTCTGTAAAATATAGCGAAGAATGGGATCGGATCAAGTTTGAAGTTACGCTGATCTGCGCTGTGGTGAGTTGCCTTTTTTCTATTCAGTTTTGACACGGTTTGTAAATAATCGTTGTCTTGCTGCAGCGCGGACCGCGGGACAACTTTTAACAAATGTTACGGCATTACTATGAATGATGAGCATACAGCAACCCTGCTGCACAGCGCCTTACACGAGTTACAACTGTGATCTCTCAAGACCATTCATGTATTTATGTATTGAGTTGTACCATGTGTTGCTGATACACAGACAACTGCATCTCTCTCTCTCTCTCTCTCTCTCTCTCTCTCTCCCCCCCTGTCCCCCTCTCTCCCTCTCTCTCTCTCTCCCTCTCTCTCTCTCTCTCTCTCTCTCTCTCCATCTCTCTTAATGGAAGTGTGCTCTAGTCTATTACATTGCTGTAGGCTTATACACAGAACTATCAGATGATGATCGTAGTTTGCTGCCCAGTGAATCTGTTATTGCTATTAGTGTCAATGTTGTTAAAATAGCCTATATTGCTTTCTGAATTGCAACATGAACTTGCATGAACAAATACAACAGTGGGACTTAATAATCGAATACTGTATGTAGTTGTTGTATTTCACAGAGTTGATCCACTGTGCATCTCTCAATGGAGAGAGCACAGAGAAAGCCAGAAATGTAATGGATCTGTTTTAAATGCGAACAGGCACAATGTTTGGCATTATTTTGATCCGTTCTGCATCACCGAATTCTTTGCTTTTAAAATATTCTGTATATGTTGAAGATTAATGTATTTAAACAATCATGACTCCCCACTAGTCTGAATTGGACAATGCGTGCAGTTAAACCATTTTAAATAGTTTGGAATTCATTATAAAAAGTTAAACCAATTTTTAGTTTAAGCTGCCATTAATCGCACGAAAATAACAAACCATCATCTGCTCAAACAGACATTCAGTCCCAGCCTAAACTCATGCTATTGGTTAGTCATAATTTAAAGCCATAGTTGTCCCCAAATGTAAATATTCTGAGATCTTTTATTCCCCCTCATGTGGTTGTACACCTGAACCTGACTCTTTCCTCAGTGGAGCACAAAAGAAGATATTTTGAAAAATTCGATTTTTGTCCACACAATGAAAGACTATGGGGAACAATATTCTTTGTTAACCAATGTTCTTCAAAGTATCTTATTTTATGTTCTTATAGGTCAAACAGGTTTGATATGACATGAGGGTGAATACAATTTTTTTTTCGGGGGGTGAATAATCCCTTTAACATAAAGAATTACACATCACAGCATTACCAAAGGCAGAACTGAGAAGTATCTGGAGTGAAGAACAATGTTGCCTGCTATCTTTATATGCAAAGTTCAACTCTATATAGTATATTCTTTGCGTGTTTGTCAGGCAGGGGACCCAGTGACAGACTACACATTTGGTTTGTTGTTTTTGAAAACATAATTTTTATTGTTAGTAATGGAGGCATACTTTATGTATTGCTTATTGCCCCGTTTATTCTCTCTGTGTGAGTGCTGTTACCCTGCACAGTGCATGTCTTTGCAGAATAGCCACTGGGACCACAACAGTGACAAGTTGAGTGCTGTATTCACATTTCTGTGTATGAGGGGGTCTTAGTTTGTGCGTGAGCGCCTTTGTATCCCAGCTGTCTCTCATCATTGCTATCTGCTGGCACAGTTTTTGCCATTTCCAAAAACAGCATTTAGAGCTTTTGGTGTCCACATAAAAGACAAAAAGACCTTTTAGCACTCACATACACGCACACAATTGCATACACACACACACGCGCTAGCATCAGCATCCAATCTTGTGTTAGCTCAATGGCTCATTCATCCTATAATAATGCACGATACAACCATGGCTGATGGCCGCTGAGAGCCAAATAGAAATACCTCTCCCAGTCTAGTGAATATGCCTCAATGGGGCCTTTTCCCCTCAAATGACTATCTGCAGGTAAAGTGGCTCCCTAACAAGTCCTCAAATTAATGAATGACTCATGCGTGAAGGCTCTTCTACAGCAATTCCAGCACATCAGAAATTTCACACCGTGGACTGATTGGTCGAACAGACAGCAAGCAGACAGGCCCGAGCTGTAGCGGAGCTTTACGGCCGCGTGCCGTAGCCCATTATTTTATGATAATGAGTTGGATCTCTGAATCCATCCTGACTCTGAGATTTCTGTGAGACAAATGCGTGAAAAGACATCGGCTCACTGATTAAAGCTCGAAAACAATGATGCCCTCAGGAGTACGTGGTTGAAAAGGAAGCAAAGATGTGACATGGCACCTTTTAACTAGGCAAACAAAAACTGTGATGCGTGTACAAAATGCAAGATATATACAAAAGAAACGCTGCTTAAAGGTTACCGGCATTATTAGGAGCAGTTCATTCCTTGACACGTGAAATGTATTAGATTTTTGGAATCTACAGTAGAGCTGCCTTTTGAAGAATGATCCTCACTACTTGTATCAGCCATTTTTAAGACGACTTAAATTCCAATAAAGTTGCATGGATTTGTGTTAATTTGCTAATTCATTGTAAAGTGCTTTGGTTTGATATATTCCCTCAATGTCAGTGCCAACTCATAATGGCCTTTGTTTGAAGAGGAGACTTTAAGTTTTCTTGCTCTACTGTAGATCTGGCAAGGCCTATCTTTTACAAGAAGACCATGTGTGGTTTGTTAAGATTAATTGCCGCTTTTCCCTTCATTGCTCTTAGGCTTCAACCTGATGTGTGGCCAAATAAAAATGCAAAAGGGAGAACTTTACGATGAAGAACATAATAATTAAAACAGCAATTACAGCAGCATCTTGGGTGTTATTACACTTGGGTTCATATCAAACCTGTAATCAATTCTTTGTTGCGTTTTATTAGAACTAACAGACGTTTTAATGGAATGTACCGTTCTGTTTAATGATCATGGTTAATTGATCCACTATAAACCCTTAACCTTTGCATGCATGTACTGACTTTAAAAGCAACTGCTATTTTCTAGAGGTGTAACAATAAATTTATATTGATCGATGTATCGATACATTTTCTAATGATACAATGTCTCGAAGCCACAAGTAATATATCGATATGATTCTACCTTTATTTTGACACCCTTGCTTTCCCGGAGCAGGGAATAACTTAAGAAAATAGTCATTTGACCTGTGCTTTATTTTTGAAAACAGCTAGTAAATTAGATTATTAATGATATTATTATTGACACATTGAAATTGCCGGACAAGATCGACATATTTGGTTAAGGTTTTTGTTATAGAAACAATAAATAATCAATACATGTAAAAAGTCACAGCTGAGAAAATTGTATTGCATTAAAAATGTGTATTTTTTATAATAAAACATCTGTTGTAAAACAGGGAAATGATTAGGAATCGATTCCTGGAATCAATTATTTCGATTCACATACCAGGAATTGAAATCGGAAAATTCTGAATCGAACAGCCCTACCCTTTGCTAAAGTGACAGTGTTGCCAGATCTTCCCAACATGCCCAAAATAAACCTTGACCCTTTTATAAGAGCTTGTCGAGCTTTATAATCTAAGACCAAACGACAAACATAAAAGGGCTTAAAAATAAATGAAAATGGCAACACTGCAAAATATCGCTCTTCAACAAAACATATGTCAGAGGTAATTTAGTTTAATTGATGAACAAAGTGAATCTTATTTAAAAATAATGGTTTATATACAGCTGCGAGACGCAAGAACGTTCCTATGGCTACCAGTGTGTCAATCACCACAAATGCGGACACATGAAACCATCAGGGCATTCACTCCCATATTTGAATGGGGTTGCCAGTCCTGAAAGTTTGCAGTTTGTACGTGTTTGTTTTGTTCTGTTTTTTACAAAATCGGCCCCCAAAATCTTGATCGGAGCACCCTTAATCAAAATGTCGATTAAATTAATCTAATTGAATCACAAATATTTCTGGGATACACAAATTTTGAATAAACTCATACTGGATTGTATTGTGATGAACTGTGCGATTTAAACCCCAACTATTTTCAGCTGCTTGATTCATCAAAATCATATGTTATCGGCATATGACACATAAACAAAAATAAAAAATGTATTAAATTCATGATCAAAAGAACAGCTACCTTTTTCATAACAACTTAAAGATCAAAAGCTTGTAGTATTAATTCCAATTGTATTCCAATTAATATGATTTATATATTTATATAAAAATAGAAATTACTGCAGTCTAGTTTTCTAAACTGAAAAGAATTTTCAAACCCTATTAAAATGTGTGTCATGCCCATAGAGACATTGTGCTCTTAGGTATATATGTGCTATTAAATGTAATTTTGAAATGTTTAAGGTACGTTCACACCAAGAATGTTAACTATAACAATAACTATTTGTGTCCACACAAACAAACAACATTTTTATTCTAAGCTTTTGCACTGCAGTTTCAGTACTTGCTCAAGTACTTGACAATCTAATGGATTTTGTTTAAATGTCATTTTAAATGTCAGTTAATTGTCCATATGCTGTAAAAAAAAAGAGACTATTAATATTATACATTGTTAAGAAACGATTTTGTTGTGAACTTAGAGGTGGTTTAACATAAATAATAGTTTGTTGTACAGGTAGGTAAGCAATTTAGTGCATATGGGTGTACAAGGTCAGTTATCGACGGCGTGATACAATGTCATCGGTTTCATCTAGAATCTGACAATTATTTTTGTTTCGTGGGTTGTCCTCTTCTAGGGTCCATTTCTCAAAGTGACAGCAAGATTACAGAAAATGTTTGATTTTGCATTTAATATCCAGCACAAGAGCTCTCACACTTTTAACCATTCTTTCTGCTCCATTCACTGATAAGAAACACAGCATTTTATTCTATTGCCGTAACATCCATCTGCTGAACCATTCTCTTTGAGACATTACTCACCACCACACATCTCTTTGTACGCATCCCTTTGTAAAAAAACAAAACATGGCAAAATAATTATCTCTCACAGCCAGATTACTTCACTAAGAAACCTCTTACCCTTAGGTGCACAATGAAAGACTAAGTTGACTGTCAGGGGTCATTGAATAACTTGGCTAATTAGTAATAAAAGCTCTGTCAGCAGAGAGGGGAGGATGTGAATTTATCAGCTCCCATTTTAGAACCTAAAAGTTCTCTTTAAGTGTCTCTCCAAAAACACACTCATGCAAATAGTCTAGCAATCTTCCGTCCACCCTACAGATCCAAATGTAGAGCAGGAGACGTATCACAACGCAGCTTAATTTGCATGTTTCAAGCAGAGACTGCCAAATCTCAGTGCAATTGCACAGGTTTTATATAATAGAACTGAACAGATGCCCTGAGTCCAAAAGTGCACACTTGAGTCTGTCCTCTGAGCATGACTGACTGAAATACCATTGAGAACTCAAGTTTGTTGAGTTCCCAAATCTCATCATCTCAGCCTCAAAACCACTTTAGGTTGGCTTTGTAATCTAAGGTTAAGTCCTTGGAGATAGTGAAAAATGTTGGTTGGATGGTAGAGTGTAGCAACTGTAAAACTAGGCACAACCTGAGGCAGCATCATTTTAATATACATGCATTAGGAATTAAATTGTTTTGAACAAATTCACTTCCAACAGGCGATACCTTTTAACCTCAAATAACTTCTGGAAAATTTTATTTGAAACAAATTAAGAGTTCACGGTGCCCTGTGTGATACATACAGTATATAATAATCCTGTGAATATCATAGTGAGGTTCAAGCAGCGCTCTGAGTCAGACCCATTTTAGTGTAGAGTTCAATTCAACAGGCATCTTTCCAGATTTAATTGGCATATCCATAGTTAAGCTTTAAAAAGTATGAAAAAGTCATGGTATGGAAGTCATGTCAAGTGCACCTGAAGACTTTTGTAAAAAACCTTGCTATTACATTCCATATTGCTAAATGCATTTTCAATGAAACGTATTAATGCTGGTCGCTCGCTTATTTCCCCTGAATAGACGTTCATTTTCATTGTAGGGGCTGCAGTTTCTGATAACTTTTTTTGCTTTATGTTTGCGAGTTATTTATAACCCTCGGCAATCACATTCCGGAGCCTGTAATCTAAAAGTCTCGCCGCTGCTTAATGAATATAGTTAGTCAATGTTCTCACTGAGCAAAATGGCACACTGTTAGATTTTATTTGTTTTGTTGATAAGCCAGGAATTTGTATAAACTGTTCCTCTCTTATTACTAGGCAGGGTCTGTATTTGGTAGTTTTAAAATCGTTCGTCCCTCTAGGGTATTACACAGGACCTTGCCATAGTCACCATTTACATGACAAATTACAATGTGAGCGTTTGCATAGCTATTGGAAGCCCTGCAGGTTATGATACAAATACAACTGCAACATCTAGTTTAAATGAAAAATTGTGTGTCATGTAGCGAGGCCAAGATGATCGTGCAAAACCGTGCATAATATTTTCTGCACAAAGGCCTTACAAAACACACTCTTTATGAGATCTCTGTAGGGGTATATCTTTACTCAAACGCACCTCTGAATAATTATTTCCTCCTAGTTTTTCAGAAAACTAGCTCTTTTGAATTGATATTTTTCTTATCCCGACTTCTTTCATTTCTTAATTTTCCTAATTTTCAGGATGTTTACACGCTCCTCTCTGTCAGTTATGCTTTTTTCACCCATATGTATATTCTGTATGCATGTTTATATTATATTTTCTAAACCTTCACACCTTTCAAACCTTCTAAACCCTTATAGTGTATATTGTATAGGTGCATTTCCTAAAACAGTTATTAAGCTGCTTCGCAGAAAAGGGACTTGCTCAACATAAAGTTTTGTAGACATTAACAGAATTGTCCATGATGGTATTCATATTTCAAGACTCCTTTCTGTTCAGTTATTTGTAAGTGACACCATTCGTGCCCTTTCTTCCATGACTTGCTATAAACAATACATTTCTACAAAGTACATTGGTTCCTGTTTCAGTGTGGATTTGTTGAACAGCAATTGATGGAGTCATTGTGCTTTTATGAGCACAGATATTGTGATGCCCTTGTAAACAGGGAATGACACATACCTGATATCATTTCTGCAGATAATAACCAAAATCCTGTTATTGCTATAAAGATTGCACAACAGGTCACGATTCAGTCTACTATTAACTCGAGCTTTTAAGTTATATATGAGCGAGCTGTAGTTGCAGAGATTGCAACCCTGTTCTCTTTGCCATTCGGCTTGGGGGGTATAATGTACAGACATAACTGCATGTTGCTCACTGCAATTATGTTGCTTTGTATAAAGAACGAAACTACTAGTGTGAACATGAACAGAGCTTTGCTCTGCCCTTGTTATTTACATTACACGCTTTAATTGTCACATTTTTACGTTGTCAAAAAGAGCTACCGCCACAAAAAAAGAATAGAGAGTGATAAAACTAGATATGTTTTCAACAATGCTCTGCTCTTTGGAAGAGTGTAAACAGTGATTTTGCACAAAAGCAAAGTGCTTGTTACTCTGGGCAACAAATAGCAAGTCAAAAGAATTGTTGTTGAAAATGTAGAGATTGCGGTTTTGAAAGCCCCCTTTTTGCGGTGCACTGTGGCTCTAAAGAGCAATGCATTGTAGGATCCCTACTGAGTGGTTACTGTGTTCCAATGAGACCTCCTCATCAATATGCATGCAGAAGTACAGATGTCTGCGTTGAAGAATTAGATGCCATGCCGAACAGCTTTGCCTTTACATCTGCTGTAATCACTGTAGAAAGCATCGGCGGCCGGGTTGGAGTTGCACTCGCGCCCTTATGGATGTGCCTATCAGCATTGTAGATCCTTTACACATTCTGCACAAGAAAGCCCACCTATAGGAGTAAAGACTGCGTGTGGACATACTATCATGGTTGACTTGACTTTATGATTTGAGCTTTACGTTTAATTAGCTCAAAACAGCTTACAGTGCATTCAGTTCATTTTATATTTGTGTGACCTTGGAATTTTTGCTCCATGGCGTACTAGTTAAGCTTCAAGGACACTGTAGCTAAAATATGCCTAATGATGGATATTGATATTCTGCGCTGAATAAATTAGATGGTAGAAGAATATAACAGGGCCCCTTTAAAATCTCTCAATATTTAGACATTCTACTACAGTGTTTTATGCACAGTATTTATGCATATAATTAAATGCATGCGCATTGCATGCTTTTGAAACATTATATATTAATATATCACGGTTAGTGTGTATTTTAATCCATCTTTTCACTATTCCACATAAGTATGATGGTTTGGAAATGTCACCCACACATATGGTTTGCTCACAGAAGAGGAAAATGATTGACAGCACATGGTGGAAAAATGGGAAATAATAACAGGGTTAGAACAAGGGGTGGGGACTCCAGCAGTGGCGGAGAAGTAACTGCTGAAAGAGATGTTGAAAATGCTCTCATTCAGTCTCATGGCATCTGTTTACCACAGGACTGAAATATAGTGCTTACGTTTAAACCGTATCGGTGTTGTCACCTCTTAATGCACTGGAAATGCTTTTGGCCTAGAGGTATAGCGCACCCAAAAATGACAAATCCTGTGAAATCATTTTGCTTTCAATGAACACACAAAAAAAGATGTGCAAGCTGATGTTTTCCACACATTGAAAGCGAATGGTTACAAGGAAACTCCGAAAATATTCAGAAGTATACCATGAAATATAATTTACGTAGCCCATAAGAATGCAGTATTCCAATTTCATATGATAGCTCTGTGTGAAGAACAGACTGAAACTGAGGTCCTTGTTTACTGAAGATATTCCCATCTGCCGTGGCCTCAAATCTCATCGTGCACATTCACATTATGAGAACCAATGACATTTAGCAACTTTGACAAACTTGGTGTGATGTTCCGTCACACAACATTTGAACGTATGTATACGTTAATGAGATTTGATGGCTGTGGTGGAGAGGATTATCAGAAAATAAAGATTTATTTATTTTTCTCACATATGGTTTCAGAAGACATGAAACGTGTTGTTTTAACTTCCTTTTATGTGATTTTATGGTGTATTTCGCCTTTTTGGAGCTTCACAGCCCCTGGTCACAGTCGCAAACCTCACGCCCACAGAATGTTGGCTGAATGTCTCACGCATAAGGCATATAATATTAGAAACACTTCTAGAGGTTTGGAGGTTATCATTGGATACATTTCACTGGATTTTCCGGAAGACCTACAACGATGCTCTTAAAAATAAAGCTGAACAAAACAAACTGTTGTTGCATAAATGGTCAGAATTTGCTCCTTTTTTATATATTAGCATGATTTCTGGGACCATAACTTAGTTTCATAATACAAAATAATTGTACGGAGGCTGGTAAAACACAGGAGGTTACTATTTTTTCACTTTTTTTGTGTTCATTTGGTTATACTTTGTTCCTCTAAAGTACTAAAACACTCATTACCATTCAGAGAACATTTTATGCGAATACATTATCCTTCTCACTTACAGACAATTAGTACATTATTCCCATAATGAATCATCTTACTTTTCTTTCTTCTCGATGTTGACAAGATCTCTTTGGTGTCCTAAGTAGTTTTCATGGCCTCAAGGAAACAGAATCTCCAACTAATTGTCTCTCAATGTACGTCTCTGTGTGTGCAATTTAAAATTATGAGAACGGTTCCTTTGTGGTTCATTTGTCTATGTAAAAGTGAAGGTGATGGTATGTTTACTACTGTATGGATGTCCTTGTGTTAATCTGACTGGCACTTGTGTGTTTAGGGGAGCGTTTGTGGGGCTGAAGCCATGCTGATCTTCAGTGCTGAGGGGTGGAGTGTGGTCTTGTACCAGAGCCTGTTCTATTGAAGCGTCGTGCCACTCCCTCATGGCTCTATGGGAGCTGCTCCTGCTGACTTTCAGCCTCCACTGCTGGCGGACAGGCTATACCAGTATAGCTGAAGAAGGTCCGGCAGGCCCCCTGGACTGGCTTCTCTCTGACAAAGGCCCATTTCACCACTCGCAGGAGTACAGTGAATTTGTGGAGAGGAACCGTCAAGGTTTTTCTACGAGATACAAGATCTACAGGTGAGTGCTGACTGAAAAGGGACATTTTGAGCTTTATGCATTCATTTTATTGGGTCGGTTTCACTCAAACATAATCTGGGTTTTGATTTGTTAAACCACCATAAAACAATGAAATTATAATCTGTGTAGGGGAAATCATGTTGAACATCCAAAACAGTTTAGTGATGAAAACTGACCTTCTGAAAGGAGATTAGGACATTTAATGAAACTTTGTTATGATTTAAACAGTGGGTCTCAACGTGAACACACACAATATATATGGCAAATACTTATTTGTGTAACCTCCCCATCATCTGGTCATTTTGCACGTCATAAATGATTTTCAAGTTTTTTTGGCAATGCTCTGGTATATTCATTCTACGTTTCCTTTCACGCATAATCATGCTATATGTGTCAATGTGAATCTCTTGCAATGCATAAGACACTAATGTGTAACTTTTTACTGTGATACATATTGATATATGCCATGCAGAAATAAATGGTAATGCTTTTTCAGAACACTGCAAATATTGTACTCAAATTCTGACACTTAAAACAGTGTACTCTTGTAACATTTTTCCCAGTTGCTTTGGTATGTGATACATGTCATCCTTAAAGTCCCAGTGAAACACCTTTTGTGGACGTAATTTGAACCCAAAAAAATTGCAGGGAACGCAAGACATACAAAGTGGCCTCGCCCCCTTTTAAAATAACCAATAGCGTTTCTTTTACGGCTCAGTCAGCCCCACAAAGCTGCATTTTACAGCGTGATAGCCACAGTGGTGTAAAAGTCTATTGAAAAGAATAGTAAGAACAGTGATACCAGTGATGTGTCATTTTCATTGGTGAGTGACATTAAGCAGAGCCCTTGATATGTGAACTCTGGAGAGGGCAGCACGGTTGTATTTCATAATGTGGCCGTTTAAAATACACTCGCCCAATTCAGCAGCAAAAAACAATGTATCTTTATCTGGAACAACTTTTTAATTTGTGAAGTGCCCTTCAAAAGGAGCAAAAACACTGTTTGAAATTCGTCTAAGGTGTATTCACTATTCATACATGTGACATGTCATATTTAACTCTGTAAGACCTCTCCCAAGCTTCAAATGCGGCTTTTGTTTTAATCAGTTGTGTTGCTCATTTCGTTACCTTCGTATTTAAAGAGTTTTGTTTACGCGCTCCTTTGTTTTCATATCGAAGTAGGAGGTTTGCGGCTTAGACACCAGTCGATTATTTTTCAGAAATGGCTTAATTCATCAGGTTAACACAGTATAACATGTTTTCATATGCCAGAGACAGCGCGATCAGATAAAATGTTTAAGTCATTCAATTTTATGTAAACAAACGCATATATAAGCACAATGGCGATATATTGCATCACCAAAATATGCAAATGTGTATGTGTGCAGGCAGGTGCAGTTGTGTTTCTTTACAGCACAACATCACCATCCACTGGCATGGAATGCATAATACAGCGTTTTTATTTGATTTCCCAAATCTGTGTAAATGCAGATCGTGTTTGCTAGCGCTGTCGTGTGTACGTGAAACCTTTCACAAATGCAATGGAAAAACTTTTTAAACATACTCTTATTTGGCCTGTGTTTCTCTCATGCAGGACTGCCAATAGTAAGTATGGGTTCTGTCAGGAACACTGTGGTCAAATATTTGAACAATAACAATATTTAAGGTTGGCGGAATGAAACTGTTCTGGGCAAACTCTACGCCTGTCCATGCAGCCTTGGATGTCCCCCCACCTGGGGAACTAGAAAAGTTCATGATCCGTAACAGAATTAAATTAAATAGATATGGAGGAGATGGGGATGTAGGTGGGTTTTTAGTGCAGCATGATTAACCAACTGATAAGGAGCAGAGAATGTCACCTCTTTACATGTTGTAGACTGGCAAGATCCGCCTCTAACTCATCTGTACTTATCCTACTCGATCTGTCTGCCGCCTTTGACCACGACATCCTCTTGTCGACCCTCAAGGCTATGGGTGTCTCTTGAATGGTCCTACAATGGTTCAGGTCTTACCTCTCAGCTAGGTCATTTGGAGTATTTGGTGAGGTCTCTGAGTCCCAACACCGATATACAGGGGTGCCTCAGGACTCAGTGCTTGGACCGTTGCTCTTTTTTGTATACATGACATCCCTAGGCTCTGTCATCCAGAAACATGGCTTTTCCTATCACTGCTACGTGGATGATACACAACTCCACCTGTTATTTCAGCCTGAAGATCCGACTGTTTCTGCTGAACCTTGCAAAAACAAAAATGTAAGCTTCTGCACAAGTTCGACAAGGAAGACTCCTTACGTCACTAATTAAATCTAGCCTATCAACCCTCAGCACGGAGTATAAAAGGTTCGCACTTACCCTCTCTGTTTTTCACAGAAACTAACGCCAGAGTCATCACAACTTCTAAATTCAACTGGGCTCATCAACCATCACATCTTCCAGAACGTCCAGAAACCTGGGAGTGGTGATCGATGATCAGTTTAACTTCACGGATCAGGTTGCCGGCACCACTCTGTCCTGTAGATTAATCGTTTACAATATCGGATGAAAACACATCTCTGTCGTCAGCACCTGGCTGATCAGTTCCGATTTCTATCTCTTTTCTGCTCTTTCAAAAAAAAAATTAGTTTTTAGGTCTGTATAATGTGGCAGGATATATGAGACCAGTTTTTGTGCACTTATGCTTTTTGTTGTCTTTATGGTGTTCCAATTGCTTTAATTTTTTACCTCATTTGTAAGTCGCTTTCGATAAAGGCATCTGCTAAATGACTAAATGTAAATAGGACGTTGTCTACTATGTGTTGTATGACTATTGGTTAACGTTGATTAGCTGCATGTGATAGACTCACGTGACCTGCCAGAACTGACGCTATGCAATATACTGCTAAATTTGAAAATAGTCTGTAAACTGGCATGCATATGAAAGCAGCACCTTTTCAATTAGTATTTTGAAATAACACTTTGATTTAATCAGGGAGTGGTTGTAATCTTTCTCGAACACAGCCTTGCTTCTGACAGCATCCTCTCAAGGGAACGGGTGATAATGCAAAGTAATAGGATTTAAGAAACCGCTAATCAGCTGGCCACATGATAAGACTATTAATCTTGCAGAGGGTGCATTGAGCCCCTTATGCACAAGGTTTAACCAACACGTGTCAATATTTTGACGAAGGGGCAACCAGAGGAGGCAGCACAAATGAGAAGATGTCAACTGTGGCTTCTGATAACAGATGAATATGATAACTGTCCCTGCTTAGGAGGAAAGAAGTGATGACAAATCACTATTTAAATTGAAAAGCTAAAAAGTTTGCTTACCTTCCTAAATTAAACCAGATTACAAGGCAATTCATATGATCTTTTAAGATGTTAGTTTTGCAGAGTTTGCTTGAACAAATGCAAAGTTTATGGAGATTTTTCATCTAGTTTCAACAAAATATTTATAGCGTTGGTAAGGCATTATATGATTTTTAAACTTGAGGGATACAATGATCATTTGTTATACTGTTACATTTACACTATTAATTCCAGTTCTCGCTCCCCCATCCCAAAATCTTTAAGATGCCTACCTATAGAACACCTGAATTGGGGGGGATTGCGAGGACATGAATTGAGTATAATCTGATCAGTCTGTGCGGTGCTGCATGAAGTCAAACAAACCTAATGCTGCAGATGTCTCCCTAATTAACACTAACAAAATGGTTGGTTGAGGTGTTTTTATAGGGAGAGATCTAAGGAATTCTGGAATAAACAAAGACATAGGATGTATTGTTCGATCCAGATCACTTGTTTAAACTGGTTTACACGTTTCTATGTTTGCTGGTCCTAGCTAGATCAACTGGGTCAAAAGAGATTACCCATTATACTGTGTACCCTTGCTTGTATGTTATGTTAATTGATCATTTATTTTTTATACTATATTCTATTCTAAATTATGCTATATTATAGCAATATATACAGGTAATGAATATCAAATGAATATTAAAATCATGCAACTTAAAAAGTTTAGAGGGATTCAATTATTTGACAAAATTCAAGAATTTTGAATGGATATTTACCCATTAATTTTTACACAATTCTTCACTATAGCTCTATTCTGACAGGAGTATAAATGGTGTTTGAGTTACATATTCATCTCTTTACAACCTTTCATTTTATTTGCCGATTTGGACAGGACTAACATCTCTGTGGGAGTGTCAGTTTTTTACGTCAGAACACAGGTCACATGCTCGATTACATAGTAATAAAAAAAGATAGAGTTACTTTAAACTTTACACAACCTTTTTCAACTGCTAAAAAGCATCAGTCGATACATTTAAAAACTAAATTTTTTAAAACTCACAATAACATTTTTTAACATTATTACAAACATGAATCTGAATCCTGGTCAAACACTTCATTTCACTTCACAAACTCATTTAATTTAAATAAAATCACAGATGTCTTATAAAAGGCTTATTCCACCATAACACTGGCAACAATTGTCATCTGAAAGCAAATACTGTCACTCATAAGCATTACCTATCAATGATGGACTCTAATCTTGAACGTTTTGCAAATGTTTCACATAAATATTTTTCCCCTTCAGTCGGTCTCTCGAGGTTGTGAGACACTGACTGGGGTTTGATCTTGAGAACCTATCATCTCCGAGATAATTAAAAAACAACGCCAATGGGCTTGGCGAATGGCACGCGCACGCCAGTCTCCGCCCCGTACATACGGGTATAAAAGGAAGATGGCGGCGGTCATTCACTTATCCTTTGTTCTTCGGAACCTGTCTAACACATGATGTTCGACTTCTGTCGTCTTCGAGAGACCTTTTCCTGCTGGATCTATGACGCAGTGCAGCGGATTTCTCCTTCTGGTGCGGATTTCCCCTGGGCGTTTCGGCAGAGGAGCTGCAGACCTTAAAGAGCGAATTTCTCACGGCTGTTTTCACAGCCTCCGCTGTTTCCTTGGTTGTGACAGACTCATCCCTGGGTCAGACGGTCATGAGACTTGCGTCACATGCTTGGCAAGCATGCTGAGGCAGGTTTCGTTGATTCGGCATGTTCTGAGAACATGACGATCTAGGTGTTGCGGTCACGGCTGGCAATTTTCGGGTGAATGTTGTCGCCACCCCGTTGCTTCCCACGCGACTTTGACTGCCGCTTCGGCGAAGTCGACCGCGTTTGCGAGCAGCGGGGGTGATTTGGGGATGTCTATGGATGTTGCTCCGTCAGCTTCGGCTCGTGGTGCCATCTTTTTCCGGTGGTGCATGAGGAGCTTACTTGTCTTGGACTGCACCCTTCGGGGTTGTGTCCAGTACGGGCATTACGTCTCTACCTGGACCGCACAAGGAGCCTTAGGGGCTCCGAGCAGCTCTTTGTCTGTTATGGCGGACAGCACACGGGGAGGGCTGTCTCCAAACAGAGATTGGCACACTGGATTGTCGAGGTCATCTCTGTGGCGTACCAATCCCGAGTTCGCCCCTGCCCACTGGCAGTGAGAGCCCACTCCATGTAAAGTATGGTCTCCTTTTGGGCACTGGAACATGGCACCTCTCTGGCAGACATTTGTAGTGCTGCGGGTTGGGCTACGCCCAGTACCTTCGCAAGGTTACAACCTCCGTGTAGAACCGGTTGCAGCCCGTGTTCTGAACGCTGCCAGCGTTTAGGACAGGCTCCTGGTTTGGGCGTACGCCTGCGAAAGTGCCTTCTCCCCTTCTCGGGTGAGTCTAGCGCCCTATTTTAGCCTCCCTACTTTCCCCCCGCTCAGGGCGAAGTAAAGGCATTAGATCCATCACTAAGCATTGGCATTCTGGTAGCAGTCTGTTAGAACCAAGTCCAGTATTGGTTGAGTCATCCCTACTCAGGTGGACCCCTATACTAGGACTAATGCCCCATACGTAGTGACTCCCCTCTGGATCGTCCCGTATGTTGAGTTCCTCACTCCCGATTTCCCTGTTGGTGAATCTGTGACCTCCCCGCCGGTGGCTATCCCACCTGGATTTGTCCCCCTACTCGGGCTGACACCTTTTTTCGCATGTCGTTCTCCCCACCGGTGAGACCATGTTAGTTTCTCCACATGTAACCTCCCCTCTGGTAGGATGTGGTCTCCGCAACACACTCTTCAAGAGAATTCTCTCCATTCGCCATTCGCCAAGCCCATTGTTTTTTAATTATCTCGGAGATGATAGGTTCTCAAGATCAAACCCCAGTCAGTCTCTCACAATCAGGGAACGGAGGTTACACTCGTAACCGGGACGTTTTCTTTATAGAACAACAAAAACTCCTAAGACATATACATAACAAAAATCAGTCCGAAATTCTACACAAAAATTACTGTAATATGTTTTAAATGGTCAGTTTGTTAACATATTACATTATATTGATATTGTACTGTAACATTTAGTTCAGTTGAGGGACACTCATCTGCTATTTCGTCTGAAATGTTCTACAGTTACTTCAACAGCAGATTTGGTCATGCCCTTAGACCCTTAGTCTTTCTCAAAGAGAAATCAACGTTTTTTGACAAAATTTATAATTTTCAACCTTACAGTAACACCCTTCTCATTGATTATCATTCTTGGTCGTGGTCTGTGCCATTTTTGTTTTTCCCATCAACCTCTTCTTTGATTCATTTTTCCAAAATATTTTATAAGAAATCGTCCTCTTTTTAAAAATAAAAGACATGGTAAGGAGAGTAAAAAAGAACACTTGGGTGGGCATTCAGTTGAAATTGCAATGAGCTGTTTGAAACAATTATGGTTTCATTATCTGCAAAGATTTTCTAGATGTCAAAATGATCACTTGCAATTTTGAAAGCAACGTGTTAACATTCTGTTTTGCCGTTGGTGAAGTATAATTGACAAAAGTGTTAATGGATTTTGGAAGATGTGGTTATTGAATGTGATGTTTTGTTTTTGTGTCAAATCACCAAAAATGATCCACAGTTTGGTCCGAATAGACTTCTGAGTGAAGAGATTTGAAAATGTAACTTCGGTTCGACTGATGCATATTAGCAATTGAAAAAAACTATTAAAACATTTCAATTTAATTATTTTATTAATAAAAAAGTAATTTATTAAATGATTGACTAAAACTATTTTAAAAGAAACCATTTTGAAGTTACCAGCTATTGCATGTAATCCATGTTTCTGTGCTGTTTGTACAAGTTGTACCAATCTGCAAATCTTAAAGCCCCAGGGAAATCAATATGGAAGATTTTTTCCTTTTATTAAAAATAGGTTAGCCTTAAGGATGTCAATAAACTGATACGGTCCAACATACTGACAAAATTCACATTTAGAAGATATAAGCATTCAAAAACTGACAAGTGCGCTAAAAATAAATCTATAAAATAGATCTATAGAAAGCTATGACATCACGCTTGAAACTGGGCAAATAAAATGAAAAAACTATTAATCGTATCGTTTCAATATAATTTTTTCCAAAAGTTGTGAATCTATTTTTTTCTATCATATTTCCACAAGCACCCAACATTTAATAACGTGAATTTTATTGCTACTACTATCCACTTTTCTTCTTACAACGGGTGATGTTACAACAGGGAGCATATTGTTCATTCATTGCTTAATTAACATGGCGAATGCGTGTGTGTTGTCGAATTTAATATCACCTTCACATAAAAGGCAGCGGTTCATATGATTGCAGCCCCTCTTTACTGCAAATTCTATTTATTATATCCTCTTATTTTTCAGTCACCAAGGGGTCAGAATACTTTTTTAAGGGCCTAACTATATGCTTATATTGTTTTCACAACAGTAGATCAACAGTATTTCACAAGCTACGAATTTAATCGTTTAAGGATTTTGTCTTGCGTTAGAGATGTGTGAATAGAAAATGCATAATGGAGGAGGATAACAGAAATACAGCTTAGTGTCGCTATCTATAAAAAGTATTTTTGACATCCTTAGATCAGATTGCTTCTCTGAATAAAGTTGAATTCCTTTTATATTGTATGTTGTACCAAATTCAGCAGCCTGGAGCTTTTTACACAGTCTCTTATTTTTCAGTTGTTTTCCTTGAAGATAACAAACAATGTACGCGTACAGACCTAGTGAGATTAAAAGTGGCAATATTATTTTCTGGATAGCTTTCCCCCCCTACAAGTGCAGCTTTGTTGCGTTGCTCAATTTAAATAACCCTCAATGACAGGTGGAAGATGAATTACCAGAAATGGTTCTTACAGTGGTGTGTAACAGTCGTCTGGGTAATGAAAGTGCACCATATCATCCCTCTTTCAATTTTCCACTTTCTTCTTGATTGAATATGAAAGAACTTTAATGAGTTCTTTGTTGGAAATAGCTCTTTTTATTTGGGAGATTTCACTGAGAAGAATATTGACCCGAATATTTAGAAAATGCCATGTCATAACATTCAAACACTGTATCCAATATACCACCTGCTTTAGCGAGCCACTGCCACAGGATAGATTTGAAAATGCATGTAAGAGGTCACATCATAAAATAGCATTTCTTTTTATGACGACAGCTGGCCTTATTTAAAGGTTTTCCTTTTTTTGTCCTCATCCTTTCCTGTAGCTCAGTGGTTTGAGCATGTTGCTAGCAACGCCAAGGTCATGGGTCCGATCCCAGGGGATTGCACATACTTAGAAACAAATGCATAGTATAATACAATGTAAGTTGCTTTGGATAAAAGCGTCTGCCAAATGCATAATTGTAAATGTAATCCTTTCGTATTATATTTGACTCGTCTTTTTAATGGACAGGGACAAAGAATTGTGACATAAGGCTAGGCTACTTAATTGTTCCGAAACAAAAGCCGAGAAAAAAAAGCTGTTTTACAGAATGAAGCCGGTTACAATGTACTGGACACAGAAACGGAAGTCAATTTTATTGCGAGTAGTGCTGTTGCTAAGATGGATGATGACCGCTATACTAATGAGCATTTCATTTAGCACAAGCCCTATTGCTTGCTTCTGAGGGAAGCTTTATACTGCTCTCACTATTGTTAGGGTTGCAGCCACAAAATCTTACCCCGACAAGAAAAGCCCAGCTTATCATGCTCGGCGGTGACTTGGAAACAGAATGACAGGAAGGATTTTGTGTCTTTACCTTTGTGTTGCGAGCACCTTTGAACTCTTGAAGGCTAACTCATCACAGCTTCCAAAGATGTGTCTGTCTATTCGAGGAGGTGACTTATCTCGGTGCCATGTGAAAATTGAGATAGACCTTCCAAATTCAGGCTAGCACCTCAATTGCTGGTACAGTACATGCCAAAACTATTCTCCGTGTTTTACAGCAGCCAAGGGCAAAGTTTATGAAATTACTGAAAATTATATTCTGACAAAAATTCTGTAACAGCTTTTGACAGAATTTTAATAATAAAGCTTTTGCCTTTTATGAATCACAAAACAGCAGATGGATTTAAGGGCATGTGGTGGAATGAATCAATCAAACATCTGGGTCGGGGGGGCCTCTGTCATTACTCCTGATTTAATGTGATAGATACCCTCTCAGAAGGCCACCCCAACTCCATCCATCACCTGTGCATGAGGTTACTCACTATTTCTCAGCTGGCTGAAGAGAAGCTCTTAGAGAAAAGAAGCGCACTGATTGTAGGGTGTTTTAAGATGTATCGAGCGTAAATGTGTTCAAGATTGTGCCATTGTTTTTGTAGAGGCACGTGTCTATTTTAATTTATGCATTATTGCTGAAGGCAGAGCTTAAAAAAAGGAAAGAAATGCAAAGAAATATAGAGAGAGCACAAAACAATGACGGAAGGCAAAATAGCTTGAATACTTAATTGCCTGAAACCGTGTGAATTAAATGTGTTGTTTTGTATGCATTTTAAGTTGCCACTAGTGAGAAAAAGAGAAGATCTTTCGTCCTGACCTGTCCTCTAAGCAAAAACAAAATAGTTTCTCTCAGGGCAAATTAAAAACAAGTTTTTTAATTACTTCATCAGCTACACATTTGGAAATGAATGGAACAAATTTGTTTGGTATTTTGCCCTAAGGGAGATCCATTGCTCTACTGGCTCGTGCTAACGTTAAATGTCCCCGTGCCTAGTTCCAGTTTATAAACCCACATTCCATTTATCACACAACAATTTATGTCCACTTCAAAGGGTGACCCAGTGCTTACAGCTGATATATGTCTTTGCATAAACGTCTTGCTACAAGATCCACAGCTTCGAATTAATCAAAGTTTCTGATCGGTTTGGAATCAGTCGGCTCAAACGAAACTATTCAAAGAGCTCATTTAACAAATGAACCACACAAGTCCATTTGTTATCTGTGCACAGAACAGACTGAAATGTTGCACGCTGTTTTTTTTAACTTCACTGCTTTTTTATTTATGCTGTGTACTTTGATTTAGTTCCAAAACCTTTTTATTATGGACTTCATGGATTCGATCAAATGAGTGGTTAAAGCCCATTATGGCAGATTAGTAGTAAAAGCGAAAGAAGAATAGAATCATAATGATAATTAAGAAGACAAATGGAGGAAAATAATTTGCATCAGTGAAAAAATATTATATTTTTATATCATAAACTTGTATCTAGTGGATACAGAAGCATCTAATTATTATTTCTTCTTGTGTGTCAGAGTTAAACTGAACATCTAATCGCATCACCTGATGCAAACCCACTATTCGAGCAGCAAAAATGACACAAATGCACAAGTCACAAAAGCCTGTGGCATTGTTTGTCTGCCTTTTGACTGGAAGCGTTTCACAGTTCTGCGAAGGTATTTGTTTCATTTAACTTTTTCTTCTCCACTTTTATGAAAGGTATTGGTTGTCACCACAGGGCACACGTATATGAGTCTTTATGTCAAGGCAGTTTTTCGTCATGAAGTGTTTATTGAACACAGCACCTGTCAGCTGCACATTCAGAGACATCACCCCACGCATCACATTCATCCCCCGAATGCAACATGCTCTCAGTACCTGAGGCTGAAGATGCAGCTTGGCAGGAGTGGCGGTTGCCCCGCAGGCCTCCTTCTATCATCTCCATAGCAGTTGAGAGATGTTAATGAAAACAGATCATTAGGGACATGCCTGTTTACTGTTTCTGTTTTGCTCATGCAGGGAATTTGGCCGCTGGAAAGTGAACAACTTGGCTGTCGAGCGACGAGATTTCCTGAGCTCCCCCTTGCCTCTCACCCCAGAGTTTATACGGAACATTCGACTCCTGGGACGAAGGCCCACCATTCAGCTAATTACTGACAACCTGATCAGGAAATATGGGACCCATTTTCTGCTGTCAGCTACACTGGGAGGTAGAAATCCATCTGTGACACTTGCTCATGATGGTTTAGCACAAACCCAAAAAATGCAAACCCAGCGGAGATTACTTGAATGCTCAAACTCTGTGCTTTTTAAAGCCCAAATACTCACTGAAGAGCTCAGTTGTTTAGTTTATGTATATCTTTGTCTTACATTTAAAAAGTTCTAAGGATGGGAACAAAATTTAAACACATAGATAGCATAACTAAAACAATTTGATCTGGATTTTGTCAAATATGAGCATTATACATTATATTGAGATAACTTCTGAAACTCTATAAGGGGCTGGTTTCCCGGAGAGGCCAGGACTTCGTTAAATTAGGATATTTAAGTTGTTTTCAAAAACATATTTTACAAATAAAAATATAAGGCTACTGTGTGCATCTTGAGACAAAACAATCACACTGAAGTTGGTTTCGATCAAGACACCTATAACATTTCTGTTAGTCTGGGACTAGCCTTAAACCCTGTCCAGGAAATCGCCCCTAAAACACGGGGTGTGAGAATATATCTGAGAAATCCTTTTTTTCTCCATTTAAACCCTTGCTGTCTATGATAAATACCATGAAATAAGATTTATTATTCATTTTGTGATTTATTTCTGTAAACTATTTCTATACTATTTTTAACAAGTAGATAAAGTTCATGCATGTTTAAATTTCAATTCCTTCATGCCAGGAAAATTACTTGCTAAAGTGTGAGATGCTTTGTATGATTGAAACAGAGAAGCAGATAACAATGCCAGGTTATACCAGTATGACTTTTTAATGGTTTGGAGCTGGTCTACATTGTAGTTTATCCACCAGCATCTAAAAGACAGCAATGCTGGTCGCTTCAGCAGGATAGCTGAATTTAATTCTTTAAATTCAAGAATGCTTGTGGAAGACAAGCAATCTTGTGTAAGGTGACAGCATAAAACTGGAGATGCAAGTCCTGGCTTCGGAACAGTGATCTGCCTGGAATATAAACTCATTGGCAGAGAAAGGAACAGAACACATGGACATGAATCATAACAATTTAAAAGCGCATAGTTTTAATGACAGGGCTAGAGTAAACTGTAGACAATGTACTTAGCTAGATTGTACAGATAAGAAAAACACACAAAATGGAAACAAAACCTTTGAATTGGGGTTTTCAATATTCAGTCATTTTGGGGTAAAATAAGATCACATTGATACACATTTCATATCACAATAAAAAAACACAAAATTCTAAAGAGTAAGTTGAAATGACTTGTTAAAAAAAGGTGCTTAAAAGGTTCCTCACAGCAATGCCACAGAAGAACTGTTTCTTTCTTGCAATCTTTGTGGAACAGAAAAGTTCTTTGTATATTAAAGGTTCTTTATGGAACCATTTAGATGAAAAAGATTCTTCTCTGGCATTGTGCAGCACCTTTATTTTTAAAAGTGAAATTTGATGTAAATAAATACTTGTGGAAGGAAAAAACCTAAAAACATACGATCGAAAGCCGCCTTAAATGTTTAAATTAAATCAAAGTGGCTTTACAAGTCACTTTAATTTAAATTAGATTTCCTTGAAATTCGTAAACCATGCAACTAAGTTTTTTAAGTCAGTTAAATTTGGATTAAATTAATTTGACTTGTAAAGACAATTTAATTTAACTTAAAAAATTAAGATTGCTTTTAAACTAAAGTTTTTAGGTTGAAATTGCACATTTTTACAATTTACTGATCACATAGATCAAACAAAAACAAAAACGATAACAAAAGATCTCTTGTGTAGTGTGCTAAACCAGTCAGAAAAGACCCCACATAAAACTTTACAGAGATGTAATTTCACTTAGGATCAGAACTATAAAAAAATGTATTTGCACAAATTAGTTATTGCGTCTGTTCAGGGCCATAAGTAGGTTATTACACTTATAAGCATCTTCTACTTCTTGTTTTATATGACGCTTTTGATAACTGCTCATTGGGAACTTAAAAGTTTGTTGTGTGTGGGTTTGCTATAACCATTACTCGATTAATGTCATTTCTTACTGTTAAGCATTACTGTGTTGATAAGCGTAGCATCTTTCTCGTGTTACAGGAGAGGAGGCTTTGACTATATTTGTGGACAAGAGAAAGTTGAGTAAGAAAGTAGAGGCGAACGACTACACCAGTAATAGCACCACTGTGACTCTGGAGGCCCTTCACCAGCTGGCTGCCTCCTACTTCATAGACAGAGAGAGCACTCTGAGAAAACTACACCACATCCAGATTGCCTCCACTGCCATCAAGGTATATCATCAAATCCATTAAAACATTATAAAATGAGTGAAAATGTGATAAAAGGTTAAATGTGAAGAAGGAATTCAGTACATATGTTAAAAATAAAGCACGGCATGTACAGGCAAGCGGACGTATATATAAGTAAAGTTTCACAGTGTTTCCCAGGAGTGTACATTATAACAAAAATAGTTACAGTACATGGCGCAGGCATAAAACGTTAAGATAGTCATATTAAAAGACCCATTCAGCACATACATGACCAATAATAATGATATAGAAAAAATACCGAACATGAAGATACAAGGTTTAATCCAATAGCGACGAGATCTGCTTTGTAACAAAATTATACAAAATACTTTTTTCCATTGGAAATAATATTTGGGCTATAAGTGCAACCAGCTCAGGGTAATATATTAGTCAAATGTTGGCTACTTGTGGAAACAGTAATCAAATGGCAAGACTGGCAAGTGTGACACATCAAACGTATAAAGCATCATATTATAGGGAAACATATTTTAAGTGACATCATGTAAGTAAATAATACTGGATGCACCTACACACTAGAGCTAATGCTGCCACAGAGAACCCTGTGAATCTATTGATTTCAACATGAACAGTGCATTGCAAGAACGTTAAGGAGAAATACAACCGTTAGCGAAGGTCATGCTCAGTAATACGTACGATTTTCGGTTTGATTTATACATTTGTTCACCAAGGCAAGCGAGCCAGTTCCAATAAAATACCCCGTCAGAACTTTCTGTCTTGTAAGGACTGAATTTAAAATAAGCACTTCAATTCAATACAGTTCAATTGTGGAAAAACAGCTACTTTAGCAAATGACAAAATAAATGTCTGTTTATTTAAAACACTTGGTATTTCCTGTGTTATTTTGCTGTTGGTAAATAAATGGTATACATCTTGGAAGAACAGTGTAAGTATGAGCCTATTTCACAATTTCATTGTGAATGGAACAGTCAATATTTGCCCACGCACATGCTATATAGCAAATCCATTCCCCATTCTTAATTTGAAAAATAATTTATTTCTGTTCATGTATTCTACAGTTTCCGTGCTTGTCAGTCTGATCTTTAGTATTAGTGGTCTTTTTGACCAGTGGGTGTTTGTTCACTAGCTACTGAAAACTATTGATTTAATCACCCTCAACAAAACTGGAAATCATTCAAAAATCCATTTGTTTTAAAAGATATGTGTCGGTTTCATGTATTCGCATTATCAGCATTTGCATTTGAAGAATTGTTTAACGTTCAAATTCATTATTTTGTCATTAAATGCAATGGATCAGGAACGTTTCGCAGTAGAGACAAACAGATGTTAAGGAAAGTGCTGTGATAGTTTTTGTGGCTTTTTAGTGTTTTGGGAGAAAACAGAATGGGTATTCTACTCTAGGGGGTCTTTAGCCTTGTTAAGACCCTATTATACAGAAAAATGCTAGCGTTTCACATATGCTACAACCAGCCCTAGTTGGTCACCAAACTCAATGTTTCAAAAAGATTGACAATTGTTTCCGAATCCAACACATGAGCAATCCTATTTTATTGTATATCACAATAAGTGTTCCATGCGATGTACTATTTGTCTTTGCACTTACGCCTACGCCAGCTAATAAAATGACCCATCATGATCAGACAAAGCCATCTGAATACCCCACAGAGGTATTTATTCCAGGACGGCAATGCTCAGTATGGTGCATATATTCCATGCAACGCTTTGATTTTTCCTACCTATCCCCTTATATACAACTGTACTCTCCATCAGGACACCACTGCTGCAGTGCTTAGTCGTATTTATTACAGTTGGTAGGGTAGATATCCGGTATCAATGCTGTGCTTATCTATTGCTTTGAGAATAGCAAAAGAGTTCCTCACTGACGGAAGCAGCCTGCAAGGCAGGACGACGCAGCTCCAACAGCGCAACAGAATGAATCGCAGAAGCAGCAGGGGCCCCGACGCATGCATCATTTCCACAGGGTGTTGACCCGTGCCTGCATTTCACGGGACAGACTCGGGCGAACGTTCCACTGTATAAATTCCAGATTAAATCCATGGTAGTAGGGAACAATGTTTCTAGCTCCCCCTACTGGGCACCGTGGAGGGTAAATGTATCTTTTTATATTAATGTGCTGTTGTGCTGGGAGTTTGAGAGAAAATTGAGAAAAGGGCGCTTTATCCAGTATTTGTGGATCTGCTCAGGTTGTTTTTGTAATGTGTGAAACCTCAGGCCGTTCTGTAATCATTTTGCTCCTGATTTTACCATTTTCAGCTCTGAGCCAACCCAGCATTCACATTCCGAATGTTCAGACACACAGAGTAAAAATTGTAACCGCAGGATGACAACCGCAACTCTTTGCTAGCTAAACTTTGAAAAGAATCAAGTGTGGGGCGTTTACCTTTATACGGTTCATTGTGAATACGAAAATTGTTTGTCTAGGGATGCTTTCAAAGGGAAATCTCGCTTGTGACTTTGAATGCCATGCAGAAGTATCAATGCATGTCTGTCATGTTGTCAGGGTTCAGGTTTGACTTACCGGTCACTTCTGTGCACACTTAGCTGTTTCCAATCACGTTCTCTTCATTTCGCGCACCTGGTCTTGATTTTCTCATGACCTCTCTTTGCTTTATATACTCCTTCAACTGTCCCCTCCGTTGTCAGTGTGTTGTTTCCTTTATTGGACATCAATCGGTCGTGCCTTGTCTTGTCTTGTCACGTCACTAATCTTGTTTTTCCCAGCTCGTTCTGGTGGTTGTTTTTCAGGAGTTGCCGTTCTACAGTTGTCTTCCCGGTTCTCCGATTCTTCGCTCCGACTAAGAGTTTGCCATCTGTCTCCAGTTTATGTTCGCACCTCGCCTGACCTCGCCTGCTTGACTATGCTCTCTCTTCTCCCTTTACGGACACTGTATGCGCCTCGACCGACCCACGCCTGCCCGACTACGATTCCTGCCTTCTCCCGCATTACTCCGGCTGTACTGCCGCGTAACTTTGTTTGCCTTTTTGTTTCATTCAATAAACTGAAACTGAATAAATCTTCCATCTGTTTGTGATACATGTAGCATTTGTATATCAGTAAATTGGAAACAAATGTATTTTCGACTAATATTTTCTCCAAAATACAGTAACTGTCCCAAATGGGTTCCGCCTATGCAGTGTGAGAATGAACAGCAGACTGTTGATATCTCACATTAAGCCAGAATCACACAGGTCCAGGTGGCCTATAATCTGCCATTACAGGGTATTTTGTGACGGGCAAATTATTTGCTTTGAATAACAGCTGTTGTCTGTAAAGGGAATCTAACATCACTCTTGTTCATCAATCGGTTCCTTTTTACCGTATGGCACATCATATGGCACATTAAATAATAATGAGATATATCACATGATTGCCTCAGCTATATGGTCTTTATTAAATAAATTGCAAAAGCTTGGTGTTTTATCACAGTTCACGCTTTCAAGTTTTTTTTAGTGCAGTCTGCTGTGTTTTGTATAGTGATCGATTGCAACATAAACTTTAAAGGTCAAGATGATATGAAAACGATTCTCGCTGTAAACTAACACATGCATGCCTCGAATATATGGGCTTTAGGGCACTACGCTATCAGCATTGGACTCCTGAGTGGGTTTGTGATGGAGTGGCAGAAGACAACCTTGTCTCGCCTTATCTAGCTGCCAGTCTGGCTGAGATCTCGTGTGACAGGCCAAATCGAAAGAAATCGCTGAATTGATGAAGGTTCACTGGCACCATGAAAGAGAAAAGTGTGAATCAATTATGCGTGCTTCTCCGTGTCATGAGGAGAGAGGTACTGGTGGAATGCAAGAGAAAATTCAGTGTGATCTTATATTGCAAATGCGGATTATAGCAGGGCTAGCTTGCAGTAAAGGTCAATTGAGTTGCTTGAGTCAATACGGCTACGCAGAGTCTAGCCATCATTAAGTAACAAACCCTCCACTAAGGTTAGATGTTTTGCGATGTAGAGAGCAACAGACTGCTATTCTCCTCTTGTGTGTGAAAGAATCTCAAAATAAAGAGGCCAATCGATTAAATACATTTCGTAATAGAGAAGACGAATGCATTGTGTGGCTGTCTGCCTGGCTTCTCTTTCTGCTCTGTGATTCAATGACAAAGAACTCTAGTTCATTATCAATTGGACTAATGCTGTTGAATTATCCCCACGTCTGGGGGCGACTTATTCGCCAAGCACCGGAAGTCGTAATAATGCATCTGTTCCCAGCCAGACTGGTTATATTATATTTAAAGGGTTTTAAAAGCAAGGCTCAGAAGGAGCTTGTATTGTATGTTGAGCCTCAGGCTCGGACCTTCTGTCAAGTCAAATCTGTTTACATTGTTATATTCTAGGATTATATAGACAAGCTTGAAATTCATGAAACGAAATAAAAACAAGCCATCTTCACATATTTGGAATCTTATGATGAAATTGCTAATTCTGGGCTCTGAATTTTGTTTCCCAGGTAACTGAAACCAGGACTGGCCCCCTTGGATGCAGTAACTATGACAACCTTGATTCTGTCAGTTCTGTGCTGGTTCAGAGTCCTGAGAACAAAGTCTACCTTCAAGGTATAAGATGTTGCTCCAATATAATGTGGCAAGTTTTGATACTATAATGAATATGAATTTATTTATTTTTAGTTTTGCTTCAATGTACAATAAACTCACTTTGGTTGAAAGGTTCTTTGGATGTTAAAGGTTCTTTATGGAACCATTTAGATAAAAAAGGTTCTTCTATGGCATCGTGAAGCACATTTATTGTTTTAATTCATTGCTTAATATACAATTCTTGAAAGGTGCTGCAAATGTTATCATAAGAACCTATATAGTATATAGTATAGTATAAAGAAACTCTTTCCTTCTTTTTGCTGAAAAGTTCTTCAGATGTAACAGGTTCTTTATGTAACCATTCAGTATTATACTTTTCTTTCCTCTGAAACTGTAGGGTTACAGGTCATTTTGCCAGATTATCTCAGAGACACTTTCGTCGAAGCAGCTCTCAGTTATATCGCCTGCAATGGAGAGGGAACTTTTGTCTGCAGAGAAAACGACTGCTGGTGTAAATGTGACCCTAAATTTCCAGAGTGCAACTGTCCCTACACGGATATTCAGGCCATGGAGGAAAGCCTTTCACGAATCTCAGAATCATGGGCCCTTATTAACAAAGAATTTGAGGAATCAGGTAAGAAAAACTCCATTAAGAGTTAAATCTGATAAACAGCCATTTCTATCATGTAATGTAATTTATTAGGCAGACTGCATGTATATCAACAGCTTTCAATGAATCCTCACATTTGTCACACAACATCATTCAGAGATAGAGTTGGACTAGACAAAAAATATATCCTGCTAACATATTGCTTCACAATATGTTGAGCAGGATTAATCACCCATAAAATGGTTTATTGCCTGTCTTACATCTTTCATCAGGCATATGAATAAGAGCACTTAGTATAATGTTTAGGTTGTGTATTACTGCCTCTCGAGGTCAGCCCACAGCGACCATTAAGGCTCCAGCTAAATTAAAATGCGTGTCTTTTTTTCTCTTCTACGCTGTCATCTTTTTTCCTCCTAAAATATCTCCGAGCGCAATTACTTTCGAAGTTTATGTTATTAAAGTTATCAAAAAGTGCCAGTTTGTGCCAGACATGCATACTTTCTCATGTGTCGTAAATGTGACGTCCTGTGAGGGATATCAAAGGCGCACCATGTTTTGCACCATCAGCTTGAATAAAACACTCAAAGCGCATCCTTGAACGTCCTACCGAAACTGTTTCGTATTGTCAAGCAGCATGATGAAAGAAGACATACTCAGGCATTTACCTCCAAGTTCTGTCGAATCACATGACGACACTTCTGTATTTGAAAGAACTGACTTTTTCTCCAACAGAGGAGTTCAAAAAATTTCTGATGAGGCTGCCTCAGAATTTCTTTCTCAATTCCTCAATGATCCAGCATTTGTGGTCGCTGGATGGCGTGTTTCAGCGTCGCTACGAGCAGCTGGAAGGCAGCATGAGGAGTCTCTACAGGAGAGCGCAGCGAGTGGTGTACAAGCTTTTTAGCCTGAGCAAAAGGTGCCAGAGGCAGCCCCACATCAACTTACCACGTGAAAGGTGTGCGGAACGTTCTCATTATCTCCTCATTGTTGTTGTGATAAACACACCGATATTTAATTTGGAAATGGAATAATGCCCCCAATTACTGTACCCAGAGAGGGGACTCTGTGTGCTGTGTTTATCATCATTATTGCTTGTGGTCAGGAGTCAGACGTTTCAGATTCCATAGGCTTTGTGGTTAGTAGTAATAGGGAGCGCTTGAAAGGCCTGTGTACTTCCTGTTTGTAAGACTTCAGTCACAAATGAGCAGTAAGCAATTGATTTGTACTTCCCAGACTTGCTCTGCAGACAGCTATGCCGGAAAAAAATCTCTGGGGGATTATGGTGTAATTTTAAGCCACAATCAATAAAACCAGAGTTGGTTTAGAGCACAGCCTGTTTAATTTTTGTACAATATGTGTATCAGACGGTTCCTTTGGCATTGGTTTGTTACTGTACTTTTTTATGAGATGGTTTGGGAAAATAAAACATTAAAAGATGAAAACAAATTGCTTTAAAAGAGTTCAGCTTTTTTTAGTACAGTACGTGGGTGCAAACTCTAGAAATCCAATAGCCTCTGTGAAATTGTGAATGTAAAACAAATTAAATTTTACTGTAATAACTGAAATCGATCCCTACGCTTGTTCATAGAATACATTAACGTATAGAGGCCAATATATAGAGGTAAAAGAGCTAAACATTGCACATTTCTTTGTAAAACAAAAAGTTTTCCTTATTGATATGGGTTTCACTGTACAGTGAATGCTAGGCGAAAGTTCTGTTAAATTTTAAAGGTTTATACATTACTGTACATGCTGTAGATACATTAAATGGCTGCTTTTAACCCGGTGCCTGTGTGTGGGTGTTTGCACTATTTTTTTAGGAAAACAGCTTATAAATAAAACTAAATGATGTTTTTATAAGTTTTCTGTAATGGTTAGGTTTAGAGGTCGGGTTAGGGTCAGTGGATAGAATATGCAGTTTTTACAGTATAAAACCATTATGTCTATGTAAAGTCCCATAAAACTTGGAAACCCAACATTTGGGTGTGTATGTGTAAAAAAAATCTATTTGTTAGTTGCTAGTTTTAATCTTTTCATCTTCTGCTGTGCTGGCTGCAGAGACATGACAATATTATCCTTCTGGGTTACTGTTTTGGCAGGGTAACTGATTTTTATCTTATCTTTCCGAAAATATAGGCCACAGTCATACTGGCTAAACAATTTCCAGTCGTTACTCTACTGCTCTGAAAACAACCACCTGGGCTCCTTCTCTGAAGAGCTGCACGCCTGCATTTGCGCATATGACCACAGTTCCTGCCAGGTACCCATACCGTGCTCTGTGGGAGAAGGTGGCGCCTGTGCCGCTTGCGCTACAGACAACCACACTCGCTGTGGAAGCTGCAACGCTGGCTATATGTTAAGCCAGGGATCCTGTCGGCCAATGGTGGCGGATTCCACAGAAAACTACCTGGGCTTTGAGACTGATCTTCAGGATCTGGAGCTACGTTACCTTCTGCAAAGAGCTGATCGACGCTTGGAGGTACACGCAATCTTTATAAGCAATGACATGCGTCTGAATAGCTGGTTCGACCCTTCGTGGAGAAAGAGGATGCTGCTTACCCTAAAAAGTAACAAATACAAATCCAACCTAGTCCACATGCTCTTAGGCATCTCCCTTCAAATCTGCCTTACCAAAAACAGCACGCTAGAACCATCCCTAACACTCTTCATAAACCCCTTCGGAGGAAGCCACTCAGAGAGCTGGTTAATTCCAGTGAACGAGAACAGTTTTCCAGACTGGAAATCTGCCAAGCTGGACCTTCCGCTGGAGTGCTTTAACTGGACTTTGACTTTGGGCAACAAGTGGAAGACGTTCTTCGAGACCATTCACATTTATCTAAGGAGCCGCATCAAAGCTCCAGGTGTCGAGGTTAATGAGAGCATTTATTTGGAGCCTTTGGAAATAACCGACCCTACTAAGAATCTGGGGTACATGAAGATCAACAGCATTCAAGTGTTTGGTTACAGCATGCATTTTGACCCGGAAGCTATACGGGACTTGATCCTTCAGCTGGACTACCCGTACACACAGGGCTCGCAGGACTCAGCCCTGCTGCAGCTGTTGGAGATCAGAGACCGAGTGAACAGACTCTCTCCACCAGGCCAGCAGCCTCTGGATCTGTTTTCGTGCCTGCTACGCCACCGGCTCAAGCTGACAGGCAACGAGGTGGTGCGTATTCACGCCTCGCTACAGGCATTCAGCGCACGCCTCCCCAATTCTCTGGATTACGAGACCACTAAACTCTGCAGCTAACAGCTACGGTATCACAGCTGACTAATAGCAATAGAACATTTGTAAAAATGCAAAGCAGACTGTTAATGTGTCAAAGCTGAAATGCTTTTGAAAGAAATTAAATATTCACTAAAGTATTTTGTGAATTTAGACTCGCTAGTAGATCATTGCAATCAAAAGAAAAACTCATTTTAGTTGTATAATACAACACAGAGATCAAAGAGAAGGGGTTTTAAATATATATGATGTGTTTGTTTGTAATTTTTATATGTTTATTCTGCTTCAGTGACAGTGCGCTTTCTTCTAAAAGAATACAGTGATGTCAGTCAATTTTGTAGATAAATTGTTATTATAACATCATGGTTGTAATTGAGTAATGGTTGCTTTATTTATCAGCCTATTTTTATTGCTAATTGGCAGTTTGTTTTATTGGAAAATGAAAGACATTTTATATTTGCAATTGAGTGCACTTAATAATAAATTAAGTACAGTGAATATGATGTAAGACTTTGATAAAATAGTAATGAAACAGATTTAGTAACATAATTGTGTTACAGCTTGTTCGGTTCATGTTCTCCCTCTTAGTTCAAATTTTATTGGAGGGAGAGTGTTGAATGTCTTGAATTTTGAAAGTTACTGGTTTTGTTTTGTGTATAATTTATAGACATGGTCTCTTGTTTATACAGCGTAAAACTTTTATTTCCATTTAATGCTCTGCAGATTTAACATATAGCCTCTGTTTTTAAGGGATGGTGTCGTCTATTTTTTAACCAGAGTGGAACAATATCACTAGGCTTGTAATTTGCCCACATATTATTTTACAGATTTTTTAAAGCTAAACACATAAGGGAAGGTTATGCACATATCCACCCATTTAGTTTTGTTATGCTCTATTGTGGTTTAACAATGCAATGGGTTGAAGATCTGTGAATGCAATACTACATAAAGTAATCAGAACAGAGCTATATCCATCGGCAGCAGTAAAAATGCAATGTATTTGACTGTTTTATCCTTATCCAGTTTGTTTACCTTTATGTTTATTTCATTTCTCTAAATTGTTTTTAAGTGTTTTAAATATTTAATAATATCTTTATTAATTGGTTCGTTTCAGCACACTATGTAACTTCTGCATCAGCACTTCTATCAGTTTCTCTAAACCATAAAATATACAGTATCTAATAACAAATCAGCCTTATATTGAAATATAAGAGTGATGCCAAACTGGGAAAGAGATTCTTGAATACAGTGTGCCTTTGTGAGTATTCAGTATACATTTTTTGTGCACCTCGGTATATATTACACAATTTTTTCATCTTCACACTTGTCAGAAATTTAAATGAATGTTTTTTTTTCAGTTCGGTTATTTCTCACCTTTTCTTGCATTACATTCATTTAGACAGTGTGAATGCTAATTAGCTGCTGTTAACATGCCACTTGATGACAGATTACATTTACACAAAAACAAAAGTGTAAATTGCCTCTTCATTATCTGTGTTCACACTTTTTATCTAGAATTAGCACAATAAATAAATTGAGCCTTATCTAATTCCCTTAGCTACCTTCCTTTATTAAAGTTTATTATTATTCTCTGCTGAGTTGTTTTTCAGGATTAAGAATAATACGTTTTAACTAAACGTTTTAATTAATTTTAAGGAAAAAATCCCTAGGTAGGAACTGTCTATTATACTTCATACCAACCCACATTTAATTGCCCAGGATTGGTTTTCCCATCATTAGTTTATAATGCATCTGATGTCTATAAGGCATATTTCTATTGTACAAGACTAATGGGCTGTTTACATTATAACACATTGTTAACTGTAACTATAACTATATTTGCGGACGATAACGTTATGTTTCTTTTAAGATCGAGCGCTGCATTGTTCCCATGCAGTCACTAAAATGATTGTACTGTACATGACGTGCTGCTAATGTCCGGGATGTAAAGCAAATATTTTGCCAGTTTACTCAGACCTATAAGCATGATCCACCAGAGACTGTTTGACAGTGTTTTATCATTTATCATCATGAAAACATCGTTATGAAAGTGATACAGAGAGATAATGTTATAGTTGTGATGTGAACCCCGCTGTTCCCCTCAATTAAGAACTATTTATAAACTATTTTGTATTGTTATCGTTATAATGTGAACACCCCTTTAGAATATCTAAAAGACTACATTTTAATATACAATAAGTGGTTTTGACCTATTCAGAAGTGTCAACCAGGTGCGTTTCCAGTGGAGTCAAATAAATATTCTCCAAAGCTGTTTTACAAAATCTGTCTGTGATTTGCACACAGTGAATAAATGTAAAGGTCAAAGGATCGTTCGCCTAAAGGAAATTGTACATTTTGGCTAACTCGTTTGAAGAAAGGTTGCAGATAATGAGATCTCCAAACGGAAATCGCTGGTTCTTCGAGGATCCGACCGCATTGCAGTTACTGCAACATTTGCACATGTGAACCACCCAGCGCTGTAGCAATTACTCTGCAAGCACGAATGACCAAGGGAGCAGTCATTGCCAGAATGCATACACAAATCACCTGCACGCTGCACAGCAGCCTGTAAAATGAGAGTGTGTCAGTTGAGCAGAAAATGACTTGACACGTTGTTGTAATGACAAATATGACAAAAAGAAATTGCTTAACGTTACAAAAGCAATCAGTCTTACCCCCAGCCTGACAAAACAATTTATCATTCCCTTGTAATTGTACAGAAATAGCCACGGAAAAGAAAAGGCTCTGCGTTGTCTTACTGTATATTTACCGTGCACCACCCCTGATGAAGATGGAAAACTCTCCAGCACGGTGAAAAGATTAAGGAAAGAGTATACATCAATTGAGTGGGTTGTCGCTTGATTCACGGAGAACTCCGGGGCAGCGTGCCAATGTTTGATCAATGGAGGCCAGGTTGTCTCCTTGATCTCCTCAATGTAAACGTTGTTATGTTCTTGTGATTTAGGATGAAGATGCATTGGTAACTTGACACAAACTTTATCTCGCGATTCACTGTAGCTTTCTGGAGGAGCAGATACCGCAGTGAGCGAAGTGCTGGCTAAAGGTAGCCATCTCCTGCCAATAAATCAATGTGCAGCTTTATTACCAGAGGGAACAAAAGATTCCGCAGGGAGATCAATGGCATCCAGATGCACCAACTCAAACCAGTGGCATTCTGCTGCCTGGGGTCAGGACCATATCAACGCGTTCTGCCTTTTCCGCTTGAGTTTGTATGACCACAAATCAATTGTGATCTTACATCCAATTACAGTTTACCATTGATGGGAATTGTAGTCACTTTCCTGTTCGTGTGGTAATGAGCTTTATGTAGCAAACAATGATTTGTTAATGATGGTATGATCGTTTTAATGATTGAGTCTTTATTAAGTTTTAGAAGTGGTTGTGTACAGAACTTTCAACTCTGTTTCGCATGACAGTTGAATATTTTCAACTAAAGTCATCCAGTGTTTCCAAATCATTACTTAGACAATGGCGGTTCACCAGTTTCAAAATATTCAAATATTTTACACGTCTCATAAAACAAAATATCTACGTTGTTTTACAGCGTTGGCTAGGCAAAGCATGTTCCATTCACAGTCAACCCGCCCACAGTTGTGCAAAAAAAATGTCAACTTAGTAACTATGTTATTATATTTAGCAACTCCACCCCCCTTCAGCGACTTTGTTCGGAAGCTCCAATGGAAATACGTCGCAATGACCTCACTAATATTTTAATTAGCACATGATGTCATCCAGCCCCACAGTCCCACAAAATCCTGTGGGAAACAATGGTAAAATCTAAAATGTGGTTACTTACTGAAGATGATCAAAGTTTTAAATAGATTGACACAAATGATTTGAAGTAAACTACAACACAACAAAAATCATTCTCAAGGGAAGAGAGGAACTTGGAATTATCCTTATAAACGCAGAAGGATAAAAGAAAAAATAACACAGGTCGCTGATCTCAAAACCTCTAAAGAAAATGTATCACTTTTAAAATAGGCCCATTTGGGAATTCTTGGCTCTATACTGGCTGACATATGAGGGTTCAAAAATGGAAAAGGACACTGCTGTGCTGGAAGCTGCATGGTGTCAGAAGGACAAGAGTGTACTCAGAAATGAAAGAGTGACTTTGACAACCTGGCCACTTTCAACATTAAATCTCAACTACATAAGCGGCAGTCCTTCCGGTCTGAATATTTATTAAAAAAACATTTCCCAACCTGCATGCTTTTTCTTTAAACTACATCCTCGCCTGCTTCTCTTAAGCTAAAATGTTACACTCCTAAAGGATTATGTAGTCGGACATTATCCCTCTTGATCACAACAAGTGGGTGTCCCTGCCACTGCTTAAAAATGATGTGCTTTACTGTAATGAAGAGTCAGAGGAATTTGAAAATTTGCATCCAGTTCCGAGAATGCAACCATCTACGACTTTATAAATGAATAAAGTAAGACCTGCAGAGCGAGGCATACTACTTAACTCATAATAGACATCTACACTTCAGAGCGAGTTGCTTTATGGATTATCTTTGAATATGCGGCATGTTTTGAAGCAATTGGTATCACAACCTCAGGCAAGCTTTATCTGAATAACACTTTTAAACAAATGTGTCCATTATGATTTGCATTTCTTGTTTAGGTTCCTTATGCAAAGTGCCACTTTTTATATATTGAAAAATATAATATGCTGAATTTTCTCAGCAGTACGGATAATTTGTGATGCAAAATTATCGGGTCATTTTGTGAGGGTAAGATCACAGAAGAAATATTTTGATCCATTTTTTAATTAAAGAAAATTCAAAACCATGTACTGGTGGGTTAGGAGGTGATTGAGAGACAAGCCTGGCCAGACAGAAACAAATAGGCCCCATTGAGTCCCAGCCCACAAGAAACAATCTGCAGCATTTTCAATTGCCAGTGGATTGCTTTTGGGGATGCGTTTACTTGGCTCTAAATGTATCTCTTATTAGATAATGCCCTTATACAGCAAGTATTCATCCAGGAATTCAGTGCACAGAGCAGTAGTCATTTATGACCTAATGGGACCAAAGGCACACTTTACAAATGGCTTTTATCAGGGTGCCTGATCAAGACTTCTGTGTCACTGTGCATGTTCATCAACGTGTGAAATGTTGATTCAATACAAAATTCCGGTTGAGGCGTGAAAGAACTGAACCCATTAGCCTCATTGAGAGTTTTTATTTTATATGGTAGGTTGTAACATGATTTTTAACACACAGTAGTTTGTACATAACTGAAGAGTCACAAATACTACGAATTAAACAATGAATTACAAAACAATATTTTATATATAGTTATTATTTATTTATTTTATCAATAAAATAAATTATATTGTTTTGTTCCCATAAATGACATTTCAAGATGAAACCACAAGCTATTTGGCCCCAAAAGTTTGTTATTTTTATTGCAGAGTTATTAAATTCTAATGTATGGTGTGTAATCTTTCTCTGACAGAATGACATTTGAAAAATACATTTGTTCTTTAGTTCTTGAACAAATCCTGACTCATCAGGATAAAAGTCATTAAAAGCAATCTTGTGGGAAGAGATGAACCCAGAAATGTCGTTTGCACATGACGTCACGGCATTGCGCGAAGTACAGTGTATATAATTTGGTCTTTTTCGTGGTTGTTGTTTTGGTAAGTTTAGCTGTTTCCTTTTAATGAACTTAACGCAAGATTTTTCACTTATGATTAAACCAGATTTTGTTTCTGACTGCATCTATTTTAATTCATACATGTAATTTAATCAACCCCTCCCCACACGCACACTTTGTATATTTACACAAAAAGGCTTTAGACAGTAAAATGACAGTATGAGAAACTTTGTAGCTCTGCTCTAAATACCTTCATATTTTGAAAAAAAAGTGTAAACATTAGTATGTGTCACTGTCTATTTTGAATAAAACTACCTTTATCTTGAATTTGTTTTTAGTGTGTCAAATTCTAATGACTTTGTTCTTGGCTGTCACAGCCTACATTTCCCGAAGATGCTCCTCGGCGTGCTCTGAAAATAGATTTTTTTTCTGTAAGTGACAGTCTACGAATCGTTTTTTCCTTGAATGCAATATGCAAACATTCCTCATCCAGGTTCTGATTTAACATTCTCTTTGAGGGTGCCTTCATGTGTGTGACATATTAACTCTATCTTGAGAGCACTGCAATAACTGTTGTGTTGAGTCCGAATTGAGGAGATAGAGAGTTAGGGTGATAGGCCCTGGTGGGTCCATGGCTGACATCTCAATATGCAGCAGAAAATTCTGAGTACTTTACGTAATAAATGAAAGCTTTGTAACCCAGTATGCTGAGAGTCGAGCTAAATTTTGCAGCATTAAAGGTGCTGCCCATAATTTATCTCTGACTGCAGCGGGAACAAATGATCAAAAGTGCCTGTCACAAGTGCTACGATTCGTCTGTTATGTTTGCAGAAGTGACACAAACAAATCTAATTTTAGAAGGGAAACTGGCTGATAACAATCCGCTACAGGGCACAAGACAATCTATTAGAACATTCACCCCAGTGGATGTTAATGGCAGAAACCCCAAAATGAAAATGTTCTCATCATTTACACACATGTGTGTTGTTCTGATCTCTAATGACTCTCTGTTTTTGTGAACAAAAAAGATAGTCATCAGACCAGAGTCTTCCCTGATTCGGACAAACAGGAATTCCCAAAAATGTTGAATCAATGTTGAGAATACCCAATTTCAACATTACATAAAGGATCTTTGCTATATGTCCACCCTATTGCATGAGTTAGAAGAGAGTGTCAGAGAGTTTTGCTTTAAAAAGCGAATCTTCTAAAAACAATTACGCCTCAGAAACTCAGCTAAACACCCACGACACTGTAAAACAATACTGTTTTTTACAGATTTTTGAAAACAAACCCCATCAAATTACAGTTAAGACTGCAAATTTACAAGAAAATCATGAAAAACATGTTTATAAAAAACAAAGCCTTAGTTTTTGTACAGGATTTTTTACAGTTAGATATTGTAAATAAAAAAAATTCAAATTACAGAAAAAGACTGCAAATTTACAAGAATACATGTCAATTACGTAAAAAATATGTTATTTTACAGTATTTTGTAAAGGTTTTTTTAACAGTGTATGATTCAGTGACAAGTTAAATAAAAGCTTGCGTTAGAAGAAAACTCCACAAGGGTGAGCAATGTGGTATGGAAACTGCTTTACTTTAACACTGGAGGATAGACATTTATTTTGTCGGGTTTCACAGTCATCTTTTAAAAGAATTTTAAATATACACTGGCTGTGAAGGATTGAAAGAGGGTCATTTGGTGTGAAGGAGCTGGCTGATCTTAGACGGCTCCCACCGTAGTGAGGCATACACAATCGTCTTTAATGTCAAGTGCCTGCGACACTCAAGACAAATGATGCTCTCAGCTGGGCTAAAGAACATCATGGTTCTGCTCCAGATGTATAGCAGCCAGCAGAAAGACCTTATCATCATTCCTTTTACCACCACTGATTCAAAACTATCTAGAATGATTCAGTGGATATTCTTCCTGTACACTCAGAGCCATCAGCGACCTGTAAGCATTAATTATAGATCCATTAAAAGGAAAAAACAAAGATCAGCGATGTAGTCATTATCAAAAGCCATTAGGCTTCTCTTACCGTACTTAGTATGTGAGAGGGTGTAACAACTCTCCTGTCTTTATGTTCAGAGAACACGAATGCCATCTGTTTATGGGAACTTTAGATGCAGTATTTTAATGCGCCGATGGAGTTTGCATCTGTAACTCAAGAGAGGATCATTAGCATTCTGCAAGTGTTTCTTTGAATTACGATGACCTGTAGGCAAGACATCTTTTTCAAACACATACACATAATTTATCGCTAGTGTATCACGTTCTTTTCCCCAGTCTGTTATATTTTTCCCTAAATATGTATCTATATAATCTATTTTAAAACAAATACGTAATTCGTATTTAAATTCATATCAGTTGTCTATAAGCCTCTTCAGGATCGGTACTGTGTGTGACACATTTGTGAAGTGCACAAATGCCTTTTAGACAGCCAATTAAATTTTTATTTCAGAAGGGCAAACTTTTGGCCTATACCCAAACAGTCCTTTCTCCATAATTAACTCTGTACTAAGCAAGAACAAGGTTGTTTTGAATGTGATATTCAAGCAGTGTTGCTTTGACTGGTGTACTGAAGCTGTTTTGCATTATGAAAGTGGGTTTTGCTTAAAGACATGCTAAGTGCTTAACAGTAAACACAGAACGATTGACACAGAATAGCTGTTAAGAGCGTAACGCTATAGATCGGTTTTCAAGGACAAGCCCAACTTTTGTCGATATTAACGTACCACATTTGATTCAAGTTTTTGTGATAGGGCTGACTTTTAAATAAAGTAGTAAGTCAAATGTAAGTCACTTGTCCTCTGAGAATGTTAACATTGCTTTAAAAAGATAATCTCTGTATTTAAGATGTATTCTTGCGCACTGATCCTTCTTGGTGAACGACCAAAGGGGATTAAAGGTATAAAGACCCCGATAGTATCAAGCATTTATCACTGCCATATGCCTTTGTATCTGCTCTTTTGAACACATTTTGAATTCCTGCTCATAGAAAAGGATTTTGAGGGATTTATATTTTAAGTTTAAGATGATAAATGCATATTTTTGGTACAATGCTGGGATTAATGTTTTGGTAGCTAATTCAAATTTGTGAAATGTTTTGTTGTAAATGTTCATAGTTCGTTCATTTGCACAGTGAAAGGTTCTTTCACATTTATGTTTTAAACTATTTTACAGGAGGGTGTGTTGCCTGAGGGCTGGAGGCCCTGTTTTTATTTTCCTTCAGAACCTCATTTATCTTCAGGCTGATATTGTGATTCGGGTAAAATGAAACATCCGAGTTAATGTTGCAAATCCAGTTAAGTCAGGCCCTTTCTTTGTTTTCATTTTGCATGTGAAAATATCTCTCCTATTTTCACTTCTGACAAAAAGAAAACAAAGGAAAGAAAATAGAATCTGACTTTTCTTTATTAAAACTAAACAGCATGTTATTATACGCAATGCTTAGGGTTTATCATTACAGCACCTCTCTGTGGCAAAACTGTTGTACCACAATCAGTTTCTAAAGGGATTCCATATTTCACAAGGCTCCCAATGTTGTTCAGATCTACAAGGATGAAGCGTGTCATTTTAGGAGTCAGAGTCATTTTAAAATGAGCTACCCCCAGTCCCTTCTTCAGATATTTAAAGGTTCACATGTGTTTTCTTTATAATGCAGTGCAGTAAGGATCACAGGAATTCTTGCTTCTCTTCTATCGATTGTTTTGTCACAATGAGAGTGAAAGCTTTTAGGCTGACATGTCAACTAACGGAGGAAGTGTTAAGGCAGGGATGTTACATTTCTGAGGTAAGCTGGAAACAACATCCCATTAAAAGAAGAAAAAATGGTACAATCCTGGCACACAAAACAGTTGCTTTTCGCCTGTTTTATCACGTTGCACATGCATTTCCTGCTATAACTACCATGATTTGCATTTTGTATATTGTGCTGTAAATCTATAACGTTTTAACAGAAATCACAATGCCAAATTTAATAAAAAATAAAAAAATTCCTTCCCTTCAATGATTTGTAAGCAGATTTGACCCAAAGCAAAGAGAATGTTGAGGGTAAAAATCACAGGCCTGCTGTGGTAATAAGTGTCTGGTTACATCTTTGCAATCATTAGTTGCACGCCACTGCAGAGCCCCATACACTCGCTCAAGAGGGTCAAGATGAGATTGGGTACAATGGATATCTCCGCCAATAGAGAAAAATTTAGATTGTGCTTCTATATGGGTGTGTTGTTGATGTATTGAGATTTGGCATTTATTTATTTTTGAAAATAAGCTAATGAAATACAAAATGTTAGCTTTTTTTCAACTGATTGTTCTGAACTAGGGGTGTCACAATAAACTGGTATTGTGACATTAAAAACCACAATTGTAGATATTGTGTTAATTCTACACATTCTAGTAATGTAAATAATTCAGCAATCATTTAAAGCTTTGTCTACTTACAAAATCTCTCTCTATTCCTTACACTTGAAATTGTATTTGTTTGCCAAAAAAAGGAGAAAAAACAAACTTAACAAAATAGGACTGATGGTCTCAGTGAATGTCTATTTTTTCCACTTTGATTTACATTGGGTGGGTAGCTGAAACAGATGATTTCCATTGCATTAAAATTAAACATCTCTCCAAGAGAGATATAAAGTTATAATATATTATTATTAGCTATTTTTTTATTTTTACTCATTTTAAGGATGTACCATCTTAATGACCTGAATATCTTGCACCGAGTAATGAGGCCAAGTGGTGTGTCCCTACATTAGCATTGAGTGATGTAGACTTGTTTGTGACTGATGAAGCCCCCATTTGTCCACCCAGTGGATTCTGGGAGATCGCTTTTCATCTGCAGAGTTGAGATATTGCATTGACCTCTGGAGTCGGCAACCCAAGATTACCTTGACATCTGCTGTGTGGGTCTCAGAAAGCTAATTAATCCCTGCTGACCTAAGTTTTCCAGGGACTGTTCCAAAAGTGTCCACCCTCTGACTTCTCAAATTCACTTTGACTTCACACATCAGTCCTCTGAAGTCTAAAAATTTTGGATGTCAATTTAACAAACCCCCTTGATGAAATAATGTAGTTACAAATGCATTGGACAATTTTTTGGTCAAACTACTGGCTGTAACCCGCTTTTATCATATAGCAACCCCATGTGGTTTACAGACAGTTATTTTTTATGGCGCTCAAGTTAACTTACTATTCAGAAAACAGGCAACATTAATATAAAGAAAATATAAAGTATGCACATTATCTTCACAATGTCACCCTCACCCTCTAAAAAGTCCTGGAGGGCATAATGTTGCTCATGATTTTTCCTGCTTGACATTTTCAATTGTTATTGTAGGGCAAACAGAGACCCTCACTAATATTCTTCACCATTCCTTGTGGGATATGGCAAGTCCCACAGTCATATTTTTATTGCACGTTTAGAAAACTGAGAGTATTTGAGGATATTCACTAATTTATCACACCTGTTTGGCCAAATGAAGTCTGCTGTGGGCAAAATTTGTTTTTATCATGATGCCGATCGTAAGCTGTTCTGAGGGGAACACGAGTCCCTTCCCGCCTGTCATTTTACACAGTCTGGTGTGTTCAGCTGTTGTGTCCAGGGAAATCATCTAAAAGTTGTCTACATACAAAATGCACCTTTGAAGCGATGTGTTGTGATCTGCAGGCAAACATTCGTCTGGCAATCTTTTGCTTTGGGAATTGGTTTCATCAAACCAAGATGGAAGGGTGGAGACTCGGGTCAGGAATGAAAAATACCAAATGGCATGTTAGTTGTTTAAAGGTGTAATGTCTTGAACGTATTATTGTTGTGCGCCCACCTAACAAGGTGGTTTGTTATATGTCAGAAATCGTTCTAAAATTATATTGTTGTTAAAATGTAAGGTGAGACCCTTGGGGAAAAATCAAACATAAAGAAAATTTAAGTAATTCAATAAAATCATTTATTATTGACCTTTAGTGGCAATATGCCCATGTAGTTAACTATTTGGGGACAAAACATCAATAAACAGCAAAATGATCAAGCAATTATGAAAACAATTTACAACAAACTAAATTTTTCCTCAGCGGCGTTGTGTCCTTGTGTCCCCCCCCCCCTACGTCTCGCAAGAACAAGAACACATGAAAGTACCCGGATGTGTTCTTCATATCAAGGATGCATCGTATTCAGACTTGGGCGCCTACGGAGTCCGCTTGAAGTCCAAGAAGTCATTGCAGCGCGTCCATACAAGTTCGTTTTTCCATGGCTGCCTTTCGAGACCAAGTCTGTTCTTTGCATTCTTGGAGTAGAGAAATGGCCTATGTTTCCCCTGTCATGTTGGATTTTTGGATACATAATGTCCTTTGTAGATTTTGGTGTTAATAAGTCTTCCCCAGGTGTGCCTTGCCTTGTTAAGTTCTCTGTATTTAAGCCCTTGTGTTTCAGTTGTCTGTGGTGGTGGGCAGAACGAGGCTTTGTGAAACACTGAAACAATTTAATCAAATGTGCCATATCGTGTTGAGGCTTTGTGAAATTTGTCTCCATGGTGACACCTAGTGGTCATTTGCGCGTGTTGCTCAAAAACACTTATTTAACAACGATTTTGAAAATTGTTGACGCATTACAATCTGTATGTTCGTTGTGATGTTTGTTTGAGTGTGTGGTGTAGTGGTTAGTGCTCTTGGCTAACATGCTGTCGTCGAAAGTTGGAATGTTGGTTGAAGCATTAGTCTTCACATTATCTTAAGAGTCATTAAAAATGTGTTTCTTTTTTAAATTTTAGTTTTTAGTATCTGTCTTACAACTGTGTGAGCCTGGTTTTGTAAACTTTAGGCTCTTCGTTGTAAATGACTATGGGCTGGTTTGGCAGGGAAAACGTGTGTAATGAGACTGACTGGGGTTTGATCTTGAGAACCGAGATTACATTTAAAACGCCAATGGGCTTGGCGAATGGCACGCGCATGCCAGTCTCTGCCCCGTACATACTGGTATAAAAGGAAGATGGCGGGGGTCATTCATTCACCCTTTGGGCTGAGGAACCTGAGAGGTCACTCCTGGTCGCTGCAGCGGTTCGGCGAAGCGTTGTGGCATGAAGACACAACGTCTCATTCCCTCCGTCAGGGAACGGGGGTTACAGTCGTTACCGAGACGTTCCCCTTCAGTCGGTATCTCAACGTTGTGTAGAGGTCCTGCGGGGAGGTCACAGATTCACCAATAGGGAAATCAGGAGTGAGGAATTCGGGACGACCACATACGGGACGACCAAGAGGGGAATCACTATGTATGGGGCACTAGTCCAAGTATAGGGGTCCACCTGAGTAGGGATGACTCAACCAATACTGGACTTGGTTCCAAAAGACTGCTCCGCCCAGTCCGTTTCCAAATGCCAATGCTTAGTGATGGATGGAATGCCTGTACTTCGCCCTGAGAGGGGGAAAATAGGGAGGGTGAATAGCACGCTAGACTCATCTGGGAAGGGGAGAAGGTGCTTTCACAGGTGTACGCCCAAACCAGGTGCCCGTCCTATACGCCGGTAGCGCTCAGGACATAGGCTGACACTGGTTCCATGCAGAGGTTGTAAAACCTCACGAAGGTACTTGGCATAGCCCAACCCGCAGCGTTTTAAATGTCTGCCAGAGAGGTGCCCTGTGCCATTGCCCACGAGGAGGCCATACTCCGAGTGGAGTGGGCTCTCACTGCCAGCAGGCACAGGCGATCTTGGGAATGCCACCGTAATGGTATTCACAATCCAGTGCGCTGTAGTGTATTCTACTTTACCTGATGCAGCAGAATCGATAATAGCAACAACTAAATACACTCGTCCAGTGGGTGATCAGCAGATCGTATATTAACTCTAAGAAATATCACCTTCCTGGCCTTTGAAAACAATACTCTTACTGTAGTACAGTACCACTTCAGACTTCGTAATGAAATCAAGCAGTTTAAGTGACATTAAAATGTGATAAATAAGCAGAGAAACAATATGCAGGTTAATTGGCTACGTAGAAGGGGAAACAAACCTACTTACTAACAAATAACAAACAGGAAGCACACACACATGAAACATAAAGGAAGTAAAGAATGAAATAAATACACAAAGTAAAGAGTGGCAGTATTACCATCAGCTATTCACATCTGCATAAACCATCAAGGACAATCTCCTTATTTAAATGGGGCAAAGCTTAAACGCAGCTATTTAGAAATAGATCAGATACTTGCATTGGCTTTTGGGTGTGCTGAACAAGTTCTGGTGTGCGATGAAGAAGGTTTCAGAGTCCTGATAAGTTTAAAGCAAACGGGTGAGTCCATCGGATTCTTCTTGAGAACCGGATTTGCTGACGAAGGTAGACGAACTTAGTCGAAGCAATCTGCCAGAAAGGCTGTCTCCAGGGAAGAGACAGGTCTTGGGAGATTAAGGAACACGAACGAGACCCTTTTCTTCCGTGCACAGATGTTTTGACCCTAAGGGCGTCACGCCCCTCTAGGGTGGGCGATCCAATGTAGTGTGCTGATTTTGGGCGCGAAAACATGTTTCTTTGTCTGGCTCACTAGCTCATTGGCATTTATGGTCACCTGGAAGTTTTGGCGCTGTAATAGTCTCAGACTAAGATAAACTGAGTATAGTATAATATACATTACTGTGCTATACACCATCATTTAAGGAAGGAAAGAAAGAAGCATTTCGATATGAAACATGACAGGGTTATATGTTCATTTGCCTGTAGTTTGTACAAGAAAGCAATTATGAACATTGCTACAATGAAACACATATGTCTGGTAAAGGTAGCATACCATGGGAACAAACATACAATGTAGCTCAGGGGAGAGTATCGGAAAGTGTCCTGGTCAATACAAAAGGGTGATAAGCTCAAGCCTTTGGTGTTTTACGACTCCAGGTAATAACCTTTTGGTCTGACCCGACTCTATTGTGCCAATCTTTGAGAGAAACTATTGTGCTAGACCCATTGAGAGAAACAGAGAGGGTTATCAAAGGTCTGTCAAGTATTCACAGAAGAGATGGGTTTTAAGTAGTTTTTTGAAGCATGTGAGAGATGTGGTTGACCAGGCTGAGTTAGGAAGAACGTTCCACCAGGAAGGAGTTCAGCACTATCAGGATAATGATAGTGATAGTCCTGTAGGCAAGCATCAGTGACTTGAATGTGATACGGGCTTCATCCGGTAGCCAGTGGAGAGAGATGAAAAGGGGTGTCACATGAGCCCTTTTGGGCTGTTGGAAGACGAGGCATGGTGCTACGTTTTGAACCAGCTGGAGTGGTTTGATAACCTTTGCAGGAATACCAGCAAGGAGAGCATTGCAGTAGTCCAACCTTGAGAATACCAGGTAAACTTTGATGCTTTGTCAAACTTGGTCTACCGTAGTTTTTGCAACGTTTCAAGTTTAAACAACAAACCCTTTTCAGTAAGTTTGGTTTGCATTTGATCATCTTCAGGATCAGGTACCTTGTTTTAATTTCATCAGCAATTTTTAAACCTTAAACCTTTCAATTGTTACACCATATACATAAATAGCAATATAGCATTGTCAAAACCTATGGATATATTTGTAACAAGAACGAGATCATATCCCCTTTAAAAAAGACATGCGTGTGCACACTTTTTAGAGAATGGCCATACAAGTCAAAGTCAGTTAGAGCTCAAGCTCAATAATGATGCATCGATTCATACCTTAATGCTTCAAACTTGCGTAGTGTGGGAGTGGAACAGTTGCGGTGGCGTCCACGTGTAAAACAATTTTAAGCTCTTGTTCATTACCCAATAAAAGTCGCAGCATGTTGCATGAGGAAATCCACAGCAATGCGAAACATTATAATGCACTTCCTCCTTGCACGACGAAATCAACAGCAATACTGGGCAACGTAATCCACTGCGTTTTCGGAACAATACTTCACAGCAGAACAGTCGACTTTTTTACTTTTTGTGTCATTTACTGTCCATTGCCCAACTCAAAATTAACTCATAAAATGAAGTAAAGATAATTAAACACCTGCAATCACATCCAGAGGGCTTGCCTGCAATATTTGACCAGTAATATCTGTACTTTCACTCAAGTAAGGAAGTTGTGTACTTCGTCCACCTCTGCAAAAAACAACAGCTTTAATTGTATAATGATTGGTGTAAGAGATAAACAGCAAGCTTTCTATGGAACTTTGAGAACTGCAGCTGGCACAAAAAACTCCGTGTCATGTTTTATCTCCAAATGCTTTTCTGATATGATAAGCTGTTAAATATGGCCAAAACAAATATCGATACTTAGCTTTTCTGTCTAAATGAAGCAAAAGCATGTGCATATGCTCTGTGCTATAATCTGTCTCGCTCGCTCTCTGATAACTGCATAGCCTACCCTACAGGCTAAAGCAACAGCTTGAGATGAGACTCGTAAGAAATTATTCCTTTTAAATTAGCGTCCAATTAGAAATTAGCGCGTTCGAGGATAAATACCTAAAAAATGTCTTGACAGCAAGTATAAGAATAACATGGTAACCGTGGTTTTAAGCAGAATAATTGACAAATTACTTACTCACATTTAGTCATTTAGCAGACGCTTTTATCCAAAGCAACTTACTGTAAAAAGAATACAGGGAGCAATAAGCAATATACTTAGTTCTGTCACAAGCACGCCAGACTCCACCCTCTCTCAAGCACCACGCGCAGCCTCATCATCATCACCTCATCACCATCAGTACTTAAGCATCACGCAAACACTCAGTCACCGTCCGGTCTCGTTTGAAGTACACAGACTCCCGGACTCCCACGCATTCCCTACCTGAAGCGAAATTATAACTGTCTCATTTTAATTAAGTATCCTGTTAATAAATCCTCCATTTTTGCATATTCTGATCTCCTGATCTCAAGTTCATGTTAGTTTATACATTAACTAATGCCAACAAATACAACCTTATTGTAAAGTGTTAACAAAATTGACAATAACAATATTTATGAATTTGAATTAGTTTAATTGATCATCAGAATTTCTATTTTGTTATTGTGACAATAAACCCGTACAGTATCTGTACATACAGTATCTGGCAGTATTCTGGCTGGCACAATATTCTGCCTATAGCCTTCTAGCAGCATCACTTACACTTTGCTCCTCTGGCGTCAACATGTACAGTAAATCTGTTAAGTGAAAAGGAATGGCCATCATACTCCTTCAACACCTGCTCCACTGTTCCCTAACCCTGTAATGATTATAATGAATACCCTCAGGAAACACATATCCAAGCAAGGTCAACACCTCAACCTCCAGTCTCATCATTACATTTCCCTAGAGCTCAGTTGGTCCCGCTTCCCCTTTTCTCCATCTCTCCCATCTCCCAGCCCTTCGCCTCAACCCCATCCATTTCCTCCAGTAGCTCTTTTCACCCCCAAAGTAAACCTGGTTTCTGCTGCTACTTTCTGTCTGTCACCTGCAGCCTATAGTCCTATACCAGTTCATTTCTGATTTACAGAGTTTTGATTAAGCCTCTCTTAAAGGGATTGTTCACCCAAAAATGAATATTCTGTCAGTACATGTTTTGACTCACCCACGTATCATTTCAAACCCATATTACTTTCTTCTGCAGAACACAAAATAAGATATTAGTAGGTAACCAAACAGCGACGGATCCCATTCACTTATATTGTATGGACACAAAACCAATGCAAGTGATGGTTTTCAACACTCATGATAATATATTCTTTTGTATTCTGCGGAAGAAAGAAATGTTTGAAATTAATCCATGGGGGGTGAGTAAATGTTGACTTTCCATTTTTGGGTGAACTATCACATTAAATGATAGGTAAATGGTAAAAAATATCTTCTACCTTTCCTTTTCTCACCATACGACCTGTCTTGTTTACCATTCCCTGCTCAAACAGGCCTCCGCCTGCAGGTCTTACCCTGGCATGAGTATGAGAGAGGTTAATCTTTCGTAAAGGAAAATATTTATTTCAGCATTTTCCTAATCCTTTCCTAACTGATTTTGCAGATGAGCGCATTCATTTTCATTACATTACAAAAATACTATTTGCCCTGAACTCGTTCATCCATGCCTAAACTGAAAATGCCTTGCAGACTGCAGAGCTTCTAAATAACAATGGGCCATTGAAATGAGCAAAGGGTTTCATTTCAAAAAGGTTTGACAATTTAACATTTATTACACCATCTTTGCCAAATAACATGCACCAAAGTAAATACATGAGGTCGGTGTCAACATTTTAATTACATGCATGAGCAGAACAACATGGTCTTGCTGTATGCACTCTAAACACATACAACATGCTAATATCATTAAAAACTCATTTTGATTGCAAACACACTGTGTCTTTAAATTGAGATTAGGGTTTGAGCAAGGTAGGGTTTGATCCAAGAAACATTTTGTAATTTTTTCCACAATCTAATACAACCATGTAATAGCTGCTCCTTGAGACATGACATTGGAATTCAAATGAAGATTATCGCTGCATGAAACACCTCCAAGTGCTATCTTGATGGGGTGGGTGTCACAACACAAAGCAAGGGTAATGTCTCTGGCCTTGCTTGTTCTTTGCATGCTCTAATACACAAATAGACCACCAACACCCTTTAAAGACCCGCGGGCACCCTAGTGTGTAATGACGCTCAGGGCCTTACAGCAAATTACTGTTGAGAAATATCCGCCACAATGAAGATTAATTACATTTGATTAGCTTTATCAGATATGCTCTTTCAATAGGTATAAATGTGGTGGGCTTTTATCAAAGATCTCTTGGTTCAATATGTATTGAACACACTCGAACAGGAAAATTCAAGCCTCCGAATGACATAAAACACATTGATGTTATTCCCCTGTGATTTGGAATGGTGCCACTTTGCAGATGCCGTGCCTGCGTTTTTTTGCATCGCCGAGAGGTCAGGCCTCGCCAGACAGCCCAGTTAAATTACAGCTCAATCATGTTGATAAATTGTTAAATAATGGCAGGCACGACTAATGGAGTGCAATGTTTCAAAAGCCTTTTACAGTCCCAAAATGATAAGCTTTCATTTATCATTTACATATCTTATTCAAATTCATCAGGTGCATAGCCATTACAGAGGTTAACCAACACAGAGCAGGTTCAAGCATGATGGTGTTTCTTAGTTTGTATTTCAGTAGCTTTAAACATGACCCAATCTGGTTTTTAAAGTCAGTATGAAATTCATACATACTTTGAATTTAATACTAAATTAGTTAGAAGTATGCCTCAGAGTTGTCTCTTAAACAACGTCCTTCCTTAAAATAAAAGCTGCTCTGACCTATTTGTTATATTTAACCTTTTGACCTTCAGTAGTAACATCCCCTGTTCTACTGTAATTCTTCAAGCTCGATGGACTTTAGAGTGACAGCCTGATGGGTGTTAATGAATAAAGCTTCTATACGAAACATATCACATTTCTTTTAGGGTGAAAATAATAGGGAACAAAACAGGGCATTTTTGCATAATGACAGATGCATCGGCAAGCATCAGCTTGCCCAGAACAACAAAATAATAATCACAGTTGGTCTCAAATGTTCAATGACAGTTTCATTCCAAAGCTCATATATGAAGGTGCGCTTTTGGAACATCAAAGTCAAAAGGTGTGTCGGAACAGAACATAGTGTGATACATATGGATTATTAAATTCTGGTTCTGCAGAGACTTCAAAGGGTGTGATGTCACATTATACATTTCATGCATGCACACCCAGCATGTTCTTATTTATTAGTTAGCCTTATGTGTGCATAGACAGTGTTTTATACAATATTGAACCTGACTTAAATCCCATCTTGGGAAACAGTTCATAGCTTTTCCAAGGAATGCATGGAATGAGGATAATAATGAACAAAAATCTAATTATAAAAATGCGATTTGCATGGATGGATGTACATGGATGTGGCATGGTTAATGAGAATGTTTTGATGAAGTAATACTGAAAAGAATACTTCAAATAAAACTATTTCTTATTTATGTCAAGACTACACAACACTAATTGTCATGATTCTGCCTTCTCATGTCTTGATTTCCTAGTCTAGTGGCATGATCATGACAGGGCCACGTGTTTTGTGTGGAGAGAAACATATTATGGTCGGTTCTACATTGAATTGCACCCTGGGCAAGACCACCTTTGAGAGCCTCGTTTCCTCGATAGCTTCCCCTGAGTGTTTCATTACCCACTGTCCCTTGTCAATTATCCTCTGTTAGTTTTCCTATTTAATGCCATCATGTCTATTGTCTTGTGCTTGTTCGTTGTACCTGCGTTCGCCAGTATGTGTATTTCGAAGTGCCTTGTTTATTGGTCCTGTCTATTTATGCCCCCTCGTGGGAAGTCTTTATTTTTTCGGTACCTTTCCTTTGTTCAGTTTTTCCCCATCGTGGGTATTTGTTTTGCAGTGTTTATATTTTTTAAAGTTATTGTTTAACCCCTCCACTGCTGCCTGCAATTGGGTTCTTCCACCCCTGATTCTGACAACTAATATGTTCATGTATTTTAGGATCAGTTAAAAAATGACTAACCAATACGATGGAATATGTCTGATTTGTTTTGGACTTTTACGTTGAATGTCTATACATTCTCTCAGTCTTTCACATTGCTGCTGTGTGACTTTGTCATTCCTTAGATTTTTTAACTTTTTTTAACTTTAATTTAATAAACACTGGACTGGAATTTCCACCATATATGTAGAAATGCTAATTTAAGGCATAACTTTTTTTAGCAGCTGTAACATATACAGGACAAAAACAAACAACTATTATACCAATTTTATCTAGTTTTATTCTAGACTTAATTTGTTCATTAATGTTGAGCTTTTGGGACAAGTTTCAGGAGTATAACATTTTGAGAAAAAAGGAAAATTGACTCATGGTTATTCACGATGCAAATGTTCTAGTTAAATGGGAAACTCCAGGCAGGTTTGTTCTTGGGAGGATATCTGCAGAAAATTAAACTAAGCAAATTACAGGCAGCCATAAATGAACCCCTTAATGCCACTGAGCAGCATTTTTAGACAATTTAAAGGAACTGATTTTTTGTACATTCATGTTTGTCTCCCTTTTATCAGTTTTTACTAATTTACTAATTCAACCAATTAGCCAGGATATAATATTTTGATTAGCGGCCGATATGAGTTTTTTATTGGCTGTTAAAAACAAAAGATACACACTGTAAAAAAATGCTGGGTTATTTTCAATCCTGTGCTGGGTCAAAAAGGGGAACATACACAATCGTTGGTTGTCTTTAGCCAAAGTGCTAGGTTTTTTTAACCCATTTTTCGTCAAATATAAACATTTTCTGGATTAATCTTCGTCCTTTTTTGTCCCACTGGGTTGAAACTAACCAAGCATTTGTTTACTGTGTATATTTCAATATTTGATTACTCTCATTGTCAACACTGTACAGACTTGTAGCATTAAAGACTCGTGTTGAACTCGTGTTGCAGTGTAACTTCCCAGCAAGAGAGTATTGTGACCAGTGAGTCTGGTGTTAGCACTTCAGTACAGGAAGTTTGCAGCTGCTTATATAATGAATCACTGAGTTCAGACCCCTTCAGAATATAATCAAAGCTTGGAAAAATGTGACAATCACATCCTTTAATAAGACGAAAGGTGATTTGTACAAAAGCCGCTCAAAAATGTTCTTTATGACATAGATTGAGAATTGATTACCCTCTCACTCTACATCACTCTTTGTTTCTCTTAAAATAGCCTGATAAAAGTGCTTGTCAGGCTTATCAGCCAGAACTTGCCTGCTGTGCTGGACTGAAAATCTCGAATGGACTAATTGAAGGAGAGAGAGAGACAGCGCACACAACAATGACCTTTTCAAAAGGAATGTGCTGGGGTAACTTTGAAGAGAGTCGATCTGAAACTCAACAGGTGGTTATAATCAAAATTAGAGTTTGGTGCTTCTACTAAGTGTCCATTAGCTTTAAATCCACATTTTATCTAACTCTTTAAAGGTGAACAGAGTAACCTTGAGTAGATATATATGTGTTATATATATAAACGAATAGTCTGTCTCTTTTTGCAAAATGAAACAAAAATGACTCATCCTGCACTGGCCAAACTGCTGAATATTCCACACCCAAACAACATTTTCAATAGGAAATACTGGAACAAGAAAATAGGAACAAGAAAATATAGTTTTCGAGGCAAGAATGTCTTATTATCCGTCATTTTGCTGGTCTGTAATAAAAAGTACAGAAAACACAAGAACACATGGTTTTTCATTATTTCATTGTGAAGAGCTTTTGTTGGAATTTCCATGCAAAAACAAACAACTTCCCCCCAAAAGAGACATATTTTTATGTTAAAAAGCAGAAAATGCCATTATTGCAGACGTTGAATAATGTCAAGTTTGTACAAGATGGAGCTTTCATGTATAAGTCTACTAATAACCGTGCTAAGCTTTATAATTGTTTTTAAAGAACTTTATGCCCTACTCAAGCCATTTTTGCAAACAGATGACAACACATCATTTTACGTCCAGGAGGCGGCTTATCAGACACAGTCTTTTTGCAGCAGTATGGCAAGTTCAAGACTATGAAATTCCTGTCACACATGTCACTTTATTTGCTGCCAAACTCTGAATCCCTCGGAATTGTGGTTGCACAAAGCTGTTATGAATTTGTCACCTGTCGATTTATCTCACTTTACAGGCAGGCAGACTCTCTCTCTTCTATCTTTCTGTACATTGGCCTCTTAGAACAGACACTATCGTATGCTATCTTAAGGTTGTTTTTCTCAATAACTGGAATTCAGAATTCTGGTAAGCCTGTTTTTTCTCTCTTTGTAGAATCAAAACCAAAGGTCTAGTTGTTATCAGCAAATTAAAAGAAGGAAATAGAGATGCCTGTATCTGCATATGTTAACAGGTTATTTTTGTCTTTGTCCACACCAATTAGATTTGCACAATGTCAAATATTATGTATTGTCCCTTTCCAAATGTTAAACCCTTCAGCTCAATTAACCATTCTACCATTTTGGTCATACTACACAAAAGAATGACCTAATGTGAAAAGACTGATAATTCACCTGAAATTATGAGGCTTTCAAAGAGTCTTTCAAAGACTCATATGTCCTCAGACAGTCTGTGGTCAGCAATAAGTACCTAAAAGAGTGACTGAAGGTTTCATTGAACTAAGAATAGTGAGTTATGAAAATACATCTAATTGACTTTGATTGTATCTTGAAATCTATTCAATTTGAGTCTGAGTGCAAAAAGGATAGATTTTTTTACTTGGATGCAGGGTGACCATTTTAAGTATTTTGATAGAGAACCTTGTAAATGGTGTTAAGACAACTCATTATTTCAATACAGGATTGAAAAAAGGTAATTAGGAAAACTCCTTTGAAGTGTATTGTCCGTGTCCTCAAAGCAATATTGTGTGTGAAGATTTTATTTGAAATCTAAGGCATCTATAAAACATATCATATTGTTATTTACTCCAAGTAAACTAAAACTAATCCAGATAGCATGAGAATAGGCTAGGCCCTATTCACATTACTGCACTCTACTATCCACTCTGAAGTGGATACATATGAAAACACAGTTCCCTATCGATACTTCACTCGTACTGCGTAGCAGGACGCTATGGGGAAAACTAATTTTTCTCCGATGACTGAAGCAATTCAATAGCGCAGTGAAAACTGCACGGTGATTGGTTGGAAAAAAGTAAAACTTTAAACCAATCGTAGCGGAGCTGCCGGACCAATGGCGATGGCACCCGCCAGAATGGGCGGGGCTTATGGCTATATAAGCAGGCGCATCGCCGTAGAGTCCTCAGATCTCTTCTCATTCAGCGACGACTTGATCTTCGCTTCCCGAGACTGACTGCTTCGCCGTCGAGAGAGCACCTGCAGCGGATTCAACCTCCTGCTCAGCGGCTTCGCTTCAGCGGCTTCGTTCAGTGGCCTCGCTTCCGGCGGTTTCTGTTGTTTTTGTGCAGTTTTCACTGCGCTACAAATGCCGCGTCGTCCCTGTCACTCGTGTGGGGTCTTCCTGCACGCCGCTGACGGGCACGACGAGTGCGTCTCATGCTTGGGTCTCTCTCACGCTGAGAACGCGCTCAAAGAGACGGAATGCTCTCACTGGCGCTACCCGCATCCCCACGACAGGGTCCCCGGCCTAAGATCACGCTGGACCCTGCGCCTCAGGCCCCCTCCTGAGACCGATGCAAGGAAGAGGAAGGCTACAGGGCTCGCTCCAGCTGGCCCTCCTTCAAAGACCGCTCTCATGTCTGCCCAGTCACCCCGTTCAGTTCCGGGTGCCGGCAAAATATTGATAATGTGCAAGGTTGTAAGTGCAGGGCCTGTTCCAATGCCCACACAACATACTGCAAAATGTTTAATAAAACACAAACATTGTCAAAAAAAGAGCAATCTTCCTCTTCCATTGTCCTTGGGAGCCAAGCCCCCAAAAGGCGGCGTACCTCCCCATTGCACCCAACCCCTTGCTACCCGGGCCAAGGCCTGGCGAGCCATCCCCCGGTGTGTCAGATTGGGTTCTGGATATAATATCACAAGGATATTCACTCCAGTTTGCTCGTCGACCCCCGCGCTTCCGCGGGGTCATCCCCACCCAAGTACAGAACTCAAATTCACACGTTCTGCGCACGGAGTTGAGGAACTTACTGGACAAAGGAGCCATAGAAATGGTTTCTCCAGACCAAAGTCAGCCGATACTTCCTCGTACCAAAGAAGGACGGTGGCCTCCGCCCCATCCTCGATCTCAGATATCTGAATCGCTCCCTTATGAAACGGCGCTTCAGAAAGATCACGATGAAGCAGATCCTCTCGCAAATACGCCCAGAGGACTGGTTCTTCTCTCTGGACCTGGAAGACGCATACTTCCACATTCAGATAGCCCCCCATCACAGACGATTCTTGAGATTCGCCTACGAGGGGGTTGCATATCAGTACATGGTCCTTCCATTCGGACTCTCTGTAGCTCTCCGCACTTTCACAAAGTGCATGGATGCGGCTCTTTCCCCTCACAGACAGAAGGGAATCCGCATTCTGAACTACCTCGACGACTGGCTTGTTCTAGCCCAGTCGGAGGACGAGCTACGGTCCCACAGATCCCTCCTCCTCAGCCATCTAGAATGCCTGGGACTCAGGATCAATCTTGCCAAGAGTGCACTGTCCCCCAGCCAACCTATATCGTTCCTGGTTCAGTCTTCGACTCCAATCGCATGACTGCCAGAATATCGCCAGAAGGAGCTCTGGCTATTCGACGGCTTGGGGCCTCATTCACACCCGGGGTTTCACGCCCCCTCAGGGTTTATCAGAAAATGCTGGGCCTTATGGCCTCTGCATCTCAGGTGCTGAGTCTGGGCATCCTCCGGATGCGCCCCCTCCAGTACTGGCTGAAGCCCAGAGTTCCTCCACACGCTTGGCGTCTTGGACGTCTACGTGTTTTGGTGAACCAAGCCTGCGTAACCGCCCTAGCCTCGTGGAAAGATCCCCTTTGGCTAGAGCAGGGTATGCCCCTGGGCTCCACATGCAGCCGGAAAGTGGTCACGACAGATGCCTCCAACACGGGTTGGGGGGCTCCTTGCGACGGCGAACCTGCCTTCGGCCTCTGGTCGAACCAGGAAAGAAGCCTCCACATCAACTACCTGGAAATGCAGGCAGTATGGTTGGCTCTTTGCTACTTCCTGCCGGTGCTAAAGGATCGCCACGTCTTAGTCCGATCAGACAGCATGACGGTGGTATCTTACATAAATCACCAGGGAGAACTCTCCTCAAGACGCCTTTTTTCCCTGGTATTACGCCTCTTGGAATGGGCCCAGTCCAATCTGCACTCACTGAGGGCAACTCATGTTCCAGGCAGACTGAAACGGGGGGCAGATATGCTATCTTGGAGCAACGTTCCTTCGGACTAATGGACCCTCCACCCCATGTCGGTTCAGCGAATCTGGCAAATCTTCGGCAAGGCAGAAGTCAACCTTTTCGCCTCAGAAGACAATACTCATTGCTCAACGTACTTTTTGAAGGGCAGGGATGCCTTGGCCCACACTTGGCCCAACCGGCTCCTCTATGCTTTTCCCCCGATCGCGCTCTTACAGCAGACGATCAGGAGAATCAGGGATCAAGCGCACCGAGTGCTATTGGTAGCCCCTCTGTGGACAAACCAGCCTTGGGTCGCAGATCTCTCTCAGCTGCTAGTAGCAGCCCCGTGGCCCATTCCCCTGAGGCGGGACCTCCTCTCTCAGGCAGGGAACACGATATGGCACCCCCAGCCAGAGCTGTGGGCTCTACACCTTTGGCCTCTCGACGGGAGCCTACGGACCTCCCCGAGAGCGTCCTGAACACCATATCCCAGGCTAGAGCCCCGTCCACTAGACGTCTCTATGCCCTCAAATGGTCTGTCTTCGCCTCCTGGTGTACACCACGCGGCGCTGACCCGGTGTCCTGTGAAATATCGCTGATACTGTCATTCTTGCAAGAGTTGTTGGATAACGGCCGTGCCCCTTCCACGCTCAAAGTCTATGTGGCTGCTATTTCAGCCTCACATACCAACATCGAAGGAAAAGGAGTGGGCAAAAACGACCTCATCGTTCGTTTCTTGAAGGGCTCCAGGCGGCTACACCCCCCTCGCCCTCTTACAGTTCCCACTTGGGATCTGCCCACGGTCCTGAGGGCTCTAAAGAGCCCTCCCTTTGAGCCTCAGCTATCCATGGAGGGTCTTCGGTCTCGAAACATAGACTGTCAAAATGGATAGTCGAGGCTGGCGTACTCTTCCTTGGGTCTTCAATGTCCCACGAGAGTTAGAGCCCATTCTACTAGAGGCATTGCCTCTTCCTGGACATGGTCTAGCGGTGTTTCTATAGACGATATCTGTGCGGCGGCCTGCTGGGCTTCGCCGTCCACTTTTACAAGATTCTACAGTCTGGACGTCCCGGCCCTTCAGTCCTGGGTCCTTTCTGCTTTGGATTAGGCAGCTGAGCCCTGGCTCTATAGCCATGCCAGCGCCGACGAATAACCGGACTAGGCCACCTACTAGCTTGGCCTTCTTAGGGATTCCCTATTCTACCCCGTCTCCGAGCCAAGGCTCAGGGACTGTCTGTGTTTTCGTTCCATCTGTAGCACGGCATGATTATACTGGTTCCCCATAGCGTCCTGCTACGCAGTACGAGTGAAGTATCGATAGGGAACGTACTCTGTTACTAACGTAACCTCGGTTCCCTGAGATACGGGAACTAGTAATGCGTTCCTTGCTGTGCTAACCTGAGGACTCTACGGCGATGCGCCTGCTCATATAGCCATAAGCCCCGCCCATTCTGGCGGGTACCATCGCCATTGGTCCGGCAGCTCCGCTACGATTGGTTTAAAGTTTCACTTTTTTCCAACCAATCACCGTGCAGTTTTCACTGCGCAATTGAATTGCTTCAGTCATCGGAGAAAAAGGAGTTTTCCCCATAGCGTCCTGCTACGCAGTACTCGTTCCCGTATCTAAGGGAACCGAGGTTACGTTAGTAACCGAGTACGTTTTTGTCTTGTAGCACAGAAAAACTGTGACGATTAAGAGGTGGAAAATCAAATAAATACCTGACAGAAATGATGTATGTTGAAGCGTTTTATATTATATTTATGTTACATTTTACATCATGTTCAGTATATGGATTTAAGCATTTTTAGATATTTGAGGTACCGTTTCGTGTCGGAGAAGTCTGCTGTCAGATGTTATATAGACATCTATAAGCTGTCTTTAATATGTTAATGATTTAGAATGGATGGAAAACTGCTCTTTCTAAGATGTTTCCAGATCTCCAGATCTTTAGCAGACGTCTAACAGATGTACGTGTGCTAGCTGGGATGTTATTCCCTATTTAAGCGAATTTGTCTTGGAAAATGCAAGAGCTTTTTAAAAACGAAAACTCTGAGCACTTTTCCACCATAGTGCCGAACCATTCTAAGCATGGTCTGGAACGGTTACAGTTATGTTTCCACGTGAGCCTGGTTGGACACGGCACAATTGCAAACTATTATCGGCACGGTTGTCCAACCGCGCTGAATTGTGCTAATAGAATGTGTGCAAAGACTAGCTTAGTCTCTTGTGTTACCAAGGCAGCGCATGAAGCGTTTGTGTTTACATTCTAAAGATTTCCATTATCAGCCCTGCGTTGGAAAATGAAACCATTTACGTACCAGCTGGCACAGAGTGGGACAATTAAGCAATGAGAATGATTTGCCGCAATGGTGTAAAAGCACTCTTTTAAAAAAATGAACCAGATTAGTGTTGATGCCGTCTACCTCTAATTTAGTGCAAAACAGAAAAGTAGACGTTTATCAAAAGTACACATTACAAGGATATAACAGTATTTCGCTCCCTATTTGATGCCGACAGATTCCACGCTAACCATAAACACCCATCCAAACTTTCTACCTTTCTTATTTAAATAAACATGGGAAACTTTGAGGTGTTTTGCAGCTTGTCACGCTACTTAAACTAACAGCAATGTTTCCTGGTCAAATATTGTGTGTGCAGTGCACTTGTGGCATTAAATATCACATATTCCACCAGGGCAGGTGCAGGCATTCCACCATACATAAGTGTGTTTTCATGCCTGCTCTGAAACCGTTTACATCAAAAAGGGTGTGAAACTTCTCCAGATGTCACAGTCTCTGGCGGGTTAAACACGCTCAGAGACACGATGCAGAATAACAGCATTAGCATAACAAGATCTTGTCAAATGTAATGTATGGGCTTATGTGTTTTGAGCGGAAATCGAATGTTGGCATATAAAAACAGAAATTATGGAATCACTTGTGAGCACATTTCATTTGGATACTCTTAAAGGATTGATGCATCTTTATGTTGGAAGTCAATATGGCTAACGTTGGATATGTTTAAGAACAAAAAAGATTTACAATTACAACTTTAATCTACATACCAGATAATTACCTCCACTGGAAAGCACTTTAGTACAAATGGGGGATGATTTATCCTTGCATTGCACTTAAATCCTTTTTTCATAATACAAAGCAATTAGCCTCAACATGTCTCTCCTATTTGCAAAGAACATTAGCAGGGGAAAAAGAGAGTTCCTATGTGCGTGTCAACAACCAACCATCAGTCTAATTCATACCACCATTAAGGTGGCCACGAAAATGGATTCATAAATAGCTTGCCCAATTAGTTCTGCTTGACTTTTATTATGCTCCTATTGTGAGCACCACTGGGTGGGCAAATAGGAGTGCTGGAACTGAATGTCATTGGGGTCAGAATGTCATTGTTGGTCCTCTCACCTTGAGAGAGGGATCGGTGGAGACTATGACATGGTGCACACACCATCTGGCCTGACTGAGGGAGAGTTGAAAGCACTGACTCAGACCATCTGACCCTGTTAAGACCAGGCTGAGTGGTTCAGGAGATGGCACTATGTAACATGCATTGACAGACACATACTCAAGGTGGCAAAAAGCGCTCATACGTGGATGTGCTGGCGCAAGCACGCAGTGAAAATTGCAGCATTGACAGCTTGGAAAGTCGCAGTGTTTGGTGGAGGTAAACAGTCTCACGGGTGATTTCGCCCAGTGCTGTACTACTTCAGTTCAGTCTAAATGCTAATTTGTGGATTTTTTCATGGAGCATTTTTTCATGGAGTCTAAAATCATGTTCTGTAAGAGTATGTACTGCATTAGATGAAGTACCTACTTCTTGACCATTAAATCAGTATGTGTCAGTAGAATGCATGGGTGCAGTATGCAATGAAATTTATACAAATTACTTTGGCCATTTTTTTATTGTCATGTGACCTGTGTGTTAATTGACTTATGACGCAAGCCAGCGCCAGCATTTAAAAAAAATCACAAAACTTTGATGTCACCCAGAAAAATTCTCTGTAGGTAACTCAAAATAATTGTTTTCAATATTTGTTTTAATTGTTTAAATTGATTAAATCATGAAACCATACAATGTTATTATTGTATAGCTAAAGTTGATGTCTATGAAGGGGGGAAATGCGAGTATTGACTGAGAAACCGAGGAAAGGATGGTTTGTAAACCTGAATCTGCGGTCGGGGGAGACGAGCCGGTGTCCTGAAATTTCATCCTAACCGGTAGATTATCCTACCAGGCATGCGAACATCAATGTTATGTCAGTTGTTTATTTTATACTTCTACTGGAATCTGATAGTGTATTTTCATTGTTAAATCATTTGACATATTTATACCATGGTCTGTTTGAAAACTAGATTCTGATTGGGTGGAAGGTGTGCATTAAAAACCTTTAACGCACGGGTAGATCCAGTCAGTTTGATTACATCTGAAATTACCTTACAAAATAACTGTATCACTATCAGCTGTATTTCTATCTGCACTCTTAGTTGAAAGCTCAACTTTTCCAAATCAGCAATGGTAACTGACATGTGGCATTAAAAATGTAACTCTTAAGGTCAATTTATTGCTACAAATTCCCAATCTAAACGCCTCATTAGCTAGGCCATTAAATAATGTATGATGTTTATCGAAATACATGTCATCCAACACTCTCGGAAAAAAAGGTACACAATGGTACAAAAAATGTTCCTTGAAGAACAGTTTTGTACCTCTTCAATAAATGTACCCTTAATGGTACAAGAAAGACCTGTGGTGATACTGTTTGGTACCTTTCAAGGTACAATTGAAATTAAGGTACATATTTGTTCTCACATCAAGGGTACAGTAACCTTTATTGATATATAATTCATTTTTATTACACATGCAAATAGCATATGAAATTGACATTTTTTTCTAAATTAAATCATGAGTAATCCCCTCATAAGAATGTGATAATACATTTGGTTTTACTCAATTGACTTTAAAGTTCGTTATAATATCAGTTTGAATACAGAATATTGACACGATTATTTATTGAGTATTTAGGATTTATTTTGATACATAAAAATATCTCTGGCCGTTTTAAATAAATGTTTTTATAATATATAAGAATATAAATAAGCATAAATCCACAATTAGTATCGCACGCATTATTGGTTGCTATGTTAATTATTAGGCATAGCAACAACACGCCGATTGGCCCAAGTTAACTGCCACACAGTGTTCTAGAATTTTCAGTCAGAGTGGAGAGCGGGAAGCAGGTTGCGTGCCAGTGTTTCTTGGTGAGGCTTTTATTAGTTCAAAATAACCGAGTTTGGATTTGGATTAGTATTATTACACTATAATTGGAGAAATTTTGAAGATGTGTTTTTAGTTTTATGGTTATATTTAGTTCTCAAGTCTAAATGTCAGTCACCCGGTTAAATTCGGGCATTCACGTAACGTTAGGCCTACTTATACCCAATGCTGTTATATATTCTTTACACCTTTTAAGAATTCCTGGACATTTAATAACTTTAAAATGAGGTTGTCGTGGGTGCAAACACAGTAGACTATTGAATTTAACCATTAATTTCGCTAATTTTTGGGATTGCAAGTGATACGAGATTGGCCGAAGTCTGCTGCCATTACGGAATTTTCCGCCAACCTCTAGCATCTCCGCCATGGCTTTGGCGTCTTTGTCATCAGAGGAACTTCTGTCAAAATTAACAGAGGCTGGGCTTGAATTGTCAGAAGAAGAGAAGAGGAAATTCAAAGGTGAGCTTGATAGTTAATGTTAACGTTAGTTAGCTGCATGTGTACGGCGACACACACTGTTGATGAGTAGTTTTACATGAACGTTTTCCTGCCCGGCTATATTCTATTTACACGTAGCAGCAATGCGATCTGTCTGTCATACTTTTCCACTTCCTGTACTGGATATTTTTTCTGCGATTAAATGACAATAAAAATGTTTGATAACTAGAATCTTCTTGTAGACTAACATGCATGTATTCGACCATTAGGGGACAGCCCTAATAGCATGCCCATCTCATGAATTCGGGTATCAAAATTATTTCCGAAATTCACAGAGGTAATAACAACATCAGTTCTTTGTTCATGTGCAATTTCTACCTAGGAAATTTGTATTCACGATTATTCCGATATCCTGTGAATGCGGTATTAATCACGTTTGTGAAGTTATAAGCATCATTCATGTTTTTTTAAGTTTGTTGAAACGAAAAATTTGTCTTTGGCTTGTAGATTATGAAGTCGATGGGGAAACAGTCTGCGCTGGTCTCACTGATCACATGATTGCACAGCTGTTTGCAAAATCTTTTAAGAAGCAAGTAAAATTTATCAGACTTGTTCAACAATTTAAAGAAGACCAGAATGAAGAACCAGTACTGGCAGCATCCTCAGATCTGGCAGCATCCTCAGCTGACAGGCAAGTAACAGTATTTCCTTACAATTAAATTCTCTTCATGAAAGGTTGAATTTGTATGTCCTCGGATTTTGTCAAAATACAAAAGTCTGTAAGTGATATCAGTCTTGATAGTACAGTTCACCTACTTTTTGTACACGAAAAACGCAATGTAAATATAATTGGTTAGATTCCAACACTGGTTGATAATTTAATTTTCAGGGCAATTAAAAACGGGTTGTACCAAAACAATTGTTTGCACTTTGAAGTAATTTCACTGGGTTTATGACTTTTTGAAATACTTTTTGAAAATGTCCAGCACAGTTTAACAATTTTGGTCACAATAACTGTGGTGTTATATTTTTCATGAAGTTTAGTCTTTATATTCTGCATCATTTCCCTCTATCAACAGCCAAGACCAAAGAAACAATACACCATTTCCTCCAGTGTTCTCGTTACCAAAATTCCCAATGGACGTTCAGTCAAATCTGGATAAGAAAGAACCCTGTCATAAGATCAGCTCTTACCGGCATAAAATTATAAGAGTGCTGCAAGAGTCTATGGCTCAGCACACACTGTAAGTTTATATTAACAAAATAGAAACAAAGAAATTCCTGTTGTACATTTGCACACTCTTTCCTTTTGACAGCTATCCTTCAAACAGTGACTATGTTTCTGTAGTCAAGGCTTTAATCTCTAAATACCCTTTCCTGAGAGATGCAGAGGGAAATGGATATGTAAGTAAAATGTGTAATAAATAATGTTTCTGTCATAATAGATATTTTGGTTGAAGGTTTATGAAATCAGCTAGATCAGTAGGTCAGAATCAATGAACTGGGATCCACTTTATATTAGGTGGCTACAGTGTACGAACATTTAAACTAATAATTTGATTCAATCTACTTATGTTCGTACATGCTAATTTGTATTTATGTTTTAGAAACACCTGCATGTAATTACAGCTTATATCAATCATAACATGAAATATGACTTAATATAATTTAATATGACTTTCAAATATTAAGGCCCACCAATAATCATGTTAAATACTTGTGATTTCAATAATGATTTCAATGATTATGATTTTTTTCCTTAATGGAGCAGCTCTATTTACAGTTTCATGACCTTTTAACAGAACACTGCTACTTGTTATTAAAATTATTGTTTAAGCAAGGCTTTTTAATTTCCCAGAAAGTACTAAGTGTGACATTGTTTTGTACGACAGCATACTTGGCACATGTCTCTAAAAAGAAAATTCAAAACAGAACGATCCCCACTTGTTAATGAAGAGGAGGTAAAAAAGATAAAAGTGAAATATGGACACAGTGTAAAGAAACCTGGAGAAAAAGATGCTAGTTGTCAAAGATCCAGCCAATCTGTGGTAAGCATGATAAATGACAATAGAAACTCTAAAATAAATCTTTATCTTTAAACTGTAGTCTTTCACCAAAGGAATTGTTCACTCAGATGAAATGACTGAATTTTGCGACCAATCGTGTTTGTGCATGTCTTTCTTTCTCCCTGTGTGGTTGTTTGTTACATTGTAGCCAGGTGAAGACTGTGTCCCTTCTATTGGTGAGGATGCTACTTCAATTAATGCCCATGTGAAGACCTTACAGGACCAGTACAAGAAGACCCAACCAGATGCTGCAATAGTGGATGAAAAAATGAAACAAACATTTGCTTGGAGGAGGAGGGAAATAGTGAATGGCACTCCTGTTGCTGATATTTTTCAAAAATATCCCTTCCTGAGGACTCCTTCAGTTGTAAGTATAGCTTGCCTAAACTGTTTCACATCTGTATGACTTATGGTTGTTTTCAGACCTGTAGTTAATTTACATTGTTTAGAAAAGGGGACACTTATTTCAGTGTTGTCATTCTTCTGGGTTCAACTAACTTTCACAAGGCAACGGTGCAAAGAATACCAAAATGTGTTAATGTATATCACATGTGAATAAAACCGTCCTCTTATTGGTCAGAGTTGATATTTTTTTCAGTATGTTCCTAAACACTATTTATCAAGATAGATTGTCAAATTTGCTCCATCTGCTTATGGTGAATTTATTTGTACAGTAGCTCTCACAATGCAAATCTATGCGTTTGCTCTCAACAACAGCAAAGACAAACACACAAACAGAATTAAATATTTGTTATCTGCTTTTTAGCTATTTCAGGAATTGGGCCGAATGCATGACGTATCTGATTTAAGCCGGCGCTTCCAGGTCTCCTTCAGCAAAATTGTGCACAGTGTGTTGAGGTTAGCTAAGGGGAAATCTTCTATAGAAGCACAGTACATGGATGCCAGAGGAGAGGCTGTAGCAGAGAATATTTGTGGTATGCATGATTTTGGTCTAGGCTTTGCTTGTTTTAAAATTTCTATTTTCGTACTGTTCAACATTAGACCTATTAAATGTATTTTTAGATATGGATTTCCGTGCTGCTCTGGTTTTACTTCCAGTGATTTTCAGGGAGAAAGTGGACAATTATGTCACCATTGGAGTCGGACAGGTATTGCCGTGTTTCCTACGCATTCACAAAAAATTTACTCTATCCCCTCTCACACTCGGTGGCGGTTTCCCAGACAGGGATTTGTTTCAATCATAAGTTTAATTATGAAAATTAAGTGATTTTAACAAACACGTCACACTAAAAACATTACTTGTGTGCCTTTTGAGACAACACAATGGTACTGGTGTATTTTATGATATGTCTGTGAAGTTGTTATCAGTTTGAACAGCTCTTAAGATTTTTTTAGTCTAGGACTAGTCTCAATCCCTGTCAGGGAAACCAGCCCTTTAAGTCAACTTAATTATTATTATCAGTTTTTGACTTTTTTAATAGTCATTTGGGAAATACATTTACTTCGGACTTTTCCAAAACTGATTTTCTTCTTTTTGTTCAGGATGAACCAACTACTCCATATCCCACTGTACAGATTTTGGGAACATCTGACTGGAAACAGGTCTTCAGTGAGAAGAGAATCTTCAGCACTGTGAAAATGGAGGGATCTGAAATTTGCCAAGCAGTTGGAGTCGAGGATGGAGTTCTTTCAGCTTTTTGTGCGTATTTTGTCTTCAACCTTGCGTATCCCTCGCACAACAGAAATACCCTGCTCTTTCTCCAGAGGCATGTGTTGAAGGTAACGACACTTGGTGACAAGCCTTTGCCAACTGCTGTTGTTAGGATTATCAACCTTTTATCCTAGACTCAAAGGATGCCACGGCCCTACGCTTGTCCAAAGTGTTCACGTCGACATTATACTGCAGCAAAACTAATTAAACACATAGGCTTAATTCATGCTCATGAACCTAATTTTTCTATCTGCTGCGGGCTTGATGAGTGTCAGCGTTTCTTTTGCAAATATGAGTCTTTCAGGCGTCATGTATATAGAAAACACAGAACTCACATTTGGACAAATGAAAAGAATGTCACTGGAGAGGTTGAAGTTGCCTTAAGTGACAGTGAAGTCAACACTGACAATGAAGTCAACAATGACTCAGCAGAGGAGGCATCTGAAGATGTTATACCAAGCATGAATGATCTTCTGACTAACTTCCGAGCAAATCTTGTTTCATTTGTGTTGAAATGCAGAGAAAAAAACATCCTACCGCAGTCTGTTCAGCAGGAAATATTGGACGATGTCAAGTTTCTGTTTAGTTTCTTCAAAGAAAACTATGATTCTTTGCTCATTTACCATCTGAAGCAAAATGGATTTAATATCGAAGACATTCCTGAACTTGTCGGCCATTTGCAATCATTTGACTTTTTTGCTGAGGCTTGTAAAGTGATAGACACTGAACACTTATTTAAAGCATACTGTGTATCACATTTGGATATGATAGAACCTGTGCAACATACTTTAAGAGATGTTAATGGTCAGAAGATTGGACATTTTGCTTATGTTCCCATCACTGATGTGCTCAAAAAGTATTGCGGCCATGAGGATATATGGGATTCTATACAGGCACAGAATATTCAGCCAAGGGATGAGAATGTGCTGAGAGACTACAGTGATGGAATGTACTTTAAGGAACATCCGTTCTTTGCCAAACATCCAAATGCGTTAAGGCTGCACTTCTATGAGGATGAATTCGAAGTGGTTAATCCTCTTGGTTCTAAAAGAAACAAACACAAAGTCTGTGCCATCTACTACACTGTTGGCAATATAGATGTAAAATACAGGTCTCAGCTAAAGCATATTCACCTTGCCTTACTTGTTAAGCATTCTTTGTTTAAGCAGCATATGGACATTATTCTGAAACCATTGTTGGATGATTTAAAAATAATGTCAACTGTTGGATTTGATTTGAAGGTTAGTGAGAAGACCTTCAAAGCGTGTGCTGCTCTGGCATCCATCTCTGGGGATAATTTGTCGGCGCACATGATAGGGGGCTTCACCATGTCCTTTAACTCTGGACGGATATGCAGATACTGTATGGCAACTCACTCAAGTAAAAATGAGTTTTTCAGTGAAGATAAGTTTATTCTCAGAACTTCAGCGGTCCATAAGTATCACTTGGATTCCATCAAGGAAAACCCCAACAACACTGCTGTATATGGTGTTGAGAGAATCTGTCCATTTGATGAACTAAGTTACTTTGATGTTACAAAAGGATTGCCTCCTGACTTGATGCACGACTTATTAGAAGGTGTAATACCATTGGTAGTCAAACTAGTTTTGTGTAAGGCACACCGAGATAAGCATATGACTATACAGGAAGTAAATGCTGAACTGTGTCAATTTTCCTTAGGTCAAAATGATAGAGCAAACAAACCATCCCAGCTGTCTGAGAAAATTTTACATCATTCAAATATTTCAGGGTCAGCCTCACAGAAATGGTGCCTCTTTAGGATTTTACCTTTTTTGATTGCACAACGCATTCCACCCGGTTCCAAATATTGGAATGTCTACCTTCTATGTCGAGAAATTACAGACATTGTTATGGCACCTACAGTAAGAAGAGAAAGCCTTCCAATTCTTGACATGAAAGTGAAAGAGTTCTTAGAAGTGTTAAAAGATGTATTTGATGTAATCACACCAAAGTGTCATTATCTTATACATTATGCAAGACTTATTTTATCTTACGGTCCGCTGCGCCCTCTGTGGTGCATGCGTTTTGAAAGCAAGCATTTGTATTTTAAGAATGTTTCAAGCACTTGTAAAAACTTTATTAACATCACTGCTTCTTTAAGCAAAAGACACCAATTCAAACAGTGTTGGGAGTTTTCATCCAGAAGCATGCTGGGTGATTATGAAAAAGTTACTGGAACAAGTGTGAGCACGCCATTCACATCTTTACCCAAAGAGCTTCAAAATACACTGAAAAGCCACGAAAAATGTCAAGCCATAGATTTTGCAAGTAAAACAATTCATCGTGTGAAAGAGGCTTGTCTAAACAATGTAAAATATGCAACTAAAGATGTATTTGTGGTTGATGTTGTGCATACAGAGGAAGTTCCAATATTCTTTCAGGTTAAGTATGTTTTCAACATAGACACATTGTGGATACTGTGTGGAAAACTGTTGCTTCCACATTTGTTTGATTCTCATTTTCATGCATTTCATGTTTCATATGACAAGGACTGGTGTTGTTTGATGCCAGGAGATGAACTGGACTACCAGGCACTTGACCTCTATATGGTTGATGATGTTTTGTACGTAGGAGCCAGATATGTGTAGTCACTGTACTGGTTTTTGTAGAATTGTTACAGTGTTTTTGCATTATCGCATTTGTTTGTGTTGGGAATAATTTTTCTTTAAAATTGTAATGTTAATGGTATTGTTCAGGCAAAAATGAAAATTCTGTAATTCACTCACCCTCAAGTAGTTCCAAACCTGTATACATTTACAGTATTTTTTCTGCTGTACTCCTAGAAAGATATTTGGAAGAATGTCAGTAACCAAACAGATGTCGCCCAGCATTTACTGATGCAGTCAATAGTGGTCGAGACCCGTTTGGTTACCAACATTCTTCCAAATATCTTCATTTGAACAAATACATTTATACAGGTTTGGATCAACTTGAGGGTGAGTGCATGATGACAGAATTTTTATTTTTGCCCGAACCATAACTTTAATGACTGGTATTGCATGAAAAGTGATACAAATATGAATATGTTCAATTGCATTGCATACAGTTTTTGACCATTATTATATTGTTGGTTAAAATTGTTATTTTAACATATTACATTTTAGTCAAATGGTTTGCACCAAAGAGACATGTTTTTAAAAGAAGCGATGCTCCTTTTTTCTACATTTGATTGTAAAGAGGAAAGTTGATGTTTACAATTTTTGTACTCTATGCCTGAACTTTGTTGGTTCAAACACCTATGTATTTGATGACATCTATTTACATAAAATTCTATTAAAATGATGCTTTCTCAAATTGTTGCTTAACGTGTTTTATTCAAATGATAAATTACCTGTAATAGTGCTTAATGGAACACATTTGCCATAGTTTAGGTACAAACATGCTTGTCACTGGGGTGGTACCTTTAAGGCCAAGATTTGTACCCTTGTTGCAGGTACAATATTGTACCAGCAAGGTTTAAAAAACAAAAGGTACATTTTGGTTACACACGGTACAAATCATGTCCTTAAAGGTACATACTGGAATGGTACAAATTTGTTTCCCTGTTATAAGGTACAAATTTGTACCAGTTAAAGGTACTGCCCCTGTGACAATGGTTTGTACCTTCTTTGGTACAAAATTGTACCTTTTTTTCCGAGAGTGAAGGAAAAAAGTGATATGCCCATCATTGCTTCGGAACAATGACCCTCAATGGTTTAGCCTAAAATATGATGTTGCCAATATAATATTGAGCTATATGTACATTATAGAAAGTAACCTGAAGTCAGACACAAGGTGTTGCTCTAATTCAGTCTGCTATTCAGGGCAGCTGTGGGAGAATGTGCACTGCCACACTTCAGAGCACACGGCACCCACAGCCCCTGCCAAATTATTTTTCACAGCAAACAATTTATTGTTTTCTCTGAGCTCCATTCGACTTGAACGATCCTTGTGACTCCCTGAAGGAAAAAGTCAAACCGAGGCAGAGAAGAGCATTTCATGAAGTGTGTCCCAATGACAGATGGCATTTTCACAAGCTCTGGCAAACCTGGCCCCGCTGCTGGAACACCAGCTAATTGCTGTGGTGGTGACCATCACAAGGAAAGTCGCAACTAACCTTTTGTCTGTCTGGAGTTTCAGAGTGAAAGCCTAATTGTCAGGGAAAAAGGCACAGGGCAGAAACTCAAAAGTTGCACTCAGAAAAGTTTGCTGGCAAGAGAGAGACCTGGATTGCCTTATATTTGAGCAAACACAAAAAAAAATGTGACATCTAGTAAAGAAAATCTTAATATTCTCCAAAGAAACTCCAAATATGTCTCCCTTTAAATTAGGTTTTGTTCTTTATTGTGTTTGATTCAAAATGGCAGCAGTGATGCACAAGATTATGGATTATTCAGTTTTGTCTTGCATATGTGTTTTACTGAAAAATGTACACTAATGAACATCAGTTGATCTGGATAAAGAGTCTCGCTTTTGTCTCATGAAGTGGACACTTGATCTTGATCAAAAAATTCCTCAGACAAAGAAGGTCCAGGTGTCAAAAAGTTCACTTTATTTTTTCAAGCCAAACAAAGTGAGATCTCCCAAAGCATCTGAAAATACAGTGTTTTCCAGCTTAAATAAACAACGAAAGCTCATATCTAGGGATTTCCACCTCATTCATCAATGTTGATACTCCCAGTGCTGGATTAAAATCTGCCACAAATTTTCTGCGACAGGGTTTTCCTATAGGAAGTTGAATGGTCCTCTTTGGTATGGTCCCAAAAAATGATGTCATGATGTCCATTCATAGCAGATGAGATCGGTAGGTATGTGTTTAACAGTTTCTATATGAGCAAAGAGTCTTTTAGGAAGAGTGTGTGGAGTCCAAGTATCATACATCACAGTTTCTTTGTTCGGGAATATCTTTAGTCCAGCAGCTATTATCGCATCTATGGCTGCCTGAAATGTAGTGTCAAGGTCTCCTTTTAGTGAGCACAAACAAAACAGTGCTGCTTGGCAACATACATTCTAACTGTATTATTAGTCAATCTCCACCACATGTTAGTAGCATAAGGATGAGGGGTATTATGGTGATCCATCCATGAGTCTGATATGTCTTTTTTCTTGCTGTCGTCACTTCGTCTTTTCCGTTGATGCTTTGAAGCAGACTCTGGAACTAGCAGACTCAAGAACAAATGCCCAACTTTGGTAGCATTCGTTCCAAAGTCCACCTGCTCCAAGGTACTATTCACAAAATCTGTGTTGCTCGAATCCATATCGTTGTTAGGATAATTTCTCATAATGATTGGTATTACAATTACACATGTCAAAATGATCAGCACTGAAGTTGTGTTTCGTAATCCACATAGTCCTCGGAGTCTCATGGGATGCCATCGGTGTCTTCCACGCTCCACTATGGTTTTTGCAAGGGTTCAATTCGTATCCTTTAGTCTTATAAGTAAAAAATCATCCATTGACCTGGATTTAATCTGGATTCTGCTTTAAATCATGTATGAGAATTTTGTGGTTTGAAATTCAAAGTTAATTGAGGGCCAAAGCAAATATTAAGTACACACATTTAAAGTACAACTTGGTCTTCTTTCAGGATGTTGTATCCAAGTGTCATCTTGTGTAGAAATAAAACCTATAGCTAGTATAGCATTATCGTGTGACAGCAGTCTTAGAGTGTCTATCTGTGGCGTTTGTAGTTCAAGTCGCCTTTGTTCTTGATATGCAGACACATAGCCAGAGTTCACCAGTTCTTGATAAAACAGCCTCTCAGCATGCTGATCTCGACACGAAAAATGGAGCGATGTCCCTTGTATTCGATCTGCAGGTGGTTTTGGGTGTGGGTTGTTGTCTGTATGATAAGGACTGAACTTCTTAGCTAATTGGTTGAAGGCTGCTGACATTGATCACATATTCCTCTTCTTGTAATGGAATACTCTGTGTTTATAGTGAATAAAGGATTTCCAATGTGTATCAGGGTCCACATGTATTAATGTTCAGTTATTTGGGTTATATGCTGTGAAGTATTTCCAAAGATGTGAATTATTGTATATTCCAATGTCAAGTGGGTGGTTGCTCTGTCCAGGACTGGCCGAAGGTTATGCCTCGATAACCCCATAATGCACATCCCTCTCATTAAGTTTTTTTTACGTCCAAACGTAAATAAATACATTTGTTACCTTAACATGTGTAAACTCAAAGGGGAGGGGTTTAACAGTCAAAGTCTAACAGAATACAACTATAGTGCGTGCCCCAAAAAGAAAAACAATTCTATGCTGTCTCCCTTACTATGGAAAAAAAGAGTCATAAAAGTAAAACAAAGTGGCACTCCCTATCTTGATTGAGTGTTTGGCAAGTTAAGGCATCCCATTATATTCTTCAAATTTTTCCATTTCTGTGACCATGGTTAACATAAATGCATCAGTCACGTTGCACATTTAACTCAGTCAGTATGGAGTAACATTTTATAGCTGTGGCCTTAACCAGCAAAGATCTTAGTATAGGGAGAACACAACAGAGCAGTATTGCAGAGATCATTAAGAGAACAAGAATCATTACTCCCACTTTAGTTAGTGTGGCGGAGGGTAAAGATCCAGGATCAGCATCACCTGGGAAACGGCCCGGCAGCTAATGCTGATCGACCACACCTAATGCCGATTAGCTGCCGGGCATATAAACCACATACACACAACACTTGGGGAGCTTGTTCTCCTGAGAACTAACACTGTGTCTTCTCTCCCCTCAGAGTCCAGTGAGTAAACGCGACCACAGGAAAAGGAACTATTTGCACGAGCACGGACCGGCCGATTCCTGATCACGAGCACCCCGGGTTTTCTACACTTGTCCTAATAAAATTCCTCTCCGGGGTTGTTTACATCTGTTGTCTTGTGTCCGTAGTGTTTCTTACCCTGCCACATTAGCCATTCTCCCCCGGATTCAAATATTGAATCAAACCATGTCTTAAATGTCGTATCACTTCCTTCATTAGCCGTTACTTAATCCCTGTAGCGAGTTAGGTGGGACGAGAGCTGGGATCCGAGAGCCGGGATTTGCGTGAGTGATAACGAGCGTCAGCTGTACGCGCACCGGTCTCGTATCACGGAGGAGATTGTGGAGCATAAAATGGAATGGCTCTTTTATCAGGTCAGAGCAACTGCCCCTCAAAAATCCTGTGCACGTCCCTGCTGTGTTCTTATTTGGAGTTATCCATACAAGGATAGATTCAAACCCAGATTTCACTTCGCCTCTTGCTTTAAACTGGTGTGGAATATTTCTAGGTTGACCAATAGCATCTAAATAAACATTTGGGTCACTTTGATAGGCCCTATTCACTATTTTATGTTTTGGTTGTCTTCTTACATTCTGATTATGTGTTCATAGTGACATCTTGTATCAATTGTAGTCTTGCACACAAACCCATCCAATATTGTGGTAGTGTGGTCTTAGTTTGCTTCCTCCACATTCCCAGAAGAAGTCTGCTATAGCGCTGAACTCCACAATGGGTGATTATAGTAACATTCCCTGTTTTCACGTCCTGCCAGGGCAAAGCATTCTGCATGGTAAAAAGGAACAGTGTTTATCATTTTATCGCTCTGCTTTGCATGAAGTCCACGATGACTTGGCTCAATGGTGATGGGGTGCAAAACACACAACTGTACCAGTCATTGTGAATAGCAATGTCTCAAAGTCTCTCATGCTGGGGCAATTTATTACATGTTGAAGTCTGGGGGTGACCAATTAAGGTCTGACACATCGATTGTTGGGAAGTCACATGCCAGTAGTTGTTTTAGGGATAATTCTGAAATGGATTACCCTGGGTCTGTGATATGGTCTGTATCAGGTTCATCAGTAGCAGTGTCGTGATCAGAATGTCCTGTATCTCCCACCCGACTTGGGCCTGGTTGTGGTTCGCTGAAGCTTGTCTGGGTCAGGGTGGTATCTGTTTTCTGTCTCTGTCTCGAGTTGCACTATGTTCTCCTTGTATGTCAGGATTGTATACAGTCCTGCCAGCATGTTCTGCCGGTTCCCTCTGTTCTGTACTCTGTGCAGGCCCATCGGGCTCCTGCTCTGCCCGCTCCTGTTGCGGCCTCTGCTCTGACTTCTGCTGTTGGAGCTGCTCCTGCTGTATCATAGCTGTCCTGTGTGACTCTGGAGTGGGCACTTGAGTCCTCTCGGAGGTTCTCTTACTATCATCTTGGCTTTGGCTTTCGTCTGAAGTCTCTGATTGTTCCTCAGCTTCTTCGTCAGTCTGCTCAGGATCTCGTCTGAGTTGTGGTACTCTGGTGCAGTGATTCAAATGGTACCAGGTATTGCTTCCTTCTACTTGTACCGCTTTTGGTGTTGCTCGCGTGACTGTGTAAGGCCCCTCTCTCCATGGCTCATTCCATCTCATTCTGAAGACTCTCAGGTATACTCTGTCTCCAGGAACAGATCTTGTTTATCTTTGCTTTTAGGGTCACGTTAGCCTCATCTACCATCCCTTGAGATTGGGGATGGTAAACGCAGCCTAGCCTCTGTATTATTCGCAATTACTGAATAACAGTTTTTACAGTTCTTTGAATAAACGAGGAGCCATTTTCCGAACTGATTATTATTGTCAATGATTATTGATACAGTCAATAAAGCATGCAGTGCAATTATTCGTCCTTAATGAGATTGCCATACTGTATTTACGTCTCTTGTGGCCCCCCTTTACTGCCATACTGACTGTTCGACAGCACTTGCCGGTTCCTGTATGCGAGCAAGGTCTGTAATTCGGGAATCGGGTTGTACTGGTACCATGGGAGCCATTACAGCAGTTCAGCACCCTGAAGCTTTATTACCCAGCATGATTACCCAAATTACCTTTAATACAAGAGCAATCCACAAAATAATCGGCTGCTGCATTTAGTATGGGCATGCACTGTAAGACTGGTCTAAGACAGGTAAAAGCTAATGACTCAGCAATGCAATCATGTGGTTGTGCCTTCATTCTCCAAAGGAATGTAATTTGCTGGATTTATAGTGGCACAATGTTTTATTGTTCCATCTGGATATGTTAAAATGGTTGAATATGCCAGGCTCCTGGCCTGTGTCAAAACACATCTGCACTGTTCCAATATGTCCTTCCCACCCTGTGATGCGCGTATATAATTACAGGATATCCAATAGTTAAAGTAGAAGCCTTTTCATAAGCATAATATACAGCTGTGAGTCCTTGATAACTGTGCTGCACTATCCAACTTCATAGTTTAAAAAGCAATGGGTTGTTTTCTCTTACCTTACAAGTTTCCTGCATTAATACCGCAGAGGCACAGTCCTCTTTTCTATTGGCTACATACAGGTGAAAGGGTTTTGTATATCCAGGACTTGTAAGAGCTGGAGCACTTTGAAGTGCTCTTTTAATAAACTGGAATGCTATTGTTGCATCATTATTTCATGTAAGTGTGGCTCTCAGATTTTGTTGACCTGCCTGTTTTATAAAGGCTCTCAGTAGGACAGTTTTGATTGCATAAGCCTCTATCCAATCTGAGTTAAACCCAGTCATGCCCTGGAATGTCATCATTTGACCAACAGTCTGGGAAAGTGGCACCTTGCTTATTCCTTCTAACTGGCTCTGTGATGTTGCTTTGTTTTTATATGCGGATATTCTTCCCAAGTACTCTACTTGGGGAGGGCAATATTGTAACTAGGCCTTCGAGGCTTTATGTCCTCCATCTGTGTAGGGTGTTAAACCAAACAGTGTAGGGGCGCAAATCAACAGGTCATCCACATACTGCAGAAGAGTGCTGTCCAGTACCAGATCTTGCAAATCAGCTTTTAACAGCTGGACCCTAGTATAAGATATCTGAGTCCCCTCTCATGTAAAAGAAATGCCTGTTGATTTCTGCCAATGGGATGCTGAAAAAGGATAACAAAGATCAATTACTGTAAAATATTTAAGCATCCGGTGGAACATTCATGAGCAGGGTTAGGATTTGGAACTTCTACTGGCCAATCTTCCACTACTTCATAGATTGCCCTCAAATCATGTACCAAACACCACTTTGCTTTATCTGCTTTGGTACTGTTCTTAGGACTGGAGAAGCTTTTTATAGACATCAATGCAAAACATGACTCACCTACAGCAAACTGCAGAGTTAACCTTTAAGAATATAATTATTAAGCAAAAATATGCTCACCTTCACTTGATCTGTAAAGTAAGCCGGATGGATTGTCTCCGTCCGATGTCCTCAGCCTCTTTCCAGCCCACCCAGGGACACCAAATATGAAGTGGAAAGTTGATCTTGTAGTTAAAAAAAATTCTCAGATGGAGAAGGTCCAGGTGTCAAAGAGACTTTATTTGTTCAAGACAAACAAAGTGAGATCTCCCAAAACCATCTGAAAATACAGTGTTTTCCAGCCTACAGTTATAGTGAAACATCTGAAGGGTAGTTTCTTGTAAAACCAATCCAGTAAATCCGTGTTATCTCTTATTTTTAGTTACCGATTGCTGTTCTTCTGCCACCAATAGATCCCAGGCAACAATATACATTTGAATGGTGGAAGGCTCACTATTACCTAATTAAAAAAAAGATTGTATACAATGTTACAACTTAGGTCAGTGGAAAGTACCTAGGTTTTTGTGTCTCAACTTCTGAACTTTATTGAACTATAGGCCTCAGGCTTCTAGGTCCCAAAAGACATTAATGGATTTTATATTGCTGCAAAGTGTTCAAATGTGCTCTTAAACATGCTTAAAATGACATAAAGTGCATTTATGTGAATAATCATTGATCAGAAATACTGATTGAAATATTAAATCATCAAATCATTTTTAGTCAGTTAGTACTTTGGTTAAGGGTGCTTTTGGAGACTGTTTGGGGACTCACTGTAGTAGCGGCTAGCTGCTAACGGTTTAACGCATGTGCTTCGGAAAAGAAGAGGCTACGCGTATAGCGTGCACGAGATAAGTGAACGTTAGCTTGGGGAAGAGGACTTTAAAACCCAACGTTGACGGTTCGTCTGGACCCAAGGTGTGTGACTCTTCCAGAGGACGTTGGTAATGGTTCGTCGGAACCCGAGGTGTGTGACTCTTCCAGAGGACGTTGGTAATGGTTCGTCGGAACCCGAGGTGTGTGACTCTTCCAGAGGACGTCGGTAGCAGTTTGAGTGGCTAACTCAATATTTTCAGCTATGAGACGAGCGTCACGGAAAGCGAGCTGCATTACGAGGGCTGAGTGGCTTTGAGATTGAAACAGTGATTGGCGAGGAGGGTGACTTACAGCAACGGTGAGCTCATTTGTTTATTTTGCTCGGAGGAGCAAAGCAGCCATTTGTTTTGGGCTACCACGATCCCAAGCTTCGGTTCAGGCCTGCAACATTGACTTTGTGGTATATTTTCATTGTTTATAATTATCCTAAGGGTTTTTGCATCATTGTCGTAACTGTTGTTAATTAAATGTGATTTCTGTGATTTTCTGTAGTGTTACTATTTTCTGTATATTTGATCTTTTTGCGTAAACATAGTAATTTTCGTGCATCCAACAGCTACATTTTGTACAAAGGTTTTAGATTCTCCTTAATCAATAATTTTTAGAAATCAGGTTAGCTCACCCTTAGAGAATATATTCGGGGGCGCTACACAAACAAATGGTAAGTGGTGATCTTATATACTTCAACTGTTAGATGATGATTAGTTAGGTCTATACGTAGTAAGTGACGTAAGATCTAGTCTTCCCGGCAGAACTTGCGCTGAAGCATACATTTCTGGCAGGACACGTGAGTCTAGCTTGCATCAGCCGATCACATCAGGTGCAGCTAATCAACCTTAACCAATAGTCATAGAATACATACTGTTCTAGACTGCATCCTATTTAAATTGTCTTTCTCTGCTCCATATCAGCTGCTTAATCGTTCCACACAAAAAAACCTACCTCCATCTCTATCTGCCTGTGTCTGTCGGATAATTTAAATTTAATCCTGTTACGCATCATGAACTGCTCTAGTTCCACAGGTAGGGGACATGTATTGCTGCGATCCAGCTCTGTCCAAGCAGCGGTAGCAGGTGGCTGCCAACGTTGGGAGATACGTGAGAGCTGGGCTGGGCAGCCGCCTCATCCCCTCATGACGACCGGTCGAATAATCTGTTCATCTCATTGCAAAACCATTCAAAACAGAAAAAGCATGGGGTTTAGGCTTCCCAAACCGGGAATTCATAATGGCAGAGTTGATAGAACAAACCACTCCCCTTCTTCAGCTATGTGCTTATCTATCAGTGCCCACACCCTACAAAGACGTAATATGCGTTGGTATAAAAGGCATTTTTAAAGGGGCAATTTGACACGGCTGAAACGAAAATGCTTTAGATGTAATACATTGTGTCTACACAATTTAAGGTTTAAGGAGATTTAAGGAGAATCGCAGTGCGGGGAAGAAAACTTGACCCGTCTGACTCCAATGGAGAGGGCTGAGGTGTCACCAGCCGAGGATCCGGGATGCTAACAGGAGAAAACTGACCAGGAAGGGGAAAAACTGACAGGAACTATAGCGCTGGAGTAGCAAAATTAAGAACGGCCAACAAGGCAAGGCTGATTAGCAAGACTAGGCATTCTGCAACAAGACTAGAACTATAGCTATAGCTGTGACCATGGCAGTCAGTACAGGCGACGTAATGGACTGACACAGGACAGGAGAACAGAAAGGAATAAATGGAGAACCTGAAATGAGAAGGGTGGCTACGGGTGCAAGGGTATCGAATTGATGAGAAACCGGTGAAAGAGAGAATACAGTTTTTTTCAATTGCTTACACACTAAAATTAAAACTTTCCACAATTAGCAAAACACTCAAGGAGCAAAAAAACTGTAATGAAGCAATTGAAAAAACTGTATTGAATGGGAAGACATGGAGGCGGGGTGAGTGACACAGACACTGAAAGCATGGCGAACTGTCAAAACAATACGCCATGCATTCGACAGAACAAAACACACATGCCCACATGAGACAGTGAAACCCTAGAAGTGATCGGGATCATGAAATCTTATGACGTCTTATTTTTCTATATCAAACTAGACAGACATTAATGCCCTGGCAGATAGTTTTGATTTAATTTTTAGTTTGATGACATTAATGTTTAAGTTGAGATCTACAAGAAATATTTTAAGTTAAAATTGTTAATGCTGCTATGTAAAGGAGAGACTGTCGTAAAAAGGGACATTATTTATTTAAAGTGTTTACAAACCAAATCTTATTGCACTTTTGTTTATATTGTAGTACTTTTAAAATAAATACACAATAGACTACTTTTAAATGCAATTGTACACTTAACAATGCAAATAATCGCAATTAATCACAGAAAATCTATGTTATTAACACAACTAAAATATTTAATACGGCAAAAAAATACATTACTAGCTTTAGGATAAACCTTCCAGTTTATCATCAAGAATATTTTACTTTGTTTAAAACATTACTGTATATGCCTTGGATATCTCTGCATGGGGAAACCTTGCATTTAATTTGACTTTGTTTCACATGCTTGACAAGGTTTTTTAAAGAGACCTGTTACTTATTTAGAATCTTTCATGTCAAGAAATTCAGACTTTATATAGCGTATATCTTTAACATACATGGAGGGGTGACTGTAAGTTATCAAGAAATTCCTTCAGGTTAATAAAGCAAAAGCAAATACAGTGTCTAGTGTTGGTTTTGGCCGGAATAAGTGAGCGGGTTGCCTGATGGTCTGTGATGACTCTGGCTGAGAGGATAATCACTGATGTGGCCTGTCTCTCCCTCTACGCTAGAGTGTTTACATCCTGGTCCTAATGGAACACACATGGTTTAGCACATTGTTTGGCCAACAGTTTATCATAATTAAAGTCAAGAAGCATTGCCATATGGTGTCTGACTGACACTTGTGAAAATACTCCCAGTAAATGCGTTTGGACTTGTTTTGTGCATTTGCATTACGCATGCTACATATGTATTATTAAACAGATATTTCATGATTAATGTAGCCATTTATTTTGCTTTGAGCTATTATTTTTTTTGTCGACCTGATATTACAGGAAAATAAAATATTTGTATCTTTATCACTTATCTTTTTTGGGCACAAAATTGGTTTTGGTTTAACATTTATAGACCTTTTTTAATAACTTTCTTTTATCTGTTCTCTTTACAGACCTGAGAAAACTCAGAGGGGCAACAAGAGAAGGACCTCCAACAAACAAGCGTTTTATTAGCTGTTTGTATGCTAAGTGCTTTCACAAGCAAACATATATGAGCAGAAGAGCTGTTGTCCTGGTCCTTGTGTTAACTGTCTGCTGCCCTCAATCACCTAAGGGCAGCTCTCAAGCGCCTCTCTACTGTGGATGCTATTCATCATAGCTGTGAAATCATGCGTGTGTTAACATGGGTGACTGTGTGTGCACATTTGTGAGATTAGAATCATGACAAGTCTATTATACGGAAATTATTTCGTTTTCATGTTATTTAGGAACAAACAACCAAACATTTTGGCCACACTCATCACTAAAAGTCCAATTTAGCTTTGAAGAGGGCACAAAGTGACAGGGGTCACGTGTATATATTGTCATGATGACATCCATCCATCTACGCTGCGTACATGTTTGCATATCCAGAAATGTACGAAACGCTGCATCTCTCCTGGAATGTCCACTAGTGGCGTGCATTTTTCTCCATTCTGATGCATGTTTGTTAACGGTTTTGAAGCAGAAACATACAGATATAGACTATATGCAATTGGGGTGATGATGTAATTCTGCTAAAATCTCAGCCAGCTAAGTCTCTTCTGCTCTCATAACACTGAGGTGATTTGTCACCAAGCAATGACAATGTTAACTAAAAAAATTTTTTATTTTAGCAAACCGACAGCCCTACAGCTGAGGATTGCTACGCTATATAGCACTAAAAGTGGTTCTCGGCTCGTCATCATATAGAGGAACCCCTTTATGTGCCTGTACCACTTAAGGAACCTGTTAAGCCTCTGTATGGTTCTTCAGCGGTTCTAAGGAGCTCCTTAGTCATGACAAAGAACCGCTGTAGAACCTCTGAAGAACCACTGAAGCACCAAGATATGGTTCTATAGCACTTAAAGTGGTTACCCTATGACTACGAGCCAAGAACCTCTTCATATAGCACCATTTTTTTAGATGATCAAGCCTAGAAACGTTATTGTTCCTTATGCTCCAGATGTAACTGTCTAACAAAGTCTATTAAGAGTCTATTAAAACCTGCTCGTCATTTTTAAGTAGATTTGTGCTGTTTTGTACTAATTTATGATCGCATGCACACAAACGCGCACAGGGCCGGCCAGTGGCATAAGCAACATAGCGGTTGCATAGGGCGCAAAATTACCAGAGCGGCGGCAGAAAAATTTAATGCGACATGTGAACAGGATCTTGCATTATGATTATAATTAATCCTCTTAATGCATAAATGATGTATGTGTATCGTAAACAAGCAAGTGGGGTCTGTGCCGGTAAACTTTACTCTATGACTTAAAGAGATGCACATCTGCTAACCTTACAGGACTCATCACTGGTTTTATGTTCGAGTCCCGCTCGGAGCAGCTAGCTTATTTCGAACCCCTTTACTGGTAACAATGACACTGCGTGTGGTTTTTGACTGCTTTCAACTGAGTGAACTGCTAAGTGTGTTTACTGGCACTGTGAGTAGTCCATGCCATTTATTTATGAAAATCCAAAACAATACAATTAAAAAAAAAATTCCCTACAGAATTTGCGCAGAGGTTGACAAAATGTTTTAAAAAGCTATATTATTAACCTTTTTCTAAACAATAATAATATTGAAATGTTCGTTTTATGAGCTCTAATATTAAAATACAGTCTTATTGAGAAAAAAATCTGTTTTATTTAATTTTCAGCATTATTTTCAAACAATGAGTAGGTCATTAGAAACATTAACATTTAACATTACAAATATTTGTTGTTGTTTTTTATTTATTTCCTTTTAATCACGATTCATGTAATATTAAATTGAAATACGAATTTTGCATTTTTAAAAGTAAATTTTCAGAGATTTGCATTAATTTATTATGTATAGGGACGTAATCTTGCCTAGGGCACCAACAGAGACAGGAGATAGTTCGTTGGTTTAAAATAGTTTTCCCAACCATCGGATGAAAGTGCTCAAGATAAATGACACATGGCCGCATCGGCTGAAAATAACCAAAAGTCGCATAAGCGTGTGGCAGCAATTCACTTTTACTAGCGGCACGTTCCCAAAGTCTCTCGCCACACCATAGGCTTCCATCTGTGTAGAAGGAGTTCCCAGGGGGCTCGAGGGACACGCTGTGTCAAACTACACCATTCAAATGAGTAATGGAAGAACAAGCTCATAAATGGCTGTGCTGACCTTTACACATTCATACACAAGCTAGTAGGTACAACAAGCACTAATTGATCTCATGCAGGCGATACTCCATGTAAATGACACATAAAAGACCTTAAATATGTACCAAAGGACAAATAAAAGAACAGGAAACAACGTTATCTCCCAAAATTAGCAACGTGCTGTTGTTCCTTTGCCATGAGCAAATTAACCATCACGAAAGAAAAATATATGGTAATAAACTGGAAAAAAATGCTAATATTAAAGAATATATACGTATCTACAGGTATATACAGCCGCACAAAAACAACAAGACTATTTCAAATTTTCATTTATTTAGCATTTCCAGATGTCTGTTGAATTTAAACTAAATCAAACCTCAGGAGTGCATAAAACAATGTGAAAGACTGACAGCATGATGAGAAGAAATGTTTTGAACTTTTCCTTAATACATTTACTACTGTTGTTGTGTTGCTTAAAAGTGAATTTGAACTTGTTTTCTTTGCAGTGTTTGAGTTCTGAAAAAATACAGAGCATATTTTCAGTTTAAATTTTATGCAAATAAATGCAAATGGTAAACTTATTTTCATTAGATATTTGCGAGAAATATTGTTAGTAGTTCACAGAACAAAACAACAATAATAATTTTACCTTAACACATACAGTATCTATAAATATATGTTAATGTGTGTTTTGGTCTCTGTACATTTCTTGTGAGTTGTTTGTTAATTATCTGTATTCATACTTGAGTATTCAGTTGTTTCCAGACATTTAAATGACAGAGAAATCTAAATAATCAGTATCGCGGTGCCGACGTCTAATGGCGGTGGACATTTAATCTAACTGATTACTGCAGAAACAAAAGTGTTGACTGTTGTGGGCTAGTTTAATCATTGTTTGTGTGTTTATCCAAATCTTCTAATTTCCAGTGCTAAGAGTGATATTTAAATGGAAATGCGTAGACAAAATCAGGCCTAATTAGTCCCTGCCAAAGGCAAATTTAAATGAGACCTACCGCAGCTTTGCCTATTAAACAGTCCACATGACCCAGTTCCTGCCTCAGAGCTGGTGGCGGCCAGCAATGACAGTGTGAATCGGTCAAATGTAAAGATCCTCTCTTGATCGATGGAACCATCAGATACACTAACAGTAAATTTGGCCGGCGAACACCTTTGGTCTCCTTTTGTCACGTAGACCATAATGCCATGCTTTGTTTTCTGCTAATTGGCTCTCCCCAGTATATAAATCATTGAAAAAATCCCTAGCTACAGGACTTATTTCCTCCGAGAGCAGACTAAATCTAGTGGAGGAGCGGAAAGTATTCTCATTAATAAGCCAGTGGCTGAGAAACTCCTGTGTCTGTGTGGAGACCAGGATTTTCACGACCTAGACAGTGGGATGTGTGGATACCAATGGGGAGTATGTAAGAAGGCAAAATGGGACATGTTTTAGACTCCGGCCATCAAATATTGGCAAAACATCAATCAAAGTGGTATGATATCCAATAATATAATGTAGGCCAACATCTCAAGAACATGGCCAATTTGACAGAATAGTCAGAATGTATGACTTTTGTACTCTTGCAATTAAATCGCTATGGTTGTCTGAGAGCGAGAGAGGGGGAGAGAGAGAAGGAGAGAGAGAAAGAGAAAGAGAAGAAATTAGAGAATTGTAAAAAAGGAATCTGCAGAATACAAAAGATGTTTTGAAGAATGTTGGTAACTAAACAATGGCGGTACCCATTCACTTCTATTGTATGGATACAAAACAATGCAAGTCAATGGGTACAGCCATTGTAAGCCAATTTTATTGTGCCTGCGAAGGCAAACATCATTATTATTATTTCACATACTTATTGTAAAAACACACTCGAAATAAGTGTCCTATTCTTGATAGTTATTATATTTCTTATCAGACCTACATTTTTAATCCAACAAATATGGAAATTGTGTCAATATTGCAACACCAATTCAGATAGTGGAATACATCATTCATATTTCTTCACAATATCCAGTTTAGTCACAAGTTGACAAGTTTTGTCAGTTCAAATAAAATGTGATCTTTTCATTCCGCAGCTCCGAAATAAAAACAACAGAAAACAAATCGAGTTATATCAGTCATAGCAACTCACGGGGGGTCTCACTAAGAGTGTTTATGGTCTCAGGGAGTGAGTATGTGCTGATATTTTTATATGGTGGGACAGCTTTTTGCAACTAGTGACAGCTTATTCGATGATGTTGATAGGTTCTAAAAACTAAAATGTGACCCTGGACCACAAAACATTTTTCAAAATTGAGATTTATACACCACATGAAAGCTGACTAAATAAGCTTTCTATTGATATATGGTTTGTTATGATAGGACAATATTTGGCTTACACCATTGATTTACCACAACTTAAACTTTATACACACAAAATTTCATAAAAATAATTTACCAAGAACATATAAAATGCAGTGAAAACTTTTTATTCCTTAATGGAATCATTTTTCATAACGGAGTCGAAGTGATCCAAACATTGATTGAATTCGTCGTCTTCCGGGGCATCCTCTTTTGTCAAGCCGGTCTCTGGACATTCGGTATCATCTTCCCAATTATTTGCAAAATAATCATTTACTAGGTTCGTTAAATTATTGCTGTCATTAGCGTTTAGATTGAGCAAACGCGCTATTTCAGAATCCATGTTTTGAACTGCGATCATGACGGATTGTGTACGCTGCTCACAGGACAAAATTGGCAGCCAATAGAGACGCTATAGCAGGCCGTTGCTAAGAAGAAACAGGTTTGTTTTAACACTCTCGATTGGCTTACCCATGTAATGACATAGAAAAGAGTAGATGAACTTGAAAGCGGAAACTCTAAACTTTACAAAGATACCAAACATGTATGGGTAGTTCTCATAGAGCGGACAGCAGCGAGTTAAGTTTGTGCGCATGTTTCAGACCATTTTTTGTTCACGATATTGAGGGATCCACTCACAAAAATTATGTTTTAATATATTTACGGTAGGAAATTTACTAAATATCTTCATGGAACATGATCTTTACTTAATATACTAATGATTTTTGGCATAAAAAAATGTATCATTTTGACCCAAACGATGTATTTCCGGCTTTTGCCAGAAATATACCCGTGCGACTGGTCTTGTGGTCCAGGGTCACAAATAATGTTTTCTTATATATCACGGTTTCAAAACAATTTAAAATGAACAGAATTTTAAAGTACAACCCTGTCTGGCTTATCGATACGTCTGAAGATGAGGTTAGTTACACTAGGTAATTTTTTTCATAAAATGGTGTAATTTTGAAATATTTACAATTTCAGTAGGCCTATGTGTTTTAAAATTTACATTCCAATCTCATATTAACAGATTCATATATATATCCATTGATTCTAGAACAACCCCTTCTTAAAAGACTGTAAAAAAATGCAGTTGTTTCAGTTCCAGACATAAATAAGTTGTTTCTGTCTCTGTGCCTTTTAGAGAACAAAATTGTACATTGCCCTGACCAGCACTCTTACTGTAGTGACAGTAAAAGATAGTTCTGGTCAATGAATCCTCATTTTTCAGCCATATAAGGCCAGCCTCGCTGCTTTAGCCTGTTTCAGGACAACGGAGTGCTGGGCTGAGCTTGTGCTGTATTCCTCATATATTGACACTTTTTTAGCAAGCCTGTTTCTTTCTTTCTGTCAGGCATCGAGAAGAAATCCATATGCCCAATGATACAGTGCTGGCGTAGTCCACCAAAGCTGTTTTTAAATACATTATTAAATTAATACAACACCACTCTATTCCAAAAGACCACTGCATCCTCAATATGCGAATGAAAGAAAGAATCACCTTAGTTATACAACACCATAAAGGATATTTGCAACGTGCTTTACAGGAGAAATATAATCAAATGTAAAACCAAGTAATGGACATGCCCTTGTAAATTTGGGATAAACTTTTGGCGTATTGGTACAGGTCTATATTGGACACATTGGGGTACAGTTTTAAAAGCGCCAGTGACTCAACAACTTTTATAGTGGGGGCATGCGGAAGAGTGTTTCACACGATTAGAAATGTGATATACAGTAGCCTCTAGTATGTTACGCTAAGGTTTATTCACAACACCATAAAGACAAAAGTATCTGAAAATTATTATAAATGCAAAATTGTTCAATTACATTAAGTTCTATTTGGACTCAGCATGGAGCTGTGTGTGAACTCTTTATGTGTTTAATAAAGTTTTTAGGTAAGCCATCCAAAACACTATTGAAATACCTGAATGAACCAGTTTATCACTGTTAGTTTTACTGATGTGTGAATTTAAAATACCTTAGAGATATTGCTATGGTGATAAAATACCATTTTACAAATGTAGTTTAATATTTCAAGATTGCTGTCAAACCTGTTTCCTAAACTCTTTATGTGATTGTCGGTTTATAAAGGTAAGGAGTCGAGAAATAGCATAATTGAATTTGTCTGCATGCTGTTTCTAATTACAAGTATCACTGTTTTATATTTATTTAGCAGAAAGTTCTAGAATATGCGCATATTTCGACTCTGCAGACCAAGTTGGGCAATTGATTTGTGGGCAGCTGGTTCAAACAAGTATATTAGAGCTGAATACCATCTGCATACTGATGAAAGGAGGTGTTGTATCATTTAATTGCACAAGTTAATGAAAGCATATAGCTTAAATAATGAAGAACGCAGAAGCCTTGTTGCACCTGTATGATTTCACATGGCTTCTGCAGGTGTGTTCATATTATCACAAAATTGTCCCTGCTGCTTAAGCACCGTGATCTAAAGTAGGATCTGAATCAGTAAAATATTGGTCAAAACAAGCATTATTACCATAATTGCTTTGAATATTAGATTTTTATTATAAAATGCCAGATTGGTAGTAGGAAACCATAGTTTGAAAAATGCTTTATACATTTCTTTGTTCTGGTGAACACAAAAGAATATATTTTGAAGAATGTAGGAAAGCGAACAGTTCAGGGGAAGTTTTTTTTATCATTGTCATATTTCCAACTCCATGGTGGCCATGGGGGGGTGAACTGTCCCTTAAATGCAATGTTATTTTCACCGTGCAGAAGTGTATACATTTTGAATCTCAAACATATTTTTGATTTTCCAACTTTTGAGAAATACAACGACACAAAATATTACTGTAAAATTGACTTTTTCTTTCTACAACATATCTTGTCCTTGTGATAAGCCCTTTTCCTTGTAAATATTCAGTGCGAAACAAATGGAGGAGTGATGTTTCGTTTGAAGACAAACACGTTTGATCCATCTCTGCCAAAATGTGTGAAACTAAATTATAGTGACGAGCAAAAGCTAGTAATTAGAGTCTGGTTTAATTATACTAACACATTTCCCTCCAACATAAGGAATAGCTGTCTGATTTTACATTAAGGTACTTGTAAGACTTTGTTTGTTGATTTTGAGGCAAATAAAATGCCGGCCTCATGAATACTGTGACAGTTACACTGGGTTTTAATTTTACATATATAAAGTCAATGCCATTGTTAATATATTAAGCCATACATCTCTCTATACCCAAGGTTCATTTTAATGTGATCTTTGTCAATTTGCAATCAACATATGCAGTGTTATTATTTTTTAACCATTTGATTTGGATTTTAACCACTACGTGTCTGGTTGATGCAATGCCGAAGTCGAACATGTCCATCATTTCAGTAAAGAATGAAAACGTGAGACTATTTAATCAGCTCTCATTTGTAAAATGAACTCTGAATGGCTCTGTGGCCAAGATTATTGCAAATGCATTTAACTTTCTGACACCAATAATGATGCTTTCTGTGAAATGTGAAGAGTTGGGAAAACATATGTTGTACCCTTCCAGCAGTGGAAGCCGTCAGGAACAGAACGTGCAGTCCTTGACATAATACAGGTCTCTGAAGGGGGTCATTTAAATCTTTGGAGCAGTGCACAGAATGCAATTAAATAACTTTTTCAAGTGATCATATCTCCCAGCTGGAGAAGACGTGGCATTGATTGTTCTCTGTATTTCACAGCATGTGTGACATGTTCACTTACTTCCATTCCCATTAACCTTATAGGTGTCCATGAAGTTGTTGAATAGGCCTATAAAGTTGTACATATTACTGAAAAAAGTGCAGAAACATAATTTAAAACCATTAAAACTCTGAAATAACTTGGCCCGAAGTCTTGCTTTGTACCTATACCTGTATATATTTCTAGAGAGTGTGGAATATGCTTCTACATACTGTGAACAATTTAAGGTCCACCACTTTTCACAACTTCAATTATCAAATAAAATAGCTACACATACTGTATGTAGTTATGACATGATATTAGAACACCAAACAACTGAGACATTCTCAAATGATCTTTTGTGTCTCAGAGAAGTCAGTCATACAAGTTTTGAACAGCATGAATGTAAATAAATGATGACCGAATTTTTGGAAGAACTGTTTGGTTTTTGGAAGATTTAGTTCACCCAAAAATATTATTATTGCTCACATTTACTCACCCTTAAGTAATTTTAACCTGTATGACATTCCTCTCCAGAATACCAAATCATGGCAGCACCCATTGACTCTCATTGATTCTGTGTCCATACAATGGATGTCAATGGGTAGCACCATTGCTTGGTGATCAAAATTCTTAAAAATATCACAACAGCCCTGAAGAGGCAAAACATGTCTATTTGACATTTGACAGACGCATCCAAAGTGTGTGTGCGTGCATTCAAGGTCCCACACATCCCACATGTGTTTCTGGGAATAAAGCCCTTGCCATCCTCTGATTGGCCATCTCATCATCCTGCTGTTTAACTGTCACCCCGGAAGCACTTTAGAGGGCACCATTGCATATACCCATATATACCTCTTAGATACAGCATTTAATATTTTAAGGAGTTAATAGTTTGTCAGTCTGTGGAGACTTTGCAATTATGCATGACCAGTCAGTGGGGATGATTAAAACTGGTTAAGGAGTTAGAAGACAAGGGAATTAACTAAAAGTCTTTAATTACACTTCATGGACATTAATCATGCCACGAGATGAGCCTCATTTCCTAGGCATTTTAATCTTCTTCACGGTATGACTATGAGAAGTCTGTCCAGAGAGAGCCCTTTGCTGCATTAAACAAGCCTGGAATAGCATTCCTTGCTGCATCTCAGGCTTTTGTGTTTTCCCTTTGCATCCCTCTTTTTTTGCTTTACTACTGTAAATGTGTGTGTGTTTATCACCGAAGATACATGGAGAGAAATTGATTGTCTAATTATTCTGACCTTATCAAGAGAAAACAGTTCCAAATACGTTGTATGACTTAAACTCGTAAATATTAAACAAATCGTATCTCCTGCAGTTTATAGACGTGATGCTACTGTGCTAAGAGAAGGTATGCATCTGTTTCCTTATGTTCACTAACTCCTAATTGCAGTTGGCAAACGTATATTGGATCAAAAAATGTATAATTTTGACCCAAACGATGTATTTCCGGCTTTTGCCAGAAATATACCCGTGCGACTGGTCTTGTGGTCCAGGGTCACAAATAATGTTTTCTTATATATCACGGTTTCAAAACAATTTAAAATGAACAGAATTTTAAAGTACAACCCTGTCTGGCTTATCGATACGTCTGAAGATGAGGTTAGTTACACTAGGTAATTTTTTTCATAAAATGGTGTAATTTTGAAATATTTACAATTTCAGTAGGCCTATGTGTTTTAAAATTTACATTCCAATCTCATATTAACAGATTCATATATATATCCATTGATTCTAGAACAACCCCTTCTTAAAAGACTGTAAAAAAATGCAGTTGTTTCAGTTCCAGACATAAATAAGTTGTTTCTGTCTCTGTGCCTTTTAGAGAACAAAATTGTACATTGCCCTGACCAGCACTCTTACTGTAGTGACAGTAAAAGATAGTTCTGGTCAATGAATCCTCATTTTTCAGCCATATAAGGCCAGCCTCGCTGCTTTAGCCTGTTTCAGGACAACGGAGTGCTGGGCTGAGCTTGTGCTGTATTCCTCATATATTGACACTTTTTTAGCAAGCCTGTGATGCTACTGTGCTAAGAGAAGGTATGCATCTGTTTCCTTATGTTCACTAACTCCTAATTGCAGTTGGCAAACGTATATTGGAGACAATTAATATGCCTGTCCCGGTTGACCAGAAAATATTGCTTCCCTAACAGACTTTGACACTACAGAATCTAAGGCTTTATTTGAGGTGCTCCCATCTTATTAACTCATCTGTGTCGAACCTCAGTGGATTCATTCTCTTTGAAGATGACAACAACCACTCTCGATTTTAACATATATTAGGTGAATGCATTAATGAGACGCATTTAGAGAAAAAGGTACATGCTTGGGCGCAAATATGCAATAAGTCATTTAAGCATGTAAACATCACTCCTTTGATCAATTCATACAGGTCGATTGGCAAAAACCTAATTTATAGCTTAATTGCTAACTAGAGGCAGCTACTGCAATAAGTGAATGGTTCTTCCAAGGAAGGTTCTTTTTTCATTAGTTCCTCTTGATTTCCTCTTCTTGGTCTGGCCACATTGACTCTGTGCCAGTCATTTTGAATACAGTAATTTGAATCTCATTGGTGTGCTGGGGATTTTTGATGAGCTGGAAGACCAAATTGAATTCCAAGGTCACCCGAACAGAGAAACCCTGTCTACTCCTCTACTGTTTTCTTTGCTAGCTCTCATCCGAACTGACAATTAATGCGTCACTTAAAATCCATTATCATGGCTTTATGCTGAACAATTATGGGCTTCCTGAATTTTAACAAACTCTGTACAAAATGGAAGAGGTGGTGTTTTGGAACATTTGAATTAAAAGGGTTTTGAAGCAGTTTTGTGATTTGTTAATGAGACGGTATAGCTTCTGACGCTGGTTCTGATGACTTTTTGTACCTTTCATCTGTGACAGAAGGAGCTAGCCCTTAGATCTTTACCACTCTTGTTTTGCTGCTTAGACCAGACTGGTAGCTTATTATGAGGAACACCTAATACTTTTGTATTTATCCCTTAGCGTCATGTTAGGAGTGTAGAATATTGGTAGAATATCTTTTGAGAATGGCGCACTTGGCTTTAGAGCAGAACGTTTCAAAAGGTTTTTTTTTTGCAGTCACATGGTTTTAAAGACGCGCGAGGCGTGGCTGGAGGACAGCAAGTCATTTTCTCTATATAGGAATTCTCTATCACAGACTCAAAGCACATATGTTTAACGACCTGAACAACGACCAGGTAAGCCCAAATTTCTGTCAAACCTGACTTGTATTAAAAATTATAGCTTAAGAGAACAAGCCCTTATTAAAAGTATAAACTGAAAAATATCACGTTAAGTGTTTCTTAGAAGGCCATCATAAGGAATCAGCTTAACGTACCAAAACAACAACCACAGAAAACCAAAATAAATACATTTGCGTATCACTGATATCAAAATTAAACATGATAACAAATGTTTATGTTCTCGTTGCGGCCTTGAGCCACATTATGTGGTTTCTATATAATGAACTTCTATGAAGCTCAATATATATTTATCCCTGGAATAACCACTTGTTCTTTTAACAGTATATTAAGTCTATTAAAAGTAGTGTTTATTACAATTAAGGTGTAAAAGAAATGTGGTTTTACGTGGTCGTTGTTGCGGTACATTAAGCTGTTTCATTATAATTAACTTCTATGGGGGAGAAGCGCTTAACGTGAGACTTATCACTTCATCCGTTTGATAAATACTTAATATTTTAACAGCAGTTAGTGTGTGACAAGGTTTGACAGAAATTTGAGCTTACCTGGTGGTTGTTTAGGTACATTACATCTCATTAAGCGTTTTAGAAAGTCATCCGGCTCGGCTCATCCCAACCACAGATTCACACTTTACAAGCCACTTTTATCAGTCAATAATCTCATTTTCCCACTTCATGAACATCAACTTAATAAAATGGCTATTATTGTGTTTTTAAATTTAACTTAAAATATCGCCCCCTTGTTTCCCGGTAATCTTCCCTTTAGTGTTTGATCCCTGTCACCTGCCTGTCACCCTCCCTGCGTAATCATCCTTAGTTAGTGTTCCCCTTTATAAGCCCCTTGAATTCATTGTATTGTGTATATCGTCTATCGCGTTCACTGATAGCTTGCTGGGATCTTTATTTAGGGTAGAAAGAGATTTGTACCAGAAAAATTAAGGTGTCAATCTGGAACAAAAAGTTAAATTTCCTTCAGTCTCACCAATATAATCTCTGATGGACTGTCGGTCTAGTCTGGTGAAGACTGTTGACTAAACTGGTCCGGTCACTGTGGCCTACTGTTGCTTGTAGAACATGGGCTAGCAATTCTTAAGATAAAAGTGTCAGTCAAATCAATAAATATGATGAATTTGAAAATGAATAACAAAGGAAATTGGTGTACAGATGGTAGCTGTGGATTGTATTAACTATGCAAAACATTGTGATGCACATTTTTCTGGGTTGTTTGATGTCTTCAGATTCCCACTGAAGTAGTGAGATACAACTATAAATAAGATTTAGCTCCTTGAGCACAAACTCCTAAAGTGTAAAGATACCAGTTTAATGTCTTTCAAATACAATTTCACAGTTGATTTGGAGCACGACTACAGCTTCAGACAGGTACGTAAGTGGTATAGGTGGGAGCCATTTCACTCAGAGAGATTTCCTGCGATTTCTCTCAACCACCTTCCACAATGACTGATATTCCAATAAGGTTCTCATCCGCAATGTCTCAAGTCAACTTCACACTGCTTTAACAGGGAAACTGCAGAGTCCAACCAACAGAATCCAAGTGAAATTACAATCTCGCCACCATAATCTCTTTAAAATTAAGCCACTGCAGTACACACAGTATAAAAAAAACACTGCAAGAAGAGATCAGCCAGAGACTTTTGGAAAGATTTTGAACACCCTCTGAGGGAGTTGCTATATCAGAACAAACATTTTCTTTGATTTATTAATCAGTTTTAATGTTTTTCCTTTTTCAATGTTCAATGAAATTTTAAGTGTATGTTTGGGAGGACCCTGAACATTCCATCCTGTCAATCAGAGGGATATTAAAGGAATAATTAAACCTAAAAAAAGACCTGTACAATTTTCTCTCTACCGCAGAACACAAAATAAGATATTTTGAAGAATGTTGGTATCCCAACGATGGCAGTACTCATTGACTTGTATCGCTTTTGTGTCTATACAAGAAGTGAATGCGTACTACCATTGTGCACAGGAACAAGCTAACTTGAGTGCAGAAAACAACTGGTATTTAAATCTGATGACTTCCCCATTGTCTCATGGGATAACTGCACTCCAACTATTTTAATAGCCTACCAAATTCCACTAATTTGGATACAATACTAGCTTAGTGAGCCGGTTGATTTGTTTTGGAAATTTTGGCTTGTGTACATGACATTTCGGGGAGTATATTCCTGCCAATTTGGGATCTTTCGTGTTTGTCATTATCTGCAGCACGGGAGCAAGGCATTTTGGATGACCACAACGGGAAGTTAGCAATTAGTGAAGAATCCTACAGCCTGTGCCGAGGTCCAAGACCGCTCCTTGGGACCATATGCTTCCCAGCCTAAGAAATACATCTGTCTACAACTGCATCAGGAGCCCAGAAGGGTACACACCAGTTGTGCCCAACTGCTCTCAATGTCCAGAGGCAGAGAAGATCCAGCAAGACCATATGGCATGCTCAAGAAATTCATGACGTTGGGCTTTTCATGATTCAAATGAAGTCTTACAAGCAGTATAATCCGGCATAATGCATACTGTATATAAATGTATGCATTACTACACTACACTAAAATATATAGAAAATGCTTCCAACATACAAACAAATACAAGGTCTATTCCTATAGAACCTGCACTAGAAAGTATAGCTAAATATGTTTATTGTAAATGTAATATTAATAATAACTTAATAAATAAAGAAATGGAGGTAAAGACATCAAAGTAACAAGAGAACCAACACTGTGCTTTTGACTTTAAAAGCAATATGCTTTGGTGCCATGAACACCAGGGTAGGGAAGAACCCACCTGCAGGCAGTAGTGTGTAAAAAACTAAAACTTTAATAATAACAAACAGAAAACCCACGATGGGGAGTAAACAGGAACAAAACCAAAAGATAAAACTTGAGACAAAAGACTTCCCGCAAGGACTCTAACAGGGGACGAGGACTCCAACAGGGGGCGAGGACTCCAACAGGGGGCGAGGACTCCAACAGGCGGCGAGGACTCCAACAGGCGGCGAGGACTCCAACAGGCGGCGAGGACTCCAACAGATGACGAGGACTCCAACAGATGACGAGGACTCCAACAGATGACGAGGACTCCAACAGGGGACGAGCACTCCAACATGGGACGAGGACTCCAACATGGGACGAGGACTCCAACATGGGACGGCATACAAAACACAAGGAAATTATATAGGGAGACTAACAAAGGATAATTAGCAAGGCAGGTGTGGGGAATGAATCACTAAAGGGAAGAAAACGAGAGGGGCAGGGCCAAAGACGAGACTGGAGAGAAGGCTTAGTATGTTGTGATCGACAATAATACGTTTCTCTCCACACAAAACATTAGGCCCAGCCATGATTTTGCCTCAAGACCAAGAAAGACATGACATGATGAGGCAGAATCATGATACTATGTTATCTGCAGGATTATCAAGTCTTACTTGAGCCAGTTTTAGTTCTCTTTAAAACACGTAAAGGCCAGTTTCCTCTTGTGCTTGCAGTTCCTTTGAAACTACTCATTTCAGCTCGCATTCCCTTGTTTCCACTGCTGAACTGAAGACTTAAAAATAATTACGAGAAACCCACTGAGAACATGAAGAATAGGCTATATGGTAATTGTCTTGAGCTCACTATTGCGTGGCCGATGAAGACAGCCAACTAATTGCTGAATAATCACAGGAAGGGTGGTCCCATGTGGCCGAAGGAAGTGTAGCGAGAGAGAATAAAACAGGGTTAAGAAATGTTCAATGGAAAGAAAGATTTGTGGTTGTTGCTTTCTAGGACTAAAATGGGTAAATGTAAAAGGTGGATCCAAGCGACGTAGGTATAACAGCTCATCTTTTTAGCAGTCGATTTAAATGACTTTATAGTGTTTAAAAATGAACAAGTTACTTCAAATTATTTTAATATAGCTTTCTGACCCAAAGGAAACCCAGTACAGTTTTTTACATTGTAAAAAAAACATTAAAAAAAATACTTCTGAATTAAGTAACATTGTTTACATGCTCTAAAACATTTTTTCATGTCATTGTAAATTTCAAATTTTGCACTGTAATTTGCCTTTTCTACTGTATTAGGAAAATAGGTGAAAATTCTGTAATAAAACCTTTTTTTCAGTGATTGGCATGCAGAACAATACTTTGTTGAAAGACATTTTTATAACAAATTCAAACAAAAAATTGCACTAGTGTAGGTTTGGTGGGGGCTTTCTCGGATCCCTATCAGAAGTAATGTAGCATTTTTCATGGAGGACAATTGAACCGTGTAACAAACCGGTTTTGTTTCCAATTAGTTTTCATAAGATCAAGTGTTATAACCTGATATTTCGGTGTTAAATACTTTATTTCTTTTTGAGTGATTAAAAGGACCTCAGGGTCTCTAAGTCTACAAATGGAACACGAGGGTTGTAACTCCACACCTATGCAGCTGGCAGTAATTGGTAGTACCAATTAGAAACTGTCATTGGTGTGTGATGTATGGTGTATGTCCTGAAAAACTAAATCAAAAGAAATCTTCAAAAAAGACATACCTATCACAAATCCTACACTATGTCGCAGCAAAAATTTAACTATTTTACATTCATGAATCGTATGAATTTGTACGATCTCATTAGTTCAGTATTGCCTTTTTCCTGTAATCGTATGTTTTAAAATAGTTACGCATTCCTGTGAGATCAGGTTGAACAAATCCTTCTTCGTTGTTGTGCTCTACTATTTCTGAACATAAAACTAGCAAATATTGAGCAGTATTTACACTGTTTATATCGATAAAAAAATAAATTTAAAATGACTAGAAGAAGATAAAGATACATACTATAGATTGTGACTCAAGTTACATCTCCAGAAAATACAGGTGCGTCTCAATTAATTAGAATATCGTGAAAATATTTTTTGTCACTCATAGTAGCCTGAACTCATTTCAGAAAGTAAAACTCATTTATTATATACATTCATTTCACATAGAGTGAAATATTTCAAGCCTTTATTTCTGGAAATGTTTATGATTATGGCTTACAGATAATGAAAACCCCAAATTCAGTGTCAGAAAATTAGAATATTCCCTAAGATCAATAAAAAAGAATATTTTAAACAGAAATGTCAGGCTTCTGAAAAGTATTTACATTTCTATGCACTCGATACTCGGTCGGGCCCAGTTTGCTTTGATAGTGGCCTTCAGGTCATCTGCATCGTTGGGTCTGGTTCCTCTCATCTTCCTCTTGACAATACCAGGTCAGACGGGTTTGCTGGCCAATCAAGCACAGTAACACAATGGTCATTGAACCAGAAGGAAGCATGAAGTGCTCTTAAATTTCCTGGTAGATGGCTGCGTTGACTGTGGACTTCAGAAACCAACACCAGCAGATGACATGGCAGCCCAAATCATCACTGACTGTGGAAACTTCACACTGGACTTCAAACAACATGGATTCTGTGAATCTCCACTCTTCCTCCAGACTCTGCGACCTTGATTAAAAAAATTAAATGCTAAATTAACTTTCATCTGAAAAGAGGACTTTGGTCCAATGTGTTTAATGTGCCGTACAACGAAACGTCTCTCCACTGCCCATCCGTGTGTAACATGTTGCAAAGTGCCGCGAAAGTTCCTACGTAAAATAGCTACACGCTAACAATGTGCCTAAGCACACCTCTTTTTTAGACCATCACACCCCGTGGGTGCACAATTGAGCGCAAATGCATTTACTATTTAAACAATGTGGCGTAGGACAGGAAAACGAGATCTGCGTCCAACTGAAACTTGCAAAAACACGCCGGGTGTACAATAGGGCCCATGCTCTTTTCTGGCACCTTCTCAACAGCAACGATGGCAGACCAGAGAGGGCACGCCAGGTTGGAGTAGACATTTTTAACACATCTTTTGTGGCCCTGACTCAAAATCATGGCTGGGCCTAATGCACACTTAAAAGTGGCTGAAAGCCAACTAAAACTGTGTACAAATTCAGATTGGATTTGGTAAACACTTGCAAAAGCCCTGTTTTAAAGACGAACCTGCATCTCGTAACAGTGGTGGTCTATGAACGTGACAATCAGTGGCGTAGCGGACGGGCCCGCAGGGCACGCACTGCAGGGGCCCCCAAAAAATTTACTCGAATAAATAATTAAAACGTTTTTATAACGTGAACGCGTAGGACTTTTATTTTGGTAGTAATTCCAGCCTACCGTGTTTGGCGATTATGGCCATATCCGTTGTCCTTGTTATCCAATCACGATTAAGAATTTCCGCAACTGTTTCTAACGTGGGCGCGGCTGTGGTGAATGATACGCCAGACATGGACTCAGATGCTAAAAGCGGATCTCACGGTCCAGACGATGACTGTCACAGCACTGAAAATATTACAGAGGAGGCGACAGCATGAAGCACAGTGGCGAGAGATCTTTTTCTAAACTAAAACTAATTAAAACCTGCATGAGAAGCACAATGAGCCAGGACAGACTTTCTGAACTTGCGATACTCAGCATTGAAAGCTAGCACGCGCGTCAGATGGACATAACAGACATTGTCAAGGACTTTGCGCAGAAAAATCCTAGGAGAAAGGAGCGCTTTGGAGGATTTTAAAGGTAATATATATTACCTTTATTGAATGTTAAACGTCATGAATCTTTGTTGTATACTGCAGATAGAAAAAATATTTTGACGTCATGTGCTCCCTTGCATTTTAACAAGTTAATGTATTTTGCTGTTTTATTGTTGGTGTTTCTTTTATTCTTTTTTTTGTGAAAAGTTCTTAATAAATAAATACGAAATAATTACATACTATTAAATTCCACAGTACTAATTCACGATTTTGAATGAAAAGGTGAATCCCCATCTAATTATGCGGTGAGGGGCCCCGCCTCCACTCTTGCGGGTGGGCCAACGCAGTTTGCGTTACGCCACTGGTGACAATGATTTATAAGTGCTTCACAAAGACTGTCTGACTTTGCTTATTGCATAAATAACATCAGCTTGTGAAATGCATCACCTTGTCACCTAATGAAACATTGAAATGAAGGCAAAATCTATTTAGTCATTTATCAGTGTTACAGTGGGTGTTACATTTTTCTAGGGATGGGAAGAAGCAAGAAAGAATGATCTGTTTAACTGTGGTAGCAAGGAAATCTAAAATTTCATCCCAGCAATTTAAAAGAAAACGATAATGTCCGTCGATGTAACATAGCATATAATCACAAAAAAAACCTTTGGCTCACTTCTAACAGAGATTATTTCTTCATTGTGTTGTTTCGCCTATCATAGAGAATGACATACTTTTTCTCCAAATGACTCTTCCTGTACCATCTTCAAAATAAAAGTAGAAAAAATACCATCTATTACACTTCACCATCATACTCCCTGTTCAGATGAGGGGATGTCCCCTGCCAGGCTTGTCTCCTCTGATCAGAAAGCATGAAGATGTGCACCCTTCACTTTGATGGACTCCGAAAGATCAGCGCTGACATCCGTGTGTTGTACTATGAGCAATGATCCATAGTCTGGCATGACGATGATGTGAATAATGGCAACACTTTTGAAGTGTTCTAAACCGGCAGCATATCTGGCACACTGTTAGACTGCCGGCAAGAGAGCTCTGAGTAGGCAACAAGCAGTTTGTTAACCTACTGTATCCGTCAGTCAATATCCACTGACACACATACACTGCAAAAGCAACCTTAACCAGTTCTTTGAATCTCTGCTCTTCATATGAAAGAGATTTCACTTTTAATTGAATATTTTTAAATGATTGTAGTGCAGCGTGTTATGTTATGTTATGTTTTGTTATATGTGATGTTAGTATTCAGTGGGTGTTGCATAAGGGTAGGCTTACAGGGTACCAACAAGCATTATTTAAACAAATATTATTTATCTTACCAATACATTCTTGCCTATTAGATTTTTTATAAGATGCTAGTTTGCGCAGCGTCCATAATCCTGTTTCGAAGCTGAAGTGTGAATAGCCGCATACATTAAGAGTCCTATGTTTCTATTCCAAATCTTGCTTGAACGTTCATGTTGTTGTGAAAGGACATGCAGTGAAATATCTGATGCACCATGCTGATGGACTGCTTTTCATAAGCACAGAATGAGTAATACTTTCAAAATATAAAAATTTTCATTCATCCGCAGGCCATGGGCAAACCTCGTGACATGGGCTAAAAAAATCTCTGCTCAGAAATAAATATACACATTCATTAAGGTCCGGTAAATTATAAAGCACTAGATTGTAAAATAAATAATACATTTATGTATAATGTTTGCATTTATCAGCTTCCTGCAAGTAAAGCAGACATATAATTTGTTCATCATTGGGTACTTCATTTCTGTAATTCAGTAGGATTAAGGACATTACAATAGTGTGTATGATAAAAAAACAATAGTTTAAAAAAATACAATATGGTACTCAGTCTTTACTTTTGATTATGTGGGCTTTTTGGAGACCTGTGGACCACATCCACAAGCCCACAATCACTCAACTCAAGTGCAACTCTAACCCTAACAGATGTACAGCAAACTACAAAACTTTGTGAATCTCTAAAAATGATGTAGCCTGGAAAGCATCTAACATTGATACTCTTATGTATAAACATTGGGAATAATCTATTTTAAGTTCAGTGAAATTTATATTTTAATTCACATTTTCACAATCCAAATGTAATTGGTGCTAAAGCTGTTATAGCCAATGTTGTCCTGGTAGGGATCACAACAACACTTACCTTTCTGCCTAATCGCACTGGTGGGTTTACAAGCTGACCTCTACCATCAAACTATCCCCCATAGTTCTGGTTCAGCACTATCCCAGCATGCCCTGCAGCCATCGACAGAGACACATTCAGAAGAGTCTTTATGTTGCTAGTTGGTAGCATAACAATGGGTAATTTCTCAAAATAAAAAGCAGCTAAGAAAAGATGTATGACTCCTGGCATGTATGACTAAGAGGCAACAGCCACCACAGATTTGTTTTTCAATATATTCATACAATTGATTCAGCGTTGTCACTGTCTGTTACTCTTGCTCCCATTTGGGTGATTCTTCAACTAGAGGTCTATTTATGTCCCAGGGTTTTTTTTGGAACATGACTGTAAAATGTTTAATGTTTTTTTATCTATTTCCTCATTTCTGCTGCTTCTTTGTTCTTTCATCATTGTCCTTGCCTAAAACATACCAACCATAGTGTAATACTATTACTATATTGTATCATAGCATAAAATATTTGAATATTTATTTAAAGCAATATAATTTCAGAATTCAATGTGTAAAATGAATTTTAGACAAATTAAAAACAAGATTGATTTAATAAACATGCACATCAGGGCCAGCATTCTCCACTTATTTCTTCGTGACCAAAATAGTTGGTAAATCACTGGAATAGTACATTATTTATAAACAATTGCTGTTTATTAATGTATATTGTATATTTACTATAAATTGTTAATTATAGTTAATTGGTTGCTACAGTCTTAATGTTTTAGAATGACATCACAGATGAGAAAAATATATAGTATATAGTACACGGGCTATGGGGAAAACCCTTTTTTCTTCGATGACTGAAGCTTTTTCCAATAATGCAGTAAATAAGCAAAGCTGCACGGACTTAAAGTGATGGAGTCCGCCCAAAGGGGGCGGGACTTCTGGCTATAAAACGTTTCTTAAAGGGGTCAAGGCGGCTCTGTCCTCCTCCCCCCTTTACTATCCATGTGTGGGATCTTCCCACTGTGTTGAGAGCTCTGAAGAGCTCTCCCTTTGAGCCTTTGCAGTCTGTGGACCTTCGTTCCCTTACGCTAAAGACCGTTCTGCTGCTAGTGCTGGCATCCGTTAAACGCATGGGCGATTTTTGTGCAGGACCCTCTCTGTTAGCCCTGCCTGTCTTGAATTTGGTCCTGACGACTCTAGGGTGGTCTTCAGACCGAGACATGGCTACTTACCAAAGGTGCTTTCTACCCTGTTTAGTGCACAGGTAGTGACGCTTTCTGTGCTCCCCTTCTCCGAGCAGGACCCGGAGCAAAACCAGCTCTGCCCCATCAGAACACTGAAGGTTTAAATCGAGCGTTCCGCGCCCTTCAGGTGCCCGGAACAGCTCTTTGTTTGCTTCGGTGACTGTACCAAGGGGTCTCTCTAGTATATTCTTCCTTGGGCCTTTGATGCTCCACAGGCGTTAGAGCCCACTTTACTAGAGGTATCGCTTCGTCCTGGGCTTGGTCTAGCGTTGCGTCTTTAGCGGAGATTTGTGTGGCGGCCTGTTGTGCTTCAGCATCCACATTTACCAGATTCTTGTTCCGGAGTAGTCTGGAGTTATCGTACCTCTTGTAGCACGGCGGGATTGAATTGGTTCCCCATAGCATCCTGCCACGCAGTACAAGTGAAGAACTGATAGGAAACGTACTCGGAAGCTTATGAGTACTGAGTACTGAGTTCCTGGTCGTTCTTACAAGCTGCATGGTCGTCGGTCCTTATAAGTAACCTGAGGACACTGCGGCGATGTGTCTGCTTATATAGCCATAACCCCGCCCCTTTGGCGTGCTCCATTGCAATAGGTCCGAACAGTTTCGCTGCTATTGGTTTAAAGTTTTACTTTTCACAAACCCATGGCCGTGCAGTTTCACTGTGTTACTGGAAAAAGCTTCAGTCATGGGAGAAAAGGTGTTTTCCCCATAGTTTTGTGAGTAACCGAGTACGTTCAAGTGACCGAATATTGCATGTGCGTGTGGACGAGCGGCCAAACTGCATGGAATAAATCGCGGTTTTGAAATTACCGTGTTCGTATGGAAATACCCTATGATCCGTGAATGGCAACGTGTCCTTAATCTCTCAGTGTTAAATAATATGAAAGACCTGGATTCAAAATAATTCTATAAAGAGTTTATTATCAAGTAGCATTTATGAGTTTCTCTTTTTTTCTCAAAATAAGCCAAAACAACACAAACAACCTGTCTGGAATTGCAAGTGCAACGAAGTGACAGATTCCTATGTATTACCATTCTGTGTTTACTAAGAGTCTTTATGCTGCTAGGGGTAATAAAATAAAGAGTGGATTATTTCTCAAAATATACAGTCATTCCTCTAGAGTTGGTACTTCAGGACCTTTATCCAATTATGTGAGGAATGTTTTGAAAGTTTGAGGGCTGGATGAATCTTGGCTATGCCAAACAAATGCATCCCATTAGGTTGCAAAATACAGAATAAGAAGTTGTAATATTCTCTCAATTTGGTTTGTATGATGTAGATGGCTCTGGGGGAATATATTTTGGTGTGGAAAACTCCATACACAGGAAAGTGGGTTGATGCAGACACTAAATATCAATATCAAGACTCTTAGAATCAAATTAGTGGACCACAACTAACAGTTTTTATAGAACCCTTCTAGGTTTCTAGGAGATTCTTTCAGGGTTTCATGGAAATCATTTCATGTGGCTTTATAATTACTTCTACGTTTTTATATAACATTGTTCGTGATGGTTAGTCCAATTTGAACTGGCTAATGATTACAGATTAGAGCAACACATACTGTAGCATCTAAGCCCTCTTTAAACAGAAAATCTAACTGTGTTAATCAAGCTATTGGGTAAGTTAATTGCTACATCGTGCTGGTGTTCAGGGCAGTGCTAATAAGTTCAGAAAAGGCTAACTTCTTAAGCGACAACTTCTCAGATAAAGATCAAATTTAAGGCCCTAAATGTGTTAAATGCTTCTAATTGTGAACGTTTGAATTATAAACTGTAGTTTAGCTATATTCAAGGCTATCTCAAAAAGTTAACGTTCAACGTAAATGAGACATGTGAAGACAATTTTATTAGATTCTACTGTTACGTTGAAAAGAACTTCAAGTGACCTACCATTTTCTTTGGCTCTTGTTATGAAGATATTGTTATAACTTTAACCGTATTGTCAATTGGAAAATGTGTGGGCTGAGTAATTGGATTATTGGACAGCATTTGTGCTTCAGTCAATTACCCGGTTCTTCAAATTCACCAATGAAATGTGAAAATAATTTTACCATTTGTGATGGCACAAAAACGGAGAAGCACACCAAGAAGCAAAATAATATGTTCTTTTTGCTTTAAGTCATGGAAGATTAAGCTTCATTGATTAAATAAAATACAAAACAACATAAAGCATAGTGCATTATGACATCAGAATGTTGACAGCAAATGAAGCAAATAATAAAATAGGTTTCAGGTGATTCTAGGTTTATCCCAGTGATTCCATAGAAGAACCATTCCGAATCGCATTTCTGTTTCAGCCCATGCGTTTGCGATTCATCCAGGACTGCCCCTGCAGTAGCATTGCACCAGCCATTGTGGCCCAAAAACAGACCAGCCCACCTGCAATCTTCTGGGTCCTCCTGATTAGCCAATTCGGCCTTGGGACTTGTCCCAGATAAAATGAAAGTTTGAGCCGTCTTAACTGAAAAAGAAATTGCCCTGACATAACTTTAAATATGCAATTGACGTTGTTTTATCTGAAGATGCACACCAGTAATGTTTTCGTCTATGGCATTTTAACAAAAACGATTTCAATATCCTAATTTAAGTAAAGCATAGCCCTGGCGTAAGCTAAACCTTGTCTGTGCACAATTTTATTTAGGAAATATGATAATTTTTATCCTTCTGCTATACAAAATTTTACATTACACATGATTGCTATGCATTACATAAACTACATTTATCAATTTATAATTTTGAATGCGCTTTGCAAATTGCAAATGTTACAGTGTTGATTATTTATGAACATTACTAGCCAAGCCAATATACTTAAACGACTACTGGGGGGGTTTCAAGATGTAATGACATCACAGATGAGGTAATTCTCAAGTAACAATCGATCGAATATAGTACAGGGTCATCCTGTTAATCATACAGAAACTTGTTTTTATATGATTAATAATCTAAAGATTCAGAAAAAGAAAATGCTGTGACCACTGGAGTACATGTGTGCTCACCAATAAACTCATCGACAGATTCAACTTGTAGCTCATTGATGACACCACCTGTGAGCTCATCAACCAACTCATCATTGGACTAATTAAGGAGTTCACCTGAGGTCTCTTTCACTGAAAGGTTGATCAATACATTCTTAATAAGTTAAAATAAGGGGTCAACTTGCACAACATAACCGTGGAATGGCACCTTTAATTTAGTGGGGTTTTACTTGTGTTTACGTGTTGTACAATGACATGTTTTATAATTACAGCCTCTTGTGGCTTTTGAAGAAACAATTTAGTGTTATTAATTTATCATGAATGACAATCAAGCATTTTGTAAAATTTTCAAGAATACAGTACTGTGGTTAGGTGCTAAAAGCTTATGCATATTTAAAAAGGACATAAAAATCCATTCAAATAAACAAGCAATTATGCAACAGTCTATAGCAGTCAGGTATTAAAAGCATTAATAATGCATTTGTGTTCATATAAAATAATGGATGTTGCTGCTCAAAGTTTCTTTTACTTAAAATGTTCCTGTAGCTCAGTGGTTAGAGCATGGCGCAAGCAACGACAAGGTCATGGGTCGATTCAACAAATACATTTACAGTTATTTTCTATTTTGTTGGATAAAATAATTTACATTTTCAAAAAGGTTTCTTCTGTCTGTTCTCCTTTTTTAAAATGTGCGTCATCATGCTATAGAAGATCCATTTTGATGAATGGATGAATTTTCGTCTGAAGAACCTTTCTGTTTCCTAAAGTTTTCATTAAAGGGGTCTTCAATAAAGTAAGAAACTTGGAAAAAGTAGGAGGCGATACTAAAGCCGTGCGGACACATTGCCAAAAAAACACTGGTGCGGTTCTTGTCCGGCATCTTTTAGGGCTGGGAACGCCACCCCATTTATCAGTTTCAAACAATCTCCAAATCCAGCGTTATATCCTCCATTTATATTACATTCATCACCCTAATGCAGTGACCAGACAAACACAGCTGAACTTCGCGAACGTAGTTCTTTCTCTCTCCTGCACACAAGTGAAAGACTTGTGCGTATGCTCCTTTTCCCGCTCTCCATGGTTGATGCATCGGCGTGCCACATGCTTTTCCGGGAGAATCGTCCAATAGAGACTAAGAAAGGTTGTTACGCAACGATTTTTCATGTTTCAAAAAAATCTTCCGAAAGCTGTACGAACACTGGGGAAGTTTATTGAGCACTGAAATACTGCATCATACATCCAACTAGTTTTTTGACAAGTTGACCCTGTCAAGCATGAGAAGACAAAACGTTTAACATTGTAAATAAGTCAGAATGCATAAAAACACTGTTGCAGTTAATTTCGGTCTGTGCTCTATTGGAAATACATATGTAGAGAAATAATTCTGTGGAGTATAGAACTATGCAAACCAACCAGCACTCAATCATAAAAACAGGTTATAAAATTGCTTTAATCAAACTTCCTCAAGGTCTGGGTGATAATGCTGTGCAATGACCCATTTGTCTAACATGAATAACATTTCAACATTCTATAAATGTCACTACTTCATTACAGTCAGATGAAAGAACATGGAAATAATATAAAGAGAAAGAGACATTAAAAGTAAGGAAAATCAGCTTCTTTAGGGTGCAATTATCTTAAAAAACCTAATAATACGTCTCAAAGGCATACACTCGTGTAGTGATGTGTGAAGCTCTCTCACTATGTCACCTAAAATCTCCAAGTATAGCAAATTTAAAGCAATAATCTGGAAAATAATTTCAGATTTGTATCCATTACCTGACCAAAATCTACGTTATTGAAACTACTGCACCGAACAGGGAGCAATGACAGAGAACCGCTAAATTCTCACAAATGCAGAGTAGCGTAAAGGGTGACCCCATTGACATATCAACAGATTTACAACAGTAACACTTAAAATATCCAGACCCTTTGGCACTGAAAATCTCAAAGGCAATTGCAAATATCGCTGCTGACTGTCCTATAATTCCACTATGATCTACCGATCAAACCTGTAAAGTACGCCAATGCTGGTGTATGAAATTCAATGTCCATCTCGAGTTACTTTATTCCCAGTTGTAAGACTTCATTAAACAATACTATATTTAGGTGTGCACGTATAAGAAGGTAAGATTAATGAATAAATGTAATTATAGCTTCCATAACCTCTTAAATCTCCTGACCTTGCAATAACAAGATAGCACGCGGCCCAAGTATCATAATCACGTAAACAACAGTCACAGATTTCCATGCTGGTTCATTAAGTGATAATGCATTGCTACCCTTCATAATCAATCCCATAGTAATCAAAAAAACATGTGTTGTACTACTGAGAGTGATTAATATACGGCAGAATAAATTACAACACGGAAACACCGCAGATCTAAAGAGGGTAGGTTGAAAGATTCCTGTTTTGGGCCTTGGCAAGGTGAAAGAGCGTGCGGTGGACAGATTAAATATTTATTGAAGGATGTCATTACCATTTAGATCAGTTCATTAAACAACAAGATTCAGTAATGATAAAACAATTACAGTTGTTAATAGAACAAGATGTCTGAGGAAGAAAATACCATTATTTACTGCGACAGCGATTCAAATAACCACAGCCATGTATAAGGTCATTGCCCTTGGACCTTTCATAGTACTATGAGTTGCATAACTGCTGTTTTTCTTAGATGGCAGTCAATGTAGAAAGATATTTCAAATTATAAAAAATTAAATATAATTGTATAAATAGTGTTAATGCATTTACACATTTAGATTTAATTTACCTGCATATTTTAACACAAGCTCTGGGAAATCACAGGTCTTGATAATAACAGGCTCTTTTCAGACAGATGTGAATAAATAAAATTCAAAGTAAAACTTCAAGTAGAAATCATTTATTTAATGATATAAATAAACTAATAAAAAACCTGTTGACAAATTTAGAGACATTTCTACCTGCTAAAATTCTGTGTTTGGCACAACTGCCACCAGAGGCCTCCAGTGGTATTACATGGTTGATTTTGGCACGCGTGACCACCTTTGCGCGATGCGTGAGTGAGCGTTTGAATTTCATTTTACTAGCCTGGCTCTTTTATACACTAAACCTCCATTTGTCTTGGACAAGGGCCCTCCACAAAATGGCAGAACCGCACTGATGAATGTAGTTGCCCTTTCAATAAAGAATCTCATTTCCAACCCTTTATTATTATATATTATTTACCTCCTTTTGTGCGAGGCTGATTTATCTCTGCTTGAATAAAGGTTTACGCTGTGCCGGGCCTGCAGATGTAAATTCCTCATCTTAAAATCACTCAGGCTCGTATTTCCCTTATTACATTGTTAACCAATTGACTTTCCTTCAACTTGACCCTCTTTGACTGCACCGGTAAATGCTGCGCGCATTTGTTTGGTCTAATCATATCAAATTCTGCTTCGTGGAAATTGAAGAGTAATGATCTCTTGGCTTGCCAAAAAATAATTTGTTGAATGGGAATGCTGAAACTCACAGTTAATGTCAGCAAAGCGTTAACTCCCTACTACTACCCTTGAGTCAACCATGGGGGTTTGACAAACACCATCTGTTGAGTAATGACAACAAAATTTTTCACACAGTTTGAATGTTGGCTGCATAATAGAAATATGGACAATATTAAAAGGAGCAGGGTACAGTTACAGTATCCGTTTATTTTTAAATCTATCTGCGACAATGGGGATTTAGCAGAAAACAGATTGGCAATGTAAAATATTTTATTAAGAGTGTAAATGTTTAGTGGACCATTTAGTTTAAATTTAGCAGCATCTAGCAGGGAGGTTGCCCACGGCTCTCTCAACCCCCCCTCCCTTTTGAAGCATTACGGTGGCTGGCACAGAACTAAGGGGCCATGCAGACAGAACGCGCTACTTTCCCATTGTTTTTCTATGTAAACACACGTTTGACGGGCGTGGATGACCGTTACACTCGCGCTTTTGAAGCACCTCGCACACGAGATTGTGTCAAGTTTAAAAAAATTCAACTTTTACATGCAGCTCTGCTCATCAATGTCAGTTCCAAAAGCAGTGAACCAATCAGAAGAATTTGGAGGTGGGGAAAGCATTACCAACTTCTGTTTACAGTAGCAAGTTTGCATGACAACTGTTTTATTTGACGGCGACATGAGACTTTCATCCATTATGAAAGGTCTTTATACACCTCTGGAGACACAGTTCATGTATATAATACATGTATTTCTGTCAATAGATCCTCAAAATGTTTTTATTTTGGACCTTTAAGTATTCCTATAGCACCTCTAATGAACCTTTTTACTAAGCCTGAGTTGAATTCTGTTTACAAGTAAAGAATTAATAAACTGTAAATAGGCCTGTTGAAACAGACAGAAGGAATTGGGGAACAATTTAGTTTGGATATTGATGTATTGTAAAGGGGCCTAGCTTTGTCCCATATCTATAGTGCAAGTAAATTGCTTGCTGTTATAGTGAAACAGTTTAATGTATAATGTATAAAAGTAAATTGTTATTAAGAGAACGTATTTAACCTATTTTACTGCATTTTCTTTTTGCCTATGAGCCTCAAAGATCAACACCGAGTTCATCAAGTTCACAGAATGATTTTTGTGGATTCTTCAGTAGTGTGAGACATTGCAGGAAGTTTAAAGCTTGTTAGCAAGCTTTCAGATACCCATTAGATAAGTTAATGAGTTTCCAATTGTTAGAGACGAAAGAGCAAATGAAGAGCAAAGACAGAAACATTTGGATTCAAGTCGGTGAGCAACAACTTCAATCACACAGATTGCAGAGAATGAGGGTAATGCTGAATAAATACCAGCAAAGTAACACTAACTGAATGAATGTAAATACTTTACAGCATTGGATTTCATGTCCTCTGCTATATAGATGTATATGCTTAACATTGAGGAGTCTGCTGATATAAAATATGTTTACAATTAATATGGATTCATAAAGAACGAAATTGTTTATGCGATTTTGCCAAAACACTGTCCTTGAAAGCATAGACCGCGGAACGCATCTGAACAAGGGGGGGCCATAATTTCAAGTCACGCGGAGGGGGTGGGGCGCAAATGCATCGAAACAGACAATATTACTGATATATTAAACAACGTTGCGGAGCACTTTATTATATTCCGACACCACACAGTAGAGGGCTGCATTGGGATTGAGTCAACGCAAATCTCGCGGGAGCGGGCGGTTTGAACTTTGCTGCGGGCGGGAACGGGCGGCTAAAAAAAACACCGCGGGATAGGGAGGGATCTGGCTTTGGCTAATAATTGTAAAACTGCTGTTTTTCATGTAGCCTAGTTTATCATATTCTATTTTTTTTAAAGCAGTCTATTTTTATGTGCCGTGTGATGGTGAAAAGTTTTTGATAAAAACGAAATTATATTTCATTGTGTTGTGTGTTTTGTCTTTTTGTTTTTAATTAGATTTAAACTTCAATAGCCAAAATCAAAGTAGGCTACTTGAAGTCTAAAGAAACGCGCGGTAGCCAAAGCATTTTAGATGTCCCCGATAGCCTAGCCAGGCTACTATTCGTCTTCCTGACCAGTGCGTCAGAATGCATGCAGGCCAGGGAAACCAAACAAACAACCGCATGAATCTCTAATAAAAGCAATACAGATACGTGTTTTTTTCCTGCGGGACGTGAGAACACACAAAATCAATGCATCTCTATTATTGTGCGGGAATAGATTCTCAGAGTTTTGCGGGTGCGGGCGGGAGTGGACATGCATATTGCGGGAGCGGGCGGGAGTGTAACACATACGTTGCGGGAGCGGGCGGTAATGGTCAGAAATTCGGCGGGAGCGGGATGAAGAAAACAGTCCCGCGCAGGGCTCTACCACACAGTCACATCTACAGTACACGTACATGAACACGCGCACACATGCTTCCTCAGATTAACCCCTCTGATCCCACTCTAACATTCACACATAACAGGCCAAGCCTATTTACACATAAACGCACAGATGAAACTATAGCAAACACATAAAGTACATCCAGTCCAGTCCACAACGAAAACTCATCTTGCTGCCTTGAATCTAAATCAACATCATAGTCATTATCATCAAGTCAAGACTCATTATCAGATTGATGTGCAGAGCCGCACACACACACACACACAATAACAAAACAAGTAAAGTTTCCCGCTCGTGTCACACAATGTCAGCCAGTTAAAATCTTTGAACCACTGATATTGAACTGATCTTGCTCGTTGTGAAGACCCAGTCCCCTGTACCTTTTTGGTCTTCATCAGCACAGCAGGGTCTTGATGTTGATTGGGTTTTGTGAGATCCCCGCAGGCACTCACTTGTACAGTGGATGTCGGTAGCTTTGCTTGAAGCCGGAGGAGAGCCGCTAGCGAGGGCTCGTCGCAGTCCGTGGTGGAGATGGACGCTCCGGGTCTGTTGTTGAGGCGACAGTGGAAGCTGGAGTAGTTTGCTAATTTTGTTTCGCCAGTTTATTTGTTAAAAATCTGATATTGACTTCTGTCCCTTCATTGTCGCAGCCTGGTAATGCCGCCAGCGGTTAAACAGGTGCCCGCCGTTAGCTCGCGACGACGCTCACACACCTAGTAACTACGTCGACGTAACGTCGTAGTTGATAAACAATGCAAACTAATTTCAAATCAAAATGCAGTAGTCAGTGTGAGTTTTTGTATCGGCAGCAGTTGGTGAGAGTGAGTGAAGCTGTGTGGTGACTAGTATTGTTTGGCTCGTAAAAACAAAACTTAGGCTTTTATTCATATAAGATAGTTTGTCAGAGTACAAAAGTTGCCCGGGCCGTGGCCCCCCTGGCCCCCCCGGTTCCGCGGTCTATGCTTGAAAGAACTGTAATGAGTCAAAATGGCAGAAGGCTGCCACGCATTTCTTTGCCTGTTAAAAACCCCCAAAGTAGCTTCACTTTGAATAATTGTGTGTGAGATCATATCATTTATGTTATATTACATGTTTTATTGTAGAAATGTAGATGCAAAGCAAATTAAAAGGGCTAAATTCCCTACCCTCTACTATTTGTTGAATATGACTTAGTCCTCTCATTTCAGATACTATCTTGCATCGTCTTGCTAGTCATTTAAAAAGGTAAATCCTAGTTTTGATTTATGAAATTAAATCACTGGCACTGTCATTGGAGAAAAATGCACTGAAATAATTTGTTCACTGTTGCTCTCAACCCCGTCCAATATTACAGAATAACTTAATGCAAATAATTGAAGAGTTCACGTGCAAAAGGGCCATTTTAAATTTTCCTCTAAAATGATAGTTCAGGGTCCCATATATAGGTTTAGGGTTTTCACTTTAATGTCCTTTTTTGCCATCAAACTTTAAATTAACTTTAATAAAAACATCAGATCATAAAATAAAAATATCAGACATCACTTACTGCCGTATTTAAGTCTATTACAATAAACTGTCAAATTAATAATCTAAATGAATAAACTGTGTTCTACAAACTGTTGTTTAATAAATAACTGCAGCTAACAAACATTATCTTTACAATGTGAATGTTGAGAAAAGTTGCTTGCAAGTATTTTTAAATGCATAATGTATTATACAATAGATTTGCAAAACCATTGGTAAGCTATAGACAAGAGAAAGGATTTCAGAATAAATTGTCTTCAAATAATATCAAGGTATGCAACGAGAGTCCGCTACTCTAACATATTACACCTGCTATAATTACAGGTGATAAATCTGTCTTTATTTTTAAGCTGGAGTCAAGCAACAATTGTTTATTGTTTATTTATTTTACCGTGCTATGAAGGATGCACAATGCAGGTTTGGCCTGGCAGAGGCATTTTGTCAAACAATTTATGTCTAGGAATGCCAGTTGACTTCTCCCTCCGCCCTTGAACGAACCATAAGGTGGGGTCATCTCAGTCCGGCGGTTCTGTTTTTAGGTGTTTATTATTAGCTTTGATAGCGTATGTAATTAATTGCTTATGCACACTGACCTTCTGGATCTTCAGATGTGTAATGAAAAAGGGCTGCTTGTAGGGGCCCTCTGATGTGAAAGGTTCATTGAGGATTAAACAAACTGTGATGTTCCGTATGACAGAGAGCCAGGTCACCCTGAAGGCCTTGAGATGGAGACAGATGGAGAAAGAGAGAAAATAGGGGCACAGCAAAAGTAAGAACAGAGTTGATTAAGTTCTGTATTTTGTTCGCAGTGACCAGTGAAAATGTCTCTGTAGCAGTCAACTTGACGTCTTACTGAACAGGTTTTTAATTCATGTGAAACTTATTGAAAGGGTTAGTTCACCCAAAATGAAAATGATGTCATAATTTACTCCCCCTTAGATTGTTCCAAACCTGTTCTGCTTAACACAAAGGATGATATTTGGAAGAATGTCAGTAACAAAACCGATCTCATCCCCTATTTACCCGCCAACAAAAGAAAACACAGCTGGAACCACCCTATACAAAATAAACACATCTGGAATCACCCTACAGTAGATTGTTGGCTTACAATCTTAGCTCCCATTCTTGCAAAAGTGGTTTTCCGAGGTTTAGCTAAATTCACAAGCGACAGGTTGAATATTATGTTGTTCTTCAAACCAAGTGATGTTAAAAAGCTATTTTCCAGGAACGGATGAGTCACTTTTCAGCTCTTTCAGAATAACTAATGTCCCTCATCTACATTCCAGGCAACCTAATAAAAAGTTTGTCAACCAAGCAAGCGTCAGACCTCCCTGGCAGGGGTCCACGTTGCAACAGGGCCATGAAACACGCTCCACTGTCCTCATGTATTCTTCATGAACCATCATCCGCAGTAAATATTTCACAAACCTGCTGACTAGCTGTTCTCCATCTGGAGATGCCAGGGTGTCACATTTGGAGAGAGAAATGTGATTATCCTCCACAATGTCAGCTGGTGCCACTTGACAGCAAAAAGTGCTGTGAGATTCAGGATGTGTGAGATGAGGAAGTTTGAGAGATCTATGCGTGAGCCCAGCTTGAACAGATGCATCGCTCAATGTGTGTTCCTGCATGTTACTGTTTTAGGCAGGCAGAAATCGTAGTGGATAGCCGTGTATCGATCTATTTAATAAGTACTATAAGCTTTGGTTCATGGTGGGTAGTAAAAGAAATGGAATGCAAGTCCGTATGTAGAGATGGAGAACAATTTTGGAACATTTGAAAAGCCTTGTGGGCAAAATTACCCTACAAATCAATTTAATAATCATGTCAACACCTTTTGCCCCTTCTTTCACACTTTTGAAAATTTTAGCTTTTGTCTTTCTGTAAAAGAAACTTCACGGTCGATGATCACAAGTGGTTATCACAAATCTGCCAGGTCACGCAGAATGTTAATCACACACTCAAAAAACATAAATCAGTTTGTGTCTTAGTATGGCTATTGCAAAATCACTCCATCAGTGTTTGGGTGTGTGCATGTGTGTGTGAAGAGAGTTCATCAATTGCTAAGGTAAATCAAGTTTCCATTTCTTGGCAGAAAAGTGAGGGCGCTGTAGAGGTCAGCGAAGATTGGACCCTCCCCTCAACTGAACTGATATCCAATCTGCAGGAGTGGCATTGTAGTCCCAGCCTCCAGCCAGAAGCCCTAGGCTGTTCTCTTGATGTGTCATCAGATGTCATCACTGTTAGTATATCTGTGCACCTGGGTCAGCCATGACAATCTGTTAATGTCTTAGTCCTGTCTGTGTGAGCCAGGGTCTAGAAATTCACTTTCCAAAACACTATCTAGAAAACATATTTTTATTAAATTGTTGCATAATATAATGGAAAATTGGTTTCATACATTTTGGAACCTAAATAATTAGTTTATGTTTAGTTCAATATATTTACTTTGTTAAACTCATAAATGCAGCACACAAAATGTACTCTGTTTCCAAATGGACATGTTGAATTTTAACATGAGCAGATAATACAGATTGTATATTTTTTATACAGTTTAATCGTAACTAATTTTAAGTTAAATTTAATTTATTGGAGAAAAAGGTGCATCAATGTGACTATTCTGTTATAAACAGGCCTTGCACATTGCACAGACTTAAATTTGTACTGTTCTATAAATTCTACTTTAAGCCTAATGGTGGCACTGTTGCTTAGGCTTTCAAAGTTTGACACTCCGGTTTCCACAAAGTAGGACAGATGGCATTTCAAATACTAAACACCAAATTGTAGTTGCGATTGCTCAGTCACAGTGTAAGGTGATGTGGTATCAGAGAGACTTGTGATGTGAGCATGTGGCAGATGTATCACAGAGAACAGGAATATTATACTGAATATATATTGAAAGTTTCATTTAGTAAATAATCTAGGATATTTTTTCAACTATGCATATGAGAAGAATATTTTTCTCAATCTAAATAAATAGGTGTACTTTTTTGGATTAAATCATTTCATTGATGCAAACGTAGGCTACATCTATGGTATAAAAATGAAACATTATAGATTACTGTAATTTGCTCATCAGTTAATCTTATTGTTTTTATTGATTTATTGTATATTAACTTGTTTACTTCACTTGATGAGACAAATCTATTATATAACAATATTATGTAATAAACAAAACTGTCCTCAGCATTTGTAATCACTCCCCACCAAAGATCACAAATTACCATTGCTTGTGTAATCATTGTTTTTATATTAATAATGTGTATGTTTTGCATGCTTATGTAAATACTTGGCTGTGTATTAATAGTGTTGTGTTTAAAGCTCACTCGGCCATACATGCTCTTGCAGCTACATGGGTCAATACACGGTAGGTGGCAAACAATCCCCTTGAATAAGCCACCCGCATGAATGTGAGTCTGTGCGAGCAAGCTCTGTGTGTGATGTATATAAATGTGTTGATGTCACTTTATGAATAAGAACATTGCAGTAGCAAGAAACAGTTCCTGCTGCTATACAATAATGCTGTTTTCATACCCACTTTCATCAAACTTTCATATGCTTCTTAGTTTAGAGTCTAACTGACAAATTAGGAAAATATATCTGCAAATTCTTACTTGAAATGAGCCAATAGTTACAGATCTGTGATTTTGTGCATGACTTCAAATTGAATTTGGATGATTTTCGTAAATCAAAAAACCAAACTAAAGTGTGTGTACAATCACCTGAAACATATTTCTCTGAAAAATCTTTTTCGATCTACTCCCCCATCCACACTGTGTTAATTCATCCATCATCAGTGTGAACGAGCTGAAAATATGACTGTCATTCGAGCAGAAATCACTGTCATCTAATGTACCCTGAAAGGCAAAAAACAAAAGTACAGCAACGCTGGTGATCTATCAGATAATTCAACATAATGAGGCCGCTTTCTAATTACATGATGTTGACTTCAGAATAAACTCTTCACTGGAACCGTCACAAATGCTTGATATGTCATCTGCTGTGGTATTAGCACTTCATCACCTCACAGAGAGTGATTGTGCTTTATCATCCACCATGTACGCACATTACAAGAGTCACTCATTTCTAATGTGTCAGAACACTGCTGTCAAAAAAAATGCTTAGGGAAAAAGACCAGACATCTCAAACATTTAAACATCTATCGACATACAGGCCTAAATTTGGGGGTCCAATGACCTCAAAATCATAAGTGGCTGTTTTTGTTTTGTTTTAAACAAAACACAGTATAACCCAAACGCGACGCGATGAGATTCCTGAAATAAGTCGCGGTCAGACTTGACTTTGAGCATGTGATAATCGTTCAGACGGTGGTACGAAAATGGACGGGCGCGACTCCATTTTTCACATTTCTGTAGTCTACCGAGAGGTCACTTCTATTGGTCTCACGCATTGATTTAATTCGCAGCTCAGAGTTCACCAAACGTTAACGTTGCTATGCAGTGAAATATCGTTGGATGGGCGTGCGTTTCCGGTCCGTCATATTTGCATGCGAATGAATACGAAATCAATGGAGGGAAAAGTCAAGTGTGACCGCGGCAATAAGCACTAAGTGTGACAGCTCCACCCACACAACGATCTTATTCGATGTAAGTTCTGCACCTCATGGATATTAATTGCCAAACATGGATAATAACAGGCTATATATAATTGATTAAATATGTTTAGATTCTGAAATAATAGCATATCGTCCGGTGAGGCCGTTGCTGAGTCCGTTATTCGGCTAAACTTATATGCGAAAGTTACACGACTCCTTCAACAAATTGTTTATTTAATACAATTATTGTACAATTTACACTAACCCTCTTCTCTCAACAGTTAGTGGTCTAGATTTTGTTGAAACTAGTGACCTTGTATTAGCACCTATTGTACTATCGCTCTTTGTATGACATATCGCTTATTGCACCCCGAACTCTCTGTAAGTCGCTTTGGATAAAAGTGTCTGCTAAATGACTAAATGTAAATGTAAAATGCAATAAAATATGAATAGAAATGTAATATAAATAGTTGTATTAGCCACTAGCCAGACCGATCAACAAACATGTGAAATGAACAACAAACTATCTTTGAGTCATGCGCGTGTGTCCGATGATACTGTCCATACATTTCATTTGAATTAATAATTCATTTCAGTTACCTAAAAACAAAATTCAATATTGAAAATATTAATATAATAGCCTACAGTAGGTTAAATAGTATAGATAAATCAATAACTTTGAGACTTGCTAGCTACCGTACCACCAGGCTACCCAATTCATAGAAAGCATGTTATAGAGTAGTTAAGTGACAATTTCTGAGTCTGTCTATTCCTTTACATTGTTTTTCCATTTCTATTATTCTATCTGGAAAACAGCATACGTGTTCCAGTCATAAACCAACATCCTGTGGCAATTTAAATTACAAGCACTCCTCTTTGTCGCTGAAGAAAGCATAGAGCTGTTTATGATAGCAGCTAGCAGCCCCTGCTGAAATCCTTATTGCACATATGAGTCAGAGAATGGATTTTAGTTGCTTAACATAATGGAAGTAAGAGGTGTGATCAAGGCCAATATGTGACACCACCTTGACCTTCAGAACGAAGGCAGAACAATAAGCCATCTACCTTTTACTGCCATTCACTACCATTCTTTCTTGAACAATCCATACTACCAAGAATATGCTGTGGCCCCAGGTTATGGGAAGTAAGATGTATGATGAATTACATGTATGCGGCATGAGAAAAAGCATGCCCATTAAATATGTGCTTTGTTTATTATTGATTGAATGTTTTCTGGCTGTGGCCTTCGCAAAACCTCACGGCTGCCGATTCGGAATCTTTTAAGCAGCGGTGTTGGATAAAAACTGGTGCATTCTCTTCCATCTCATCTGTCTCATTAGTGATTAATTCTCCAGCCAAAAACAGTGACTTCCTCCTGCATTAATTTCCTAAGTAATGTGACACCTCCGTATAGCGTCAGGGCGAGCAGGTTTGAAAGTGCCCGAATGCCGAATTCTTTCCTGCTATAAATCATTAGCCATTAGGGACCTGTGGGGCTTAAACGACTTAAACAAATGAACTTGTCTGATTTAATAAGACCTTCAGTTACATCAATATGCTTCATGATAGAATAAATTGAAGGGTGGGAGAAAAAAGGAAAATTTCAGTAGGAATGCAGACATTGCCCCCATGCTTCACTGTTATCAACCCCTTGTACCAATTGTAATTTATGTTCATACATTTGCCAAGAACAATTTCAAGTTCAGATTTTGACCTCAAAGGGCTGCAAGGCATTAAATAAAATTGGAACATTGTTTTCAAAAATTACGCTGGTACAGAAAATTATTCTAACAGGAAAAGCTCTTTCACAGCTCAGAAAAAATAATGTCATCTCTTAGTTCCGAGTTCTTTGTTATGTTCTCTTTAAAGTGTCAGATTTGTCATACTTGTTTCTGTAATACATTAGGAGAAATTATTTAACAGTTTTATTACTAACTTAATTTGAGCATTTACTAATACATTTTATAAATCAAAAGTTGTAACTGTTAACATTAGTTACATAAACATAAACATAAACAACATGAATAATAATATTGACATAAACTAATGCTGAGAAACTATTGCTCATTGTTTGTTCCTCTACTGATGTTAAAGTGCAAACTATGGTGATAGTTCAACCAAAAATTATAATTCTGTAATCATTTACTCACCCTCTCGTCATTGTATGACTTTCTTCCTTTTGCAGAACACAAAATATATTTTGAAGATATCACCAGCACCCTTTCTACTGTATATTGTATGGACACAACACCAATGCATGGGTGCCAGTTCACAACATTCTTCAAAATATATTTTTGTTGTGTTATGTGAAGGAAAGAAAGAAAGATGAGAGATGATAAGAGAATGAGTAATGTATGCAACTTTTACCTTTTCACAAAACGTTACCAGTTGAAATTATCTGTTTCTCTGGAGCAAAACCTTTTTTTCTTTTTTTCTATTCATTTTATCTTATTGCTTTCCTTGTATATAACAATTTAGAAATAAAAATCTTAATTTGTGAGTTTTATTTTCTGTGAATTGCCTCACATCCACACACTACAGCTACCGTTCATCGTAACTGTTTCTTCTTCATTATACAGCTGGACTAGGTGTGCATATTATCTGTGTAACACTAACAGTTGTAACCTGCTGTAAGTGTTAGCCGACTGTCAGGATGCTGCAGATTTCTCCTGGCGGGGATACAGGCTCATAGCTTAGAGCTTTTGGGTGTGTGTGCTAGCATGTGTATCTCTGTGCTGGAGGGGTGGAATACATGCTCGTAACCATGGTGATGGTGAGGTGCTAAGGCTCATTAGAGGAACACACAGAAGGTAGCAGGAATCGTGTACTGTATGTGTGTGCGCGCGTGACTGGCTGTCCGTAGCAGAAAGGCATGAGACCAAACAGTGTTGAAGTGCTGTTAGGCAGTGAAAAAAGTTCACATTTGCTGAATATAGCCTTCACATGCTTTCAATTAAAATGAAATGCAATCCTTGGAATGCCTAGATGGGCCACGTTTTTTCATGGGTCAAAGCTAAACCTCACCATGCTCTCATGACCTGTCGTCTTACAGTAATCCGAGCATGCTGTATGCGCCATGCAGGCCTTTGAAAAACACTGAGCAATAACGACATTAGCTTTTGCGTTTGCTTTTTGTGTTTGACAGAAAGCTAATTTGTCGTATTTCTTTAATTAATCAGGTGCTAAAACAACACAGGCAGCATGTGCCATGCTAAATCGACAACAATTCTTTCTTTCATTCATTCTTACCGCCTACATTTAAATATATATATACATATTTTTTTTTTCTAAAACAAATACATACACATTACGTACGTATACATTTTATTTTGTTTTGTATTAATTTTGATAGATCACAAAAATTGTAAAATCATTGGCTATTATTGTTTTAAACAAAAAGTTGTTCTTTTGTGATGAGTGATTTAAATGAGCCCATTAGAAATTAAAAAAACAATGGGACGCATTATCTATCTTGCCGCATTTTGTTTGAGGCAAATCGCCAACTTAATTGGACAGTGTCAACTGAACTCCCTTCCTGTTTCTCACCACTTTCCGCTCACTTTTGATGCTGTTGGAGGACGGGTTGAAAATGCTTATGAGGCATTTTAGTGTCACAACCCAAAATTGGCAGACACCACAAACACTGAATCCATTAAGTATACTCTTCCATTACTAGGGCCACGTCAGATGCTGAAAGATTCTTGGTGATGCTGCCACCGCCTTGATAGCTATCTTGTGTAATTAAACTTATAATTGCGATGCCAAGAAGCGTAATTGCATGGTAGAATCCTGACAGGACTAGCCACTTATTAGAGAGTCGAATCTCAGGCATTTTAATTGACTGGGCTAAGACATGAGTGAGATTCTCATTGATAGCTTATTCTGTTTAAACAAGCCATAAACAGACTGGAAAAAATTTGAAAAATATTATGGATATTAAATTTGTTTAGCAATACCAACTAACATTATGCAATAAGCAAAGCCTTATCCAATAATTTAAGATCATGTAACTTTGTTTAAATATTTTAATGAATGATACAGAGTAAAATACAAACAAGTGATGTCAGTTGCAAATTGATGTAGTAGCCATGTATCAGGGTTAAGCTGGTTAGCATGGTCCAGAGCCGCTGAAAGAGGGTTGCTTCAAATCCGTTGACTCAATGGAACAGTTTTTTTCACAGCAATGACGGATCATGGAGTCTCTCAATAGTTCCCGGAAGCTACTAGTAACGCATGGAGCTGCTGCTAAACAGACCACTTGAGGAAAACTTTTAACACATTTAAAAATGTAAGTCGTGAATTAAACAAATTAAGAAATAAAGAATGAAAAGAATAACTCTTACTTCCTGGAACTATCTGAAAGCTTATTGAATCACCTGGCGCGCGAAAAATTTGAACTTACTCTCTCAATGGCTCTAGCATGGGCAAGGTAAAGTACTGTGCCCCCGCTGGTAGATGATGCAACTACACCATTCTGCAGGTGAAAGCATCATTAGAACAACACATTGTTGATGTAAGAGAACCATTTTGGCGGACACAGAAATCAGAGAATAAGGCAAATCCCAATACATTTTGAACATATCAATTCTTAAATCCTTACACTGGCTTCCCATATCAGCCCGGATTGAGTATAAAGTTTCCCTTCTCACTCACCAGTGTGTCCATGGAAATGTCCCAACTTACCTTAAAGAACTCCTCACCTCACAGAACTCATCACGCTCTCTACGCTCCTTTAAAACCAATCTGCCCCTCCCTCCCTTGACTAAGACCTGAACCATGGGTGACAGAGCTTTTTGCGCTTCTGGAATGACCTCCCTTTACATCTGAAGGTCCCACAAGCCATTGGTAGTTTTAAGAAGGGTCTTAAATCACACAATTTCAATGTTTAGATGACCCTTTTATGTTTTAATCTCTAGCTTACTGTAATTACCTTGTGGTTATGCGTTGTATCACTTTGAAATTTTCTTGGAAATGTAAAGTGCTTTACAAATAAAATGTATTATTATTATTTTGAACCTTTCAGTGATTTTGATACCATACAATGGACGTCAATGGGGGCCAATGTTGTTTGGTTACCAACAATTTTTCAAAACTGCTCCTTTTGTGTTCTGCAGAAAGGGTTGGAATGACATGTGGGAAAGTAAATGATAAAAGCATTAACATTTTTGGGTGAACTATCCCATTAAGCGATGGTAAAACATTGGCCTGTTCACATACTGTGTTTAGCCAGGAGATGTGCTGTAGTTCTTCTGTGTCTCTTCATAGCATCATGCTGCAATCAGTCTGCTGCTCAATTCCCCCTTTTGCTTGAATATGTTATGCAGGGGGGTGGGACGCATTCTCAATATATGGAAATGATTGAATACATTTTGCCAGACATTCTTATTTCCATCATAATTTACAGTATCACAATGATTTCCATGATTATTTACAGGCCATCTGGGCCCTGAAACAGGACAACCTCTACACACAGTCTATTCTTCGTTCTACCACACATATTTAGACAACATCACACTCCGAATTATCAATACATAATTGATACAACACAACTGCACTTTTTTAGCTTGAGTACAACCGTACAGTTCAGACAATTTCTGCTCTTACATTATTTATTATATATCTATTCACATGTATATTAATGCACATCATTTTTATACATTCACATTGATATTCAAACATATATATTTTCCTTCTTATTTGCCCTTATCTTATTCCTACTATTAATAGTAGTAGGAATTAGCTTTCCTGTAGCTCAGTGGTAAGAGCATTGCGTTAACAACGCAAGGTTGTGGGCTGGATCCCAGGAGATTCCAGATACCTATGTAAAATGTATAGGATAATGCAATGTAAGTCGCTTTGGATAAAAGCGTCTGCCAAATGCCTAAATGTAAATTATTATCTGTTTACTCCTTATGCAAACATTCTGTTTTGAATTTATTGTGTATTTATTCATTTAATTGTTCATGGATTATTTCATGGGGTTCTTTGATTAAATAAATAATGTGCGGCTCTATGTACATTGATCGACGGTTTCTTTTGAAACATTTATACATTTTGGTATGATTACTCATACACAGAAATTACAAGGTACTGGCATAACACTGAGCTTAAAACAACAGTTTAACATAACAGTTACAAAAAATGAGTTTAAGAAAGAAACTTCAGAAGTGTACATTTTGATTGTTTTTTTTACTTTTATGACTAATGCTATCCTCACAAACCAAGTTCCAGATGTAGTCACCCATCATCCCTTCATCCAAACCTTCCTGTGCTGCAGACATTTCTAGAATTTTCTGACAGTGACAATTGGCAAATCATTTTTTGAATAGGTGAAAATCTATACAGTTTTTATTTGCAATATACCAATTTATTGTGTATGTGTAATACATATGATTGGTCCTTTTAACAGCAATACAAAAATGAATTGTAATGGTAATGTCATGGGTATTTAGTTAACATGTTGTTAAAGTGGTATTTTAGTTATCAAAGTCCAGAATGTTTACCATATCCATATACTATCGCATTACCATGGTGCATGTCTAAAATAGATGATTATATAAAGTGAAGTATTCACCTTATGATTAAATTCACAGAGTCCTTAATTTACTTAACAAGTCTCATAGTAATAATGTTCTATATCTTCCTTTAAGGAAAAGGAAATTTAGGACAAATTTTGAGCCTGAAAAAAACATGAAGTCCACCTTTTCCAACATTTTATCAATTCCTTTTATTATGACCTGAATATGAGACGGTGCTATTCTTCCTCTGGATTTAAATTAGCCTACAACCAACTTTCATATCTCAGAAAATAAGATGATTAAAGTCTGGAGAAAAGGGTGTGATGGGGTGTACGGGGGGATGGGAGGATGAAACAACGCAGGGACGCACTGTACTAGAGAGAGGGAGGATGTTCAGCTCCACTACACACCACTCCTCTAAAAGAGCATAATCTCACAGAGCCTATCCCCACGAGACTCACAGACAGACCGTGTGCTGGGTTCTACTGACAGTCAGGTGAAAAGCTCCTGCAAACCCTGCTGTTATCATGATGTTCTTACTTTGTATCTATCTGTCTTCCAACCAACCTAGAAATCTGTGTGTGTGTGCGAGTGCATATAAATACTGCATGATGCATCGTGATATGTGTTTGCAATCCCTTTACAAATACAGAATGACCTCTGACACTGGGGTCACAGGTCTGGTATACAGTAGGCAGGGACGTCAAACAAACCTGGGGCGTTTGGTGCCCTACAGGCAAAATAAAACTTGGATAAGTTAAATAAGATCAGTCTTATACTATTTACTGGACAAAGTTTTTATTAAAAAATTTGTGTGACTAGATACGAAGCAGATTTTGTATAAAATGCAAATGTACCCCACTGCTTCGCGGGGCTTATTGCTTTTATAAAACGGTAATTTCAAGGTTTCATAAAATAAAGTGATGTAATGCGGTCAGCAGTTAATAAATCGGGATATTTTATAACGGCTTTGAACTTGGTTCAACCAATCAGAATGAAGGACTAAAACTGACCATTTTATGATTTAAAATAAAATACAGAAAAACTTGACAGCCAGTTATCACCATGCATTTTATTTTATGTGAAAGAACAGCTTTTTTAATTTTTATCTTAACTTACATTGTGTTCCACAGGAGAAAAAACACTCTTGTCAGGAGACATAACATTTTATAAAATGGACTGATTAAATTTAGTTGGACTGACCAAACTACAACTTTATTATAAAAAATACACAGCTCAAAAAGATGAGGAGACATATGTCGCTTGTCAGCACAGGACACTGGCGCTTTGATCACCAAGCCTTCAGACAAATAAAAGATTCAATCATTTGGAAATGTACTGACTGTTAAAGTAAAAGAATTAAATAAATGAATGTATATGTCGTCTCAACTTAAACTAAGACAAGCAATGGGACCTTTTTATGTATGTGAAGAGACAATTTTGTGAATTCCATTGACTTCATGGGTGAAGATGAAAGTCGGTTTGTGTCTGCAGCTGACAGGGGCTACAAACAGAAATATGATGGTACTTTATTACCACCCTCTGTAGCTTCATAGATGAAGCAAAGGCATTTCATTATATTGACGATGATGGCTTATTTTTACGCATAGTGCCCTACTACACTGACATGCATATAAACAACATAAAACCCTCTAAAAATAATTGTGTTCCCAAGACTGTATTGGCTTACTATTTATTCAGCTGAAAAGTTGACTGAGGAAGCTCTGTTTATTGACATAAGGCATTTCAGATGTAATACGTCTTGAAATAGATGGCTGCAAACAAAGCTAACGCATATTTAAATAGAGGTTTTTCTGTATGTTCTGGTATATAGTACCGCAGGGCAAATCCATGCAAATTTCAACCTTAAGATGAAAAAAAGGTTTTCACCATACTGATATGTTTGGTGGTGTAAATACCTGTGTGAAGTCTCTCTTCCGTCTGAAGTTTTTAAAGCATAGTTTTTCATAGTCAGGAAGTGAATTGTCACATGCATAATGGTCGAGCATCCTCATAAATGGGCAGATAAATTTGTTTTATTTTAAAGAATTTAAAAGATTTCAAATAAAAAAATTATGTTGTGGTCTATGAAGAGCCACCAGTTCCCCATATGTTGGGTATTATTGCTTCTGGTTTGAAATACATTCACAGAAATACTAAGTTTGAAGTCTCTCAAAAAACGTTTAAACTTTTTATCACATCCACTGTTATTTTTCAGATGTTTGGATTTAATTGGTAATAAAAACATGTATTACTGTTTTGAAATGTCTCATCCATAACCCTGAAATTGCCCAGTATGTAAATTGTGAACGTAGCAATTCTGAAAAGTTAAGAAAGATAAATGCCCCAGTGCGAATTCAGTTTATGCTGAAAATTTTATTAAGAATTAGAATAAAGATTTTCCTTTACCACACATTAAAACATTCCATTTAAACTATATACTGTAACATCATTCGGGTCCCCAATTAGATTTACCAAAGACAGCGCAGACAGATTTCAGGCGCTGTATTTCATTTGATATTAACTTGCACCGACAGTTTGCTTGATAAATTTAGATCTATTGCATATTCATGAGTCATGCATCTTCTTTGTGCATGCCATTAATTAGAATTATTTACTTACAGCAGTCAGCTAGGGGTAATGGCCAAAGGGGCTTACCACCATCAGTGGGGAAAATTGCAGTTGGCCCAGGTGCACTAAGGCTCAGCTGTTGTTAATGTCTGTGGTTTACTCATTCCAGATAGAGTTTCCTTTCTGGAGTGGAAGTTGCAGCCTAATCTAAAGTCAAGACTGCCATTCTTGATCGTACTTTAGATCTGTCTGGATGATTTTAGCCCCCTGCCTTCATGATATCTGGTTCTACGGCTCTAAGTGATTCCCATTAGCCGATATGGCAGCTTACCCTCTCAAAAACAGAACTCACCTTTCGCTTGCATTGCACGGACACGCAGAACAGAACCCTGCAAATTATGAACAACATGAAAGACGGAAGGATCGTCAAAGGGCATTGCATTTATAGCCATTAAAATAAGATTTTGCGCACTTTGGAATGCGACTAAAAACATACAGAAGTAACCACACATCTAATGGCTTTTTTAATCCGTTGTAAGATGAAAGGTGACAGCTGAAAGATCATGTTCTTTTGAACGTCCTTTAAAGTTTGTCTATCCGGAGTTTATGGGCACTGTGGCTTTGCCTAACAGGGAATTTTAATGAACTCCTGTCCAAGTTCTCTCTTCACTTGGTCACTCTGTGTCAACCGTACCTCTTTTGTAAACAAAGCTCGATGTTAAATTTGGACGAAACAGCTGATGCGGCATAGCCGTTAGTTGTTATGAACATGTGAAAATGATATTAATTCAATGCAATGAGATGAGTCTTTTGGCTCTCTCGTTGGCGCAATTGTATCCTTGAGCAACCCTGTGCGTCTCGTTTGTCATGTACGTTCTTCCAGCCGAATTAAAAATTCCAGTTTGCATATCATTAACAGATCGCTCTGACAAAACAAGTTCGAACGTGTGGAACTCTCCGAGGTCACCTCTAGCTACCTCTTGAAGTTATTACTTTGGGGTCACGTTTCATAATCAACTGTCTGGCGGTAGGACAGTGGGAAAAGCAAATTATTCAATTTATGTAAAGGGGTGAGCTATATGACTTAAAAAAACATGACTTTGTTTTTAGTGTAATGTGTAGGGCGGGAACTGCTGCCTTGCTGTTGAGTGGCCCTGGGATCAAATCTTGAAAAATACTGTAGCGTTGAGCAGTTCTGAACCTACGTTCATGCTGAAAAATACCATAGACACCACAGAAATTCTAATGGTTTCCAATAAAATAGGCTACTATTATGAACCATTAGCGTTGTCCACTAAAACCATTACAAAATTCATTTTTTTTGTTTCAATGAGCCTAAATGGAGTTCCATTACTATAGTTCACATCAGCCAGATAACATGCCACCAATGACATACCAGTAGACACCATTATAGTTAATTCCTATTATAACCATTTCATTTCAATTGGGTTTTGAGTAGGGTTCCGTTGTTTTTTAGCAGGGGTAGATTATAAAGGAGAGTTATGTGGTTCAGTCTACAGTTTGCGAAATCTATACTAAAGTGACTCCATTTACTGTTGGCCATAAACTGCCAAATTAATTGTATTTGCAACAACGATAAGAGCACGATAAAAATGGGATAATTTCTTATAATAAATAATAAAACTTAAAGGGATAGTTCACCCAAAAATAAAAATTCTGTCATAATTTACTTATAGATCATAAAATAAGATATTTTGAAGAATGTTGGTAACCGAACAACGGCTGTTGAATTCACTTCTATTGTATGGATACAAAACATATGCAAGTCAATGAGTACCGCTGTTCTCCTGAATGTCTTCTTTTGTGTTCTGCAAAAGAAAAAAGTCATAAAGGTGTGAAATGACAAGATGGTGAGAAAATGTTGACAGAATAAAAAAAAATTGGATGAATTTTACAGACCTTACTCATTTAGGCAAATGAGAGGTATAGTTCTTCACCCCGCCGATGTCTACAGAAATGCCTATTCAAAATCCATTGTGCTGCACCGAATTTCAGTTGTTTAAATGTGCATTCCACCTCTTCAGGAACTTGTCACAAAAGAAGAGTTCAATACGCAGTATGCAGACCTCCACAATGAATCAATGATCTCTGGTAGTAGTACACAAAGCATGAACTATAACCTTCCTTCGGTTTCTTCACCTAACCAACATCAGTTAGTATCTTAAGAGCCATTTGGCTGGAGGGATTGTTTGAACGCTAGTTATATGCTAGAGTAATTCTCCTTAGCACTATAGATGATTTATTTATAGGCAGTTAAACCTACAGAGTCCAGCATTGTCTTTGAAGTTAATACAAGTTGAGGGATTAATCCAGTGGCATGTGTGCACTTCACTTGAATTTGTCGATTTCACCCATAAGGGATGTTTTAAACAGCAGTCGATATTTAAAACTAATCTGTGCTTTTCTTCCTCTCTTTCTCTCTCGCAGTGTGTGTATATACTGTGTATAAACTCCAAAGACATATTTAAACTGTGGACAGATGAAAGGGTGCTGTTTCCGTTTGCATTTCAAATGAAACCACTGGCCAACAGGATTTGAGGAACATGATAATTTCCTGGAACGCATACTGTATTAAGGAAATTGTATTAACAGTGACGATAAAGTGTTTTTAATGTGTAAAGCACGCTTTATGCTGTAATAATTAATGTTGCTTGCCATGCTCTTTCTGCGGCACTCTGCAGCTTACTGCGGTTGAAATTCTGTTCAATTTCCGCTCAACTTCATCTTCATTATTTTCTCATTGTTCACAACATGTTTAACAGTGATTAAAATATTTACGCTTAGGCATCTTTATCATACCGACACAGGCTCTTTGAGGTAAGGCTCACAATATGCAGTTTTAATTTCACAAATTACAACAAGTAAAAATGAGAGAGAAGTTATGCTAATTGGAAACTTATGGCCTCATTTTGTATTCCACATATTATTCATGAATCCTCATTAGAATGGTCATAATTCTAATTAATATAGCTGTTCAGTTAAAAAATTGTTAAATGGAAGTGTCGCCAATTCTTCATCATGGTAAGACTTTTGGTGATTATAGCATGGCCAAACTCTTTCATATATTATATTAAATGTCAAGAAATCTTGTTACACTATTTGAAACATGCCGGTTTATTGTAAAACAACCCAAAATCTACTCTCTCCTCCACTGAACCCACAGAGACCTTCAGCACTTCATTCCAAAGTGCTAATGGCCTAATGCAAAGTTATTATACATTTAAGAATTCTAACAAAAATCTACACCCACACAAATGTGTGACTTCAACCGGCAGTGTCCTGTGAGAGTAATAAAGACCTAATGATATATTAGGCTATAATTTATACAGAAACTGTGTTACTGTGAGTGGGATTTAAAGCCTTAATTGAAGTGAATAATGTGTAATTTGCAATCTGAATGCTAAATTACTCAAATCCCCTCCGAGCCCCGTGCGTCTGAAACAAGGACCAGACTCATCAGCCACAGCGTTGGCACTGCTATTCAGCATTACACGACAAAATTTTGTAGGTTTTCCTCATAAATCTCCAAACTCATAGTGATGCTAAAATCTGGGTAATCTAAATTATGATTGCTTAATCATTTTCTATAAATGTATGGCTTATTGGATGGCACATTTTTACGCGGTGAGCAAAAAATACAACCGATTGGAATCATTTGAGGGTTGTCTTTTTTAACCCATAGTCAAGGATAATCTGGATGGATGGGGCTGGTTATCAGGACAGCCTGCATATGCAGATAAGAGAAAGAGAGGCCGTACCATTTAAAGCTAAATCAAAAGGTACAATAAAGATTACTGAACTGAGTGACAGGGCCTCATATATGTCAACAGCACTGTGTTGATTAAGTTGGAATGGGAGGGGTTTGACAATCCCTTTCCTTGTTTCATTAAAACGGTTACAGTAGGTTTCTTCTACTTGTAAAAGAGAGCAAGCACTTTAAGTGTTATTGCCAATTGGCTTTTTCAAGTCGTGTCATTCACAGGAAGAGTTCGAGGTCTTGTTGTTATCAGAAAATTAGAAATGGAGGTCTGAGTGGGAGTCACAGATAGAGCACCGGAGAGCCCCAACAAGCATAATATCAGGTTTGGATGAATGGAAATAGTAGCATTAATTGTGTGCACTGACATGTGGTCCATTCACTTGTTATTGATGTATATCCGAAAAAAACTAATTTTGAGCAGTGAATGCACAGCATAAGGAGAATGGTTTGTGTGTGTGTGTATGTGAGTTTTATAGCAATTCCTTTTTGCATTTACATGGATTTATGATTATTTATTGTAATAAAAAATAGACAATAAAAACAGTTATTGAGCGAGCACATGAAAAATTAAACAAATCTGTGTCTTTGTCACAATTTAAAACTGTAAATTTTGGGGTGTAACGTGCTGTAAACCAATCAGAGTCTCATCTCTCATTCCCTTAAAGAGCCAGTTGCGCATGCGCCATGGTGAATTCGCTATTTACACGTGGAAAGAGCAAAGACGCTTATCCAGAGAGGAAAAGCATCTGCTCGTGCATAAGGTTAAAGTGCGTGAGCAGACCAACTACAGGACAATTAAGCCGGATTATATCGTTATGTACACAATAATAATTTGGTATACATTGTAATCCATTTATTTTTTATACTTGGCATGTTTGTGTGCTGCTACCCTTCCCTCAGTGTAGTAAGTAAAGTGAAAGCGTGTTGTGGACCCGCCCAGAGGCGCATTTTCAATTCAATTCAATTCAATTCAATTTTATTCATCAGGAAGGCTATTCCAGAGTTTAGGTACGTATGAGAAAGACGTACTCAGCGCAATGGGGAGCAAGTGATGTTGCTGGTTTCAGCTCGACACAGTGTCGAGCTCCGCGTTGGTTCAATAGCAAATGCATTTTACCTTTACCTCTACTTTATTACCTTTGTTGGGAGAACATTTTGTAGTTGTTTTTTACAGTGTACAATTTTCTGTTCATTTGAACTTATAACAGGAAAAAAAATTTCATACACTCTGAATAAAGCAAACTTTAATAGTAATTGTACACTCTTGTAACTAAACAATTGTGAGGGACTTGGTAATACAAAGGTTTATGTGTGTTGTATATTTTTTTTTAGATAATTTCAAAATGCCTTTAGCTAGCAATAACACTTTTTCGGTCTGTTTATTACATTTTCACATTATTAAATCCATTCCACAGAATTCTGCAGTTTCCTTCTAAAAAGAATAACTTAAAAATGCTAAATACGTTTGTGAATTCTGTCTGGCTATGGATCTAAGTATTACACTAGTTTTAATAATTGCATTTTGCTTCAGAAAGTGAGATAAAACATGTCTGATCTTGGCCAATTTCCCAATGTTTGTAACAGCGTGTATGCATGGTTCGTTTTTGATTATGACCAGAAAGAAAACACAACATTATCAAGAATACTGAGGACCTTAAGAATTATTTGACTTCGGCATAACTGCATCATCACTAAAAAAAGATATTGGTACTTTGGCATTCTTAATATTTAAAGAACAATGTTAAAACCTCAGGAAACAGGATGGGTTTTTAAACATTTGTAGGAGCCAACTCGTGTCTTGGAATGGGAGATTCTAAAGTAGGACAGGGCTACATTTAAAGAATGTTTTATGCCAGCAAACAAGTAATTAAACCAGTAGCAGATTAATTTGATAATTTCCATATGAACAGCATTAGAGGATGACTGAAGATTTTATGAAAATACTTTGCTTGGGAATGAAAAATGAAACATTTTCGGGTTGCTTGTTTTTCTCATAGTGGGACATAAAACCTCTGCCTTTTCTTCACTAGGAAATTAATAAACGTTTCAAAGTCGTCATTAAATGGAAGTATCGATTGTCTTTATTTCCATATTGTGATAATAAATACTGCAACACTGTGAAAAACAATTTAGCAGAGGCAGACAAATATATGCCTACATTTGCACATCCAGCTTTAGGGCGCTGCCTGTTCAGGGAATAAAATTTGTCTCTAAAACATTAGACAACCTCTCGATTCATATCTACATGACAGTCTTATTCCAAGCTTATTTGAATGCTGCTGGCGTCCGCTTGCTGAACTGTTATCTGAGCCGAGTTTCTTGAGGGTGAGATACTTTCTGAAAATTCAGCAGGAACCTCTCATGGTCCTTCTCTGGGAGTCATTTAGTTCTGAGAGGAGTCGCATTTTAAGTAGACCAAGAAGCCCACTAATGAGGACAGCTCACAAAGACATACATGGCTCTGTGTGACACCTGTCTAACTGTGCATATCTAAGGATCTACCTCTAACCCCCCTATTTATGTATTCATTCATTTCATCCATCACATTATTGCTATCAGCATGCAGCCGGTGTTGCGTTGTCTAAGAGCGAAGTAAGCTCTTACTGAGCCCCTATGGCTTTGCAGAGCTTCACTTAGAACATTTTGATCACCGTAACCCTCAATAGTAGACCAAGAGCGTCGTGTTTTCTTGTGTGTTTTTATGTTAAACTTTCCAAGTTGGTCTTATATGCACACCTCCACTTATCAGTGTACATATTTAACAAAAATACAAACAAATAAATCATAATTGTACGGGGAGTAAAAGGTCGAGAAGTCTGAAACTAAGCGACCAGAGGGGCCATTTTTGACACATCATTCTTGCATTTGGGAACAAAAGTTGATGTAAGAGAACTGCAATAGTGGATTTACGCCAGCGGTGATGAGCGATGTTCCCTCTAAACAGCGTTCATGTGAAAAAAAAAACGAAATGTGAGGAAAGGGTAAAGATTTCCTGAATCTGAGCAAAATGAAAAGGCAGAATTTTAAGTAGAGTCCATCTGTGTGTTCCATGCACGGAAATGTGCGGTGAAGAATCGTTTGTGAGATAAGAGCTGAATGCAAAAACAGCATGGAGATGACAAGTTCAAAATGGCACCAAACAGAGTCACAAAAATAATGACTGCTTCCATAGCTGAGAGTTATTATGTTTATCCCTTGTTTTCTTGACATAAAACATATTTTTATCTAAAGAACCATCATAAATAGTAGTAATGCATGGCCTACAGAACTTCCTCATATTGAAAAACTAGCATCGTTATATTTATTGTAAAATTACACTTGACAACTTGATTGTTTGTTGGTTTGCTTTTCGATACTTTATAAATTAAAACACCATTAATTTGTACCCTGGCGTGGTGTTCAAGTCTGTGGAACCCGTTTTCAACGTTTACTAAAAATAATAATAATAATAACGTTACTTTTTTAAATATTCAGACACTTATATATAATAAAGATACTTTGCTAGGGATGGAATGGGAACTGAGATAAAGTAAACACCTAAAGCACTATTAAATAAATTTTTATGGCTGTATTGATTTTAAAATCGAATAACGATGTGGATTCACTAGACCCACAACCATTATCACCATAGAGGGTTAAAAGAACAGTTCACCCAAATTGAAAATTCTGTCATAATTTACTCAACGTCGAGTTATTCCAAATATGAATAGATTTCTTTGTCCTGAAAGAAATTTGGAAGAATGTTTGTAAATTACAATGGCAGTCAAAAGTGCACCAGAACTATTTGCTTTCCTACATTCTTTAAAATATCTAACTTTGTGTTCAACAGAACAAAGAAATGTATACAGCAATTTGTCCTATGGTAGTCAATAGTGGCCAAAAACTGTTTGGTTTCAAGCATTCTTCAAATATCTATCTCTGTGTTTATAAGAAACAAATACATTTATACAGATTTGAAAGAACTTGAAGGTGAGTAAATGAAGACTTACATTTTTGGGTGTTCCTATAAAAAGAAGTAAACCTAAATGAAATAACAGATACATAGAATGTACACAGCACGAGTTCAGTACATGTAGTGCTTCTACTCGGGTGGCTGAAGGTTCTTCCCAATAGAACGTGGTTTTGTTCAGCAAGAAAGGAGGGAACATTGGTGACGGGGTTCAATACATTGCATCACACTGTTCCAGTTTCGCTTTGTCCTTTTGGTCATACTACATGTCATGACCTTAGACACGGGCTGGACAGCAATGATTGAAAGTAAGGCCGATCATTAAATCTGCACTTTTCTAAATGTAATGCTTAAAACCATATGACACCCAATGAAGTGTATGTTTTATTTTGCGTTACTCAGACATTTCTGACTTATTTTGAAAGAAGTGACAAAATTTGCACCAACATGCTTCTTGTCAACCTCTCTTATGGCCTGTATCTTCAAGCCGAGTAGACACGCTCATTCATCAAACCCCAGGGCCGGTTTAGTGAGGCGCAGAAGCTGCGTGAATGAGATGAAAGGAAAGAAGTTAGTCTGTGAACGTGTATTAAACAAACAGATTCACATTCTCACCTGCTCCCTGCCACTATCAATCAGTATTACCAGAGTACTACATACTAGCTTTCAAGGGCCCTGTACACTTGGAAAAGGTTTCTTGTGTCCTTCGGCTTAAAAGCAGGTCACTGAGGGCGATACTTTTCTATAAGGACTGGTTTTATAATGTCTGTAAATGAGGTCAGCTGCAATGTTTATTTGTTATAATGGATTATAAGGGACCTTGTGATGGGCAACCTGGCAGGTACTGTACTGTAGGTTACATGAAGGATAATGTACTTAATATATGAAAAAACAGGTGTAATTACAGTCCGGCTATACATAATGCTTATTACATGACCACCTCATGATCACTGTCAATTAAAATGTAAGTATTTACCCCACGTTTTATATGTTAAAACATTTTTATTATTTGGGAATTTTAAGTAGAAAAACAAGTTAAGAGGTAGCCCTGTACGGTAATCATTCCAATGACAGTGTGCCTAGTGCTGGCACGGTTGGAGCAACCGTAGGTCTGTAAGTCCTTAAGAAGAAAGGACCTGAGCCTGTAAGGCCGGGACATCCAGACTATAGAATCTGGTAAATGCGGATGGTGAAGACCAACAGGCCGCATAAGGGTGCGGCCACAGACTCATCGAGGGGAGGCAGCCTCTCGTAGCCTTTTTCCTCTGCGCCATCAATCTTGGTGACAGCAGAGGAAGAAGAGGGTCGTAGACGAGCCGAATAGGGGGAGCGCCATGACCTGATAAGAAAAATGGTGAAGTCCGCTGTCGACGGGCCTGGCGGTCACGAGTTCTTCCTGAAAATACCACTCTAAGCCCAGCTCCTCCACAGCCTTTGTGAGAACCCGGAAAAGCTCCGGGTCTGCACCTGGCTTGGTGTTGCTGGGCTCCACAGACGGCAAGGTCACAAGATGAGCCCGACAGCTCCTCCGCATCTGAAGCCGCTAACAACATGATGTCGTCTTCCTCGGATTTGCTTCTGCCAAATGAGACCATATCACTAGCTGAGGCCAAGGGATGCTGGTCAGGCTGAGGCAAACTAATCGAACTCATCTGAACGCTTATGTCCCCTACCCCACTACTTTCGTCTCACAACTTGTTGCGTGGAAGAAGGCGGGAGGGCAAGAGGAGCAGATTCACTCTCTTAAAAGAAAGCTATCGAGTGCAGAGAGGAGAGACTCATACTCTCGCAATGAGAGCATTCCATCTCTTTGAATGCGTCTTCGGCGTGGGAAGCCCCAAAGCACGAGACGCACTTGCCGTGACCATCAGCAGCATATCAGCAACAAGTATGGCGCAACATTTGAAACAACGCCACAGGAAATTTGCTCCAAAAATAATCGATTTTTTTATAGTCCGGCTTTTAAAAGACCGGCGCTGCTGAATAGCGAAGCCATTGAGCAGGTGGTCGAATCTGCTGCAGGTGCATTTCGACGGTGAAGCATTCAGTACCGAGTAGCGAAGGTAGATTCGTGAAGGAGAAGAAATCTGAGGACACTGCAGTGATGTGTCTACTTATATAGCCAAAAGCCCCACCCTCTTTGGTGGGCTCCATCGCCATAGGTCAATGCAGCTTTGCTGTTTAACTGCGTTATCGGAAAAAGCTTCAGTCAGCAGAGAAAATGTAGTTTTCCACATTCCCCTGCTATACAGTACGAGTGAAGTATTGATAGGGAACCAAACTTTTTAGAAAACTCCTGCTAGGGCTTTTCTTTAAACTCAGTGTTTCAGTGTTGTCATGTAGACAGTGAAACCGGAGATTTGGCATGCTCCATCGCCATAGGTCCATGCAGCTTTGCTGCCATTGGTTTAAAGATTTAATTTTCACAAACCAATGGTCGTGCGGTCTCACTGCATTATTGGAAAAAGCTCTAGTCATCGTGGAGAAAAAGGAGTTTTCCCCAAAGCGTCCTGCTACGCAGTACCAGTGAAGTATTGATAGAGAACTAAAAAACATGATTGTATAAATACAAATACATTTATTTGAGAACAGTGTGCAGGTTTTGCCTCATCTATTTGACTTATTAGTAGCATTTAACCAGAGTTCGTTTACGGACGTGGTGCCACTCGGCGGCCATATTTGCAATGCCCCTGGCAAGTCATAATTTTTTACCGACTTGTTACTAGCTTTTCTCGTGATTTCTGTGCCCTAGTGTAACTTGCCGCAGCGGCAGCAGTGGTACCAGTGGCTAGCACTCGTCAATGTAAAAAAGTTGTCCAATCAAATGAGAAAGACAGAGTTTACGCAACTCCAGCCAATCAAATTCCAGAGCCAATCAGACTGAAGAATACCGAACCTCATCCAATCGGCAGGCGGGTGCGTAACAGAAACAATGCGTGAATTCCAGCACGGTGATGACTGTAGTGAGACGTAAGAAGGCAGACACAACAAAGCAACTGTTTACAATAAAAGGTTAAAGGGTAAGATTCAGAGATGAAAACTACTTAACAGGCTTCAAGATTTTATTTTAGTGATGCTATTTATTCCAAATTCCTAATCAACCTTTCTTATGTAACTTCATAGTTACAGGCTTACAGCAGACATATCCTGCCTGTTAAGAGAAGAGAAAATGTGTAAACATTTGTTTTGTTATGGTTTCAAAATGATAACACAAATAACATTTACATAAAAAAATTGTTATATAGCTGCCATAAATGGGGAAAAAATATTCTCCTTGAGGGACCATGCCCATTCATTTGGGCTAGGCCCCCAATGTCTGCAACGTCTGGCTCCGTCCCTGCATATATGGAGTGGATTTGTCTTAATTATTTCAGCCAACATTCGCCATTGTGAATGTTGACTGGATTTGGAAATAACCCTTCATGCTGACTTAAAATAACATGTCTTCCTAACCATGCCCTAACAAGAATATTGGTTCAACTCGAAAATTTTTGCCTTTCCAACATTTTATTAATTGCCTTTTTTTACAGTGTGTACTACAAAAATATTTTTGACAGCAGAATGGAACTGGAACTGACCAATCAGAATAAAGTATTTCTAAACGCAATGTAATTAAGTTATAATATAGATGTTCCCGAAAACATATGTCCTCAATTTAAACTAAATTCAGCCACATTTCGGTCTGTATTTTCCACCATACAATCCTGCTTTCTGCACAAACTGAATCATAGACCCTGAGAGAAAGATTTGGGTAAAGTGACTAATACTGACATCATCTCTTTTCTCTCCCTCTCACACACACATACATCACTGGGTGTAAAGTTTTCTATTTCACCCTCACTTTGAAGAGACTCTGATGTGATGGCTGCCTCCTGGAACATTAAGGGAGTGTGCTAATTCTCAGCTGACAAAGCCTCACTTCAAATGTATGAACTCATCAGGGAGTGGAGTGAAAGTCCCCCTCCCGCTTTCAATTGCAGTGTAATGAAAAAATTTACAGCTGGAAATTGAGGCTTTATGTATGAGGGAGACAGATGGAGTGGAGAGCACAGAGATCATCTCTCTCCTTTTAGCATCTTCTCATTTGAACATCCAGGCAAGGATGTGGTAAATTTAGCAAGAGGCAGGCTGAAGGTCTCTGTGAGGAAAATGGGCAGCATTGCTAAAATTCAGCCAAACCTAAAAAACGAAAAAATCTGAATATATTTGATAATTATTTCAGATAAAATAATTTGATTTTATAACAAGACCAAGATAAGATTTGTTTATGCTTGATTTCTCCTTTAGACAAGAAAGTGCTACTGTAAAAATCTACTGTAAAAACACTGGGCCCTTCCCAATTATTGTATTTCCCAACTCACTACACCAACTGATATCTCTTTTCCACCATGCATCTGTCCATCATACTGTATATGGCTGTGCCCCTCTAAAGATTCTTTGCACGTGGATATCAGGTCAGAAATCAAAAGAGACACACCAGTATCCAACAGCAGACAGATGGAAACTGGAAAAAAATCCCTCCATTTGTCTCCACCGAGCCCATTTTAGCCAGCACTTCGAGGCTGCTGTTTTTAGCCGTCTGACTACACCTGTTTGGCAGTGATAAAAATCATATCCCTCGACAGCTGCTCTTTAATCAAGCTTTCTAAATGGCAGACGATGCAGGAAGCCGCACGTTTTGTGGATGCTGCACGGGCCAGAAAAAATACAGTAGAGGTAAAATCTCAAGCTGACAGTGATGGCTTCATCAAAGGGTTTTGAGCGGAATGCCATTTCTTACAGAGTTCAGAGAGTTTGCACACGTGAAGTGGCCTGTATTTTTAAGCACACGGAACAAAGCGTTGGATATGAGTCAGACGGAAAGGAAGAACTACAAAGATAAAGATTTGCTTAACATGGAGCAAATTGTGCCTCGGGCGAATTTTTGTAGACTGACATTTCAAAAGCTAATATTAGTACGGTTGTCTTTGATAAAGCTTCCAGTTAAAAAGTGTCTTTCACCTGTCAAAAAGAAACATAATGTTTCCTTTACATACAGTATTTTGTGATTAAATGGATATGGTGGCAAACTTTGTCAGAACAAAAGTGTTTTTGTATCAATATGGAAAAGTAGAGGCAGCAGAGACGTCTTTAAAGTTCGTTCTGTCTCAAGATTGCAATTGCAATTGCCAATCAACATTTATGGTTGCTAATGTAACCAAAATACTCATTTCTAATAAGTCAGTGTTTTTACTTGCTCAGCACACAAGGCTATCATGCTCGTATGTAGACTGCTTATCATTTAATTTATCTTTAGCACTGTTAAAGATTCCAGTGCAAAGCAATAATTACATTCAATTCTCGATTCTCCATGCATATGTGTGAAATTGCCTTATTCCAACTGGATTTGATAAGAGAGCCCCGAAGACACAGAAATTATGAATTAATTCTCGCCACCGCCCTTTCAAGTTGATGCAAAATGAAAACTGTCTCTCACATCATCCGCCGCATGCTATTTCATTTTCTATCACTGTGGGGTTATTTCAATATATTTGCTAAAAGGAAGCTAGATTGCTGCTTGTATTTTATTAATTTACTGATATGATTGATATGATAACAGGCCAATTTCAAACAGACCTTCCCTTCAAGGATGTGATGGAAGAGTCGGAAAAGAAAGGGGCAGAAAGAAATAATTATATGTGTCAGATGCAATGGAAAATGGATATTGATTTATTTTCTACATATCAAATGTATCACATTATTTATTTCATGCTGAGTCTTTAGCAGTCGGTCTTGCTTGATTCTGCTATCAAAACAAAAGTTCCAGTTTTGATAAAATGTTATCTGTCTCTTGCAACGGTTCCCTTTTGCCAGGAATCCCCTCTATTTTGCATTGATGTCTCTTATTAAAGACACTCAATGCCTCTGACTGCTCAGCATCAATTTATTTCTGCATAAACAGAGAGTATAAGTTGTGTTTCTGCATAAACAGAGAGTATAAATTGTGAACATGTGTTTGGTAGTTCTCTGTATTTACATCATCCATTTCAGATATTCCAGATAAGCTCCTCTTAGCTCATCAGGAAGTGATCTGAGCGAGTTAAACATATTTATACATTGTTTTAAAACTTCTAAACATAAGGCTTTAAAGACAAACTGAAGATGCATCACATGAAAAATGGAAAATTCGGTCATGAATTTCCTCCCTCCAAGTTGTTCCAAACCTGTGTAAATTTCTGTTAAACACAAAGAAAGATATTTGGACAAATGTTAGCAACTGACATTTCTGGGACATCTTTGACTTCCATAGAAGGAAAAGTTTACATGGTAGTCAAAAGTGTAACAGAAGTGTTTTCTATCCCAATTCCTCAAAATATCTTATTTTGTACTATGGTAGTCAATGATGTCCCAGAAATAGCAGTTGCTTACATTTTTCCAGATATCTTTCTTTATGTCCGACAGAACAAAGAAATGTATACAGGTTCGCATCTTGCAACTTGATGGTGAGTAAATGATGACAGAATTTTCTGGTTTAGTATTTTGCTTTTTGACACACTACATGTCGCTCACTTTGTAGAGCACTGCATCATGGGTTTGAATACCTCAAACACACGTATTGATCAAATGTAAGTTGCTATGGATAAAGCAATTACTTAATGCTTAAATGTAAGTTGTCCTCATTTCTTGCAATTACTGTAATCACAGCTTACACTAAACTCAACCAAGGTTCAAGGTTATGATGAGCACTTTATTAAAAAAAGCCGCTTTATTTTCCTCACAAGAGTTAGTATGTCGCACTTTTGCAAGCCTGTCACACTTTTGCACCCTGAAAGAGATGCTTATCGTGAACCATAAATCAATTGATACATATCAAATAGGTTTGATGGCTATCCTTACAACATCTAAGACTTATCTTTGCTTTATACCGCAACCCTACAACTACATAACACACATGGAATAAGCAATTATTTGTAACCAACAAAACAAGGGTCTCGATGTCTATTTTCATGTATATCAGCATACAAAACTAAGTCCCATATTTTAACCTTTCAACTCCATATTTCTTTCAAAAGTGCTTTCAAGCGGTCCAAGAAAGGAAATGTTGCTTAGAAAGAGCTCTGCTTAAAATGGTCTCCCTGAGAACCGCAGAGCCCGAGGATCAAACCTCCATTACAGCCTCAGATGGCCAATGACAATATGGTAGTAGTTTAAGAAGGCCATCAGAAAGAAAAGCCATCAAAAGACAGATAATGACTCAGAGGGATTGAAGTGAGAGCCTCCATTCAAGCAGCACAGAGTGTTTGACCATATCGGTATTGATTTTGTCAGCAGGTAGTGGTTTAAGACAGCTGCCAGATCGTGAACGATACACTTCATTAGTTGTAAACATCTATGTAACCACAAAATGTATAATTCATTTATACCTTCTGGTAAGTCGAAGCTGCTTTATAAATAGAACTGGTGTTATACTACAAGCCTTTTTGCACGCAGGGTCTTAACACACGCACATGCAGATAATCTATTAATGTTGAACATTTCGGAGAAAAACAAGAAGAATCTTAAAATAGCTTAATGTAAGCAGCACTGTTTTTTTCAAAGTTCATATTGCCCATATGAAGTGTCAAACACTTCTTGGAAAGCCTTATATGTTTGTAAGGTGTAACAAATAGGTATCCTTTAATGGTTTAATAGACAGTGAGTTAGATTGCAATGGAAATGCAATATTTATTCATTACTGTATTCCACTTTCCAGATATGTTGGTAACAGGGCTTTGCAGAGACCTTTATAGGGCTCTTTATATAATGATAATAAAAACAGCATTGATAAATAAAATTCAGAGGATGAGATACTCAGAATAAGCCTCCAAACAGTAAAGATTGATTCTAGAAGTGAACATGCACCGGTTATATGTGTGTAGAAGTAACATTAGCTGCAGCTAACGTCAGTTCAGAGCAGGGCAGGCTAAACACATAACAGCTGTGCATGCTCTCTTCACGGCGTTCTTTTAAAATACAAGTAATAAATACACTAATAAGTGAACAAGCATACCGCTCCGCTGAATACACCACTTACCGGCAGCCGAGAACAGTATGTATCCTGGAAATAAGCTAACCTATTGAAGGTGACTGAACGTGAGGGGTCATCCCAGATAAGGTCGTCAGGTGAAAGGTCATCACGTGGGTCATTTTATTAAGGGTTAAACTATTATTTATAAATTTTACTAATAGTTGGATTGAGCATGCCCTCACAAAAAGGCTTTAATCACAAAAAATATATAATTTTGCCTCGGCATTAAGGGCCAAAGTGGCAGGTGCTAAAGTTCAGTTTTGTTATTTGCTTAATTAATGAAAATAACCATTTTACTAAACAAGTTTTTTATCTTTTTATTATGACAGGTGGCCTAATAAATTGGTTTAGCAAGATATATGCATAGCAAAAAGGGCAGAAAAGCATAGAGGTAAAGCTGTTTTTATTGTAGTTTGTTAGATACTGTTAATTATAGCACTTTAGATGCCTCTTAGATAAGAATACTGGTAAAGGTTTCGGTAAGACACGAAGAGCGGGGAAAAATGCTCTATTGGCTATGAGTGACTTTAAATGTTTGGTATATTTAATGAATTAATTAGGCAGAGGCACTAAAAATGCTAATTAAAGTAATTTTCACATAAAAATTTTAGTTGCATATTAGGAGACATGTTGGACACGTGAAAAAAAGCAGCACGTTGATTTTGTAAGCACCTACACAAAAGATGAGTGAAAATAGGGGGTCACCCCGACACAATGGCAGGAGGCTGCAAAGCCTCAATGGTTCCAATGGGTGCTATCAAGGGTCCCATATCGACGGTTGTCTCTACAATGTGCAGTACAACTATAACTATACAGCCTGCATTTAATTTAATTGTTGCATCACATTGCTAATCATTGTTGTATACAATACATTTTGTATTGTTCTTCTCAGGGTAAGTTAACTTTAGTTAACTTTACGATTGAAGTCACACCCTAATGTATTGAAAAATGGGTTAAGATGTCACACTGGAAACATTTAAAGTGGTGGTTCAACAGTGTTTCATGCATTCTGACTTCTTTACAATGTTAAACATGCTGGCTTTACAAGGATAAACATCTTATGCTTGACATGGTCAACTTATCCAAAAACGAGTAGGACATATGACGTAGTATTTCTATGCTTGATACACTCCCCAAGCCTTAGAATAGATTTCTAAAATTTACTTTTGAACATGAAATTCCATTACGTAACAACTTTTCTTAGTCCCTTATTGGACAATTCTGCCAGAAAAGCACGCTCACGTGTCAACCAGAGAGAGTAAGAGAAAGAGCACGCCCACGTGTCGACCAGCGATAGCGGGATAAAGAGCATGCGCACACGACAAAGTTTGCAAAGTTAAAATGTGTTTGCTGGTTCACTGCATTTCGGTGAGAAATGTTATATAACATGCGTTAACAACGCAAGGTTGTGGGTTCGATCCCAGGGGATTGCAGATACCTATGTAAAATGTATAGGCTAATGCAATGTAAGTCGCTTTGAATAAAAGCGTCTGCTAAATGCTTAAGTGTAATTGTAAACAGCAAACTTTAATAGTATATCAACCCTATGCAGGGATAATGGAACAATGAATTGTATGCTCGTGCTTGAGTTCGCCCCCCTTCCACGCGTTTTCTGAAATAAGCATCCAGCTCTATGTGTCTTTTATAAATTTGATCAAACTGAAGACTCTTTGAAGATACGAAGTATGCAATACTGCTATATTCCCGTTGGCAGAAACTATGTGTGTTACATCCAATTTAAAGAGTGAAACAGTTATGAAATCCATAACTATTCAACAAAATGAAAAAAAAATCACAAAACTGTAAACAAAATGTTATTAAATAGGAATACGTTAAACAGAGAGTAATTTACTTTCATGCTATAGTCTTGTCAGACTGTTTGCCAGTGTGTTTTTATCTTGGCTTTTTGTTTGTTTGGTGCTTATTGTCCATAAGAGCAACAACTGAAAAAAGATTTGGCATTAAGAGTTTTCAACAATGTTTCAACCAACACAACACCACTGCTAGAGAAAACAACTGTTCAAAGGAGCCTTTGTCTGAAAGCCTTAAAGTGTCTGTGATATAGCCCTTATAACCCCAAATGTTGCTATGTGGAGTCTCCCTGTAAATAGCTTTTGTATGTTTGTACGTAAAAGGCTTTATTTTGATAAATGTTTTGACATATACCGAGCGAGATGTGGTTCAAAAGGATAAAGTCCTTCACAACGATTAAAATAATCTTCAAAAGCAGCCATGTTCAATTTCAGAGCTTTGAGTTTGATTACCAAGTCAATGTCTGATAAATATTGAAATAAAAAGCATTCCAAGATGCTTTAAAATGTATCTTGCCCAACAACTATCATATTTTATCAAATATTTTGTTGCATTTGCAAGATCAAACTAGAGTTAATCTATTTTATCAAAGCAAAGACTTTGGTTTGACTGTAATTAAAAGACCTATTTATTCTTAAGATAAACCACTGAAAATAAATGTCAAATAGCGTATCGAAGGTGTTTGCCCTGTGGTTAATGATATCCTCCTTGATATACATACTCCCACTCGTCTAACCTTCAAATTGAACCACCTTAAATTTGTCACTATTAATAGAATAGATTAGAAATATGAAGATCAGAGATTATGGTTCAAATGTAGTGCATACATAAACCACTATTAATGCCAAGAACAACATTACCACCCTGTGCAGTACATCAATGCTTGGTCACTTAAGTTAAGATCAAGTACATAACTTTTCACCGTCTGATGATGACTCTTGATGGGAATTACTCTATCATCATATACAATCATATTTGTATAAATATGTATTCAGAGGTGTATAAAGACCTTACATAATGAAGCGTTATTTTCCTTTTCTGTCGGTCTCTCTGCGTTGTGTCATCTCCGATTGTACTTTTAAAAGACCAATGAACTCGCCAGTCCCGCGCCGTACATACAGGTATAAAAGGGAAGATGGCGAGCCCATTCATTCACCTTACTGTTCTTCGGAACCTCCAAAGCTTATGCTGAGCATATTATATCTCGATGACTACTGGATTCTATGACGCAGAACAGAGGATTTGTCCCGGGTGCGCGATGAGCATGGTATTTCCGTCGCGACTTGCTGGCATCGGTATGGCGACTTGCTGGCATCAGACGCTGAAGACTCCCTGGAGCTCCCGGCTACGGCGGGTTGAGCCCAGGTCGAGGCTGACGCGGACATGTATGATGCTTGCCCAAGTTTCCGTTTTCACCTTCACACCATGGATATCCTGCAAGCCAAGGCTTTGAAGTGGACGAGAGAAGACCTGACCTGACGTCATGCAGGAAGTGGTCCGAGAGAGACACCAACGCCTTAATCTGGTGCAAATAAGAGACACAGAGGCTATCGCACAAGCTAGGCTGTTTGGGACACCGTCGAGGATTTTTCTGCGGTGAAGAGGCAGTTGGGGTCGCTGAGGTTCCAGACGATGTTGCAGACGACGGGAAGCAGAGTTGAGTTGTCGGACGGGCCCCAACCTGCAGTTGCATAATAAATTGCCTAGAGTTGGCTGTTTAGCTTGCTCTCATTCAGGGCAAGCACATGCCGCTCCGCTCGGACAGCACGGCTTCCGTAGCATACATCAACCGCCGGGTGGTGCACACTCACGGCAGAGGTCGCAACTCCTCAATCAGTACTGTGCAAGGTCAGGAAAGAGGAGCGTCTAGTTTTGCTAGTTTTGCCCTACTGGCCTAACCGGACTTGGTTCTCGGAGCTAATGCCTCTGATGACAATTCCCCCTGGCCGATTTTCCTGATGAAGGACCTAGTTCTCAGGGGAAGGGCTCCTGGCATGATGGAACCTTCCTCTGTAACCTCCACGCGAAGACATTTACATTTACATTTATTCATTTGGCAGACGCTTTTATCCAAAGCGACTTACAAGTAGTTTTTTTTTTTTTTTTTATCCAAAGCGACTTACAAGTAGTTTTTTTTTTTTTTTTACAGTGACACATTACTGCAGAGCAATCAGGGGTAAGGTGCCTTGCTCAAGGGCACTTCAGTCATGACCTGCTGGCACTGAGATTTGAACCTGCAACCTTCTGATCACAAGCCCAACGCTCTAACCCCCAGGCCACAACATTCACCTGTTCAAGAGGTGCAAAGAGGGTGAATCCTCCCCGACCGGGCTCTGTACTCTCTTGGGACCTAAACGTGGTCCTGGTGGACCTTATAACGCCCCATTCAAGCCCATAGGAGAAGCCACTCTACCTCATTTCATGATGAAGAAGGTTCTCCTAGTGTTGCACGCTTCCATCAAGAGGATAGGCGATCTGCACACACTCTTCGTCCACCCTCAGGCGATGGGGTAGTGCTTCCCAGTGTTCCTTACAGTGTCAGGCGGCTATCTCGCCTCTTGAGTAGCAAGGCCACCGCCTGTACGGCCGTTAGTAAGAATTATCATCTTACCTTTTATACCCATATGTATGGGAAGGGGACTGGCGTGCCATCCCATTTTCAAAGTTCATTGGCCTTTTAAAAGTACAATCGGAGATGATAGTCAAACCCCATTCTGTCAGTCTCAAAACAACGTCTCATTCCCTCCATCAGGTAGCTGAGGAACCGTAGTCAAGATGTTTTTATTACCATGAGCTATTACAATCTAAATACACCGTGTGCCCCTTGCATGGAAATTCGCCATGTTGTTTCTACAGTAGCCCTAAACAGACAAATTGCTTTACAGAGCGCATTTTGTAAACAATGTTACATGCTTTGGCAAAGATGAAAATCAAACAAACTTCTTGTACTGTGAGATCCACTGTAGTGCTTTCAAAGTGAGGGGGGAATTTAACATAAACAATTAAGTTTTGTCATTATTTATTGACCTTGTTTTATTGTATTTCCTTCAGAAATGTGCAAGTCTCGGCAGATAAGGAGATTATCAGTTAGGAACTTTCAGATTTTCGGTTTCAGTCTTTCCCTTAAAGGCAGAACTTTATTGTATTTCATTTGTTTTAGACTAAGGTAGAAATACATGTGCAACCTCATCTGATTTTTCATCATCTTAACTTTTCCTATCAAACTTTCATGGTGTCACATGGTTTTTACTGAGCCAAAGAAAGTAAAAAAATCTGTGGCTTCACTATAAAACAGATGCACAAAAGTCAAACTCATTTTACAATCTGGCAGGTTAAAACGGCTAGAAAGTGAATTGTATTGAGTTTGTTGAGGGTCATTGCTCAGGTCAACAGTAGGTTCTAAACATTCTGAACTCGGTGCTCTGTCAGCTCAACTACCGAATGGGATACCAACAAAGGTGAAACTGTCATTTAGCCACCAAAAGGCAAGGCAGATCTGAAAGGTACCATCAGTTTCAAGATCATTGCGATGGGGCTGTACCATTGACTTTGGGACTTCAATGACACCCAGTTGTAGCACTCATTACACCATTACTTTAATGGTTAGCCTATGGCACTCTGCAGGGCCACCGTCTGACAATAACTTCAGTGGGAAGGGACAACACAAGGACAAGGATTGAAATCCACGTGCCTGAGTATGTTGAGCTTTGGGACACACCTTCAGAGAAATGAAGTGGCAGTCCTAGACACACTTGCCTAGGCAACCTTTACTTCAGTCATCAAAGTGATGGTTTTAATGGCATTCGTGTCACTTAATGATGTGCCCGAGGTGAGACTCTCTCACACTGATCACCAGCATCACTATCTTGACCTTGTGGATAACGGTGGCCTTCTTACTGAGGTGTAAGGGTTGTAAGATGATAACCAGATTAGTTAATTTCAAGGCCTTTTAAAGTTTCCGGTCACACATATTTTTTTATAATATCTGTACCAACATTTGACTTTCTGTCAATACAAAAATAAAGAAATATTTCAAAAAATGTAAGTTGTTACATAGTAAGAGCCAAGATGTGAACATTTTTCCAAACATTTTAAAATGCATTCCACTTCATGAATCTGGTTAGTAAAATAAGCACGGTTTTGCAAAGGGTGTCTACATTGATTCTTAAATATAATAGTTAGATTTTATTTTTTTTGTTTACTAAAAAGTATACTAAAATAAATACATTCAAATAATGAATAGATATGACCCATTAGCATAAAGTATAGTCATAAACCTATACCATACAGTATATCCTATACTTGAAAAAAAGCAATAATACGTAACCACATGGCAAAAATGCTGAGCAAAGTCGAATAGATTGACTGTTTGTGGAAATAAGTGCACACATATTTGTTTTCTAAAAGCCAGGCCTGGTCCTCTCTCACTGACTGTCCGGTCACTCGTCCTCTTATGCTCCCAAACTCCTCCGTGATACGAGACTGGTGCGTGTACAGCTGATGCACATTATCACTCACACACCGGTTTCGAATCCCAACTCTCGTCCCGCCTACCTCACTACAATGTCATTTCTGTCGATGTCTATGGACATTCAATCCTTTTATATTACAGAAGAAACCTGCATTTATCCAAACCTAAATAAATGAGACCTCGCCAAAATCTCTTGCTCTCTATATATATTTTCTCACTAATTAAACACACCCAGACATGTTGCTATACATTTTCCCCTAGAGATTGTTTTACTTCACACATAAAATTCACAAACAACCTGATACGATGGAGTGTGCATAGGCCAACAGACCAGTGAAAATTTTTTCACAAAACTGCCATAAAAGTTGTGCAACAGTATATTCTGTCCCTTAGGGGTTGAGGTTATGTAACAGACCTCTGCATCATTGCCTGATGGACAGCAAAAAAAAAAAATACTTAATTGACGGCCAGATGTTCCTCCTTGAGATGTGTTATGGTTAAATTAACGCCAACCTATTCAGAAATAATGCATGCATTGTTTGTTCTTATAGTTGTTTATTTATTTGTAATATATGACTAAATACCTGCAACGAAGCAGATGCTCTCTCAAGCCCTGTCGGTTTTTGACATCCAACTACAGATTTGCTTCTGTTGATAAACAGCGGTTGGTTCATAGCAATTAGGCAGGGAAATCACAAATTCATGCCTTCGCCTGAGCAGTTCAAGTACATAATTTGTTTTATAAAATATTTAGATAAATCTATTGTTTTGATAATATGAAGTATAGGCAATATGTGCCTAGACATATGCAATTTGTTATAACCTTGGGGGTAACTTAACATATTTCTTTTTGCTTAATAAGATGAAAATGTTAAAAAAGGAAACCAGAAATTGTCAATACGCTGTAAAATGATGCCCATGTTCAGTGAGAACACAAAAACCTGCTAAAGTCATAATTGCACCTGATGACAGTGTGGCTATAAAGTTTCTGAATAAGTCAAATCTCCGGAAATGGGCATGCATGTTTTTAAAAGCACAGACACACACAATGAAACGTGACAACAAGCACTAAATAACATTGCCACACGATACCAGGTGCCAACTGCTGCACGTCCATCATTTAACTCGAACTCCAGCTGTGAAAAATAAAACGCTCCAGAAGAAACTCTTTCATCTCTATATATATTTATTTTTTGAGGTCCTGCTGCTTTGCACTCAGTGAAATTATTGCACTCCTTTAGAACGCAGAGCTGGGATCACACACTGTTCTAGTCGCACTGTAGGACTGATTCTTCAAGTGTCTCAGGACATTTTAAGGGCACCTCATGTATTATCAGAGAAAGGTGAACTGAATTGTAGAAAGGTCAGCCTCAATGAAGTTATTTGATAAAGCAGAGCAGATACAGGTACACCTGAGAGCCAAGAGCATACGTGAAGTCGGCAGGAATTAATGTGCAGAGCGGGATGATAAAGCCTTTGGCCTTTTGTATTTCTGAATTGCTTAGCAGATCGGAATCTGCTTGGTAGATAGTAGTTGATCTTAGTGGACACAAATCTGCATGGTAAGCCAGTAAACCTGCGAGTTCACAGAAACGGGGATCTTTGAAAATAGTTAAAACAACTTGCTATTCATTACTTTGGCAACAGTTATAAGGAGCGCTTCGTGCCATTGCCAAATTCAGCTCGTAATTTACAGCCATCTGTGGTAGCTGTTTAAAGCAAGTGAGTGATAAATGCTTTAATAAGATTAACTCAAAACTTTTATTCCCCTTTTTAGTCCTTAGTGAATTTGATATACCACCCCTACCTAATCTGCCAATTGTATCTTCCACAGGACAGTTCATAACTAGAAGGAATAAAGAAATGATATTTGCATCTTGCATAGCCACTTGTTAACCACCTCTTAAATGTGACCCTGGACCACAAAACCAGTCGTAAGTCGCACAGGTATATTTCTGGCAAAACACGAAAATACATTGTTTGGGTCAAAATGATCCATTTGCCAAAAATCATTAGTATATTAAGTAAAGATCATGTTCCATGAAGATATTTAGTAAATTTCCTACCGTAAATATATTAAAACATAATTTTTGTGAGTGGATCCCTCAATATCGTGAACAAAAAATGGTCCGAAACATGCGCACAAACTTAACTCGCTGCTGTCCGCTCTATGAGAACTACCCATACATGTTTGGTATCTTTGTAAAGTTTAGAGTTTCTGCTTTCAAGTTCATCTACTCTCTTCTATGTCATTACATGGGTAAGCCAATCGAGAGTGTTAAAACAAACCTGTTTCTTCTTAGCAACGGCCTGCTATAGCGTCTCTATTGGCTGCCAATTTTGTCCTGTGAGCAGCGTACACAATCCGTCATGATCGCGGTTCAAAACATGGATTCTGAAATAGCGCGTTTGCTCAATCTAAACGCTAATGACAGCAATAATTTAACGAACCTAGTAAATGATTATTTTGCAAATAATTGGGAAGATGATACCGAATGTCCAGAGACCGGCTTGACAAAAGAGGATGCCCCGGAAGACGACGAATTCAATCAATGTTTGGATCACTTCGACTCCGTTATGGAAAATGATGCCATGAAGGAATACAAAGTTTTCACTGCATTTTATATGTTCTTGGTAAATTATTTTTATGAAATTTTGTGTGTATAAAGTTTAAGTTGTGGTAAATCAATGGTGTAAGTTTCATTTATTTCCCATCATTAGTAATATGCGTTGCTAAGGACTACTTCTGGAAAACTTTAAAGATGATTTTCTCAATATTTTGATTTTTCCCACCCTCAGATTCCAGATTTTTAAATGATTGTATCTCGGCCAAATATTGTCCTTTCATAACAAACCATATATCAATAGAAAGCGTATTTATTGAGCTTTCATGTGGTGTATAAATCTCAATTCTGAAAAATGTACCCATAAGACTGGTTTTGTGGTCCAGGGTCACAAATGTCGAAATGTTTTATCAGATGCAAAAATTGTTCATATAAACTCATCGCACGCTGTAATACTAAAGAAAACCACAATCCTAAACTTTATCTCCATAAGGAAATCCCAGATGTCCAGACACCGATTATTTATTTTCAAATTATTAAAATATTGACGTGGGAGATTCCCTGAGCCTGGAGACTGTATAGTGTACATCCTTATATGGTTTAGCTCAAATGTGTGATGTGAATAAATAGTGCTCATAAATAGCTGTTTAAATAGTATAGCCTGACTTGTAACAGGTGGAGGCTTGAACCCAGGAATAGTATTTTTACATTCCTTACATACTCACAATTGAGAAAATCATATACACCGGTTACTAAAAGTTCAAACATTCACCAATGCTTAACACTGTCTACCCCAAACGTGGCACAGCACGATGTGACATGTCCGGTGTAGACACGGTGTAAGAAGGCATATAAATGACTGCTATAAAAACAAGCGCCGTGTAGCCTTTTCTGGAAGTTTAAAATAATGGCCATCAATCGCTTAATACAACCATATTTGACAAAGTAATAAATAGGCTTTACATACAGAAAGCAGAGGTATTTCCACACAGACAGGTGATTTTACAGTTATCTCTGGTACATCTGGCCTGAGAGTTGCTATAGTAACTCACTGCCAATGCCTACAAGCACATCATATCTGTCACAATAGCCCCAAGCACATTTCTGTCGGTACATACAAATAATACTGCATTCGGTCAACATTTGTAAGAAAAATGAATATAGGCAACAATTTACAGTATACAATTAATAGCATAATAAATTATATAAACACACATATAGCAAATTATAAACATGTCCCAGCAAGATCCAATTATTTAAATTAAATCCAAAGTTTGAGGTAAAAGAAATGAAACCATTTCACACTCTTTGCCTTTCTTTCTAACATTTGTTTCAAAATATTTGCTCACTTAATGAAATCTTTCTCAGCGCACAAACATCCTTTGTCTTTATAGTTGTTTTTTTGTGGATTAAGGTCAAGAAGAACTGTTATGTCATTGTTAAGTAATTTATCACTATACAGTACAAGTAAAAAATGCTTTTGAGGTCAACATTTTCATCAAACAATTGAAAAAACGATCTGAGCAATGGATAACACAGAACAGCCCTCAACAGAAATAGATTAAACAATAAGCAAATTGCCTTAGAATGGTTTTCAAGGTGTGGGGAGTTGTGTTTATAGCTCATGTGAATGGATCAAAGTGCCAATGAGGCAAGATGGCAGCATCCAGATTGTATGTTGATTCTTGTATTAGAACCCGTTTTATTTATGTTTGAGTAGGAGTGAATCCGATCATGTGTCAGATTTGTATAATGCCGCACACATGAAAATGTAAGATTCCACGTGTCTCGTATTGTCTATTGAAAGAAAATCTGTTTCTATTGTTTTGTCTGTATTTAATATACCAACAATTGCTATGCAACTTTTTATAATAATTCAATTCTAAAAAACAGACATATCTGGACATGTATCTTTTCCCCTAAATGAATGGGTGACAGTGGAAAGAAATGTGTCCATGGCAACCCTTAAAGCCTTCTCTTATTTTTTAGGCTATACAGTAATTTATTGATGTAAGCATCCTTACATTAAAAGATCAACAGAAGCATCAATGATCTCTTTACCTACTAATCCATATTACCACTTGTACCATAAATCTGTTCCACAGCACCTTCATACTACATAATAAGAGACAATTTATTTGTTTTTTGTTGTTCCGGGGCCAGCTGTATTGATTATCATGAAAATCCCAACTAAGAGACACTTTTCCACTTAATTAGCATTTACTGTATAGTCTTGCTATAAGGGTAATTTTCTGCATGGTTTGAAAGGGAATCTGTGAGACCCCTGGCTTGAATGCTGTAAAGCTTGCAGAAAAAAACAATATCCACAAATGAATATGGCTCCACATAATGATTTATCCTCATGCTGTACTTCATCTTAGTTCTTCTCAGCATCTCCCATCTGCGGCTTTTGCTCAGATGCATCATTTTCTTATTTACATATTTTCATCTCACTATTTCGCCATACATACGACTTTCTCCTCCACCATTACCCGTCTCGCTAATCTCGCTTTGTAATGCAGATGACACCAGTAGGGTTTGAAGCTAAGTCTCATTAACTGAACTAGCAGTCAGTTGGTAGGGGAGACCATAGCTATTAAAAATAGATGCCTCATTCAAGCTCTCCAGGCCAGTAGACGCGTCCCCCATCTTGGAACGGTCCACAGACGTCACTCACAGTTTGCTAGAATGCCACAACACTGAACAACCATGGCTGTGCATTTTAATTCCCGAAAAATTGGATACACTTTCGTTGTTGTTATGTGTTAGTGTAGGAAATATATTGTTTGAGTTACACAACAACAAATATGTTTTCATAATCATACACAGTCAGCTTGCTCTTGAGTGTTAACAGACCGGCTTGGAAGGGTTGCCAGATCTGTGAAACAAAATCCTTCATCACAAACTTAAAGTCTCTAGTTTAAATAACAGAATTTAACAATCATAAAAAATATATTTAAGATTGCCAGCTATATAACAAAATCCAACATTTACAAAATAACACAGTTCCACTGGAAAGCCGCAGACTTGGCAACACAGACCAGCTGGTACCGTTCCAATTTGATGGCGACCTACTGTACGTATAGCGGCCCATAGAAACAGATGCTAAATCGGCATCTAGTTTTGATATCAATGGGGGAGACGATAACAAAGGCAATCAGTGACAACATCATATGATGCGCCCATGAAGATGCTTTCTTCAGTGCTAGTGAAGATCAATAGGTAAGGTCAATCTGGGCTGATACAAAGATTGCGAGTTCAATCCGAAGTAGGGGTGACCGTGGAACTAATGAAGTACGGAAATCTCTATTATGCTTTTTTGACTTTGATCCTTTGATCAAGCCATCCAACTCCATATAGCTGCAGGGGGGTCCTGCAATTAAACCAAAATTCACCTTGAATTAAAAGTGCCGGCTAAATGGCAAACAACACTCATTTCGCTTTGGACATGATGAACTTTAGCTCAAACATGAAACATCTTGTTTCAGAAAATAATAAAATATATATGCAGAACGCAGAAGTGCATTTTAGTTATGCTAGTCATTCTATTGTTGGTACTTCCTCTATGTTCTCTGAACTAAGCACACTTCAGGTGCGAACTATCCACTCATCAGTTATTGTTACGAACCAATGTGCTTCTCCCATCTCTAGTCCTGTTGACATGTGCAGATTGAAGCGTAGGAAACATTAAGCATTTTTCATTGCCAACTACCAAGTTCCTCACTCCGGCTGGATTTAGTGACATGTCTTGAATGACTCTTGACAGATTTATGCTTCTAGAGATCCATTACAAGCCACTTTTTTAATATATCTGGTGTGTTTGATGGGGTAAAACTTACTTGCATATGAAACTTTTTTTCCTGCAGAAATGATATGGGCTTTAGGGCTGTAGAATATTTTCTCTCAGAGAGACATTTTTCAGTCAAGCTGCAGGCACACCAGCAGGTTCACTCGCTTCCCGAGCAGTGCATATGATAAACAGTATGGAAAAGAATGGAAAAGAAATGTTCACTGCAGCCTCCCTAAAAAAAACACCAACGTTCCTACGAAAGTCTTATTGGAAAACCGCTTTACAGTAAAGTTCCATTAGTGAACTAACAATGTACATTGTAAAAAATGTAATCTTTTAGCATAAACACAAACAGTACTGTATTGTTGTACGAGCACAGTGAATTAGCATGAATGAACAACTGATTTATATATTAAAATGCAAAATATAGTACTGCCAAATCGATTAATCAGCTCCAAAATAAATGTGTGTAATGTATATATTTACACGTAGGCCAATAAATGCACACACATCTATGAGTATACAGGAAAATACTTTTTATAATATACAAGTTTATATTTAAATATAATTTACATTATGTATAAATATAAATATACATATTTCTCAAATATATTCATGCATGTTTTATATATTTAATGTATATACATAGAAACAGACATGTCATGCACACATACTGAATACTGTGTTATATAAACAAACTCTTTTTTAATCGATTAATTGCAATTTATCGAAAAATACCTTACTAAATCACAAATAATGCCTAGCTCTGGTAATCATGTTTCTATTTACTGAATGTTCTGTCAGTATGGCAAGAAAAAAGAAGAGCGAACGTGCATGTGTAAGAAGTGGCAGATAGTATTAATTACTGTGATCATTTTTCATTATTAACAACTTTAGATAGCGTGTTAATTATTTTCCGCGCTCAGAAGCGAAACGAGCATCTGAGCATCTCCACGACAGGTGTCACGCCAAAAGGAGCGTGAGCTCCAGGAAAGTTTCAAACATGTGCAGCCTGTCTAACACTCGTACCACGACTTTATTTGCTTCACATGATGGACGTGACCAGGGCATGTTACCCATCTCACTGAGCAGCTGGCAACGCATTTGGAAAATAAATAAAGATGAAATATCCATGAGCTGATGAAAAAGTAATAATTCTCCTCTTGAGCAGAAGGAGCCAGACAGTACATGATTTTCAGAACAACAGACAGAAATCAATAAGGCAGATTTGATGTAGAACAATTTACAGATGACACTTCACTCATCACACCATATTGGAAAACATATTGTAAGATGCCCTCTGTGCTGAGACCTGCCCATCTGACAAGACTAATGTGACATAACATTGTAGAGATTGAACAGTGGCCCTGAATGTAATAAGGGAGCATCAATAACTAGCTTTTAATGTGAGCCGCAGGTTCGTTCTCTCTTATAAAGGATGGCAGAAGGAACTTTATTTCCTCAAACATCTGCGATAATGATTTGCCGATTACTTTCATACAACATTTTCTAATTCTAATCGTTTTTTGGCTCTGATATTTGACATGTGTTTTTTAATATCCGCCCATCCAAAAATTTATTTTTCATTCTGAAATTATCCTGAAAGGTCTTAAAACTGCAGCGGAAAGTTTAAAGAAATCCTAATTCACAAGCTTTAAAATCATTCTGAATATTTTTTTTTGGCTGTACTGTAAGAAAGAAGTGTCAGTGAACAAAGCTTCTACGCTTTGAAGGGCATATCATAAATAATTCTACGGACACATAGTTAATGTTTGTCTCTCTTAATCCTACAAACCACTCAATGATCCATCACAAGTAAAATGCTGACAGAAAATGTACACATGCTAGATTTATGAATAACCAAAGGGCTAGCTCCATTTCATATAAAGAGTGTCATGAAATATTTAACAGTGAACATCAGTTTAATTTAACATTATGGAACATTTGATGGTTTGGACAAACGTGGTTTGGAAACTCTTCTGCAGGCAGGGGTTGAGTGGGGCTGCGCCGAACACAGAACCTGTGGGGTTGTAGCTGCTCTGAGGCTGCTTAGGTACCAGCGGCAGTAGAATTGTTTTACCCCCAAATTATTTTTGAGAAATTAATTTAAGGTAAAAAACTTTCAAAAAGTGTTTCAAAGGGACAGTTTACAAAAAATGTCAAGAAATGCAATTCACAAATACTTTAAAAACTATTTCCTTTACAGTATATCTAGTATATTAGTATAAGCTTTCATAATATCATCTGCATCTTTGAATGTTTAAATTGCACAAACGACGATATCACTGAAGGAGTAAAAAGAGAAAGGTAGCAATTTCAAAAGTCTTCTTAAAACTTAATTTAAACACCCACAGCCAGTGGTTTTCATCAGCAAGAAAACGTTCCCTAAGCTCCATCATTAATATAGACGTCATGCCATCATTAATATAAAAGTACATCATTTCAATGTATGCTTTGCCTGAAACTATACCAATAGCTGTAAAATAGTCTGTGGTAACATTTCTGTTCTGTTTAATAATGTTTTGAAAGAAACATACGTTAGACACAGGGGCTTGATGCACCTGTGACAGCATTCAGGATACATTTGTAATGACTTTTGTTACTATGCTGGATGTTTTGACACCTGCTATTCATGTCAATGTTTTCTTAGCCAAATTTGTTTTGTCTTGTCAAAAGAAAGTTAGCTTTTAGCACATCTCAATATGCCAGCCTTTTGCACATTTTCTTTGTGGTTTTGAACACAAGAAAACCTTTTGAGTGAACTGCTCATTAAACCACTGTTATTAATAACCGAGAAAAACCTTTCACAAGTCACCGTTTTGCTGAATGAACAATTTCCAGGCACTGTACTCAAATCCTGTGTTTTGCAAGAGACCTGTTATCTGCAAATTAAAAAGAAAACGGGAAAATGCTGGTAAACAGTTCTGACATGAAGTCATCTCTAGCCAGGAAGAGAATGGGCAGGCTGCCTCTAGCACCTACAAGTATTATGTGACGTCAAGCTTGTGTGTCAACTATAATAACATTCCCTGTAGATGGAAGCTAGAGGCTAAAGAAAACAGAAGAGCTCTCAAAAGAACTCGAATAAAAGTAATTCTGCAGACTTTACATTAAAAACATGTCACTTGTTTTTAAGATTTAAAAATACTGAGGTGCTTCTTCTTGAGCAGTTTGTTGTTGTTTTATCATTCTGCACCCAAGTTTGCAATGCCTCCATGCATATATTTCAGTCATAGCAAGACCACAGTTCTATCTACTTGAATAGGGGTAAATCATATACAACATTTCTGAATTTGTTGTAAAAATCATAATTAAATAGAATATGTCTGACATAGTTATAACTTTTAAAAAACAATCTAAATGAAGGAGAATAGCGAAGTTCACATCACAACTATACCAATACAGATACGAGGCATGATATTGTTGAAATCATTAATGTTTGAATTACAGAAAGGAGCGTTCAAGTGGTGTTTAAAGGTGGAATATGATACTTATTGATATATTACTCACAGATTAAAAGTATGAGAAAGCTGGCAAGATATGCTTTTCGTACCTGTGATGTGATGCGTGCACCGTCAGCCTTCAGAGAGCAGCATTTGCAGTGACATTGTAAAGATGTTTTTAGCAATGAAGACGTAGAGCAACAGCTGCACTGTGGTTGTTGTATCTAACAGAAACAAAGATTAAGGCACTGATGGTCTGTTATTATTTTCTGTACTGAACTAATATTTTAAAGTTTACTTTCATTTTCACAAAGAAGGATCACGGCCAACCAAGACTGTACCCGAAGTTGCCCTCTCAAATTGTAAGCTATACATCCATTTGAGCTTTGGGTCATGACCGAAAGGACAAGATCCCGGATACAGGCGGCTGAAATGAGCTTCCTCCGCAGGGTGGCTGGGCGATCCCTTAGAGATAGGGTGAGAAGCTCCGTCACCCGGGAGGAGAGCCGCTGCTCCTCCACATCGAGAGGGGTCAGCTGAGGTGGCTTGGGCATCTGTTACGGATGCCTACTGGACGCCTTCCCCGGAAGGTGCTCCGGGCCCGTCCGACCGGGAGGAGACCTCGGGGAAGACCTAGGACACGCTGGTGGGACTATGTCTCCCGGCTGGCCTGGGAACGCCTCGGTGTCCCTCCGGAAGAGCTGGAGGAAGTGTCTAGGGTGAGGGATGTCTGGGCATCTCTGCTTAGACTGCTGCCCCCGCGAACCGGCCCCGGATAAGCGGTAGAAAATGAATGAAAATGAATGAATGACATCCATTTGTGTGACATTCGTGTAGTAGCCAACTGCATCAGGATAGGAATTAACGTAACGTTATCGTCTGCTGGTGTGGACGCAGATATAGGTATAATTTATTGTTACAGTCATCTCAAATCCTGAATGTATACCTCAAATGCATATTGCAGACCTTTCTGTCTGAAATCAGCATTTCATTTTTCCAGAGATGTTTCACTATTTCCCCAGGGAGTGCACAAACTCATTCCTGGTGGAACATTCTTCCTAACGCGGTCCAGTCAACCACATCTCTCACAACCTTCAAAAAACTACTTAAAACCCATCTCTTCTGTGATTTCTTGACAGACAAATCAGAAAAAAAACTCTCTCTTCTCTCAACAGGTAGTGGTCTAGCTTTTGTTGAAACTAGTAACTTTGTTTTAGCACCTATCGTACTATTGCTCTTTTATGACATATCGCTTATTGCACCCTGAACTCAAGTAAGTGTCAATAAAAGCATCTGCTAAATGACTAAATGTAAATGTAAATCAACACTAGGAGCGTGTGGCTGATACCGAAAGCTTGTTGGACATAGCAACATGAATGAAGGGGGTCGGGGTTTTGCAAAGGGTCAATTGAGCATTCATAGTAATAGCAGGGGTGATGTTGTTCAAATCTATTATCTTTGGTTATACTAGAGTATGTTTTCGGTGGTTTGATAACTAGCTTTTTTAGTTCATCTAAATCTATTCACTGCTACACTTTACTCTAAAATTCTGTAAAGTATTGCATTTTTAAATTAATAATGTCTATGTTCAATCTTTTAAATGGGACTTTTGATTTGGAGCTTGACATATCATTTTTATTTTGGTGAAAATCCCCTTTAGGCAAATCTTTCAGGATATGACATGAAAGTGATGTACTTCCTCCGCAAAAAAAAGAATAACAGCTTTTTCTTCTGCAACAGACAAATGAATCAATTGCCACATGACTGCTCACATCAACAATAAAATAATATAGTGCAACTTGCCTCTGTGATGTTACAGAACGTTTTCTAAAAAAGATCTTGAAAAGAACTGGCATTTTCATCATATATTATTTAAGAAATCTACTGTATGATCAACACTCAAAAAAGTGTTTCAAAAAAGTGTTACAATACTGTATACCCAATGGAACGGACCTATGGAATTTCCAATATCCTGTTGAATTCTGTCACACTCCGATCCAAAATGCTATTATTTATTCTCTGTTGTAAGGGGTGTCAATCAACAAAATAAACCACGCTATACGGTACATGTAAACCAACTGACATAAATTATTTGTACAATATTCTGTTACAGTTTGTACTGTATTTATGTTACTTGTAAATTTCCTTGTTTTAGGGTTTGAAATGGCAGCCATGCGGTAGCACTTTTGACCAAAGACAGTTCCCCAGTTGAATTCTAAAGCAATAAAACCCTCTGAGCCTTGCATTAGAGGTCTCAACTCACATTCCAGTGAATGGGCTAGCAGAGAGTTCAGTTGACCGGCCTCTGGCCTTCTGTTATAAGTACTGCTAGGAAGTACTGTAGAAGTGCTGAACAAAGGGACATAATCTTGCCCCTGTTTGTTTTTTTGGTCGGGGGCCAAGGCTATGAAAATAACATGGAATTCCAACGACAGACTTACAAAGCATCAAACAGCATGCAATACCTTTTCATCTCCAGTCTGCTCAGTTTTAAGCAAATTGTGAAAGTCACATTTATAACGGAAATATAAGGTAACTTTCTGTTACTTCACATGCTTAATAACGCTACCGCAGACACCAGAGATTGGAGATTCCAATGTACAGTAACTCTTCAAGCTTTTTTCTTCGATATTCTTCATAGCATCTCAATGTCTAACCAATGCAAACTAAATAATAGAGGGAAGAGACTGGAAAATTTTGTAAGATCCCTTATAAGAAACATTCCATGCAACTAATAAGCATAAGCACAGTCTGAGTTTTCAAGAGCCATAAGGTAGCTCTAGTCTAGCTTATAGCTTTATAATTAGACACTATAGACTATCCGGCATTCTTGGTCAGTTTCTGACCACAGGACTGCTGTCGGCTAAATATGTTTGGTTGGCAGCCCATTCTCCACACAGTTTTTGTGTAACCCAGCTCTTGGGTTAGTGGCTGTTAATGTGTCAATAATGGTCAAAATCAAAGACATACCGTAAACGTAGATGTCATATTTGGCACATTGTTGCTATATGATGGCGACTCTGACTCACAATTCAACAAAAAATATGTTATCTATGCATGTCTGTGGTAACTATAATGCCCCTCCAATTGACATCTAGCTAACTGATGTATCCAACAAGCTTAATCTGAAACCAATACAACTAGTTTATTTTGAGTCCTATCTTTAATGATTGTTTTTTTACATTTCGACAACCCCCTTTGCTGGGCCCTCTCACAAACTAAGTGCTATGATATCTGCGAAACACATGACAATAGCAGCAGACTTCAGCTCTCTTCAACCCACCTCCTTGCAGTGCGGAGTGAACTTCAGAAAAAGAGAATAAGGCGTGTCTATTTATTGATATTTGCTATGACATCTGCATATGTGAAGTTCTTTGTTATAAAAGCAGTTTACATGACGCCCCCTGGTGCAATACAATACAGTTTCCAATCTCCTGCTAACTTTTCACTCTCTCAAGTTTTCGTCTCATTAACACACTATAGAGTTGTTTACCTATGAATAAAATGCCTCACATCCATGAAGACATACTATACAAAATGATCCGGATGCTATTTGCATTTAGATTTCAAACATTTTATTCTGTAAGTGGCATGAGATGACCTCAAAGTCTTGGAAAGAAGTGACGGACAGCACTCGTTGTCACGGTTACCCTTGGACAGAGAACCCAGACGCAGACAGCGGGAAGGGATAACAAAATACTCTTAATAATAAAACAAAAAAACCCACAAGGGGTAAAACAGGAAATAATAATGTAAACAGAAAACTTCCCGCGAGGGGTTAAAACAAGAAAGACTGGCTGACAAAACAATACATCCAAATGACACGACTGGGCAAAACAGGAACACAAAATATCATATAGGGAGCAACAAGAGATGAATCCTACATAACAAACTCGCACAGGACGATAAGCAAGAGGGACTTAAATGGGAAAACTAACGAAGAAAAATGACATAGGGCAGTTGACGGTTTAAACACTAAGGGCGAGATTACGGGAAACAAGGGGGCGGGGTTAAGAGATGGGAGGACACATGGCGAAGTCACAACAAAGGCCATGTGTCTCCACACATAGCACAGCAAGCACAAAAGACATGGTACTGTCATGATTCTGTCCACAGAACAAAAAAACTCATTACAAGAAGGATAGAATCATGACAGTACCCCCGGCCCATCTGGACCGGACTGGATGCCGGCTGTACCAAACTGGACGATGGCTGACCGGGCTGGATGCCAGCTGGGGTGCCGGCTGGACTGTTGGCTGAACTGTCGCCGGAGTGCCGGCTGGGCTGCATGCTGGATTGCAAACGACCCCTTCCTCCGCTTCTTCCTTCGGGACCGGACTACTGGTTTTGTGGCTGGCTGAGGAGGCATGGTGGGGTGTGCCGCTGACTCCGAGCTAGAGGCATCCGACAGAGAATCCCACATCTCCCTTCTCTCAGACCCCAGAGTTGCACCAGCCACCACGCAATCCTCTGGGATGGAAGGCAGACAGGAACATGAGGAGTCCTGAAGGCAGCTAGAGGAGATACAGATGACCAGCTCCTGGAAGGACCCCGAGATCATCTCTTGTACTTCCAGAGGTGGAGGTTTGATGAGGCCCGCAAGGAAGTATTCGTTCAAAAGCATCTCTGGGAGAAAGCCCTGCCTTCCCACCGCTACTCTGGCATAATCAGCCAAGGCCCTATCGCACTGAGGATGGAGCAATCCGTAGCCTTTCTGAACTATGGCGGAAGTCACTGCCCCCAATGCTGGTGGTCAACCGACTCCCGCCTACCCGGGGATGAGATGCTGCCTGGTGGGTTCATCCTTTTGGCCAGCCCAGACGCAGACAGGGGGAAGGGATAACCAAATACTTTATTAATAAAACAGGAAAACCCACGATGGTGCAAAACAGGAAATACAAACAAGAAAGACTGGCTGACAAAATATAAACCATCATGACAAGGACAAAATCATGACAACTCTTATAAAGTGCTTGGCACAGAAAGAAAAATATTCCTTACTGATAAATAATTACCCAGCAGCAGATTGTGACAATTATTAGAGGGATTAATGCTTGGGTTGTCCCTTTGAATAATAAAGATTGATAAACTTAACGTAAAAGGTGTGATTCAGATGTATTTTTATTAAAATAGTACATGTATTTAGACTAATAGAAAAGTGCAAAACAAAATTGATGCAAACCATACCTTTATAAAAGCATTCCTTAATTTTCAATGGATTGGTAATATATGAGAAATATTTGGGCACTGATGCTGTAAAAATAAACATTTTGTTGAATCACAAATAAATATTGAAAAAAAAAGCCAGAAGGACCTCATTGAATAATTTTGCCTTGGGCCTCCAGTTAATGTATGTTGTGCCGTATGTGTGCACATTTATGTGTGTCCGTGCTTATGGTTTATGTGGAGTGTTTTGTATGTGGGTGTGTGTCTTCGGTGTTTTCATCCTTTTAGTTTTTACCATGCGCGGAGTTTGCGGGGGGGCAGGGGGAGCATTGCCCCCCCTGGCGGCTGAAACGGGTAATTGCATTGTTTCAACAAAAAAAATAATTGCATTCATTAAAAAAATTATATATTATAAATATCTTAAATTAAACAAAACAACTAAATGGTGGTAGGTAATACATCTGATTTCATATACTCCTTTAGTAAAAAAAAATTCAGGGCTCTGGGTCATGTGACAAGTAACAAGTCCAGCGATTCTCAGCTAGCTATGGACAAAAATATGGACATAAGGAGATTTTTAAAACGTCGAGCTCCAAATGACTCAGATATTCAGTCTTCTGGATCAAACAAAGATACAACACAAACAACAGTAAACGATGATGACGACAGGCAAACAGACACCGCTGTGAACTTGGAGGATACACCGAGCAGCTCTGAATCAGCAGCAACCGCTAGCAGTCCTGACGTTCACCCCACGGCCACAGATGCACTAGCTGCAGGTAACACCAACACATATGATCTTGGAGAAAAACACGGCCGTCCCAAGCAACCTGCTCTGCCCCAATTCCCCTCAAAATGTTTTGGAAGTACAAAACGATCTTTTTCCACTTACTTCTACAAGAATTATCCTTGGCTTGAGTATTCCGTTAGAAATGATTCAGTCTACTGTTTTGCTTGTCGCCATTTCCAGACTGAAAGCTGCGTTGAGGACACATTTAGAAAGGGCATGAGTGACTGGAAAAAACTGAGCAGTAAACTAGAGAAACATGGAAAAAGCCAGGCCCATCTGAACTGTATGATTAAGTGGAATAACTTCCAAGCAGCCAGCTCATCCTCAAATGGATCTATTGCAGCTAAACTTTCTGAAAGCCATAAAATTACAGTAGAAAAGAACAGAGGTTATCTCTGCAAAGTAGTTGATGTTGTGAGGCTGCTGTCTAAACTTGGATTGCCCTTTCGTGGACACAAGGAGGGAGAAGAGTCAGAATCGCGTGGCAATTTCCTCGAGGTTTGCAGTTTGTTATCGAAATATGATGCTGATTTTGAAAACATGCAATCCAATTATTTTAATGCCACAAGCCCAGATTTTCAAAATGAAATAATTGACATCTGCGCACACATGCTTTACAACAACATTGCTGAAAAGGTACAGGAAACTGGATTTTTCTCCATAATTGCGGACGAGGCTAGGTCCTCCAAAACGGAGCAGCTGTCAGTGTGCATACGATATGCCGAGGAATTGGAAATCAAGGAGCGTTTTTTGTGTTTCATGGACTGTTCTGCATCGCGCAACGCGGCTGGGATTGTGGAGGCCATCTACAAAGGGCTTGAAATGTGTGGTCTTAAAAACATCCCAATTGTGGCACAGAGTTATGACGGTGCGTCTGTCATGTCAGGTCATGTGTCTGGTGTGCAGCAGCGCATCAAAGAGACTCACCCCCAAGCAGCCTACATACACTGCTTAGCGCAAAAATTAAATTTAGTGCTTGTGGAGTGCTGTTCCGTGAACCGATGTGTGAAATCATTCCTGAGCATTATTGACAATGTGTATTCACTGTTTTCGGAACCGTCAAACCACCAGAGATTTATTGAACTCCAAAAATCCTTGAATGTGAAAGTAACTGAAGTAGTTCAGCCCAGTGACACGAGATGGGCATGCAAGTGGAGATGTGTGAAATCAGTGAAAAGTCACTACTCTGCGATTACGGAGTGTTTGAGAGAAATTAGTGAAGAGGGAGAGAAGTGGTCAGCGCAAGCCAGTGGTATCCATGACTTCATGTCGAGAATGTCATTCATTACAAGCCTAGTTGTGTTTGAGGAGCTACTGCGTATGATCCACGTTACGCACAAGGCCCTACAGTCATCCGACTGCACACTGTCCGAAGCTGCGGCCCTTACTGACAGCCTGAAAGCACACTTCGTGTCAAAAAGGCAGGTAGACTCCTGGAGCGATGTGTGGAAGTCAGTCAAACAGTTCTGCCTGGACAACAACATTGCTGTGCCCAAAGAAAACACTGATCGTCAGATTCACGTCTCCGCAGGCTCCGCCGCACCCAAAATGAAACGTGTTTCAAATCCGCCCACCTCCCTTGATGGTTTCTTGATTACCAGTACTTTAGGGCAAAGGGAAACAACCCACCAAGAAACAGCAGAGAGTCCTGGCTATCAGCAGAAACTATATTTCCCTGTGCTGGACACTCTCATCAATGAGCTGGAAAGGAGGTTCTCTGGAGAGTCCATGGAGCTTGCACGCGCGTGTGCCGCAGTCTTGACATGCGACGAAAATGGAATTGATCCACTACTACAAAAATACACTCGGGCACTAAAAGTTAACCCCCTTCTTGTTGCAGCCGAGATGAAGCTTGTCAAAGCATCTGCTAACGCACCAATTTCAATGGAGCATCTTAAAAAAGCTGTAAAAAAAACAACCTACCCAAATCTCTATAAACTTTTACAGTTGGCTCTCACTCTGCCGATTGGGTCATCTACCTCTGAGAGAAGCTTCTCTGCGATGAGGAGAATAAGGAACTGGCTGCGGTTGACGATGGGAGCAGCCAGGTTTTCCTCTCTTGCGATCCTTCACATCGAAAGCGACATTACGGCCAAGCTCTCACCTGAGACCATTATCGACGCATATGCTGGACGCAAAAAACGAAAATTACTGTTGCACTAGTCTGGACAATGTCTAGGTCTGTAAACACACTGCTTTCAATATGCTGTCTTTTGAGGGATGGGGACGGGGGTCCCACTGATATAAAAATCAGTGGGGAGTATTGTGTGACTGTCAGTTGAAAATGTTCCGTTTTTCTGTTAAAAATAAATATATGTGTTTATTTAGCATGTTTGTTGTGTCCATATGTGTTAGTGCTGTGTTCCCCAATTGATAGCCCAGGTCCCAGCTGCTACAATGATTTTTTTTTTTGCCCCCCCTGGCTCGAATGTCAAACTCCGCCTATGGTTTTTACTTGTATAACCATATGTTCTGCTTATACTCAATATGTTTCTTGTACAGCTGCTTAGTAACATGGAAAATTGCTATATAAATAAAGTTGTCAAGTCAGTCATGTATTTATTCCATAAAATGAACAACAGTTTAAAAATATTACACAAGTTGCCTTGAAAACCTTCTGAACTGAAGCCAATGAAAACTTGATACGAGGAACTCCAGGAACGGACATCAACACATCTTTAAACTAACCGGAACATTAGAATGATATAATTGGTAACGAGAACCAATAGCATTTTACACTCAACGCAGACCCAATGACGAAAGCCAATGATATTTCACGAAGGATGACATAATTTGGCCCCAGATTTGAAAATCCGGAAACAGTGGAATTTATGTTGCAACATTGTATTGATATAACAAAATGTTCAATAAAGCATAATAAAGGGAAACAGCAGAAACCTGAAGAGATGGTGATCACTTTCCCATCTGCTCCTCAAATAGATCATTTGACCTTGGTACACTTGGTACAATCGGTACAAATATTCCATGTAAAACTTTAACTGATATATTTGTACCATGTGTTTTTTGTTATGTAATAAATATTACGTTACATGCTCAAAATGCCTGAATATGTGTAATGTTAAGTGTGAGACAGGTGAGACACCAGGACAGAGGACCCAGGCGTAGACAGCAGGTAAGGGGTTAACAAGAGACTTTAATAATAATAATAATAATAATAATAATAATAATAACAACAACAACAACACAAAAACCCACAAGTGAGTAAAATAACAAAGACATAAACATGACAGATAAACATGAACACCGACTAAACTAGACAGGACTAAAGATAATATTCACCATTGTTTACAAATAGCTAGACTACAAGCCAGCCACTCGCCCACATGAATCACAATGAACCACCACAGGACATTATAAAGGGATCAAATCAAGAGGGGAACAGGTGCAGGGCATGAAATCATAACAAGTTATAATGAGGAAACGAGAGGGCGGAGACAAAGACGAGACCGGAGAGATTGTATGGAAGGCTATAAGGGCCATAATTGCACATAAAACATGAGGTTCTGCCATGGCTCTGCTTCCTCACGTCATGTCTTTCTTGGTCTAGTGACAGAACCATGACAGTTAATACAGTCAAACCACAAGACCCCGTCCCTGAAGAAGTTATTTATATCATATTGCGTTTCTGTCCTCCAAAAATGATATACTGGACCTGAAATTTTTTTTACTCATTATTCAAATCAGTATAAGCTACCATATGAGTTAAATGTGTAACTCGGCATATTTGAGTTAACTGAGCAACAGCACTTGCTGGACTAGATTAATACAGCATGTACTAAATTTAAATGCATTTAAAACTACCTAGATAGGACTGTTTGTATCCCAGCATGCATATCCCAGAGTGCACATTCAATGCAATGTCAATGTTAGTATTGTTTGATCCAATTATCAAACAGTTTGCATGTTTCATCACCATCTAGTCAATCATTTCCATTCATTCATTCAACACGTGGGGTGGTTGACTAATGTGCTAATGCTAAAATGACCAATCTCATGGTAAAAGCTACCATTTATTTTGAGACGGCTTTTCACACCATATTGTGCAACTGTGGTTTTGGCTTTGACTGAAGTGAAAAAGAGACTAATTGGATCTTTTTACAGTTTAATTTCATTTTTGCCCTTGCAAAATCTACATAGAAAAGCACACAGTATGTTTTTGCATTTGCTAATTTTTCAACATTTACAGAGAGATGTTAGATGCTTGGAGAGTAGAGGAATAAATGGGATCTTTTAAATATCTCTCTAAATTATATTTGACATGAATATGCTTCCATGGCATGTTGAAGATTACCACATAAAAAACAGACTTGGCCATTATAATAATTTATTTAGACTTGCTTGCATTTGCCCACTTCAATGCTCAGTATTTTTGACTATGAAATATTTTACAGTATTTAACAGATGCAGTCAATAGTGTTTAAGTCATATTTAACCAAGGAAATAGCTGTCGGAATAAAATGTCAAGTTAATTAAATGTCAGTAAGATCCAGGGGATTTGAAAAAATTAAAATACTTTGTCCAATTAAATCTCCATACTCAGGAGAATTTACTATTAGCTATTGGTTTTTCCTCCTTAAGTGTATAGGTTTCTTTAAAAAAAATTGAAATGGTTTCCTTTGCAATAAATTAAAAATGGCTAAATTATTTATTTGGCGAATCAAATTTCAACATTTTGAGAGCACTTCTCAACAGACCACGTCTCTGATGTTTCATTTGATGTTGAAAAAAATGTGGAACAAGAACCAGCAGCAATTTAAATGATTATCAATTGGTCACTCTGACATATTATGAGTGTTTCACAACAATTTTCCTACCTGAAATATTTACTGAGGATTGGCGAGGATTCAATATAGTACATTAAACTTGTAATCATCTTTGATTGAATTACTGCAACTGGCTTGCTCAGCATATGGTGCCTCTAAACCTCTCTCGAAGGTCTATTAGTCTCTTCAGTGTATCTCTTCAGGCATGCGGTTCTCATAACAGACCACGTGTTTCTTCAGCCTGATAGAATTTAAATCATTTATAAAATCAGTTCATTTCCACCGGGATAATGTGTACAGAGGCTTTGGACAGATGTCATTACTTACGTTGATTCGAATTTCAGAGATTTCCACTTGTGCTTTCAAATGGAAGAGTTCGTGTGTCTTCCACAGCTTGAAGCAGATGTTGGAAGACGGTCTGCAGAAAGTTGTGATGTGAAGCTGAAGGCTGCAATTCTTCCATTCTCCCTCTCTCTCGCTCTTCTTTTGGAGAGTGTTTCAAACTCCTTTCACTTTTAAAAGAAACCTCTTGAACATACGTAATCCCCTGTAACACCATCACACAGAGGTCAAAATTTAGCAGGAGTTTGAGGAGTGATTATGTTTCATGTACGGTTACTTTATCGTTCCTTAGGATGAGAGAACTAGGGCAACATGCATCACACTGACTTGAAACAACTTGATACGCAATGTAAGCAGCAGATGATGACAGAACTGAAACTATGAGGGACAAGGACATTTTTCTTTTCACTCTCGCTTGTACCACAACACTTCAATAACAGGTATTTAATCCCATTTGATGTATTATTTAGTTTGAATTTCCAAGGGAACTGTATCTAATTCCGATATACTGTTTTAATGCATTATTTAATCAATATGAACAGTTTATAATGAAGTAAGAGGACAGCAAATTCAAACAAATATTTGACAGTGTCTCTATTAAATCTCTTTGATGTTCTTATGGAAACAAGGCCCAAGAGAAAAACTCTGCAATATGTTTTGCCATATATAAACTGTCAAATGCTGTCAGTGTTTATTTGTCATAAGGTGGCATTTTTTAGCGATCCGATAAGGAGACGGGTTGAGTTATACATTTCCAAGAACCCCTGGATTTCTATCCTCAAGGGAAACAGAAGTCTGTGTATACAAAAATAAATGATTCCAAAACTAAATGTGATGCCAAAGTAACATTTAGTTGCGTGATTTAGAATTGTTTTGTGATAATGTTAATGGTTAGTTTCTTCCAATGATTAGTTGATTAAAATTGAATAGAAGATGGCAGGTGTGACTGCCAAGATAGTTTTGTCAAGACAAAGAATAAAAAAGTACACTATTAGTCGATATGAGTCTTCTATAGTTTTGTACAGTTGAAATACAAATGGTTGTACCAAAACAAAGTGCATTAGTTATACTAGTCATCAGTATGTCAGAATAAGGTATCATTAGGAAAGTTACTGAGATAATGTGAGCAGTGTACAGGACCTCAATATGACCTCCCGATGAGCCACCCCACCTCCAAACTTAAAACCCTTTATCAGTCTACCAACACAGAGTGCCTTCCTTTTTTTATTCAAATGTACATGTTTGGTCAAAAAATCTCCAACGCTTTTAAATTTGCTTAGTAAATGGAGCAGATGATCCCCTTGTGCACTACAAACACATTTTGCTTTATCAATTTCCAAGAGAATGCATGATAATGGCCAAATTTTGGAGAGGTGACATTGCGAGCAACTTCCGAGATTGGATTATGAACTGTGTTGCTGCACAGCTCCTACCTTCTGACTGTCAAGTCGCCAAAGAACGACTCTGCCGGCACATCATAATATAATAGTTTGACAACAGGGTGTGGTGCTGTGCAATTTCCAGCTAATTGGCATTTGGGTTATATAAAGGGATTTGAATTGCAGCTGGCGGTGGTGTTGATTCAGTGCTAGGTCTGATTAAATATTGCAGCCTCCTGTCAGATGCAGTTGGGCTGGCATCAGTTATCTATGCGATATCTGTCTCTTGGGCGGCACTCCTAACTTCCATCTGCCATTTCCATTCATGCCAGTAGGCTTGTTTTTTTCTCATGCTTCTGTTGTTGTTGCAGCGCTGTTGTGTTTAATTTGTTTACTGCTGTAAACATACAATGTCTAGAAATGGCCACATATTTGATGGGTGGCCTCAAGGAAACGAGGCAGACGAACGGTTGTGGATGGAGGAGAATTGGAAGACATCTGTGAGAACAACAAAATCCCTGAGTTGTGAAATGATTTATCCCATAATTGCTACCTCTTGTTTTTTAAACGCTATCGGACTAAAACCCACAACATATTGTCACAAAATGAAGATTACCTCCTGAAAATCCCTTGTACTCAGCAGCCCTTGAAATTCATTTGAGTTGTTCATCTTGTCACAATGCAAGAAACTTGTCATTTTATCAGAATATAATGCTGAAGGACATCTCTGGTTAGAAAACATTGTAAGAGATTTTGGTAAGACCTTGAAATGAGATTATACTTACACTCATTATTAACATTAGTAAATGCATTAGCTTTAGCATGAACTAACAATGACCGATATTGTTTTTTTAGAATGTTTTAATCTTTGTTATTGTTTGTTAGTCAATTAACAATTATTTATGTTAGTAACGCTGTAACAAATTTCTGTAGTTTTAGAATCATTAATGCCCCAAAAGCAGAGGATACTTACCAGACGAACCCAGTGAAACCTCAGACCTCCTTTTCCTAAATTGATATTCTTGACTGAACGCTCAAATATTTTACAAAGCGCATCGCTCTGAAAAGCGAGGTGTGCTATGATTGACCAGTTAACCAGTGCGAAGTGATTGGTCAAATACTGCAAGCGTGTATGGATATGTAATGCCTCACCATATATGAAATGGTAATTGCCATTTCAAGCAGGTATGGGTGAGCATTTGGTTTTAGATAGAATGCATTTTTTTTTAAATACTTAAATTTTTTAACGTATCTAATACATACATGAGCAATTTATAAGACACCAAAGAAACAGAAAAACACGTATTCGTGCCATATGACCCCTTTAATGCTGCTGGATAAAAAATAAACTGGAATTGCAAAATTTACAGTAAATATGATTATCCTGAGAATCTTTATACAGTAATTATTACCGATTTTGTATCAGTACAAATCTGAAGAAACTCCACATATTCTTCAAAATCTTAACTTAGGCAAAGAAGCTTTTCTCATAACTTTTCTACATTTTTCTTGTCATTATTGTTAATTTAGCGCGGATTCCTCGTCAAGTTGTCTGTGCGTTGTATCAATAAGAGTGCGCTGGTGGTACAGATAGCGACACATCTACATGGAGCTTAGCTGCATAAGCTAGTGTGTGCATATTACTACAAAAATAAACGCTTTGTGTATTTAATGATAGAGTATAGTTTCTCATCTGGCAAGATTATTTTGATAACATTAGTTTGGCGAAGGTGTAATGCTATTGGACAAAAATTTGCTAAATATACACAGAATGTAATAGATATTATATTATTTTGAAATGATTGTGTTTTATACATTTTCTATATATTTACAAAAAAAAAATGATAACATGTTTACAATAAATTTGTATCCCTTTATGCATTTGTCACATGAGAAATGTTGTTCGTCAATAAATGCCATTTGTGGTAAAAGCCTTGTCTTTATTTTACAGTGCACAAAAATGAATTCAGGAATGCATGTTACACTAATCTAATGTTTGCTGTGATAAATAGGAACAGTATGCTAATACTCTGATTACAATTACAGAACTGTGATATTACTGTAATAAAGAATTACAGTATTTAATAGTTACTGTGATGTAACTTACTCTCAGCCTACTGTGGAATGTATTACAGCAACTTACGTGCCAATTGCTGCCAGCAAGTTGCTGTAAATTTCACAGTATTCTTTTTACAGTGTAACTATGCATTAACTAATATTAATATTAAGTTAATATGCATTCATTCATTCAGGTCATGTGTATTGTAAATGCCATCAGTGGAATAGTGGAACACAACGTATTGACAATCTAGATTTGAACCTGTTAATAACACAAAGCTATAAAACAGAAGGCGTGTGATACAGCTCACAGGCCATATGTTCAAGTCACTACTTAAACATTACTGACAACAAACTGTAAATGCTAGTTTGATCACTGTTATACACTTATTAGTGAACTAAATTGTTTACAGACGTTTCTAATGAATAATGCTGGCACTGTAGAAGAGGCAAAGAAGGATTAAAGGTCTATAATGATTTAAACCACATACTCTAATGCCACACTTACATGATAATCTACTTTTGTTACAACACTAACATTACCTATAATAATCTTATTTTCACCCCAAAACATTTTCTCAACCTCTTGTCATTTCAAACCTGTGTGACTTTCTTTCTTCTGCAGAACACAAAATAATATATTATGAAGAACTTTGTGAACTGGCCCCAATTCAGCATTGGTTTTGTGTCCATTCAATAAAAGTGAATGGGGGCCAGTGCTGTTCTTTCTTCTTAAACTTTCTTAATAACATCTTCTATTGTGCTCCGCGGTAGGAAGAAAGCTATGAAGGTTTCAGATGAAAAAGACATAATCAAAATGTTAATATGAAAAATGGTTATTAATACTGTATACCGATGCCTGATGATTGAGCATGTGCAAGAACGCTTTCTAGAAACGCATAAGTATAGATTGAAAAGGGCAAAACTAACCAGGTACAAAAACCTTTATCATCTCCAGCTAAGAAGAAAACTCAGGAATATTTCATCTATGCATCTAGTATCTATTCTAGACAACCTAATATAATCTTGGCAAGTGGGAGATTTTGATATATTAATTTATTTTTGAAGGAAGAAAGAAGACGTGTCAAAGAAGGGTTAAAACCCTTGATCTTTTCAAGCACTCTCTATCTTTGAGGGTAAAAGACGCACACCTCTCGAGAAGGTTGTGTTGCTTTGATTTGCTGTGCAGTGTATACTACAGTATGAATGCTTGAAAGGCCATTTTCTGTGGGTGGTGTGTAACACCTGTAAAACCCAACACAATGAAATTACTTGTGCTAAGATCAAAGCTCAACAACAAGTTGTGGTTAAAATTTAAAAGAGCTTTCTTTGCCAATTGGTTCAGCATCCATCTGCTTTCCTGTTGACTTAGATAGTGATGTTTATAAGCGACAGTTTATGTTGCACTAGCTAAACTTTACTAAAACAGAAAGGACTGTATACTTTACAGTATGTGGTATTGTAAAAAAAGGTCATTCCTGTTTCTGGTCATATTTCTGTGAAAAATGTGCAGTTGGACTCACTTACATCTGTCACTCTCCTGCCCAACATATGCTGCCATGCCCGTCTGCTCAAGCATGAATTTGACTGACAAGGTCTTGCATGTAAATTATGCTGAGAACGTTTCAGTAAACATATGGTGCATTTTAATAACCTACAGGGGTGAAAACACAGCTAAACATTCAAAGATTGGACTAACCGTTCTTTGAGTCTGGTGATCTCACAAACCGACCTGTCAGATAAGAAAACTGCACTTGTCATGTTTGTGGTTCACCAAACTGAGAACAGACAAATCCTTACAGAAAGAAAAATACAGCTATCAATAGCAGAAAGATTTCTGTGAACTGTTTTTCACACGTCCATGTCTCTGATAGACCAAACAAGGCCTGTCACGCTGGATAAGGAGGAATTTTTTTCTCCTCTCCAGACCTCAGCATTTCCTAGATAAAATATTTTTGAGGCGGCGACAGGCGACATTTTCAGAGGCCCGTGGTAGGAGAGAAAACACTTTTGGCCTGAAAATATTTGGGGCAATTTATCATTCCATTGAATCGACCATCATATTGCCGCAGAGAGGCAATAACCATGACTCCCCCTCACATAACTCTATTCTTAAAAGACATATCCGAAAATACGAAACTGTACTTTCAGTACCAGGAGATTTTTTAAACGCAGAAGAAGATGAAATCTCTTAAATATCATTGTTTATCCTGGACAGCAATGAGATTAAATAAAGAGCGTCAGAAGAAATCTCAATAATGTCACAAAACTCTATGTTATTGACTAACTCATCTAAACATTTCTCATTAAATCTAACAAAACCAGATTATTTAGATATACAACCTACATTCATTTTATAACTTAATGAATTTAAACATTGCCTTTGAGAAATGGAAACAATTGTTGAAGGAAACAATTGAAAAAGACATGTAACATAAAACACTGAACTCCATCAAATCTCCTGAGAAATGTCTTTGCACAAAAAATGTTCTTTAGGCAAGACTCCAAATCTCAAACACAAGTTTTTTGGAGATCTTTGAAAAGAAGATGGATGCACATCATTTAACAAAAGTCATTATATTTACACAACGGATCAGCACACCAGCGGCAAGGTACTATCCAAGATTGCAAATACAGAACGCATGTCTGAATGTTATTTGAGGGATGCTCAATTAGAAAATGAAAACCATCCTGTCCTTATGACCAAAATCCATCATTCGATAGCATCAGCACTTTTTTCTGATATTATAGCAATATCCACCCATAGTGGAAGCTGTCGATGGCATCTGATAACATCCTGCCAGGTCCAGCAAGCACTGATTTAATGTGTCCATCTGGCAAATAGAGTGTGTGTGTTCACAACCTCAGCCATCCTGACACAGCATGAACCACAGCTGCTGCAATCAAGGGAATTTAAAGATGCAATTGCTCGAAATAATGAACCAATTAAATTGAAATGCCACTCATAAAAACAAAGTAGTCTTTCGAGCAGTCCTTCATCATTTATTGAAGGAAAGCAGAACTCTCCATTTATTAAAAGGCTCATATCCTGAAAATCTAATTTTCCTATCTTTTGAAGTAAAACAGTTCAATGTGCTATGAAAATATATTCTCTAACTTTGAGAACTCATTCAACTTGAGTTCAAAAGGACACTATTGAAACTAACTTGCGTTTTTTTCATTACACGCATGTGATTTTATATCATCATAGGGATAACCTTTACAAATCCATGATGTACAGTTCATTCAGTGTTCAATAGATTGTGGCAGCGATTTACACAAAAGTAATAAGATGGAGGTAATACACACACTAATTATATTTAAACACTAAGACACTGTTATATATCTATTTGGTATTTAACTACCAATATATACAGGATATTTTGAAACTCTGCCAAACATTTCTGGCTCGAAGCATTATGATATCTTTTTAACAAGGTGAATGAACATTTTATCTTAACGGGTTATTCTGCGCACATCAGAGAGGGTAAAACCAACTTGGTTGACAAATATACTGTTCATATGTCCTATGTGTGACAGATTTCTTTTTGAAAATCTATATGATTACTTTTTAAAGTTATAATATAAAACAACATTATACATAAAACTCTTCTGCACACAGGGGATGGGCAGGACTGTGTGTACCGACCCGAACAAAGAAATTACAGAGTGTGCTTGTAGGCTGCTCAGGTAGCAGCGGGAGTAGAATTTGTCCAGTTAAGAGTTATTCTACCACTGAAATAATTTTAGAGACATTATTTTTAGGTCGAAAAACTACTGTGTGGCTTTACAGTAGTAGTGAATGTAATGACAGAGGTTCAACATAATGTAATTTTAAACTCACCAATACTCATCTGCATTTATTTATATTAAACAACTTCTAAGAGCTTAACTAAAGAGAGGCACCGATATATGGGCCCATAATCAGTGTCGGTCGACAAAAGCTATTTTTCACACTAGCGGCCAATAGTTTAAAAACAGACAATGATCAGGGCCGTCTTACAGTATGTGTCAATCAAAAGGACCCTCTGGTGCGGTCACCGAAGCAATCAAAACCACCTGACCACCTGAAGGGGGCGGAATCCTCAATGTAAATCTTTAACACTCTGACTGGACAGAGCAGGTTCAGTTCCGGGTCCTGCTCGGAGGAGGGGAGCGCAGAGAGCGTCACTACCTGTGTTCTGAAAGGAGTAGAGAGCACCTTAGGTACATAGCCCTGCTTTGGTTGAGGACTGCCTTGGAGTGGTCAGGCCCAAATTCAAGACAGGAGGGGCTCACAGAGGGCGCCTGTAGGTCGCCCACCCGCTTTACCGATGCTATAACTAGAAGCAGAGCGGTTTTAAGCGATAAGGAACAGAGGTCCAAAGATTGCAGAGTCTTGAAGGAAGAACTCTTCAGAGCCCTCAGGACCATGAGCAGATCCCATGTGGGGACTGTAAGGGGGCGAAGGGGGCGTAGCCACCTGGAGCGCTTCAAAAAACGAACAATCAAGTCATCTTGCCCACTCTTTAGCCCGCAATGGGGCCATGGAAAGCTGAAATGGCTGACACATATACATTGAGCGTGGAAGGGGAATGGCCCTTATCCAGCAACTCTTGTAAGAAGGACAGTATTGTACAGGGTGTTGTAAACCAGGCGGAGAAGATGGACCATTTGAGGGTATAGAGTAGTCTAGTAGACAGAGCTCTAGCCTGAGATATCGTGTTCAGGACAATCTCGGGGAGGACTGTAGGCTCCCATCGAGATGCCAAAGGTGCAGAGCCCACAGCGCTGGCTGGGGTGCCAGATCATGTTGCCTGCCTGAGAGAGGAGGTCCCATCTCAGGGGAATAGGCTACGGGGCTGCTACGAGCAGCTGAGACAGTTCTGCAACCCAAGGCTGGTTCTGCCACAGCAGGGGCATTTACCGGCTACTGAGTCGGAGCTGGCTTGGGGCAAGCTGCCACAGGTCTGGATCCGGGGCTCTTGGGCAGGAAATGCTTCATGGCCTGTGAATATTTTTGCGCTGCTGTGGTGTGTTCTGCTAACCCCTCCACTGCCGGGCCAAGAGGCCGGTAGCGGAAAGCGGAAAACCAACTGAGGTGAGAGTGGATGAAGAAGAGGTTTGTAGATGGGACGAGTAGGTGGCACGCCATGACCTGGTGAGTTCATCATGAAATTCCGGGAAGAACGGTGAAGTCTGCTGACGAGGGGCTTGACAGCACCCCAGGAGGAACCAATCATCCAGGCGGTCGCGAGCGGGTTCTTCCGGAGAAGACCGCTCAATGCCCAGCTCCTCCACAGCCTTGGTGGGTACCGAAAGAGCTCTGCGTCAACACCTGGCTTGGAATAGCTGTGGGCTGTAGACAGCAGAGGGGTTGGGTCAATGATGTGTCTAATGCTGTCGTTAACCCCAAATTCACTTCTGCCAAACGAGACCATATCACTGGTGGCGGCCAAGGGACGCTGGTCAGGCTGAGAGAAGTGAACCTGCAAGTCATCTCTCTCTGTGGAGAAGGCGTGGCACGCAGAAAGTGTGAGCCCGCTCTTATCCGAGCGCTTAAATCCTCTACCCGGTTTGTTTTTACTCACAAATTGTTGCGAGGACGGCGAAGAAGTTAGTCTCGAGTAGCGTAGATAGAGTTGTCGCTAAAGGAGAAGAGATCTGAGGACCTACGTTGATGTGTGTGCTTATATAGCCATAAACCATCACCATAGGACCGTGCAGCTTCGTTGCCATTGGTTTAACATTTTACTTTTCACAAACCAATGGCCGTGCAGTTTTCACTGTGCTATTGAAAAAAGCTTCAGTCATCGGAGAAAAGGGAGTTTTTCCCATAGCGTCCTGCTACGCAGTACGAGTGAAGTATCGATAGAGAACTAAAATGTACTTGCTTTCAGAGTAATTTCTCAACGTACACTGAATCCTGCAAGCAGCATCAGGAGAGCTTTTTGAGGGCCTTCTGTTATTAAGTAGAAACATGCTATTTGATTTGGGTGATTAATGAAAGGACACTGGAATAACTTCGAATGAGAGTGCTTCTCTCTATAGAAGAAATGGTTGAGAAGAGCAGAAGAACTCCACGGTTCAATGGTTTGAAATGATTAATGAGTTCTCCCTACAGTGGGCTCTACTCGACAACACTATTTCCCCTGCGAAGACAAATTCCTGGATGTTCTCGCTGTGTCTGGTGGCTAAAATATTCAATGTGTTAACCCATCATTTAAGTTCATTGTGAAGCACATCACATAGTCAGTGTTGGGCCCACAGCTGTACAAGCGAAAGACTAATGTGTTTTTTTCTATAAGAAGGTAGTGGTTTTACTGTGTATGGCACACCTTACTTCACTCTGTTTTCTATCAAAGTGACAAGGGCCGTTTCTCTCCAAAACAAGATGCCAGATTTTGAAACTTTTGAAAAATGATATCAATTTCCATTTTTTAATTAATGTATTTGGCAGATGCTTAAATCCAAAGCAACTTACAGTGTATTCAAACTATACATATTATCAGTATGTATATTGCCTGGGAATCAAACCAATGATATTGACATTGTTCCCAGAATCACTGTCCAACAGTGTCAGGAGCTGAAAGATTTTAAGAGGGAGACAGCATCTTATTTGCCTCCCTTTGATCACACTGTGTTCTTATTGAGTTCATAAAGCAAGCATTAGGAAATACTTTGCCTGATTATGCTTTCAACAGAATTATGGCCGCCTGTGATGTTCGCAAATCGGCATGAATGGATCAAACGGGTGGACATGATCGTGTTAAACAACTGGATATCAGCACTTTTGTCACTTGTAATGACTAAATATGATGATGTGCAAGTGTGCCGGATGCACAAAATAAATAAATAAATGAAGTATGGGCTCAATTGAGATCCACTAGTCTAGTGTTTGGTGGTGTATGTGTCTACAGAAACAAGCGTTTGAACTCAAATTGGGCGTACGGTCGTTTCCATGCAAAACTTGCCATTTATCAAAAAGGACTGAGCGGTTGCTACAATCCAATCTCATGACAGGACTCAGCAAGTTTTGAGATAGGCCGAATGTCTGTGTATGCTTTACCCTTTTGATAACTGATAAGGAAAAATGACAAATAGAAAGATAGATTTTTTCGTTTAGTATGACAATGTAAATATAGATTAAAACGTGATTTCTTATTTTCACGACATTAATAAAGTTTTTATTATATGATCATTTAAATGCTTGAGATTAAAAGGTAAACGGGTTCTTTCGTGTACAAAACTTTAATGACTTTTTATGTTACTTCTAAGATAACTTAAAATGCACAATTAAAAGTAAAACATTTGGAAAACTACAATAGGCCTAATCAATATATTTATAAGCAATGGGTTAGTTTACCTATTTGCATGATAACTTCTATGTTTGACAAATATCCATTCCAATGAAAACCGACAACATGCATGATTTAATGTTTTTTTTTATTTGTGCGATGTTTGCTTGGGGGTGGAAGACAAGCACTGGGTCACAGCCCAAGATTGCCCGGCTTTGTGTTGCAGGCTCCAGGCCGGTTTGTGGGCACCCGGTGCAGAAGACAGCTGGTTCTTGCCTCTGACTGACACATCTGAAAGAGAAAAACAAAAATTAAGCAAACAGAAAACAGCGTGTGCTTGATTTAAACAGCATGAAATACAAGATTAGCATTAGATCCCATTTAGAAACATGCATCGGTCTCCTCCGCCACAGACCATTTTCTCTTTTTATTTTATAAAAAACATTTACACATTTAATTGCGCCGCAAATTACCGGTAGGGTTACACCTACATTTATGCATTTGGCAGACGCTTTTATCCAAAGCGACGAATTGGATTATACTATACATTTGTTTCTGAGTATGTGCAATCCCTTGGGATCAAACCCATGATCGTGGCATTGCTAGAACCATGCTCTAAATTGTTTAAGACTGAAGTCAGATTAATTTTGTTAAAATAAATTTAATTGTTTAAAATGTTTTATACAACCAAAGTTATTTAAAGGTTCAGTCAGTAATATCTAGCGGCAAGGTTGCATATTGCAACCAACTGCTCACTCCACCCCTCCCTTCGAAATACTAAATACTTTCAGTGTAATAGTGATCATTTGCGATCATTTTTACAAAACGTAAATATCCAATAAAATATAAAAACCTCAGCTGGAGTTCGGTTCTCTGTTGCCCGCAGCTGTGATCTCTAAACAAACTGTTTTTCACTTCTTCTGATTTTGCTTTTCAAGGTTATAGTTTACATATCTAAATTGTAAAAATTCCTCATTTCAGCTGGATTACGGTTCTCCACGTCGCAAAATCTAGGGGCGAGGTGTCTACACCCTGAATTTAAAGGGGCATGATATGTAAATTATGACCGTTTTCAGCCGCCACATTTATCCAGGTAAGGTAATTCGTAGGATGAAATTGGTGGCATACGAATGTTTGATGAATCACACTTGAACCCTGTCGTAAGATGATTTCTGCGCACAGACCTGTGCTCATTTCTATGTTAAATTAATAAATCTTTTGTTTGTATATTTAGTTACTTTTTGGAAACATTTCTGGGTGGCAGGCTTTGACCAGTAGATGTGTAGCCCCAGCCAATAACACGTAAAGATGCGCAGGTGAGGGCAGAACTTTATTGTAAGGAAGCAACTTTATAAGGAAGCAGCAGTAAGATGAAAACAAATATACCAACATTTACTAAACAAAAACCTTGATATCTGTAGAACTGACTTTAAAGTCACCATGAAACAGAAGTTGCGCTTGACTTCTTTTCCGTAACGTGGCGTGTATCCGAGTGAAACGGCTTCTGAAATTTGAAAAAACCTTATTTTGCCTTTCCTTTTTTAGTTGGTTTGTTGCAAGTTGGGCCGGGAGGGAAGGGCTTAAAATGCTTGGCCATTGTGCAGTCAGTATAGTCCTACCTCTTTTTTGTTGCCGAGTCCATGTGGTAAAGAGACGTCAAGGGAGAGGAGTTTAATATTTTTTATTAAAGATTATAAGTGCAAAAACAAATATTTTTTTAAAATCATTTATAATAATCACTGCAACACTGTGTAAAACACTTAGAATTTTCCTTTCAGATTTCATGGTGAGTTTAAGCTTTACATTTTTTTCTAAAAAACACAAATATACCAACCTTTACTAAAGCCCCTGAACTGTCACAGTTTTACTTTTCTAATTAACCGACGCAATGAACTAATACAAAAGCACAGAAACAATATTAAAAAAAATATTTGTGTGAAACTAAATATACTTTGATGCACACTCATTTAGGAATGAATTATCATTTATGTATCAATTTCTCTTCCTACATAAATGTGTGTTGTAGAGTTCTAGCCTTTTTAATAATATAATGTTTGTCATGATAAGATAAGAATTTACATGCAAAATATTAAACTAAATGTAGGTGTTCCGCAGGAGGTATTTATTTTTGATACACACTCTTGTCATTTATGAATCAATTACACTTTCTACATAAATTACTTTAAAAAACATCAAAGACATCTGTATTCTAGGGTCTTAGATTGTACGGTCAGGGTTCACTTGTTATCTGTAGAAGTGACTTTTAAGCTTTGAATACATTTCTAACACACAAGGAAATTTGTACATTTATGACATTTATGTTTCTAACTGTAAATTCAGTGCTACAAGTTTTCATATACATACTATGTAAATATGTTGTCCTTTTGTGCGCTTCTGGCTGGGCAGGAAGGGCCAAGTTTGAATATTGTGGAACTGAAAATACTCCTCTGTGCACCGTTCAAATATTGTACATTAAAAACACACACACACATTTAATGACACTTATTATGACTGTAGTAAGTTAACTTGTTAAATATGACAAAACCATACGCCTTTAACCTTGAAACTTTATAAACATCAAATGAAACTCAAACATGACCTTATATCGGACTTTACACAAATCCCAGAGAGGAAACGTTTTTCCTCATTTTAAAAGTCCACACACCACTGCACAGTAGTCACCTCTATAGGGAATATACTGAACCATTCAAAGAGCTGATTAAAAGAATTCTATGGTTCATTGAAAGTATGGAATATGATGTTTCGCTTCATACCTGTGAAATAGTTACTAGTATGGAGAACTGGAGCCTATCACCCCCTTTGTTCCCCTGTAACCTCAAAAAGCTGTCAACAGATGACAGAATATATAGGTCATTTCAGCCTCTGGGAGGGTCAAAGCAGATTTTCCTGGTACCGGATTTTGGTTTGAGCCAGACTTAATAAAAGTCACAGGGGACGTGACTGAAGAGTGTCAATAAGTGTGCTCAAATCCTGATCCATTTCTGCTCGTGCACCGTAACTCTTTCTGAAAGTCAGACTTTGAGCTTGAGCTAGTAAAACATTTTGCAGTAGTGAACTTAAGCCCTGTTTGGACTGAAATGTTCCCTAATGTTAGCTCAATTATTTTATCATATCGTAATCTACAATAATTAATGTTTGTTATTCCTCTAGTGTGCTAAATGTTTTGACTGTTACATGCCTACCGAATTTAAGGGTCTGCTGAGAAATCTTATCGGATCCAGATAAGGATGTCTAGGATTGTAGTATACTTTAGCTAGTTTATTTTGACCTTCGTTAAACACCACAATCAACAATTCTCCTTGGATTTATATGAGTTAGAATTTTCTGAGTGAAATAACAGTTGGTTGCTCTCATCTTGATGGTATCCCATTTAATTTCTTGGAAAAACAATCCCATCCCCAAGTTTTGCTGCTTTCTTGGTTAAGGGAAGATTCACCCCAAAATAAAATTCTGTTATCGTGTATTGACCCAAATGTGGTTCAAAACCTTTTTATGACTATTTTCTGAAAAACAAAAGAAATTATTTTCAGAAATGTCTCAGTGGTTTGGTGTGCATACAATGGAAGCCAATGGGCTCCCAAATTCGTTGGTCCCAAGCATTCTTCTAAATATCTTTATTCGACTTTACCAGAACACATGTTGACCATTCAACAATCAATGGAACAGTAAACTTAATGGTAGCTTTGTGCTTGCTGCTTTAATTAAAACAGGGCATTTGGACAGTAAAGGAGGTATTTTAATGAAGGCATGTGAACTCTCTTTGGCATGTAATAAATCCCCATTAGGGCTTCTCGCCTTCAGGCTGACGATCATGCTTTTCCAGCCATCATTATCAACCTCTGCTGACTCTTAAACCTGCTCATTATTAAAATACATTAGTTATGATAATCCCCACCACCGTTTCAAATTCAGTGAATACTCGCCATTAAACTTTTAAGCTGTAATTAAAAAAATACAGTGGTTGTAGTCCCGAAGGGGAAGGATCGGTCTCCAATCCTATTGTAGATTGAGCACACCTAGTAGCTTGATTTGGCATAATAAAGGAATTATGGGATGAACGCACCAACTGTGAATGCTCGTAGGGTCACAGAGTTTAGAATCGGATCAGTATAAACTGCAGAGAGAGTTTGGGACTTGTAGAAATGTGCTAAGAACTGTTCTGTTATTTTCAAAAGGGACAATTGATTTCAAAACTTGTGTCAAAACAACTTCAAAATTGTGTTTATACGCAATCTGAAGCAAGAACAGTGAACAGTTGTTTTGGTGAACTGCTCAGCTTTCACTGTTATGTAAGTATCAACTTTTTTGATATCGCTTATGAAACCTTGGGTGTCCAAATGTACTGTTTTTTCATGAAACAGAAAAACACTGCACTTTTTAAATGATTAAATATTGTGTTGGCAAGCACTTTTCAATAAAAAGATTGGTTAGATATTGGCAAAACTCAGTGGCAAACGCTGGAGAATGATGGAGAAATGAACGTTTATGTAGAAGCATGTCAGTAAGAAACAGACATCATTTTTCTTGTCAGAGATCATCTCCTCCCCATCCTCTGCCATCACATCCTCCAGAAGGCTGTTAGGCTTAAGGGCTGTGTGCACTGACCCTGAGCAGCCCATCAGCATTTCTCCTGACCTTCACCCAGTAGACCTGATCCTATAGCAGATCTCAGCTGTCATCATACTTCACTGTGGCATTAAAAAAAACGTGTGTCAGGTCTTTGCTTGAGAAGATTACAAACGGGCTCAAAACAGGATTTTTTTTTATCTTGGCAATGCCAAATTCCTCAGAAGAGCTGAGAACAAAAAGCCTTCCTCTGCCAAACAGTGCAATGTCCCCCTTGATACTTTCCGAGAATGTGTACATGAAGGAAATGAATTAATTATTGCTAATAATAAGAATACTCTGAGTTTTCTTAAAAGCTAGAAATGCCGAGAGCAAAATCTGGGAAACAAGGAGGGCAAATAGCAATGTAAACTTTCTTAGTGGCTAAGTTGTTCACAGTTTTAAAACCTGAAATTAATTTGATGCCAGCATCAATATTGCAGCATTTCTTTGTCATGGGGTGTTACAGTACTTACTCCCTGATGGTAATAGGCAATTTTTCTCCCACTAAAAGCTTTCACAGACAGAGCTAGCCTGTACATAACGTACCGCCGTTCACAAAGCATTATCATTAACACAGTCCACAGGAATGCGAGTGTTCGGTCTCATGACTAACTCTGTGGTGTTGAATTGTTTATTATCCACCTGATGTAGTTGGAAAAGGAGCACTTAAAGTATCTTATTTAAATAAGCGTGATCTATTTCTTTTTTCCATTATTTATGCACTGCTCGTGACTTACTAAATGGGGCTAAAGGTTTTGAGAGGACAGTGCTGATGTCCTTGTCAGAAGAAATGATTGTAATGATAATACGTAATTATGTATTTTTATCAGGCTTGGTGATTTCCATATAAAACAAGCAAATCAAAAATCGGTGATGATGATGATAAAAAAGGCCAGCTGATTGCATCAAATGTTGCTTTACAGTCACACTTCCCTTTGTACTCCAATATGTTCAGTATTTCAGTTTTAGACTTGATGATGTCTCCATCATCACATCACACGAGTGTGGAACGCAGCCCATATGGCAATATGTGTGCCTTATCTTCACGCTTGCTCATTAACAGAAATGTATGGAACCAGATACATTATTTCACATGCTCCATGTTGTCAAATTAATTTATGGTTCTGTATCTAAAACATATAAATGCATTTGAGATGCTGGTTTTGTAACCAACATGAATTTACAGTGTACACCCCAGCAACATTTTTTCTTTTCTGAAGCTCAGGACCCCTGGAATATTTATTGTCTGTTGAATGTTTCTCCCGCTTGCTGCATGAACAAGCAGGAAGTGGAACACCGAGGCTGTGCACTAAACATACCACCTTTATGATCGTCATTAACCGTTTTCCGTTTTGTCAATTATAACACGTGCCCTTTAGCTAATCCTGGCAGATACATTTGCCACTTTATCTATCCGCAACTGGGTAACTGCGCTATGGTGCCGTACCGAGTGTGCACATCCTTACCAACCGTCATGGTGGATAATGCAAGGATGGTGTCAAATATGATTATGGTACACTATAACTCTGCCTATACTTAATACAATGGTGCACTCATAGTTAGCCTCATATGTCTGTATAATGGCATAGCTGCCCTAGGCCTTGTCTAATGCATTGTATTGTTCTCTCCACCCTGCATAGGACTGTCAAAGCTCTGTTGTAAATTATAATTGGATTTTTTGTGCCAGTAACAGACATTCTCTTCCTGTGAAAAAGCTATTCAGCCTCTTTTACAATTTTCTTACTTTTTCTGAAGATTTTGAGGGCTCGCAGACAAGCGGGAGTTTAAGTATCTAAGTAATTCAGTGGCAGCACGGAGATAAAACAGTAGATAGAACTCAGATATATGGAGGATAAAAGTGCAGGGAAAAGTCTTATTTCAAATATAAGATAGAGGCCACACAATTAACTGATAAGAGGACAAGAAGACACTGAGACATCAAAGTAAGACATAAAATTAACAACCACGTGCATGCAAAATATACTGCATTGGCAGTCTAAACATGCACCTGGATCTCGTATGACTCCTTTGTGATATATGTTTTTTTAAATAATGAGCAATTACGAGGATTTAGAGTTTGTTACCTTTTAGACAGACAAACACAATAAAGTTATTTAACTAAGCAGTATATTTACATGTTGTAGATCCATCACTGTTCATTTGCACTTTTCTTGCACAATCCCTCCCAGTGGACAACGCATGACAGCCTGGCTGCTTTTCCATTCATATTCATGTAATCTTTTTCTTGAGCTTGACACATTACAATAACTCGGGAGATGAGCATGAGAGTGTCAAAACAATGCGAGCAAATGCAGTATTAGTTTTGGATAATTCTGCCTTTGATGATGAACTTCGGAAAATGGGATTAAACCTGTGCCCGGATGAAGGGCTGCAGTGGGTGTTGTTTTTGCACTTAGGAAAGATGGTGGTCTGACAATTCCACGATTCATAATTATGCTCACACAATGCAAATGATGTTTGATGCAAATTGGTTTTCGCATTAAAGACTAACTGTGAAAAAGCCAATCAGAGTGTTTCACACATCAATGTTAGCGTAACATCAGTGGATTAGAAGCAGTATGAATTTGGAACCGCCATGGTCTTTTGTGAGAGTGTCTATTAAAGCTAACGTTGAATCTTTGAAAGTTAAATCAGATCTTAAATAGCTGCCGCCCAAATTGGTTTGGGTCAGAACATAAAAAAAATCAGCCTCTGTGCTGGCGGAGACGGCTGGGGATGCAATGTAGGCCTTTTAATAAACTCTAGAGCAGTCATCCTCCATAGGCGGGCCGCGGCCCGGATCCGGAACTTTGCTTCGTTCCATCCGGACCGCAAGCCTAATAAACCATTTAAAACTGTTGACTATTTTGGTTGTTTAAATTCAGCGGCGGGTCTCCACAACGGAGAAATCACATCACACGCGCTCTCAGGAACATTTATGTACTTGATCTTTTGCCGCCATATCCTCTAATATCGATATTTAGTGCCAAACACGCTTAATTTTAACCCTTCCCGCTCCTCTCCCGCCAAAGAACAGCAAACACATGCTTATTTTAACTTATTTTAACAGACACGCAGAGCAGGTAAATGGACACACAAACATAAACAAAATGCAGCAAATATTAAAGCATTTGTATCTGTCAGTATGTTTACTGTTTGCTATATGTATCCAACCTTCCAGATTTGTGATATTTGTACATTTTATCTACATTTGGCATTCGCATTAGCATTATCGGTCAGCATTTAAACATCTGTGACCATATGAAAACCCAGGCTAAAGTTGTCGTGAATCACAGAGGGGAACGTGGTGAAAGAACCCAAGTGCAGGCAGACACGGATGAAGGGGTTAACAGATATACTTTACTTATAAATAACAACAAAAACAAACACCCAACGATGGGGAAAGACTCTAATTAGACTAAATACAAAAACAGAAAATAAATTTTTCCCACAAGGGGGGCAAAAGTAAACAACCACTAATACAAACAAGGAACTGGAAACCAGACATACACTACGAACAAGACCAGAGAACTTGGGGACATGGCAGGAAACAAGTACAGCATACAGGTACAGCGAACGAGCACAAGACAATAGACAAGAGGGCATTTTATAGGGAGACTAACAAAGGAGATAACAATGGGCAGGTGTGGGTACTGAAACACTCAGGGAAGGTTAACGAGACAGAAGGGCGGGAAACACTGACGAGACACGAGAAAGCACATGGCAAGTCAGAATCAAAACAAAGCCATGTCTTTCTCACAAAACCTAAGGTTATGCCATGACTCCGCTGCAAGACCAAGAATAAACATGACATGATGGCGGAATTATGACATAAGCCCCCCCTTAAATGAACACCTCCAGGTGTTCATCAAGGGGTAGACTGACAAGACAAGGCAGACTGGGACAACGACAAGACAAGGCAAAACATACTAAACAAAATTAGGGGCAGACAAGAATACATTACAAAAGGGTTGGGGTGACATAATAAAAATAACAAACAAGGGAGGGGCAACAACAGAGTTCATGGGGGAACAACAAAGTTCATGGGGGGAAGTCCAAAGGGATTGGGACAAGGGGGAAAAGTTCTTGTCCCTGGCGCTCGGAAGCGCGGAGTTCCAGGGGACTTAGGAGGGTGTACCATGGGGGGAGGCGCTCGAGAGCGCGGAGTCCCAGAGGCTCTGGGAGGGGCCAGCTGAGGGACGTGACTTGACGCCGGCTGGAAGGCCGGCTGAGGGACGTGACTTGACGCCGGCTGGAAGGCCGGCTGAGGGACGTGACTTGACGCCGGCTGGAAGGCCGGCTGAGGGACGTGACTTGACGCCGGCTGGAAGGCCGGCTGAGGGACGTGACTTGACGCCGGCTGGAAGGCCGGCCGAGGGACGTGACTTGACGCCGGCTGGAAGGCCGGCTGAGGGACTTGACTTTACGCCGGCTGGAAGGCCGGCTGAGGGACTTGACTTGACACCGGACTTGGGACCACCGGACTTGACGGAACCACCGGACTTGACGGGACCACCGGACTTGACGGGACCACCGGACTTGACGGGACCACCGGACTTCGAGCCGCCCTCCGTTGCCTCTTCTTCTTCAGCCGAGCCACCCGCCTGGTGGTCGGCTGAAGGAATGACGAGAAGGGCACGGGCGGCTCGCGATTGGAGGCCTCTGACGAGGACCCCCAGGATTCCCGTCTCCCACGCTTGCCACCAAAGCTGACTGCGGGTGGGGAGGCTGTAGGTGGTGGAGTGGAGCTTCCCTGGGTGACCACACCCAGGACACAGTGCTCCGGGACAGACGCCAGACCGGAACGAGAGGCTGGACAGCAACTAGAAGAGAAGCCTCTACGTAGCTCCTCTCGAAGCTGCAGCTGCTCTACCAAGAGCGGGAACGGCTGATACACCATCTCCTCCCGCTCCGGAAAAGGTGGAGGATCGTTCATCCCAGCCACAAGGTATGCCCGGACCAGCACATCGGGAACGGAGGCCTTCCTGGCCTCAATGTCCCGGGCGTAGTCCAGCAAGGGACGCTGGCACTGGGCAGGGAATGGGCCTCCTCCTGCGTGGGACTTGGAGACCATATCCCTCCACCACTCGGGATCAGAGGTGCACGGCCATCGGGGAACGGTTGCACAGTCCATGGGTGCCTGCTGGGTTCGGTTATGGCTCGTTCGTTTTGTCGTGAATCACAAAGGGGAACGTGGTGGAAGAACCCAAGTGCAGGCAGACACGGATGAAGGGGTTAACAGATATACTTTACTTATAAATAACAACAAAAACAAACACCCAACGATGGGGAAAAACTCTAACTAGACAAAATACAAAAACAGAAAATAAATTCTTCCCACAAGGGGGGCAAAAGTAAACAACCACTAATACAAACAAGGAACTGGGAACCAGACATACACTACGAACAAGACCAGAGAACTTGGGGACATGGCAGGAAACAAGTACAGCATACAGGTACAGCGAACGAGCACAAGACAATAGACAAGAGGGCATTTTATAGGGAGACTAACAAAGGAGATAACAATGGGCAGGTGTGGGTACTGAAACACTCAGGGAAGGTTAACGAGACAGAAGGGCGGGAAACACTGACGAGACACGAGAAAGCACATGGCAAGTCATAATCAAAACAAAGCCATGTCTTTCTCACACAAAACCTAAGGCTATGCCATGACTCCGCTGCAAGACCAAGAATAAACATGACATGATGGCGGAATCATGACAAAAGTCTCTTAATCAAATTGAATATCAGACAACAAGCATCAAAGATTAATTCCAAGCATTGATTTCACAAAGATTTTGGTATTATTCAGTCAATATTGAAAATATTGTTATATTCTCACAGAATATTCTGTAGGATAATTTTATGAAGGACATGGGTTTTCACAACGTTTTAATTGGGAAATTATTTAAAGATGGAGGTTGTTCTGGTATGAAAGTGAAAAGTTGAATAATTTACTAAGTAACTTTGTAACATGAGATTTGCTGTTTGCATTTTGTAAGTAGTTTGTTTTATTTACAAATATTAATTATCAGACTTCTATTAAGAGGGCATTTCCCTAAAGCCACGGAGCTTATACATACATATATCAAAATATAAAATAAATGGCTAAAAAAAAGATCATATATTTTATACAGTATATCCAACTGGGCTAAATGGATTAAATATTTATTTATTTAAAAACTTTAATTGAATACCCCTGTCCTAGAGTATAGATTCCACTAAATTGTCTCATTGCTGAATTATTTCCAATAATAATGGCCACAGATATATAAGGCTATGGGGTGAAAGGGAATAAAAAGAAAATACCGAAACTGCTTTTTAATTGAGTTTAGCCTAGTAACGTCTTCCTGCACAATAAGCAAGTCGATACAACCCTCTCCTAAATAGTTTACTTCCTTTGCAGGTAAATCATCAAAAAATTGGCTTAATATTACTTGTTTTCTCCCAGAATGTGTTTAAACTGTCCTGCTATGAAAATGGAGCAAATGTCACAAATCTGTGGCGCTCCGTGGACGCTAGAAATAATTACCATCTCTTGTGGGAAAAATGTATGATTTCTGGGTCTACTGTTGTATATAAAATATCCTGATAAAGCATATATATTTTATAAGGTTGAGTGGCAAGAGACTGAAAATGCTGGTGCAAACGATTCGGTAAGTATTCATCATAGTTAAAGGACTTTGGAAGCACCCGTGTTATTTGTAAAATCCAATTTATCTATGTATGTTGTGTTATAGCACAACTTGTAGGATATATGAGTGGACAATAATGGTGTCTTTTGTGCATACTGTCATCAGAATATGCCTCATTCTTATCGACCGAAGCCCAATTTGCTGAGCAAATTCTTTACTAAAACTAAATCTAATAAGTAATTGAATTTTTTCTCTATCATTAAACCAATTTATGTCTTAAGAAATAATGTACCAGGGTTTGTTTATGTTAAACTAAATGTGAGCCAACCCTAAACAAACTTTGCCTTATGAGGTAGCCAGAGCCAAGAAGAGCTCATTTGTCAATCAGCTTTACTATTATTATTCAGAAATCACATCTAAGCACAATTGCACTGCATAAATTGCTACAAATGAGTGTGATTCAGCAGTTACTGTAGGAATACATGCGGTGCGGTGCAACAGAGGATTTCCACTTACAGTGGGAGAAAATAAACAACTAAATTATTGAGCCATTAATTATAAGCATACAGTGGTACATTAGTAAAAAGATTGATGTAACATATTTTAACATGAACCTGAAAATATAGTGGCACTCTATTCATCAACACTGAGTGCAAGAATTAATCTGATGATTACTTCAACAGAAAGCCTTTCTTTATCATGCATGTATAAAACATTCATTTGTTGTGGTTGGCTTGTGAGATGCTCATAGCTAAATTGGCTCATCAAGGCTGATTGGGCTAAGGATGAATGAAAAATAGACAACTTACCTTCGGGGTAATTACACATCAGCATTACACTTTCCCCTTAAACTGCTGCCTTGTTTCCATGGAGGCACGTTGAGATAGCGAATTGAGGAGTGGTGAGTGCCGGGATTCAGGGATTGGCCACTGGCAACCTCCAAGGCAGTGCCAGTCACCCTGAACTATGCTCAGGGATCATTCAGATGATGCAGCTTTGTGAAATTTGGACAGGTTCCTGTACAGTACATGTGGTTTACTCCAATGACCTCATCTCTTAGAACAGAAAATTCAGTCAAAATATATTTGTGCACCCTATATATTTATTACATTAAAAACAAAGTAGTAGTATGAGAGCATTCAAAATCAAAACAAATACATACATGCATCTGAAGATCAAATTAACATCTGAAATAAAGCATCATTTCCTAACAATGTTCTATTTAAAAGCACGCACTTCTAAGTAATAACAGATTATCATATAATACCATACGGGACTTTTCGCTATGACTGTGGCGGCCTTAATGAACTTTTAATTAGTTTGTGACGTGAATGCATCACGTGGCTTGTTTTCGTCTCCAGCGTTAAAACAGGAGCATTTGCTTTTGCTTTTTACTCTTGGTATGATCAGATGATGATGAAAATTACAGCCAATCCTTATAGGTGGAAATACGTGTTGCCCAAGGCTACAATGTAAAACAATGAAAATAATTATGAATGCAGTTAATCATAACCGTCCGTTGCACAGCAGTAGCACATCAATGCGGCACATCTTTGATTAGATCACATCCACTGATCACATCCCTTAAGACCGTAATGTTCATTGGTCTGTCTCATAAGATGAAATATTAAAATAACGTGTTAAATAATGCATTTAGGGCTCAATTCGGGCTCAAAAATACACTTTTATCGTAATGCGCAGTCTATGCTCGCTTAACAAAACTTAACATTCATTTAATCTGTTTATTTTCAAAAAGTAGAAAATAACGATCAACAAGAACAAACACAAGTGTATAAACGCACATTCATGGCATGGGTCACTTTCCTGCTGATTCTAATCAAATGGTTTCCATGATAGCCGGTATAAACGCAAACAATATCTACAAAACATTTATTTTAACCATAATCCTCCCACCAGAGCGGAATCTGGATGTCGAACTCCTGCATCTACATCAATTATTCATTATTTCTCCTGGACAATTCACCTTCTTGACTACAATAGCTAATAAACATCGTTCAAAGGCAGACATTTATGGGGAGAGGGACACTAAATGTAGAAAAATATAATTATATATCATAGATCACATATAAACATAACATATTTAGCACAACTAAATAAACAGTAAGCAAATAGTGGTATAATAATATTAGGAGCAGTTAAAACTTAGCATTTCTATATGTATTCGGCAATTTAAAACTTAACATGCTAAAGTAAACTTAACTTACCTACTAGAGGATCGCAGCTGCATGACTAACAGTTACAGGACTTGCACTGTCATTACATTGCATTTTCATTAATTTAGCAGATTTAACATTTTGTCAACATGTAACAGTACTGATAGCCTAGTTTACCAGGCCATGTTACTGGGAGGATTAAAACTGAAGTGAACAAGGGAGAGAATGAACAACATTAAATTATTTTTATTTAATACACATAAAAACAGAGTTAGTATGTTGGTTAGTATGTTTTTAGAAAGTTGTGATGGAAGCTGCAGTTTGGTGGAGACCTGCAATACAAGAAGCAACCAGACATTCTTCTATTATAAATTATAAGGATCCAGGAACGTTTGCTCCATTTTGACTGGGATTCACATCTGCTTTTAAAAACACAAACTCGTGGTCTGTGATGTACAAATTTTGACCGACTTTCCTACTGTGCTTGTTCTGGAAAAGTTACGTCTCTTACATGCTTTTATAATTTAGCTGCGCATCGAAGACCCATCAACTCCGAGAGAAAATACGAAATAATTTAACATATCTTTGTATGATATGTCAGGCTACTTCATCCTCCCACTGTGTTATGCATCAACAGGTGTGAAAAAAATTCACCAGAGCTGTTTTAATGGTGTTTTAAGCGTCTTCTCGCGACACCACTACCATTGTTTGCCACAGTCCAGGTAATAAAACGGAAGCCTCAAGACAAAAAGCAGGTGCGTCACATCATTTACTTCCGCTTTCAAAAATAAGGTGAATATGGTTAAGATTAAAATAATATTAATAATAATAATGGTAATGGTAAATGTTGTTAATCCATAATTATATATATAAAAACAGAAAGAATTACATCATGTTTAAGAGTTCTAGCCAGCAAATTCAGAAGTTTGGCACAAGTTTGACATTTTATTTCAGATGATGAATAGATAGAGATAATAAAATATTAAAGGTTTTCGGAGGTCATACGTAACACTACAATATCAACAGTATAGTTTATTGCCTTTCCACTGTGGGGAAAAACAAGACACCTTTGAAAATCTGTCCCAATATAATACCAGGCTGCAACATAATAACAGTGATATTCAATATTGGTCTTTGTGTCTCCAAAGGGTTCAAACAAAGAGACTGGTCTGTTGAAATAAATATCAAGTTGACCTATACATTTGGAAATGTTCCCATTTACAAATTATGCATCTAAATCTGTCAGATGTTCCTATTCATTCCTGAAAAAATGTAACCATGTTAATATAATAGCTGGTGCTGTGTTGTGTATGTTGACGTGTCTCATTCCGTAGCTAAAACACGTCATTAATTGGGAACCAAACCGTGGCTTTCCACATCGCAGCTTTTGTAAAAAGTTACACTGACCTAATGAAACAAGTCATTGCGCAGTCAAGCCTAAACCTCTTTTCTGTCCGCTGTTATTGTCGTATTTTGTACAATCAAATGCTCCATTCACATTACAGCCATACCCCTTATGCACATGGTAATAGATAATGCATCCGGCTGATCTGTTTGGCATCAAAAGACCACATTTGGTTACTAAACGAATGGTTTTACTTTCTCAAATAACTCATTCCACTGCAATGTCCCTTTGGCATTCAGTGACAATAGATGTCCAGTGACTGGAATGCTAAAAAACAGATAAGAAAATGCCAAGCAAGGCAAATGATGTCTAAACGACTGTCTGACATAACTTATAATGAAGAGAACAGATGAACATCCTCTACAGGAGTACTCCATCACAGAAACTCGCATCAAGAATGCAACCTGTTCAGCGAAGATAACTGCAGCAAGAGCTGCATACCGTTCACCGTTTCCCCAGGAACCTACAGCCAAAATGAGAAGTAGAGATGTGTTTGAGAGTGAGAGAGAGGGGGGAGGGATCCGTTTGGGCAGCAGGACAACAGATTCGAAAGGCAGTGCATAATGTATTCCTCATTTTCACACTACACGTCTAAGTAAATAGCTACAACAGCTCCATTGGGGGTCCACTTGTGCACACACATTTGTGTTAATTTTAACACAGAATAATAAAAGGAAAATCACGAAATATGGAGATACAAGGTTTCAGAAGGACAGCAGCGATGTGTTTGTACTCTTGTCAGAGGTCAAGGTAAAGTACACCGCTTAAAGACAGTTAATGACAAATAAAAGTGAGTTTTCTTGCAGAGAGAGTAAATAATTGGGTTGATGTGATAAGTGGAAATTTGTGGTAACGTGACTCAACAGCTTGACAACAGCACACGATTTCTCACACCTCCATTTTAAAGCAGTTCTTGAGACAACCAAAGGACAGAGTAGGTGCTAAAGAGAGTTTTATATAGAAGCTTTTAAACTGGCCCACAAAACAAGCAATTGGCTTTTCTGTAAGTAATGGTGTTGGATCACTTGACATGCACTCAACTGCCAACAAAAGCTTTAAGGCCTTGGACTTCCAGACACTGGTGCGGCATCCTGAAAAAGCAATAGTTTAGGTTAAAGGTCCAATGTGTAATTTTATTGGAGGATCTATTGACATACACCGTGGCTCCCCCTGACTGGTCTACAGCAGCGGTCTCCAACCTTTTTTAAACCATGGACCTGTTCTAAAAAAGTACTCACACGGACTGGCTGGTAGGGATGGAGGGAAGTACAATGAAAATAATTACCCATTACTGTGAATAAATAACTACTTATTACGTACTTATTTATTAATAATTTACTTTCCAGTTAATCGTAAAAACTGCGCATTCATGCCAACTGCATAAAAATAAAACATCACAAGGTCAATTTAATTTAGTTGAAATCGTAAAACTATGCCTGTACGCGCACCGGTCTCGTATCACGGAGGAGATCGGACCGCCACTGAGAGAGGACCAGGCCTGGCTTCTAGTAATGTTTTGTGTGTCGCCGGCAGTCGCCCGTGAGGGGGCTGCCGGCTGTCTGTTAATGTTTTTATTTATTAATTTAAAGTTGTTTTACAGTATGTTCGCCCGTTCCCACCTCCTTCCTTCCTTTTATTGAACTGTATTACAGTGATCAAACTTCGCCGTCATTCCTACTTCATACCACTTAATAAACAAAGACAATTTATTTTTACATTAATTGTTCGAACATCTAAATATAACTTTTTTCAAACGAAGCCATTTACAAACTCACCATAACTCAGAATTGGGCTTTTTCCCGAAATAATACTGTCCAAACGAGGAGGGATGGGTGACAGTGAAATGCGAAGTGTGTTGCAAATGTCCAGCCTGCTTCGTAACTGTCTTTCTTGCTGTCAATGTTTTTCAGTGCTGGATTTCAAGATGTCGAAGCAATTTTGAGGGCTTCATTGACTCTTCGCCAATTTATCTTCACATATTACACACATAGGCTTGTGAGCTGCCGGTAGCGAAAAACCCAAAATTTAGATATGAATCGTCGTATTTTCGGTTAAAGGTGGCTTTCTTTTTCTTGTAAGTAACGTTAGCTGTCTCTGAACCACAATCACTTTGTCTTTTCTTACCTCCTCCACTAAAGAATCCATCGAGTGATGTTTGTTGGGTGAGTGATTCATGACAGAATTTTAATTTTGGGGTGGAGTATCCCTTTAACAATGGCATTTAACAAAATGCTGTTGTAAACAATTATTTTTTTAATAAGCAAAATGGCCATGTGGGGTGGCTGCCAAAATAAAGTGGGTAATATTTAGTTGATGGTTTGATCTTAACCTGATTCTCGCTGAGGCAACCTGCACCATCAAAAATAAAGAAAATTCACCTTTACAAACTGTCAAGAGAACACAGGGCTGAAACTGTTACATGAAATTGATGTCTCCAAATTTTATTTTTCTGGTTGACCAATACAGTGGTTTTGAGTAAATAAAACCATTTAATCCCATTCACCCCAATCCTGAAAATGCGGTTACATCCTTGACAAAACACAACTCGTATGCTGGAGTACTGAGGCAGACTGGGAGGGAAGCGAGAACACAAAGCGGTGATTTAAAGAAAATGCATTTTACATGAACCTGTCTTAAAGCATTTGACATTTCATCTAACTTGGCATGAAAGATAACAGCTTACTTGCTAAAGCATGAAAATTCAATCATACGTGTTGGTTTTAGGGAGCGATTGGCTCTAGGAGGGACACAGAATCGCACAGACCTTGCCCTTCCCTCAGTGGTTTCTTTTTCTGGTCGAGCACAGCAGTCTACAGTGATGGCTGGGCGGACTAAGACCGCTCACTGTTTCCAAATCCCTTAAATATTTCACTCCTCTGACAGAGCTGAACACTGACTCCTCTGTTTGCCCTCTTTGTGCTCTGGTTTTGCACCTGTTCCAGCTCCTAAGTCTTGGTCTGTTCCACTTTTCCTTCTCGCTGCTGTGCCTCCCTCCCAAAATCCTCGCCAGGCCAGCATTATGCTAATTTCCCCCAAAACAGTTTAGGTGAAGGAAAACATATTGCGTTCTAGCCTAACAATGACTTTCTCCATTTCACTTCCATGGTAATGTACCCAGCAGCTAACAACAACTTTCTCTTTTTATCGAAAGGACAGTTGTTCAGGAAAAGCTACGATCATCATTGCTTGCATACACGCGTGTGTTAACGTGTTCACGAGCAGACACATGCACAGGGGGAAATTATTATTTCTCACTTGTGGCCACATTTGTTAAATTGTTGCAATAGATGTTGATGCACTTCAGCACAGGCCTGGGAAGAGGTCATGAACCATAAAAGCAATAAAGACAGTTATATCAGTCACAAGTTGTGCATGAAAGGAATCTTCTGTCTCTCTGGAAAAAAGTATAAGAGATGTGTGTGAACGTGTGCATGTGCACATGAGATGTGAAAAGAGATGCGAAAGGCATTGAAGGGTATCAATATCTTCTGGAATTGAATTAAAGTGTAATTAGGGAAATCATTACCTGACACTTCAGCAATGGGATTTGGTTAATTTACTGCACCATCCTTCAGTGAATTAAGTGTGTCCTATAAGACGCTTTTCTAAGGTGATGGGCACATTAGAAAAGCTTAATTTAAATCACATCTTCATGTCCTTGATGTTGCCACAGACATTGTTTCAAAATGAACTGTTGTGATTGTGTTCATCTTCAAAATGCTTGTTTATATAGGAATATCTACTATTGAAAATAGGAAAATATCTCATTGCTTCGGTTGAATCTTAAGCAAATAATAAATATGCAAATAGAAACATTGGGCAACAGAATAACGTTGGCCCTGTTTTGCTAAGTCATTTTAACACTTCCTTGATGACTCTCCCTTGGCTGTTCCCCTTTTGCGAAGCAAATCCCTGCTGCTATAACTGCTATTCAATTACTCATAGATCTCAAGTCTTTTAGATAAAATCTTCAGTTATCTGAAGTCTAAACCTCAAGAGTACATAAATGCTGCCCTTAGAACATGGTAAACATTTTGAATGGCTAAAAACAAATTTTTAATATTTAAATTTTTTAGTATTTTAGGGCTATCCTGTTTTAAAGTCATAATATCAGTTGGCATCCACTTTATGCCGAAAAGTATGTAATTAAATTGAATTGAATTACAATTAAAACATAAAATTATATCCCAGTTTAATAGACAGACTCCTCAACAGAAGAATGTAAACATTGTGGCTTTGAAATATATATATATATATTTGCAGTTAAGGTTACGCAATCACTTTTCTAATCATGATAACAATATCTGCAACATACAAGGTGTCGCAAGTACACCAAAAATAATCAGGATGTTAATGTGTTATTAGAAAGTACAAAACATCATCATGATAGGGTCAGAAATTACTTTTCATTTTTGGGTGGTGAGTGTGCGTTTTAAACAAAACACTAGTGTTTATTTAAAGAAGGGGAGGAGCTATTGGACATGTCCCCTGAGAGGTTCTGTTGCAATATACAAATTACAGAATTCTGATCTTTCCAAGGCATTTCAGTGGATCTATAAATGTTCAGTCTCCTGTGCAATACTGTGTTTACAGATCGCAATATGCATAGTTAGTCTATAAAGAATTACATTTTTGTTTGTTTGTTCATTGTTTTTTGGCTGATGAGCCATAGCTTTCGAAGTTCTGCCAGCCCTTTCTTTGAAAGAGATTATTTTAAGACAGATGGTAAAGACAGACAATGTTCAGATGGATCTTTATTAAACTTCCTTTAATAGCTAAGCCATGTTTTTGGCAAGGTTTAATCTTTGAGGAGATATGCCATTTTAATTTTAATCATTACCTAAGAGAAACATTTAATCAGACTTTAAAAGAAAAAAACTATAGACATTACATATCATACATTATATTACTCATCTCATTAATATCTGTTTGCATTGGAATTTAATAAACAAACAAAACAAAAGGTCATTACTTCAGTCATTATTATTTGCTGCTCTCAAAAGCAACAGAGTTGCAAGCCACACCCCAGGTGCCCCCCTAAGATTCAGACGTCCTTAACCGTAAAACCATTAAGTCACTGTTTCGAGGTCTGTGTAATAGCTCACGCAGCCTTGTTCTAATGTATTCCCTGGATTGCCTATCCATACAAACCTATATTTCTGATGCTTATAATTGAGTTGTTATATGAAAGTATTAAGGAAATAAAAAGAAAGCTCTTGAGTTATTTTGTATTTTCAGGCCGCTCTCCGTGCCATGCATCACTCAACCTCTACAATCCATTCTGCTGCGATATGCCATTTTCTATGAAAGACCTATAAGATCTGTTCACTCGGGAGACAAATGCCTCAAAGTCCTTTTCAGTCCACCTCATTCAAGCAAAAAGTCACGCTATAAGTAAGGGGGGAAAATACTGTTTCCTCTGAACCATGACAGAATCTAATATCAAGATGGATCTATTTTAAAGGCACAAACATCACACGAATAATGCATCTCCTTATTGGTTTTATCAAAAAAAGAAAGCCATTAGCAAATGACCCAAGGTCTGGAATGACAATACGCCCCCTTTAATTTCATTTTTTCCACTAGAGGTTGTTAAATTAGAATGTCTCTTTTTCTTCTTTTGTAATAATAATCTTTTCCACTGAGCTATATTTCTCAACATTTGTCAGATATGTATCGCCTTATACAAAAAGAGATAGATGGGATAAAACATTTTTTAAATAGATCAAACTAGAAAAATATAGCCCTTTTCTTTACTTGAAGAAAATCAAACATTTTGAGCATTATAATAAAACAATATTGTTGAAATGTAAAACTGATCGGCGTGATCTAAGAGGCAATATGCTTGAATGTCCGATGAACTCATAACTTGTGCATTGATAAGAAAATTTGTTTTATTTAAAAATCTGGCTGGCCGATTAAATCTAAATGTATTGCTATTTCATAATCCAATGAGGTCAATTTTGTCATATTCATTTAGTTCACATGAATTCTCTCCATATTAATTCCGCTGTTGTACTAGAACGAAAACAATAACACTGTTATACATTGTTAGAAATTTCATTTAAAAATAAAAACCTTTTAACAAAGTGTACTTATGCAAACGTTTATGCAACGATGTATAACCCCTATCCACAAAAAATTGAACTGAAAATATTACAAGAATAACTCAAATCTTTCGCTATTAAGTTAATTGAGATTTAGAATATTACAAAAAAGAAACCTAAATACTCTTTGGCCTTTTTGGGGATACAATGTCATATTGTCGTTATACAAACCCACTGTTTGTATGTTTGAGAATCTGATATTTGCGATCTAGCTGTTAAACGAACCCACTTACAACCTCACAATGTTGTAGACTGATTTATGGGTCTGCGCATTGACCACGTCCATCGAGAAGGGAGGGTTAATGTTTTTTCAGACATCATCATTAGACATTTCCAGCTGTAGGAATGGTGCTTGTTATTGTGGAACAAAGCTCATATGTCAGAGTCATTATAGAAGGAGAGCATGACACTGGCTTGGCCTCATCACTATTCGGGTGATTCATACAGCCGGTGGAGTATGACACTTCAGACTCACACTCAGACCAAGACTAAAGCCTCACCCATTGCTTATGACAATTTAATTGCCCTTGAAAGCTCTTGGAGCCAACATGCTAAATTTATGAAATAAACATCAGTTTTACCTGGTTTCGCAATCAACGAAGACACGCTTGGTAAATACGCAATGCCCATTTAGCTAATTATGCAAGAAAGTGCAGAACTACCGCAATTACATTGTCCAAAGACGTTTTCACAGCCTAAGCTATTCACAGAATTCACGCTGCGAATGCTAGCAAGAAGAAAAATGTGTGAAAAGATTGAATAAGCATAATGAATCAAAAGGTGAAATAAATGCAAAATAATACTCTGTCACTGCTGTCAAGACTCTGTCTAATTAAAATATGATCTTATAAACTTGATACTCCTCACCAAGACACATCATTGACACCATCGGGTCTGTCTTTTAAGTGAATATTTACATGTCGTAATGACTTTCTGTCTTTGCACTGATAAATGTTCCTGCCTCGTGATCTCATAAAGTACCACAATCTATATGTTGACCCCCCCCAACAGCAGACTGCTTTTAATGCGTGCTGCTTCAGCTTTGTCAAGCAGCTGTTTTCTGCACGATCCAGTAATCTGGTCCTGAGTGGATGTCTCTTTATTATCCACAACATCTGAAAATGTCTTGGCAACAATGGTGCCGAGATTTCTCCTACTCTCTCTCTGATAGATTTGTATAGATTTGATTTTGTCTTTGATTTCTTCCCCTTTTCTTTCCTTCCGAGATTGCTCATTTCCTCACATGGTCGATCACAGAGAATCAATTGGAAGCCAATGCCTGGCTCTTTCTGATCGTCCTCATGTTTAAAATAGATGTCAGCATTGCCAGCCCAATACACACCTTCTGTGTTTACATTTGTGTGTGCTAAATACAAAAATGTACTTGTTTTTAACATATTACATTGAATTGGCTATTATTGTGTGTACGTATTATGTCCCATATTTGTACATTTGTATACTGATCTAGCCGGCCTTAAGAAGAATAAGAAGGTGAACATTTATGTTTTCTTTTCTTTTTGGCATGTGTTGACATGTTTATATATGCAATGCATAAATTCCTTGTGTTTTTTATCCTTGTGTTTATTTGAATTATTTATTTGTCCTAACCATCGCTTTGTGCTGCCTTAGACACCCCATCAAGTAAAACAAATAAAATAAATGTTTAGCCCTATTCCCCAGTTCATTTTTTTTCACATTAAATAAAGATGAAGGAATGCTTTTTAGAGTTTCTTTAATGTATTATATTGGTACCAACTATATAACAATTTTAACGAGTGTGGTGCAAAATAAATATAATACTGCAGCTGTGTATCACAAAATGGAACACTCGACTCACATAAAAAAACAACCATATAATGTTCAAACTCATTTTGACCCTGAACCTGAAGTACAAAAGCACATTCTCTCGGCTCTCAAACCCCGCCCTCGCTTTCTCGAACAGCCAATGCGGAGTGGAGGAGGCTTGACTCAGAAATAAATTGGATATTTTTATGGTGTATGGGAAGCATTGGTTTTGAGCATCCGACACACGCGCAGTTGCACAGAGTGGACCTCTGGAGTCTACATTTATTTAGTGTTTCTTGGACGCCGGTGAAGTTAATATGTCGACATCGGGGAAAACAGACTTTAATCGAGCCGATCGTTAAACGGTTATGGGATCTCTTCACCGTAACTTCCAATTCATAAGAGACCTACCTGCCCGGAGAGAAGAGAGTGAAGATCGACCGCATCTCCTCGCTTTAGTTGTTTCTTCTGTGCACCCGGATTATACGGCACGAGACGCTTGGAAATATACTCGATGCTGAAGGAGAAGAGTTGGATGCTGGGTTTCCAGGGCTGTTCTGGCTTTTGCGATGGTGTTTAAAACAAGTTGAACTGAGTCAAACCCTTAAAGGTCACCCTCACCGGTTACATCTTATGCTTTGCGTGAACGACCATTTGCCTTTTATCGTGAAACAATACAGACCGTGGACTTCAGTGGTTAAAACATCGGGCACCTGGACGAGGTAAACGCATTGTTACAAGTTAGATGAAATTGCAACTATAGTAAAAGTGTGTGGTTTAGGCGGATTCACTTACATTAGTAATACGAGTTTAATAACAAAAAATATCGTCAAATTTTCATGTTTTTACTGTTATAAAAACTATGGTCCCTCACTTTTATACCGTGGTTTATTTTCGCATTGGCGCATTCCTGCATGATGATCTTTTTTACTCTTGTTGGAGAACCGCGTTTAACTTAATAGTATTTACAAAATATATGCTGGTAAAGTATACTCGTATGAAATATTATCTTAATACATACATCGGCAAAAAGACTTGCAGTATGACTAAATATACTTGCAGACTAAAAATACTCGCCTTTGTGCAACCCTATGGAATCACGTCATATAGGCTATTATTTGGACTCTTCGGCCGATATATGTGTATCACAGCATCACTTGGTTACCTGACAAAACCATGCCCATCTATTAAAGCATTTAAAAAGCTGTGGTCTTACCAACTGTGTTTGCAGGTGTATTAGAGAAAACAAGTGACGTCTGTGCCAGGGATCATCTATACACACTTGTTTTCACTTTTTGCTCTTTCAGAAGGTGAGGAAAGTTTGGAGAGAATGTCGAGTCGCAGGGGGAAGCATGAACTGCCAGCGTGCTGATTTTAGACTGGCGTATCTCATGAGTCTATGGGTGTGTGTTGTACTAAGCCTTCCCTGCTGGGTTCTAGCCCCTGTGGCAGCCTCCCATGATGCCGTTGGTCCGTTTGGGTGGCTCCTTTCAGATAAAGGGCCTTTTCATCAGTCACAGGAATTTGCTGAATTTGTGGAGCGTTATCAACAAGGCTTCACAACCAAATACAAGATTTACAGGTGAGTCACCTCATTAGTCCTGCATTTATTATCTGTTAAGTGCAGAACATGTGGCATGTTACTGTGATGTGCTTGTTCAGTTACGTCACGTAAACTTCACAAGAACATTAGTATGACAAGTCAACAAGGAGCTATTGGACATCGGGACATTTTATTTATCAGTGTGAGAACGGTTGCAAGATCCATAGAATAAAGCTTCATTGTCTGTATCGGTGTAAATTGCTGTAGGTACTTCCATACCAAATCCACAAAGTGTACAAGTACAGCATAATCTGCAATAGAGAAAATGTACAAAATAAAAATGTATAGAAAAGTATAGAATAGAAATGGTAAGAAATGTTGCAAATATGCAGTGAAAGCATGAAGTTGAAGACTGTTGCAAAGAAACAAAATGCTTCATAGTGTAGTAAAAAACTTGTAACTCAAGGTAAGCTGTTGTAAGGAGAGTTGTACTGAGTTTAAATTGAGTATTAGATAAAGTAGTAAACAGGCCAAAAGGGAAAGAGAGAAGACAGTGAAAAGTGTTGGCTGAACTGAGCCTGACTGACACGCTCGTCTGGCAGGGCAGTCGGATGAGGCTGCCAGGCACAGATGGAGATGGCAACATTGGGGTTAGTCAGACACTCTCTCCTCAACGTACGTGTGTATCTCTGAACGCTCCACTGGCTTTGTTTTTTATAGAGATGGGGCATCGGAGTCAAAAAGAAGTCCAGTTGTGCTTTCTCAATGTCGGATCTCCCCCTGCTGGTGGAATCTGGCAGCTCGCTTTCGTGTGTGTGCTGGTGTTGATATGTGTGTGTGTTGGTACAAGGTTTCACTTTGCATGCTAGGCAGGAAGCCTCTCCCAACATCCCTAGTGCCTCAATGACTTTAAAGTGCCTTGTTCTCACACTTGCCGTACAGAGAGGGACAGGTTTGCATCCGCTACAGATCCGGGCAAAGAGGGAATCAAATTTGCTTCTAGGCCAGACATTTAAAAAGAAAAAAATGTGTCCGACAGTCCATTATCTGTTCTTTAATTTTTTATAGACTTCTTTGAAAACAGTTACATTTTGTGTTAAAAGGTTGTACCATTGCTTTCATATTCAATGAGATTCTTCTTAAACAAACACTGGAAATAGATCTAAAGATGTTACTGTAAACAGATCTAGATCTTTCTGTAACTGCCGCCCCACCTGCGGAAATTTGTTAGGATAACAAATCCCGCCAAAATAACTCTTGCTGAGTTTCTCGCCGCAAACTTGGACAACATCAACATTTGCAATGCCAGCAGTTCGCTGTGTTTACGAAGCCAGAGCTTTCAGTGCTTGTAGTAATACAGATCGGTGTGCTCTTACATGCATCGCAGGGAAATTTGTGTCCGATATTACATTCTCATTCTACCCATTTACCTTCCTCCAAAGGTTGAATGGTGCCCAAGGGTACAGTAAAGACTTAGTAGTGTCTATTCTTCCTGTCACATGCTTGAAAGGGATCTCATAAAACATCAGACATATGCTGCCTGACAAGTGTGTGATGGGAGGGTTCTGCAAGGGAGGGCGGGCGGATGAGGCGGACGGCGGAAAAGGCTGCCAGAGAAGATACGTGCTCGCTTACAAGCGTTGCCGCTCTTCCCGGAGATGCTAATAGCACAGCTCCCCGAGCACAAGGTGACAGCAATTGTCGACTTAGCCAGGGCTGTGTGAGGCACAATGAGGATAAGCAGTAATTCTCCCACGCAAACACTGAAGTTTTCTTGTGCTTTGGACTGTGTTGATGTGTCGACAGCATGTGTACTTTCGTACCTTCACTGGATTTAAAGGCATTAGGAAACTGTAAATGCATTTTATTCTAACTAGCTGCATTTTTATTGCACCGTAAATACAGGAGACATGTTTTGTCTGATGTGTACATAGACAAAGCTATATGCCATTTGCATCGCTAATATTTTTACATTAAAAATCTCTTGAATCGAGTCCAGACCGAGGCAGGAGAGTTACAGTGAATTGAGCTATAAAGCTGCCTTTATGAGATGATATTGATGATTCCGCCAGAGCGATATTATCGTTTGCTTAATTAGTAAGTCATAATTTCAGTGTACGAGTCTGTATGGGGAAAACTTAACTGTTAACGGAGGTAATCTTTTTTTTATAAGGACATAAAGAGCTGTCGGCCCATTTTCTAAAAACGAAGCAAGTTATTATGCTCTTTAAAATGTGTAAGTGTCTTAATGCCTGGAGCATTAAAGGTCAGCTATTAGCCTCAAACCTCTTCAGTTTTGTAATAGAGAGAAAGTGTTCAGCATGAGGGCAATAATGTCTGAAAATCTTCCATAAAAGCCTCAGTCCATTGAGTGTGTAATTAGTGACACTTATTTGCGCTATTTTAGTGGAATATTTAACTGAATTCATTCATGCGTGTTCTGCGCACCGGATGGTACATGGATCACAGCTGGGTTCTTTGTAAATTCCTTAAATTTCCCTTATCAAACAAATATCTTAGCACCGGTCCTGAAATCAAACCGGAGCAAAGACTGTGTCAGCCACTGGTGTGGAATTTCAAATTAAACACATGAAGGACTTCCAGTATGGCTGTAAGTCTTTTTGTTCTATTCATGGATTGAAAGGTTGCATTGCAACTCCTTTTCTTGACGGTTTTACCTCAACAATTAAACATGTCAAGATTCATTTAAAGTCAAATTATTTCCTGCTCCTTATTTGACATCCATGGGAGGGGGTTTCTTAAAAAACATGTTGGCTCTGAAATAGCTCTTATAGTTCTTGATGTGTAAAATTCAAACTTATTATTGGAATAAATTGGAAATCCTGAATTTGACATTAAAGGAACAGTTCATCCAAAAATGAAAATTTTGAAATCATTCACTCACCCTCACGTTGTCTCAAATCCTATAAATGTCTTTGTTCTAATGAACAGAGAAAGATATTTGGAAGAATGCTTGTAACCAAACAGTTCTTGGCCACCATTGACTACCAATATTACTTAACTATTTTTGTTCTGTTAAACACAAAAAAAAATTTTCAACTGGGAACTTTTGACAACGATTGTAATTTTTCCACCTACAGTATAATGGTGGCCAAGAACTGTTTGGTTACAAGCATCCGCCAAATATTTTTCTCTGTGTTCAATCGGAACAAAGAAAACTCGAGGGTGAGTAAATTATAACAGAACTGTTACTTTTGGGTGAACTGTTCCTTTAAATACAAAAAACAAGAATTTTAACAGGAATAGATTTGCATTCTACCTTCATTCAAAAATAAAATAATGAATTAATGTTGGTGATTCAATTATTATTTAATTTCCAGCAAGATATGTTTTGCTGTTTTGAGCATTGCCATTTGAGCAATGTCCAAATATGAGGGTGTGAATACCTAAGACTATAATTTGCCATCTCTCAATTACAGTCATTCCACAACATAAACACAGCAAATGGCAACAAAGCTGGTTCATATACATCAGGTGAATTACAGTAATCTAACATGTATCATTGCACGTCTGCAATTTGCTGTGATCGACAAACCATAACTGAATGCCAACAAATGAAACACACTTTAGTTGCTCGCAACAGAGCAAGAAATGTACACAACCGAGGATGGGTGTCCCACATTACCCAATGCCCCAGATTACCCTAATTTACCCTATATAAGAGAGCGTAAGCCGGGAGAGCGAAAGCGAGAGAGAGAGAGAGAGAGATATCAGGCTAGGGGCGTCTGGCCCCAGCTAATCGTCTCATTATTTATGTTTGAAGACATGCATATCCCCAGAGGATGCTTGCACTTGCATTGGAAACACAATCAAGGACAAAACACCTACTGGCTGCTCGGTCATTGCTATGGTAGATTGTTTTCCAGGATCAGTTTATCAGGGCGAGGGCTCGGCTCTGAGAGATGAGCTGTTTGACTTTCCTTATGGGATTTGAATAATGGAAGCATACAGAGGTATCGGTGTTCCGTCGTATCTCACGACTGACAGGGGTGATGATGATATGGGCTCCGATGACTCAATATTTCAATATGAACAAAATACGCTTTGAATAAATAGATAATGCCCTCTGTTGACCAATTAACTCTAATTTTAGGTCTGGAAAGTTTTTCAAAGTCCTAAATGACTCCAGCGGTGAGCGCTAATGAGCATGTTTCTATCAGATTACCGTTAGCATGAAGATGTGTTTGATAAACACAACTAATGAGGTGTAGCCTGAGATCTCAATTTTCCCCAGATTTGTCCTGAATTGAAAATCGAGTTAGGACCAAAATATAAACACAGCTGGTTTTTGATAGTATTACCTTGAGAAAAAGCCAGTTTAATGAGAAAATATCAAAGAACAATTTTTTGTGTAATTTATTTCAAATAAAATTTAGTAATTGATATGCAAGTCAGTGGCGAGTCTGTGTCCGACAAACATACTTTGTTAAGTATTTGTTTTCTGAAACCATCGACCATATTGTGCATTCAAGTTATGCTTAGTTCTACTTATGAAACGTATAAAAAGAGTGAAATTGCCTATTGGTAGTGTCTGCACTGTAATTGTATATCTTCAGAATAATTGTCTTGAAAACAATTTACGGTGCATTCAAGGTATACATTTTATCAGCATGTGTGTTTCCTTGGTGTCGAACACACAGATTTGCACTTATGTGATCCACTACCACCAACTAAGCTGAAATAACTAGAAATAACAAAATACTTTTCTAGACTGCATAACTGTTCTTGTTTGCATGGTGCAACACCAATTGGGTGATCAGAAACGGACACGTTAGAAACAAACGGGTGAAGTTTAAATCGTTTTAGCTTGTGGCCGCATTTAGTGCGGAATGTTTTGTGAACCTGTCATGATGTAATGAAGGCTTTGCAAAGAGGTTTTAATTGAAGTATGGAATATATATATTTTACATGACAGCATACTCGCAGCCTGCATATGAGCACACAGCTCTGTTGCAAAAAAGAAATATGCCACAACAAGATCCCATCACGAGGAGAAGAAGAGATAAACCGTTTAATATTTGAATGTAGGACTAAAAACATTACAATTGTTAAATCTAGATCATTAATTCTTCAAAAAGGGGTTATGAGTCATAGGCGGCCATTTAAAAAAATTGTCTAATATAGCGCAATAGGAGCTGGTCTCATTTGCTTGTTGAGCGACACTGTTGGTCTCCCTTTGGCTTCGAAGCGTTCCACTGGAGCATGTTCTCACTGTTGACTCCATGTAGCTATTGGTCTCTGTGGGGAAGCCTGGCAGGTAGTTCTTCAATATGTCTTCTCCTGCTGTGAGGCTCCAGCGTGGGCTCAGGGCTGGATTAGCCTCCAGCTCCATCTATAGCTGTCCGTCAAGAATTTTGTGCTCTGACACAATGTCGATCATATTTTCTCTCACCATCCCTTCTTTCTCCTTCTCTCCTTCCCTTCATTTGTCTCTCGCTCTCACAGTTTTTCCTGTTTCTCACTTGTGCTGCCAATAATTGTCATGTATTGTCCGCCTTATTAGTTTGACATTACAGGCTATAATCTCCTATAGATATTGGATATAATTGTAACTTGACAACTACGTGTCATGCCAGTATACTTACAAAACACTTCAAATATATTGCATTTAAAGACAGATTTTATTCAAAAATCATGCAATCCAGTGACATTAAAAGAAATTTTTGGCCTACTATTAAGAAATGTGCATTCTGCAGAGGTAGTAGGCCTACTCCAAATAAATATATATATATATATATATATATATATGTGAAATATATCAAATTCTATACAAATTCAAGTACAGTTTAAATGTATTAACAAGTAAATGTATTTATGTTTTACTAGGGTTGTCTAGTGCAGGGGTTTTAAGTTTGTGATGCCAGGAACCCCTAAATAAGATGAAGCTTTTATGACGGACCTCCTTTCTAAAGTACATATCAGTGTATGTGTTTTATGTGTAAGGAAACATTGAAACTTTGTTACATAAATAGTTAATGTAATATTATAAAGACAGGATGTTGTTACCAAATCTAAATAGCTGTCTACACTTGCTGGATGTATAACCTCAAAGAGATAACCCCAAAGAGACACTTTCAATTAAAATGTATTTGTGCTGTAGCCCCTTGCAATCTTCTGGAGGTCCCCTGGGGGTCCCGGAACCCAAGTTTGAAAACCCCTGGTCTAGTGTATGCTATTTGTTACGCATTGATCGTGAAATGCTGACCAGTAATTTAATAATTTTGATGTTGCAGACAATCACTAATAAATAAGCAATATAATATGTGTGCTACTAACTTAAAAGTAATACATTTTAAGTGCTGAATTTCAATTAATTTTAAAATTAATTGATATACTAAAGAATATATGCTCATCTTCTAAGGAAAATATAGCATACAGCTAAAGAATACATGAAAAATATGTACTATTTTGTATCATTAAAAATGTATGGAATAAAACCCTCTAAAACCTAAGGTCATGTATTTTTTATGCAGATTGAGTTCCACTAAAGAACAAAAGTCTTTGGAAAAAAACAGAGGCAGGACTGCTGGGATTCTAGAGTTCAGAGAGTCATAACCATTGGATTTTGATTATGAGTATTGTTTGTGGTTATGTGTATATGTGTGTTTTGTGTGTGTGTTCTCTGAAACCGAGTAAACATTCAGTTATTATAAAGCACATACTACAACATATGAATGTTTTTAGGCAAATGAGCGTAGAACTGTATCCAAAAGGCTTAATAGTAAATAGCATGATATGGTAATAAGAAAATTTGTAAGAACTTAAGAAGAAGTTAGAAAAGAATCATGTGTTTTAGTTAACTGTTTTATGTAGAGAGGACTAAATGAGCAAGTATAGTTTAGAGCTATAAAGCTTAAAGTAGCAGGTCGAACTAATAAACCTTTAAACACAAAGCTCTGAAAACATTAATTAAATTGTAACTTGCATTCTCATGGTCCTGATTATAAACCATAAACATTTGATTTCTTTTCATTACTACTAATGAGGTTCAATGTGTTCAAAATGTCATTGTATTGTACCGAGCAGCTTTTTCTGTAAATGGAAGTCACTAAACGGATAGCGGCATCTTGATTTTCTCAGACAAAATTCCAGCTGTGCTCATCGAACAGACTCCTATCCATGAAAGAAGCCTGCCATTGTTCCTGATTACTCCCAGTCAGGCGTGCTTCAATGCAGAAGTCATTCAAAATAACCTCAGATTGCACCATTATGCAGCGGACAACAGTTTTTACAGCAGGCCAGGGCTTACGTTGAAACGTTCTGAAAAAAGAAATAGAGTGGATGCACAAAATGATTTGAATTGCAGGCAGGGTGGGTCATGCATTCATTGTGTTTTCTCCTCAGCGGGTCTTAGCGAACTGTGTTTCGTCCTTGCGCACTCAAGCTGCGTGAAGGTTTTTCAGACCTCTCTTTAAATTGTGCATATGTCCTTTTAAGTAGAAGTGGCTGTAACTTAAAGGAACAGTTGACCAAAATTATGAATTCTGTCATTTACTAATGCTTCTGATTTAAATTAAGTAACTAGTTAGATATCATATTAATGTAAAATAAAAAAATAAAAATATATATATACATATTTTTTGGGTATTTTTACAACATAGATTCTTCTTGTTTTGTGTAACTACTGCCACAGCAATACACACCGGGGCAGACAATGAACAAATTCTTTCAGTGGATGAAAAAATCATTTTCACCATTCTGTTCACATTGTAGCTGAAATGAAGGACATTTCCAAATAGGGTCTCTGTGTGTGTATTTGTGTGTGACCTTGCAGAGAGTTTGGGCGCTGGAAGGTGAACAGCCTGGCTCTGGAGAGAGAGGACAATGGCGTGGCTCTACCCCTCGATCCAGAGTTCATGCAGACCATCAGGCAGCTGGGCCGCAGACCCACCCTCGGAGCCATTACTGAGAACATCATCAGAAAATATGGCACACACTTTCTGCTTACAGCTACACTTGGAGGTACTTGAGTAGAGGTGCCTGATCATTTAAACAGAATTCCATTTCCATAATAGATGCTAGGAGAGAGAAAGATTTGTGAATCTTTGCTGCATCTTGATGTCTTAAAATGTCAGTTCTTCTCTGAAGATTCATGATTTAAGAGAAATGTGCTGAGTGCATTGAATATTAACAGGCAGCTTTGAGTTTAAAGTATTAAATGGATTATTAGACATTATCATGTGAAAATATATTCTAAAATTATTTATTTTAATAATAATAACGTGTTTTGCATTATATAATGGTAAACAGATAAATATTGTAGGTAATGTATATTTATAAAGTTAGGTCATATACTGAAAGTCATATAATCGAACATAACAAACAGAGCTCTCGTTTTTTAAAATTTTTCCATGCCTTGTTATGATGCCTTGCCCCCATTGCAGGTGAGGAGGCTTTGACTATATTTGTGGACAAGAGGAGGCTGAGCCGCACGGCAGACCTGACTGACTCAAATGGCACGGCCGTCACTCTGGAGACCCTTCACCAGCTGGCTGCCTCCTACTTCATAGACAGAGAGAGCACTCTAAGAAAACTACACCACCTCCAGATTGCCTCCACTGCCATCAAGGTAACCCTGTGGCCTAGATGCGCACAGACCGGGGGACCTGACCCCACGTTTGAGTGCTTATTTTTGGAAAGCTTGGCTGTTTCCATTGTTTTGCAGGTCCGTCTTAGATACAGAGAAGCTGGGTTAAATGTGAGACAGCCACTGCCTTTAGCCTTCAGATTGGATTGTGTATGTCATGTTGAGTGAATGGAGTTTACTTGGATTTAAGGCTTTTTGCCACCTTTTAGACTTCTTTTCAGAAAACAGATTAAAAAGCGAAGTCTTATGGGGGTCCCCAACATGAGTCCCCACCATAAAACTTTTTTTGTGGGGGTGGGGTTTAGTCTCGCAATATACAATTTATACAAAATACATAATATATTTGATCATAATATGCATAACTATATACTATTTATTAAAAACAGGCTTTCAAAAAAGAAAGGGCTTCTTTTACTGTATTTTGTGTCAAATACATCAATGCAGGCATTTGAACAGTAATGAACGACCAACAGAATAATTCTAGCATTATTTACCAATGTAGTATTTACTATTTTCCCTTAAACAAACTGGATGATTGACACTTTGTGATAATAATATTTGTTCCAAAAGACTTGTTTAAATGCAAGAAACTAGTTTATTGGATATTAAAATATAAATTGTGACAAGACCGGCTGTCAGTCTGTGTGTTAGCGTTGTGGGGATTTTTCAAGGATTTCTGTGCAGTTTACATAGTTACGTTGGTCGTAGCAGCATGAAAAACAAGTTTCATACAATTCTAAATGGATTATATGTAGCACAGAAGCCGCACCACATGTTCTCCCTTTATAATTAGTTAAAAGCTGTCACTCATCTTCATTGAGATCTCTAGCACCCCAGAACCAGGCCTTATAATAATTTACGCAAGGAATACAAAAGCCCCGAAATGGAGTTGATAAATATAGTGGAAAGATATATAGCGATAGAAAATTACCCCTCAAAAAAGTAGAAGCTTCCTCTTCTAGACTGCGAGTGGAGGTTTATTACTCTCAATTTTTTTGGCAGAAGTTCAAGCAGTCATGTCAACGATGTCCTTTAGACCTGGGGCGGGGGGCGTTTAAAATTTAAAGAGACATGACAACTAGCCCATAAACAAACTTAAATTAAATCCTTGTTAACAATGAATTCACAAGATTTACCATATCCATTGCATGAATTTTATCACATTTGTCATTATCATAAAAATATCTGAGGGACCCCAAGTCTATTTTGTACTTCCTATTTTGTACTTTCCTACCCTAATGCCTTATGGGTGGTCACGGATCCCCCAGCCTCCCTTCAATTCGAGCACTGGTTCCAGTGCAGCGTTTGTTGAATTTCAACAGAATCAAACTTTAGGAATAAGTCACCAAACAGCAATTTGGAAAACTGATGCTGTGTACACACCAAATGCGAAGCATCGCGTTCCTCGCTCTTTATTACTCAAGGAAATAGGTCTTTATTTTCGTCTGAGTGATGCGAAAAACATTGCGCGACGGGAGTGTCTTCATGCGTTCGGACGTCTCAAACAGTAGGTGTCGATGAGCTCTTTGTGCAAAAGTTAAAATTTTCAACTTCTGTGGTCAATTTGGGAGAAATGTTGCCACTTGTTCACAGAACGTAACAAAAATGATAATTTTACAACCTCTAAATTGTATATTCAGACAAAGTAAAAATATATTTTTTAAGTGGTCTCATATTTTCTACCGCTGTTTAGTTGTTTTGTGATTAAAAGGCACTTTTTAGACACATATTCAGCTTAAACCAAATGACGTATGACACATCATACATCATAATGCACAGCAAGTTACCCATAGCAAGTTATGTCTGTCAGGTCAGTGACTGCGCTCGAAACAGTAACCCAAATACTCTACATTAAATTAGTTAACTGGCCTCTGCACAAGACACAAAGGGAGATTCGCAGGAGGGGGGTTCTGCAGGTAGCAATGTTATCTTCTAATTGACCCAATGTGTCTTTGTAGGGTTTTTCTTTATTTATTTTGAAAATCTTAGTCACCGTAATCGCAGTTGATTCCTAGGTACAAAGAGCAAGACTCATCATATACTGACAGCAAGTATCTTAGTCTAAAAGCTTGTGAGCCATCTGTATGGAAACGAGTAGACGGAGGTCCTTTATTTGCCCGTGTTGCTGAGATTTATGTGAAATATTCGTAGCATCAGCAGTCCTCAGCCCATGGATTTTTACCCCTTGCGGATGAAGACAGATGCGCATACAAAGGCTCTCTGTTTCGAATTGGCGATTCGGTCTGTAATAAACATGCAACATCGGCTCAAAAAGAGCGGTCTGCGCAAATGGAAGAGCTGTTCGCTTTGGGAAGGCTTTTGAAGAGAATATATCAAATAAATAAGTTGAGATTCTGGTAGTATTATGCCTCCGTGAGACGAATGATCTTGTCCATTTCAACTATTTCTTTGAGAGCTCGGCCCATTCGTCAGCCATTTTGAATATAAGTGAGGTGTCAGGCCCTAATGAATAAGAGACTTATGAGGAGGATTTTCTACACCGCCAATAATAAATGGATCTTTAACCTCCACGGTGAGGCGAGATGGTGGACACGAAATGCACAGAGTGCCAGTTAACATCAATCACAGCATCTAAATTTGATTTACAGCAGGGAGGAGTGCGAGCCGAGGTTTATAACAATCAGGGCATGTTTCGAATTGTCTGGACGGTTGAATCGGTCGGATGCATTTTAATGCCTGACTGCATGATGTAACGATACATTGCCTTCAACAATCGCAAAAGATTTCTCAAGGTGAGGCCAAAATGGTAAGTGGCAGAATTTATAACTCTTAAGCGGTTTGCATATACAACACTAGACAATGGTTCAAGGACTTCTTAAAACAGCATATGGACAAAAGTATTTCTAATAAACATGTTTATCTATTCCCTTATTACCAATTAAAACTAATATTAATGCTGCACAACACTTTACCACTTTAAAAAAATACATTTGAAACAACAAGACAAGTAAACAATGACACAATTTTCATTATTATTCAAATGTTTTATTTGCCTATAGACATTATACTCAAATGTGTCATTTGACATTCTTCTCTTTTATGGAATAAAATGTATTCTTTGAATGCTCTAGCTGACTCTGTGTCGGAAACACATGAACTGTGGAAAACTTTATTAAAGATAATAAGACGAGAAAGAGTTGGGCAGTTTGCCATGGGTAGCGCTTTGACGTTTGCCTGGGTCATCAGTCAAGCATCCAGAGCACAGGCTGGGAGGCATGAAAACTCTGCCAGTACATCCACACCTCCCCCAGCCTCGTCCTCTTAACTGCCATAAACCATTGCGAGAACTTTCTGAATCCGGCTAGAAGTAAGGAACGCCTAGAAATCAAAAAGAACTCGCAGCTAATGCGCACAGATGAAGCACTTTTCCAAAGCCTTTGTGTTTCATTCTAAGATTTCACAAGCCAAAGCCGAGAGCATTAACCAGCACTAGGATTCCCTGCTGCTTTCAATAAAGTCCCATTTTCTCTAGAGAGGATGATAATTCCATTCTAATGCACACTTTCCTCCAATGATAAGCTTTCCCCATAGCGCACACACGAGCTGAGACATGGGGGCTGCGTTAAGCCACCGGAAAGGGACTTTTGTAAAAACTACTTGAAATTCTCTAAAGAAATTTCAGCGTGATGTAAAAACAGCCTGTATGCAAATAGAAAAATGCATATTGGCTTATACCAATTGATCAAATACAGCTTTCATTCTTCTTGGGTCTTTGTAAAAAGCAATTTTATACTAAGTGCCAATCCTGGAAACATTAATGACAGTTCTCGTGTATTAAACAAGCTCGGATAGGAATCTTAAAATCCATTATTATTTAAATGCGCAGCTACACAGGTCTGCTCTGTGACATTTTCCACAGTTTTTGTTGGATTAATCACAGGTGGGAATGACAAAACTGTCTTTTTTCTCATTTACGGTGTTGAGATATACAATGGATTGCTGATAATTGTGAATTTAGCATTTAAAAAGGCTTAAGTGTTCTTTTGAACGAGTCTTTGGAATACTTGATTGTGAATGTGGCATCTTCAGTGTCATGCTAAGTTTGAAAATTGTGACCCAGTCTGTGAAAGTCTTTTTTTGTGATTTACGGTTTTCTACATAAAATCATCATAATGTACAGAACATTCTGTGAGAATATAATCTTGATATCTTTAATATTCATTGAGCAATGCCATTTCAAAGATGGAAATCATAGTGAAAAAATGTTGACGCTCGTTTTCTGATGATTCGATTTTGAGACTTAGCCTGTTTTTCACAGACTGGGTTTCAATTGTGTACAAGAATGTCTCTTGTATTTTTTTCTATGTTTCATTATTTATTGTGTAATGGTGAATAATAAGCGGAATAACTTAGTCACTTGGCCACTTTGAAGTGACCTGCAGAAAAATGAAAATTCTGTCTTGATCTTTCTGACTCCTCCCTAGACTTAACACAACCAAACTTCAAAGCGCTGAAAGTGAGAAAATACATTGTTGAATTGTTGAGGAAATACAATTGCTGAAATTGCTCTAAAAACACAGTTTCCAGGTTGCTACATAGACTGTGGAAAGCTTTGCAAGTTTTTAACGATGATTGCGTCTTTTTGATTGGACGAACGGCGGAAATTTCCTTGCCAGAATAGCCATTTAGCACTTTGCCAATGCATATTCTAGTAATAGCTCCGCAGAATCTGTACTTTATCTATAGTTTTTGTTTGTATGTCCTGATCACCATTTTGGGGTTCATTTTACAATCAGTTTACTGTACATCTATCCATATTAACGGTACATCTATCTAAATTTTCCGTGCCTTGTTTATAGTAGATGTAATATGGGAATTCGAGATATAAAAACGGCATAACTATGTGCAGAATAATAAATCAGGGAGTCTAAGCATCCTTAATAATGAAAGAGGGGTCTTATGAACTTCAGTGTGATTGAGACTGAAAGTTGCATGCATGCCACAAATGACTAATATCCATTAATGCATCCCATATACTCAGCCACATTGGAAGCGACCCTAATACCAGTTCCTGATCTCATCAATGCCTGCTGTTCAAAGTTCTGATGCAGTCAGCAAAAACAAAACAGTCAGATAATACAAAATAGACACAGTTTAAGTTCACATGGCTTTTGGTCCCCTCAGCATCTGTAATGACCGCAGCATAGTGCATACTCAGGTAAATTCAGATTTTCCGAATACACCAGTTACAGCAATTCCATTTTTCTCTCTTTCACCAAAAGAATGCTCCGGTTTCACACATGCTCCGCTCCATCGGGCCCTTGTTGCATACCGGCTCATTGCTATGCATGGAAAACGCTGTCTTTATACTTGCATTCGGTCTATTTTCCCTGTACGTCGGACATCTGTCTTTGTTAGAAATTAATCTGATCCCTGTAGAGGCTCCTTGGATTTTAATTAATTGCGTAGACGCATCAATAAGAGAAATGGAAATGCCAGTGGTGGGTTTGCTGAACCCGTAGTTTTCCTCCTGATCCTCTCGCTCGCCTGAATGTTATTTCAACACATTGAGTGGAAATTAAATAAAGCAGCTCTCGATAATTGGTATTTGCGGCTTGTGTAACACATTAGAAATGCTTCCCTGGCTTTTCCAGGTCCTCGGTCATTTTCTAGGGTTCAGATCCATGACAGCAACTTTCTGCTAGGAAGATTCTCGTCTAATTTGATCCACGTCACAGATTATCCAGTGACCCTCTAAGTAGTTCTTAAAAAGAGGAAAAGTTCGTCATGCTTCACTTGGCTAAAATCTTGGGTCTCCATTCATCTACAAATGCGACATGGAAACTTCTATTCTCTCGCTGGGGACATATTAGGGAAGACAATGTAGAACAGAAAACAATTTGTAAGTGACAGGTCGGGGGATATATTTGCCCACAGGCAGTGTGTGTATGGTCCCATGTGTCAGAAGAGCCTTGATATACAGTGACTTCAAATCAAGCTTTTGTCAGGAATGATTGAGCTGCGACTGTGCAGCTCTTGGATGGGTATAAAGATCACAGAGATATGGTTTTGTCAGCGAGGTTTAGCCGAGATTTTGTCTTGCATTCACTTTTTTAAGCATGTTGGATTTATTTATCTCAAAGGCACAGTGTTCAGTAACTTGTAATTTTATATTTTTGGCAAACACTTCAGTACATACCTTTTGATTTTCTGTAGTAGCTTTTGTCTTTGTTTGTTGGTTTTAAAATACCCGTGTTGATCTTTAATAAATTGATTTTGAATTCAAGTCGCATTCAGTCATTTACTTCTACAACGGCTCCATTAACCTTCACCATGGCTACCGTTACATTTTGTACTTACAGTGAAAGCACATTACTTTCATCGTGAAATATTGCCTTTCATTACATTACAACAATTGAACACTCACTAGAGAGTTTGTTACAAATGATAGCTATCTCAATAACAGGAATGCTCCTGCATAACAGTAAAACCAAATCATTAGTCTGAACCAACAATCCCAAAGGGGAAAAAATATCCACAAATACATTTTCTTTCAATTTTAATTATTTATCTTAGACCGCAATGATATTATGCAAAGCAATAAGAGGATTTTGTTTTCCAGACTTTTCTTCTGAGAAATGGACCACAGATAATCTTGATAGAGGAGTAATGTCGCCGCTGTAGTTTTATAAGACAATGACTCAACAATAAGTAATTTGACGTTTCTCACCGAGTTCTTACAAAACCACATCAAAAATGATACACAGAACTCAATGTCTTCTGCGTTCTGAGTAATAAAAAACAGTGGTGTACATAATTCTTTTTATTTAGTTTTTTTAATAGTATTATATATATTCCAATGTCAGTCCTGTGTAGACTTGTTTAAACTGCAATGTCGGTCTGTTTGTGGGCTTGTAGCAGCACAGGACAAATATTTTCCTGCTTTGATTTCACAGGGCAGTCATCTGCTTTTTCTGCATATTTAATAGCCTCAGTGTCATCTCAGCCTTTGTTTTGCACAGAGTATTGTCATGTGCCTTCTCTTGTCTTCTCTCGTCTTTCCTTAAGGTGACTGAAACAAGGACAGGCCCTCTTGGATGCAGTAACTATGACAACCTCGATTCCGTCAGTTCAGTTTTGGTTCAGAGTCCTGAAAACAAGATTCATCTACAAGGTAGCATATTCATAAATCCCATGTCCCAGACTTTCTAATGTTGTTGTCACTCTTTTAATTGTGTTATTATACTTTTAAATATCGAAAGAGGCAGCGGCATATTTACAGGCATTTTCCATTGCCATCGTTTGTGTTATAAAAGCATTCTTGTAAGCGTTCCACTAAGATATATTTTAAAGGTTTTTTATTCAATTAATGAATTCAATACATAAAAAATAATTGATTGAGTGTAAAAAATAGATTTTTCCTATCTTATCTTAAATTTGAGAAAGCTTCTGTATAAGTATACAGATTACTAATGGGGGGATTCGCTGTTTGACTGACCAATATCAGAAATTACACAATTAAAGTTGCAAAGTTGTTTTGTGTAAATTATAAAGCATTCTTGTATTATTTTAGGGCTGCAGGCCATTCTGCCCAAGTACCTAAGGAGCAGATTTGTAGAGGCAGCTCTCAGCTATATCGGCTGCCACTCGGAGGGCGAGTTTGTGTGCAGAGAAAATGACTGCTGGTGCAAATGCAGTGCTGATTATCCCCAGTGCAACTGTCCCAGGGAAGACCTGAAGGCCATGCAGGACAGTATAAAACTTATCAGAGAATCCTGGACGCAAGCCAACCAAGAATTTCAAGAATCTGGTAAGATTCTGCAATTTCATTCCGCTGAGATAAATAAATCTTCCTCTAATCTGCAACCCTGCTTTTCTGGTGCAGGCACTCTAAGAGAATTATACCTAAAGTTTAAAAAAAGTGGTTTTGTAAGTCTGAGGTATCTGGGGTCTGTATATTTCACTAATTCAACAAGGTGTCGTGGCGTGCCAGCAGCAAGTTATTTCAATCCAGCTGCTTAGATCTGTGAATATCCCTGACACGTAATGGGTCGACATTAAACAGTGATTGTCACCTTGTTACTTCTGATCCCTGACAAGGAAATGGTGGGAAGTGCTTCCTGGGATCTAGTGTCATTGTCATAGTGGTAAAGCCGCATTTTTAACTTGGCAGCTTTATTCGTCCCTGAGCTAGGCATGAAGCCAAAACTGAGCAGGTGTTTGAGTACATCACGGCCATGTTGGAGATCTACCTCCTGCAGTAACAGCAGGGAGTGGAAACCTCTGCCTAATGACTGTAAACCAAATAAATAAACAACAATCATCTGCTGAAATAAGATGATCTAATAGACAGTCTCTCCGTTCATTTGGGGCTATAAGGAATTTGGTTTGGTGCTCAAATTGGTAATGAAACAAAAGAGTGGTGCCTTGTAGAGATCAATAGATTTCTAAAAATGGAAATTGTAAAATTTTCAATTACCTAATGTCTGATGGCATGGAAAATGTGTGCAGACTGGAATTGTCAGGTTATGATGAGGATCTGTGTTGTTAATTATAGGCGCTGAGATCAATTCTTATTGGATGTTAGGGAGCATTGATTCAAGCATTCGGTGGTGTAACACGGTTATCGATTTTTCCAGCAACGGATAAAAATGAACTTCCCTCCCTTGAAAGTCATTTGTTCTGCCAAGATCATCCAGCTTTTCTTTATGTCTGAACTTGACAATTCTGTCATAATTTACTCACCCTCAAGTTGTTTCAAACCTGTATAAATTTCAGTGTTCTCACAAATGAAGACATTTTGAAGAATGTGGGAAACCAAACAGTTATGGGACACTTTTGGACAGCATAGTTTTTTCTTACTATATTAGTCAATGGTGCCCCAGCACTATTCGGTTACAAACATTCTTCAAAATATCTTCCTTTGTGTTCAACAATCACTGAAATTTAAAGGTTTGAAACAACCTGAAGGTCTGTAAATGATGACAGAATTTTCATTTCTAGATGAATTATCCCTTTAATATATTTTTTTTGTCGGTGAAGTTAAACCGTCCTAGAAATGGTTTAGCATTTACCGAAAAAACCCAGCTGTCCCTGCCTTCAGTGTTCAATCACACGGGACAAATTTTAATTTTCATCAAAATGAATAAAAATAACATTCCACCTGCTCCCTTCTAACGTCCCGGTTACGTATGTAACCTCTGTTCCCTGATGGAGGGAACAAGACGTTGTGTCGAAGCCGACAGATGGGGTTCGCCCTTGAGAACCAATCGTCTCTGACTATTTTGAAAAGGCCAATGAAATTGGCGAATGAAATTTGCATGCCGGGCTCCGCCCCCGGATATCCGGGTATAAAAGGGGAGCCGGCGTGCTCATTCATTCACCTTTTGTGCTGAGGAGCCTGAGAGCATCTCGTGACTGCTGCAGCGGACGGCTATTGTCGTGGCAAGAAGGACACAACGTCTTGTTCCCTCCATCAGGGAACAGAGGTTACATACGTAACCGGGACGTTCCCTTTCTGTCGGTCTCTCGACGTTGTGTCGAAGCCGACAGATGGGGTTCCTATGGAAAACGCCACGGCACTAGCCGCGTCACAATCTCTAGCGAAGCGACGTTGACCGGCCTGGGTGAGCCACACGTGAGCGCTATCGCGAAATTTGTAACCTTCCAGTGGGCAGGCAGGGGCTCCCAGAGCTTTTGGCAAAGATGAGTAGCCCCTGCCCTCTGCCAACTCAGACGGCCCCATTGGCGAGGGCCATCCAGTCGTAGGGCTACTGGGTAAGCGCTGTTCCTTCAATGAGGACGTGCGCTACGGAGACCACTTCCCACCCTAGGGGGGGAATACAGTGGAGACACCAACATGGTCTCACCAAATAGGGGAGAACTCATGGGAGGTATGTGCGGAATGCCGCAAGGTGGATGTCCACCTGGGGAGGTCATGGGTTGCCACGCGGGGAACCATCTCATGACGACATCTCAGACGGAACCACCCTAGTGGGGGGTTACTACGTGTGGGGCACTAGGTCCGGTTAGAGCTATATGTAATAACTCAGCTTGATACCCGGCCATAGGCGGCAGGGCTGCTCCGCCGAGCCCGCCGCCCTGAGTGCTATTGATGGATGGACGGACTGCCTATTCTTCACCCTTGGGGAAAGAAGGGAGGCAGCCCATAGCGCACTGGTCCACCTCAGAAGGGGAATGGCGCTATGCGCAGGCGTACGCCCCACGACTGCTGGTCTCACCTGCTGGCAAGACTCGAGCTGCCGACTCCCCACGGAGGTTGTAAGCCTCTGCGAGGTATAGCGTAGCCCAACCCGCAGCTCTACAGATGTCTGCCAGAGAGGCGCACTAAGCCGATGCCCACGAGGAGGTCACACCCCGAGCGGAGTGTGCCGTCACTCAAATGGGCACGGGCTAGGATCGGCACGCCGTAGTGACGGCGTGTGCGACCCAGCGCTACAACTCTCCTCGGATACAGCACTCCCGTTGCTGACCTCCATAACAGACAAGAGCTGCTCAGGGCCTTGAAGCCCTCAGTGTGGTTCGAGTAGAGGCGCAATGCGCTTACTGGACACCCCACGTACAGGTTGGGTCTTTCTCCCGGTGTGGGAGCGCCTGCAAGTTCACCACCTAGTTCCGTAAGGGGGGCGGCGGAACTTTGGGCACGTAAGTCGGCCGGGGTCTCAGGATCACGTGAGAGTCACCGGGCCTGAAATTTGGCAATCGGTGGACACGGAATGCTTGCAGGTGCCTCACCCTCTGGATGGACTCGAGCCCCAGCAGGAGAGCCAATCCCCCTCGCAGAACGAGGAAGGGGCTCTCGGCAGGGCCCGAAAAAAGGGGACCCAAAGGTCCACCTTAAGGTCCCAAGAGGGTACGGGGCGCGGACGAGGCCTTAGCCCCTCGCGCCCTAGAGGAACCTAATAATCAGGTCATGCCGCCCCAGAGGCTCACCAGCAACTGGTACGTGATAACCGCGACAGCGGGTACCCACGTTCCAATGTGGAAGGGGAGATTACTCCCCAGCCTCTCCTGCAATAGGACAGCACGTTCCTGAGCGAGCAATTCCGCGGGTCTTCTCCTCGAGAAGAGCACCAGGACGAGAAGGGGCGCCACTTAAAGGCATCCAGCCTTGTGGGCATGGCCCTTGCCTGAGTGACAGTCTCCACCACTGAGGGGGGTAGGTCATCCAGGAACTCCTCGTCCCATCCAGGAGCCAGACCCAGAGGTCCGGCTCGAACGCCACAACGTGTCCATCCCCTGCGAGTAGGCCCTTCGCCATGGGATTTGGCCAGGGGGAGTTGTCGTCAGGAGTATTAGCTCCGAGGACCAAGTGTAGTTGGGCCCGTAAGGCGCAACTAGCAGCACTTGATACTCCCTTCCCAGACCTTGCACAGGACCTGCGCAATGAAGCTCACTGGGGGGAAGCGTAGTTCCGCTTGTCCCGCGGCCAGCTGCGCGCTAGGGCCTCCGTGTCGAGGGGGGAGCCTCGACCAGGGAGTGCCCAGCGGCACTGGGGGGTGTTCAGGGAGGCAACAGGTCCACCTGTGCCCGCCCAAACCACACCCAAGCCGGCCGCAGTGGTGGAGTCGTCACTTCGCACGAGGTGTCAACTGACGAGAGAGCGCTTGGCTGTCTGGTTCAGGACACCCGGTGGCGTGTGACCTGCAGGGGCCTTGCCACCTGCTGTCTCCACCAGGGGTGGAGTCGTCACTTCCCACGAGGCGTCAACTGACGAGAGAGCGCTTGGCTGTCTGGTTCAGGACATCCGGTGGTCATGTGACCTGCAGGGGCTTTGCCACCTGCTGTCTCCACTGGAGGCTGCGCGCTAGGGCCTCCGTGTCGAGGGGGTCCTCGTCCAAGGAATGCCCAGCGGTACTGGGTGGTGTTCAGGGAGGCGACAGGTCCCCCTGTGCCCGCCCAAACCACACCCAGGCCAGCCCGCAGGGGTGGAGTCATCACTTCCCACGGGGTGTCAACTGACGAGAGAGCGCTTGGCTGTCTGGTTCAGGACGCCCGGTGGGCATGTGACCTGCAGGGGCTTTGCCACCTGCTGTCTCCACGGGAGGAGGCGTTTTGGGCGAGTTGCGATGACTGCAGCGAGCGAGTGCCACCCTGAGGTTTAGTACGCTACGCCGGTCGTGCTGTCCGGGCCAGTATGCTGGCTCTGCACGAGAGGCCGGAGCCTCATCAGTGCAAGCAGGACAGCTAGCAACTTGAAGGCAGTGATCTGCCAACGCAGGCGGGGGCCCGTCCAGCGACCCGACACTGCGCGCCCATTGCACACCGCACCCGCACCCCGTAGGGAGGCGTCTGTCGTTCCACGACCGGCCTCAAGACCTGCTCGGGGTTAGGATGCGACGGCAGCAGGTGTAATGACGATACGCCTACTGCCGGTGCGCCACGCTCTCCAGGGAACTCATCTCTGTAGTCAGTGCTGTCGCGGTCCCATGTGCGTCAACCCGAGGGGGACAGGCCACCCCCGAGGACACCATGCCCAGGAGCCTCTGAAACTGATTTCAGGGGACCGCTGGCTGCTGCCTGAAAGTTCAAGCAGCTCAGCACTGACTGTGCGTGCTCGTGAGCGAGCACGCCGTCATGGAGACAGTGTTGAGTTCTCTACCAGGAAAAGGGGGAGCTCCGCGCCAGGGAGAGCTGCTCTCTTTTTCCCGGCTGACCCGTTTACTGACATGCCAGCCCCTCGACAGTGCCGAGGGAACTGTACATGAGAGTATGCGGTCAGTTGTCATGAACCACTCCTGGCGTCTGACAGACACCAGGACGCGCTTCTGCGCCTCCCGAACGGCACCCTTGCAAGGTGCTGCTCAAGGTATGCAGCGACCCCTGGTTTTGGGGATGATGAAGTGCGGCTGTCGAAGCCACTGGACATCTCGGCCGAGGGGACGGTTCGATCGCCTTCGCCAGAGGGGTGGCAGCCCCGGCCTGGAGCACAGGAACATCCCTGCCTCTGCTGAGGTAAGAGGATGCCTGAAGTCCGGCGGAGGTCTGGCGAGCTGGATCGAATGCCGAGACGGACCACACTCCCAGCCACCGTGATGGTTTGAAATGCTAACCAAGCACCCAGAGACCTCACAGGGGGGGCTGCGATCTACTTCATCAACCCGCGGGGGTTGGTTCAATGACTAGCAGTGCTGTTCTCCCCGGGGGGAACGGCTCCGCTAAATCACCTGCCAGGCGATGGCGCAGCTCGACGCACCGTCGAAGCGAGAGTGCTGAGGGCTGCTTTATACTCGTCATTGCGTGCCGCCACGACGCAACGTCGAGTTGCCGAACACCATCTTTCAGAGGGTGAGAGCGGCTGCAAGTGGGACCCAGAGAGAGACCTCTCCTTGTGAGAAGGCGGGCACTAGGCCCCCGAAGGGGCCCAGAAGGTGTTTGGGACGCGGCAGGGACCGCCCCAGTCCGACCATCCAGCAACCCAGGCTGGGTCGGGCCCGATGGTTCAATCTCTCTAGGTGGTCCTTCTCTTGACGTCCTCCTCCGGGGGGCCACCTGCGGGGGCACCAGAACCGGAGTCGACGCTGGAGAAGGCCAGGGCTGCTGGGGGCAGACCACGTGCGAGACCTCGACGGCCGAAAGGCGGCCGGGTCACAGCAGGCCGGTCTGTTTCTACACTGTCAAAAGGCTGCTGGAGCAGTCCTTGACAGCGCCACCAATCAGCCGACCTTGCGAGAGGGGAGTCGGGAAAGTGGCCTTTCTCGACATTGCCCCCCTGCGCAAGATTGGATCCGAGGCATCTTTCCCGGCCACTGATGTGGACATCGTCCGACCCAGCCTGCGCTGCCACCGCGGTCCCCGGAGGGCCAGTCGGCGGCGGCACTACTTGGGTCGGTCTTACCCCGTGGGGCTCTCTTTAGCGCCCTGGCCTGCAGGAAGGCCATGCGTAAGAGTGGAGGCAGCTTGGTCCACGGCACTGCCAGCCTCAACACCAGAGATGTTGAGACCTTACATGCCCTGGACGGTGAGTCTAGGTCAAGCCCCCCAGGTGGCCGCCGTCTGCGGATACCCGCGACTGCATGCTCCACCCAGGGTGCATTGACATAGTCCCTAGCTGCCTCCCCGCCCCGAGGGAAGAGAGGGCGATAGAGTCAGCTAGACGGAAGCGCGCCGAAAGGGACGCTCCAGGTCTTACTGAACTCCTTATGCAGCTCGGTAAAACTTGGCACTTGAGCCGGGCCCAATGTGCGAGTACCCAGCCGCGAGCACCAGGGCTGCACCGCAACCCGACGCTCACGGCGGTCCGAGCGAGCATGGCTGACATCTTGACGTCTGCTCTCACCTGTGCTCGACCTCCCGAGGGAGGGAGCTTCAGGGAATCGCCAGAGTCTGATGCCAGCAGGTCGCGCTCCGATGTTGCAAGAGACACCTCATCTCCACGGCTCGTGTCCGAGCGCGTGGCTGAGGAATAAGATGGCTTAGGACCATCCTTGGGGACCTGCTAAACAAGCGAGACGGGGCGCGAGCGGTCCGCGAGCCGACCGGCTGACGGATTAACGCTCACGATAATCCCCACATCACCCTCGCTGCTCGCCGCCGCTGACGGCAGGGCCGTAGCCGCTGCGGTCACAGAACGGGAAGCAAACGAGGTGGTGGCTTGCTCTTGACAGAACGTAGCCAACGTGACGCAACGTCTGAATAGCCGTCCGCCCGCAGTGACGCAACGTCTGACTAGCCATCCGCGCGCAGTGACGCAACGTCTGAATAGCCATCCGCGCGCCGTGCGGGCAGGACGAATCCACGAGGCTGCCACAGTGATCGGACCCCCGAACACTTGCGGCAACCACCGTGTCCGTCCCCGTCCTCGATGAGTGTACTGCACCCAAGAGATCAGCGGGCAATGCCACGCTGAGGAAATTGCTCTTTTAGAAAAATACCTCAGGAACTGCCAGGACGCCCAGGGGAATCTCCGCTGCACCGCGTCGTAGAAATCGGCAATTCGAAGAATGTCATCAGATGCGAAGGCTCCGAAGAACAAAAGGTGAATGAATGAGCACGCCGGCTCCCCTTTTATACCCGGATATCCGGGGGCGGAGCCCGGCATGCAAATTTCATTCGCCAATTTCATTGGCCTTTTCAAAATAGTCAGAGACGATTGGTTCTCAAGGGCGAACCCCATCTGTCGGCTTCGACACAACGTCGAGAGACCGACAGAAAGGGAACCACAGTTTCACTGTTGACTCGTTTTATGAAACATGACTTATTTCAAATCACGCATTTCGATTCTAGTCATTTATTCTTAACACTTGTCTGCTTTCTAGAGGAGTTTCAAAATTTTGTGAGAAGATTACCAACATCCTATGCCCTGAACACATCTGCTGTGCAGTACGTCTGGAAGATAGACCCTGGTGTTCAGCAACGCTTTCAAATGTTGGAAACTAGCACTCAACAGCTGCTCGGCAAAGCACAGCGGATCGTCAGCAAACTCTTCAAACTCAGCAAAAGGTGTCGAACTCAACCCAAAATATCCGTGCCCAGAGAGAGGTAAGACATGTTACGTTTTCCAAGTGAGCAATCCATGAAAAACTTTATATTTACTATTAAGTAAATGGTAGGTTTCCGCAGATCAACTGGTAGAGCGGGGTGCTAGCCAAGCCAAAGTAATCTGTTTGACACCTGAGGACGACAAAAGCAGATGAATGTAAACTTTGAAGCCATTGTCCGTTGCTTTTGATAAAAGCATTTGTCAAGTATGTTACTGTAAGTAAAAAGTCAGTAGTCATGGATTGCAAAAAAGATTGAGGTTTGCAGGGATGTTTTTGACAGAGTCACATTTTAATTCTTTCTATAAAAGAATCTTTCACTTTTCAAAAGTTTTAAGGTCACTTATTCTTGTTTTTCACATTTGAGAATAATATTAAAATATTTATAAAATAACTACAAATGTAACTATGTTTATTTAAACGCAACATAATTCCCAAAGTAAATAAAAAAGTTGTGACATTGTAGCATCTTCAAAGTAAAGCAACTTTAATCAACTTCACAATTTCCAAACTTGTGTATAACAAGAATGCTGGTTGTCAAACAACACTGGTCTCCATTGACTTTATGGACACAAAACCACTGAGCTATATACATGTTTTGAGTGAATGAGGGTGAATAAATAATAAGAGAATATATATACAATATTTTAGGTTAACTGTCTCTTTAAACAGTAATACTAAACGTAAATATGCAATAGATTCCTAAAAACGCAGAATTCTGGTTTAAACCTGAAGTTGTGATTGTTTTTCCGTATTTTGACGCATTTTCGAGTGAAATGGATTTGATGTATAAAACAATTTTGAAATGGAACTTGCAGCCGACTGACAGTTGAAGGGGATGAGTTAATGGATGCTCCGTCCAAGCCGTCTAATATACGTCTTTTAAGCTGGATAGTCCTTACTGGAAGTGCATTTTCAAATTTTAACTAAAGATTATGACGTCTCAAGATTTTTAAAAAGAGACCCACATCGATACATTATTTACAATAAACACTGCAATATTTCATGAAAAAATAGGCATTGTAATTTCTAATTTCACTCAGACTATAAGGGTTGAAGCATCTGTCGGGATGCTTCACTGGATCTTCATTCTTGATCTTTTTCCAAACGCAGAGACTAATAGGAGATTTCAAATGCATGTCCTTTGAACTAATTAATTAAGAAATGCCTTTAACACACTGCTCAGTCCATATCCTAGGGCATTTGTGGCAGGCATAATTGTGTTAAGTCTAGTGTCTTGGCTGAAGTCCCAGCCGCCCTGAAATGATAGAGACTGTCCCATCTAATCATTTCAGGAGTTAGTGGATGAATAGGTTTTATCTTCTCATCTATAGGCTAAAGTGCAGGATGTGTTTTAATGGACGACACCAGAAACGGGTAATTTACGGGCTCTGCTATCGCATGATAACGCAGTGCCTTTGATAAGGGTTACGGATGAAGAAAGTTCACAACTGGTGTGAGTGTTCGAAGATGGTGGAGGGTCAAGGCCGAGTGCGAAAGAGAATTATGCAAACCACACAGTCAAGTGGAAGGTATTTGAGTCAGATAAAGTGAATGCAATGCCTAAAGCGATCATAGTGCTTCATAGTTTAGTGGAAAGTTTGTTGTTTATTTATGTTCATATTGACTTATATGGTTTTGCATCTTAAAATCCTCAATGTTTTGTTCCTTGGAAGAAACAACTGTTTTGTACTAGAATTGACAGAAATCGTGGGTATAAAATCAATGCCGGTATGCTTTTGAACTGCTCCTTGATCTATATTCTGCTTCGATAGTGTGATTCAAGTTGCACAAGGCAAAAAAAAATGTTTTGTGTGCTTTTGAGTCCCTGTTTTACAGTTTTGTTTACTGTCATTTCATCATTCACTCTTGTTTATTCTGAGTTTCACGTTCATGTTTTTTTTTTGTGTTCGTGTGTTCTTATTTCATTCTTTCTTTATGCAGTTGCAACAAATAAAATCTGATCAATTCATTCATGAAAGACAATGTCACAAGTTTTAGGTTTGTTTGACTCGAACGGTTTGTTTGTTGCATGCTCGCATATACAGCAGCACACAATTTCTCCTTTACTGTAACTTTAAATAAAATCTTTATTTATAAAATAGAACTAAACATAAACAAATGAAATGAATCAAATACTCTACCTGACTTTGAGAACAATGGATAGTTGACAAATATTTTGTACATGTGTCCTATGGTGTGACATGGCAAAAATTTAGGGAACATATAATATATAATAACAATGTATATAAATCTCTCTTATTCTAGATTATAAATTATCATTTGTGCTGTCATGCAATAGGACACATTTACACATTTACACATTTGTTTGTCAACTACCCATATACAGGACCACATTCCTTCATGGGTGTAATCTTAGTAACAAAAGCAAAAATGCTTATTCAAGCTATTATTATTTTTCCATTAGATGTTTTACGCAGTCTAAAAATATGGAAATTCTCAAGTTATTGTTTTCCCTAGGAAAAGATGGGCATGAGCATGTTTCGTCTCTGGTGTGAATTTTCGTTTCTCTGTCAGTGAAATTTGCTGACAGACTGCTGAGATTTCCTTCATTGCCAACCACCTGCATACAGCCTGTCTCTTAGGCAGCCTGGTTCCATGAATATTTATACATTCTGTTGCCATCACTTATGATTTAATACAAGGTAAACTGTTTTTCTAGGCGCGAGTGGCAAATCAGCGGCTATCTTTGTGGATAGGGTAACAAAAAGGGTTTAAAACGAAAGCGGTAGCATGCCTATCCAAAGCGTTGCAATCGCTTTAATGAGTTATTTATCTACAAGGCAGTAAGGAGGAGAATAAAAAAACAGCTAAAATATTTTTTACAAATTATTAAACAACTTAAATATGCACGAACATTATACATTTTGGGTGGGTTGTGATTTATGTCTTGTAGCAACGATTGTAAACCAGTATTTTGAATCCACGCTAATAATTCTATTAAATACATTGAAATATTTCAGAGACTTTTGGTGCTTGTGAACTGGTATATGCATCATTTACTTGTAAATTGAATTTTTACCCTGTTATTTCATTCGGAACAAAGTGAAATGGAAAGTGGGAAACAAGTACGTTTTAGCTGATGTGTACAGTTTGACTCCATGTGACAGATCGTGCCGATTCACTCCACTTGGTTCATTTACCAGTGGCTGCGGAGAGAGTCATTCTAGTTCTGAATATGCATGTTATGTAAATTTTTGCAAGATCGGCTTGTCATGCTTGCAAAATGGATGTAATTATTTGGAAATAAGTGTTGTTTTGCTTTTTTCCATGTTTTCAAGTTAGCTAAAATCCAATATAATTATGGCAAAAGCATTGTGTTTTATAAAAAGCAACCTGTACTTTTATTTTAAAAAATGGCAAATAATTATACCCACCTCGACTTACAAGCTCACTAATAGCTTTAGGCTGCAAGCTAGTGGAGACGAATGAACAAAACAAAACACGTTCCCATGAGCTTACGGCTTGATTAATTCCTGTGACATCTTTAATAACTATTGTATTTATTTTCACACTCTTGATTCTATAATGAAGTACAAAGCCATTTATAACTTTCAAGGCAACCTGACTTATTGCATTGCTTCCTTCCTTCATTGTAGGCCTCTCGGCTATTGGCTGAGATACATCCTCTCCATCATGTACTGCAGTGAGAACAATCAGATCGGCTCCTACATGGAAGAAACGCGGACCTGCTCCTGTTACTACGAGCACCCGTCCTGTCAGGGCGTTATTCCGTGTTCCGTGGGCGATGGTCCTCACTGTGCCTCCTGCTCCTACGAGAACCGCTCCCGTTGTGCCAGTTGCAATCCTGGCTACATGCTGAGCCAAGGAACCTGTCGGAACACCATACCGGATTCAACGGACAACTACATCGGTTTCGAGACTGACCTCCAAGACATGGAGCTGCGCTACCTTCTTCAAAAGAAAGACAGCCGAATCAGCATTCACGCCATGTTTATAAGCAATGATGTTAGACTGAACAACTGGTTCGATCCCAGCTGGAGGAAGAGGATGCTGTTGACGCTCAAGAGCAACAAGTTTAAGTCCAGCCATGTTCATATGCTCCTGGGGATCTCCCTGCAGATATGCCTTACTAAAAACAGCACCCTGGAACCTATGCTGTCTGTGTACATCAACCCATTTGGAGGTAGTCATTCCGAAAGCTGGATCATGCCCATTGACCAGAATAGTTACCCTGACTGGGAAAGGACCAAGTTAGACATCCCGCTTGACTGTTATAACTGGACGCTGACTTTGGGGAACCAATGGAAGACTTTTTTCGAGACTGTGCACATTTACCTGAGGAGCCGTGTCAAACTGGCGTCACCGTTGGGGAACGGCACAGCCCACTTTGAGCCGTTGGAATACATGGACTCCTCCCGGAATCTCGGCTATATGAAAATCAACAGTATGCAGGTGTTTGGATACAGTATGCACTTTGATCCGGAGGCCATCCAGGACTTGATCCTGCAGCTGGACTACCCGTATACGCAGGGCTCGCAGGACTCGGCCCTGCTGCAGCTGTTGGAGATCAGAGACAGGGTGAACAGACTCTCCCCGCCGGGCCAGCAGCCTTTGGATCTGTTCTCCTGTCTGTTACGCCACCGGCTAAAACTTTCTACCACAGATGTGGTGAGAATTCAGGCTGCTCTTCAGGCCTTCAGCGCCAAGCAGCCCAACTCGAAGGAATATGAAACTACCAAACTATGTAGCTAATAAGTCACTGCAAGGTGGCAGCATATTTGTAGTGTTTTCCTTAACTGTAGTTAAATGATCAGTTTTTTTTTTCTTTTGAAAGAAAAACATCGGACTGCTGATGGGATACAGTGTTGATGGTCTGGGTTGTTTTAAAAGAAGGACCAACACTTTGTCTTTTCTTACCTGATTTCCAATAACTCACCTTGATGACTTCATTTTATTTTGATGTCACTTTGTCAAAATGACTGTAGCTTTAGCACCAGTTCTGATAAACATCTGGCATCTGAACATTTCGCATTCTCTTTGTATGGTAACAGGCAGTAAACCCATGGTCAGTCAGATCTTGCTTAATTTCTTTATTCTGTCTGTCAACACTGTAACTCTCAAAAATATCAGTATCCTAATCAACAATAGATGGTTTTATTGAAGCTTCAAACTATTTTTAAGCTATTTTTTGGGATATGAATGTAGGAGGAAGATCCGGCAAACCATAAACAAGGAACTTATAATATATTCGGTATCATGTACATTTATTTTTATAAAATCTATTATTTGTGACAAGTTGCAAAGGTAATGTCCATATAATGTATACAACATGAATTTGTTACTACTCTAAATAAAAGTCATTTTTATGTGGCGTCTGTAAATACTTCTGCGTGTCTAATTTGCATATTCATTCGCTTTATTTAGAGCTTTCTTCATGACAGTCTTAAATTATACAGCGAGAATATAAACTCTCTTGAGACGTACATTGGAGCGCAATATATAAATTCATAAAGCACTTGCAAGTTATGGAAAAAAATACTAATTTTCATTTTGCAGGCAAATGTGATTTGGTTGATTTTCATTTTTACCTAGAATAAAAATCTGAGATGGACGTATTTATGAAGTGATTCTTGCGTCAAGTCCGAAAAACAAAGACCCATACAGAAGCAGTTTAATTCAGCTGTTCTTTTGGAATAAAAACTCGATATTTAGTTCCTCAACGTTTCTCCTTGGATCACTTTGAGAAAGCGCCATATCATTAGGGAACAAACAATGCGAAATTGCTACCACAGAGAAAAGTAAGGCAACCCTTTTTTACCTTAATAGACAACAAAAAGCTAAATGAGTTATTGATTGGTCAGCTGTGATATATCTCAAGTAAGGGCTCTGAAAAAAACATCAATTTAAAGGGACCACAAAAGTGCCAAGCTAATCAGCATTATGGGAAGCGGTTACCAGACGTCCAGTTCACGGATATCATTACTAAATTATGGCGGAAAACAACTGGATACAAACCAGTCACATCTGGAGATACAGTAGTGCCCAAAAGTGATGGACAATTCCTTTCTTATAAACAACTTTTCTTATTAAAAACTGCTGTCGAACAAGCCTTTAAACATGTGTTAAGCCCGGAAGTTCAGAGATTGTGAAGATTTACTGCCGATGGTGCTCACTTCAGCATCTTTTCCGAAAAAAGAAATTAGTTTTTTCCTCAGTACACTTGGAATATTTGTACAACAGTATTTTTTAAAAACTGTTGTATCCACTTTATATTCCGTTTTTTTATATAATAAATGGGTTACATTACTTGCTTAAAGGAAAAGTTCACCTCAAAATCAAAACTTAGTTATTTTTTACTCACCCACATGACCTTCACCATGTTTTAAGACCTTCCGGCATCTTCGTATCACAAGTAAAGATATTTTAGGTGACATCCGAGAGATTTCCAGGCCTCCTCATAGACAATATTTTTATAGTTATTGTCAAGGTCCAGAAAAGTACTAAAGACCATCATGATTCTCGTGGTGAGACACGGAGAGAGGACCCAGGTGCAGACAGCGGGTAAGGTTAACAAATAATAAAACAAAGACCCACGAGGGGGTAACAGAACAAAACATGGATAGAATAACATGACTACAAATACACTGAACTAGACTTGACAAGACACATGGACTCACCACACAACCACAATGAACCAGCACAAGACAGAAGACACAAGGGCATTAAACAAGGGAGCAAATCAAGAGGGAAACAGGTGAAGGGCATTAATCAATAACGAGGGTAACGAGAGGATGGGAACAAAGACGAGACAGGAGAGAGTATGGAAGGCCATAAGAACAATAATTGCCTCTCTCCACACAAAACATGAGGTTCTGTCATGATCCTGCCACTATACTAAGAGAAACATGACATGATGCAGCAGAATCATGACAAAAGACATTATTAAACTGATGGATTTGCTCAACTGAATTTTTTTAGTCACAAGAATACTATGTGCGAAAGCAATCCCAAAATAACGACTTTAATCGATATATAGACGATATACTGACAAGACAGGAGAACTTGTCCCTACTGCAAGAAAGAGAAGAATACAGTATTTTCGACGCTTCAAAAAAATTCAATTGAGCAACTATGACAATGATGGAAATCTCTCGGATGTCGCCTACAATATTTTTGTTTGTGTTCCGAAGATGCCGGATGTGGTTGAGAAAAAATAACACAACTTTGAATTTACATTTTCTTTAAAATGCATGAATGGTGTAATATAAAAACAGTTCATCTTGACAGTTAAAATTGAAAATCACACTTCAATACGTGCCATCACTGCAAAATAATAGCGCAATATATAATTATATCAAGATTGTAGACCAAAGCTTCTCCTGCTACCGGTAGAGGCTAATTCAATGAACGGTCCAGTGTGTCGTATTTGTGTAAAGTGACAAACGAGTTTTCTTGTTGTATGGACAGGTTCGGAGATTTTTCATATTTTGACTCAATTGTAACATAGATTGATGACAGCGGGTGTGATTCACTCAAACTTAAAGTGATAGTTCACCCAAAAATGACAAATCTGTCATCATTTACTCACTCGTGTAATTTCATACCTGTATAAATGACTTTGTTCCGATGAACACAAAGATATGAATGTTAGTAATTTTCAGTTCCGGGACATCATTGACTACCATAGTGGGAAGAATTAAATGGTAGTAGAAGTGGCCCGAGAACTCTTTGTTTTCCTAAATTCTTCAAAATATCTAATTACGTGTTCAGCAGATCAAAAAAATACTATATTTGTTTCCTTCTATGGAAGTGGACGATGTCCCAGATCGGAAAATTGTTAACATTCTTCCAAATTCTTCCTGTGTTCATCAAACAAAGAAAGAACCTGAGGGTGAGTAAATGATGACTGATTTTTCATTTTTGGATAAACCATGCCTTTAAGATCTTGAGGTAAAAAGCATCAATGATTGTACAATATACACCAAAGCTGTAATTTGGTCCTGTGGTCTCAAGTGAAGCACTGGTGAACACCATCTGTCCATCATACGCTCAGCGGCACAACATTTTTGACACTGCCAGAACTTGTAAGCTAAGCTAAGCTTTATCACAAAGGCAAAATGGATAAATCGTTTAACACAATATGCGAAACAAAGACTGTCGACTTTCTCTTGTTACAAGATAAATCTTTCACAGCCAAATGTGCAGTGTGCATCCTAAATGTACGAATGAGAGATTATTTGTAGACTATTTGTGAACCAGTTCTGTAGGACTTTCTGTAAAATCGTTTCAGAGTGTATACAATAAACAAGTCTCAGATCATAAGGGCAATAGAATTCCTAACTGCTGGGTACGATCATCATAAAAAAGCTGTAACTCTTTATGTTCTCCTTTATACATTACACTTTATTTCTTATTTTAACACTTTTTCCCACTTTAATTAGGGCTGTTTATGTGAGCACATTTAGACATGGGGTCAGAACAATGTGTCATCCTTGCTTTATCACTTCTGAGGCAAATTGCCGTTAAATGCACAATGGAAGGTAATAAGAACAGTTATGTGCTTCATCAGAACTGTAGATAAATAAAAAGATCACTAAGGACAGGTGGCTGAAAATAAAGAGACAGCTGCTCTTCATTCTGTACTGCATTTTAATGTGTTTTATATGATATTTTTCAAAATAATATAACTCATGTGTAACCCATTTAAAATACGTGGCTGAAGTAAACATTATAATTGAGTTTTGAGCCAAAATTGAAATGTTTCCTTATAGCTCAATGTAAGATATCTCTCGTTTAATTTCAATTAAATAAAATAAGTGTTTAAATAACTTGCATGACATTGTTTCAATTTCGAACCGTTTCGGAAACATAAGATGCATACTCTTTTTTTATCATAGTATGCCACAAGCATCCCCACGATCCATGAACTGTCTATCACATTGTTTGCTTTTATCTCTTCAATTGAAAATTCAATGTTCCCCAGAAGAGCAATTTTTGCAACCTCATTCAGTGTTCTTCATAGTTCATCACACAAGCACAATCAAGACACTCCCAAAGTGACACCATCTCCTAACTGAACCCCAGCCTATCCAACAGGAATATGTGCTCTCGTATAAATGTAATGGTTGCACTAAAAGATGATATTAATGCTTGGAATTGAAATAGCGTAGGCAAGATTTTTTTTTAGGTGAAGGTGACCCTATAACAAAAAATAGAAAATTATATCTTGTGTAATTTTGTCTAGCACAAGGTGCCCTAGCGGTGTGGGACTGCGTCTAAAAAGAATTCCCCCCAACTTAAAATGGGCAAAGTGCATTCGTTTTCTATGAGCCTGAGTGGGCTGAACATAGGTAATTGACATTTGTGTGAGGCGAATATTTGTAGTGCAAATGTTTAGGGGCATAAATTATATTTATGCACATTACGTTTTGCTGCCTGAGAGGGTAAGTGAGACTAATTTAGTGGCAATAAAACGAAATTAATGGACTACAAGCATCTGAGCACATAAAGGAGTAATTCCGCCTGAAAGTTATATTAACGTCTACAGTATGTAATTGTGAAAAGGGCCTCGTAAAAAGTAATGATTTTACAAGCCAAAAATAAATGTACGTCTCGCTGGAATTATCCAAGTTTCAATCAACGCTCATCAGTTCCATGTGGATCAAGAAAGACATGTATCTGGCCCAGCGTTGAAAGCGTTTCTGCATCTTTAATGAAGTGGAAACAGGACATTCAGATGTGCTTAATGGAGGCTCTGAAGAAAAATCGCTCAGGCGTGTGGAAAATCAAAAGTGTTCGTATTGATCTGCAGCCCTTTAATACATCAATAACCACTTATTTTCAATTAGGCTATTTACTGTATTTTATTAATCTCAATAATAAGTCTGGTTCTGTTCTAACGAACAGTATCTACTGGTCACTTGGTGGTTTGTTGCTTCTGAAATTTATGATAAAGGCAGATCAGGTCTAATTGTTATGCTTTTGCTCACCCCAAACATTTTCATTGTTGTCTTTCAGTGCAACAAATACCATTGGCTACCAAAAGGGCCGAGTGTTAGGGCCCCTCGGATATCATTTTGGCCCACCCAAAAATGTCAGGCCGACAATAAAATGAAGTTTTAATCTATCAAATCAGAAAATGTGAAAATGATGAATGCAATGAACTATGATTATATTTCTCTAAAAACTGTTGCTTATTCAGAATATCTGGTTGCCCTCACTAACCCCCAGAACAGTAACGGGCCTGGCTACCAAATATGTAATGAGGACCTTAGGCGGCATGTTGTCACACTATATGGTGTAATTTGCTACATTTAACAAACTTAAAGCTTGCACAAAAATTATAGTATTGGCTCTCTAGCGTAATATAAACAGATTAAAACGGCAAAACAAATTGTAACAATGGTTTTGACCTATTGGTGTCCAGAGCCACCATACAAAACCATTGCTAAAGGAAACAGATTTGTATAATTGGACCTTTATTTAAACCTTATGGCTACACAGCTAAACCCATTGTGACAGCAAAGTCTAATTTTCCCCTACATTACAGAAATGCAGCCAAAAGTAATTTATCCATACTGTTTCACCGGTTTCGCTGTCCCAGTTGCTCATTTAAGTAATCTTCCGGAGAGATCTCAAGGAAGACAGCCTGAATTGTTTTAAATTAAAGTGTTCCTTTTTGCATACCTGTAAGACCGAGGGTCTTCGAGTACTACAGAAGTAATTAGTGTGGCTTTCATGTCCGATCGGTCCCTTTCTGTACAACACGGACCAGCCTGCACAGGAGGCAATTAACAGAGACCATTAACTTTATAGCATGTGGAATTATTCACAGATCTGAGAGTCTGTCCTCATTTGTAATGAGCTGGTATGCTGAAAAGCATTTAACTTTGGCTTGTTTGGGGTTTATGTATACAGTTATATTATAATATTAAATTAAATCTACTAGAATCCAATTTATTTTGGGTGAGTCATTTTATCGATGCCAGTTTTACGGATGCCCTTCGGACCCCAGAAACATTTATTTGTGTCCACATTATGAGCGAAAAAGATGTTTGATATACTTTGTAATGTACTGTAAAGCTTGCTATAAAGCATCTGAGTTTGGCAAAACATATGTGTTCCTAAATACACAATGCACATATATTTCACCGCAGTTTCACAAGTGGTTAAACAGTTTATGCCCTGAGTGATTTTTTACGCTATTTTACATGCAGCCATCCAACATCTCGAAGCAACAAACGCTGAAATACTTTTACACTCCCAGGAGAACATGTCAGACGAAATCAACAAGGCGGAAAAATAATTGTTTGTATTGCACGACATCGTTTCTCCATACGGTAAACAAAATGAAAGAGAATTCTGGAGAATGTTGGCCATAAATGGGAATGTTATTGACATAAACCGTTCTCTAGTCTTTCGTCTCCAATTCCAATTACTGGCAAGAGTGACATTATGTAGTGATTGGCACACCGGCTGACAAAGAATGCCACCATTATTGCCCAAAACGAAGGCGCTTGGCTTGTCGCTGTGGCCTGCAGTTAGTGCATGTAGAAGCGTTCTCCTGGGCATTTTCTCATTTATGATTGCTTTTCACTCCTGGCACTTCCTGGACTCCCGAACCCCTTCTTTCCCTCTCATATATATGTAGTTTGACTGGCGGGCAGATCCTCATTATTTGCATTCTGATACCTGCCAGCACTAATGAGAGAAGGGACCTGTGCAGCCGTGACAGAGCGGGTGGATTAATGCTTGTGCGGCTGCGAGGGAAGTGGGGAAATTGTTCATTATGGCAGATATATGACATTTAACACTGATTCTCTCTCTAATAATGTGGCATAATAACAAACACTCGAGACCATGGAGGCACAACCTGAGGGACCACTCGCCTGTGGGGACCGTGGTCTTTTTTTTCTTCAGAGGTATGTGCGCGTTTAAAACTGTGTTCTCCTTTTTTATAAATAGATAAAGGAACATGTTTGTAACTCCTTGTGCTGTTGAATAATATGTTTGGAGCTTCAGACCTAAGGGGTTACATGTTTCTTGCGGGATACCTACAGTACCCTTTTTGATTCAGCTTACATTCATGCCCATTGATTTTGCCATGCAAACATATGGGTTGGTTATTATTAGGACTTATTAGAATTCCATTGATCATCCTTCACTAAGGCTGTTATTCGCGGCACCATTGCAGTTCGGGGAAAAGTTATATCGTATCACTTTTGAGTCTACCTTTCGTTCGTCTGCCTACCGAACGAAAAAATATGAAAAAATCCAGTCAGCAAAACAGACCCCAGCCCTACGAAATGACTTTGTAATGTATTTGGGGATAAAATATACAGTGGGTTCCGCAGAAATATTTATTAAATGTCAAATTGATGATGTCAACCGCTCCAGCCCACAGCCTCCCAACACCACCGGTGCTGACGACACACAGCCATCCCTCAAAAAGGACCCCGTGGTTCCGTGTGAAGACAAATTATCCTTTCATTCGGAACGGAGTGTTTCCTTAAATACTCACTGTGCTAACTAGGCCCTCATGTTGTGTTTGAGTCTCGCTCGTCGCTCTATTAGCGTCCGGGGCCCGAGCGCGGGACTGATCTCACTGAGTGATTAACTAAACCTCGGGGCTGACAGGCCTGCGAGCCTCTGCGGAGGGAGAAGCCGGACTAATGTGGAGCTCTGTTTAACAAGCCCGGTGCAGATAGGAAAGATAAGAATGAGGGAATGCAGACGGGAGGAGGGTGTTACAGAATGATGGTGTGATGTCTGGTTGACTCCACGGGAGAGACTTCTGGGCTGACAGTAGTCAGGCAGACTAATGAGGAGGTCCGGTCTGCTACACGAAAGCTGAAGGAATGTAGCGGTAAACGCTCTGAAGGTTTGAATAGGTTTCAATAATTGGGTTTGAGCAGCCATAGGCAGCACATGTCCAAACTTTTGCAGATTGTTTGAGGGTGCTATTACAGCTTGCAATCTGGCTTGCGAAAAGATCTCAATTCAAGATTCTTCCAATTATTAACAGATCAAGCCCGATTCATTATAAAGTATGTTTTGCTACAGAGAAACTGAATGTGGAGATGTGCTACTCAACACTCCTGTTTTCTTGTAGACAGGTGAAACGTTGTCTTTTCTTTTTGAAGCTGAAGGAAGATGACAGAATCAGTGCGCAACAATAGCTTCCGACGCTGTGATTATAGTTATTATGGTGGAAGTAAGCTGACAGCTATGCTGATGTCCTGGAGGTATTGCAAATGGCTGAAAGTGATATGCGGTTGACAGTCTCTCATGAGGATATCAAATTGTTTGAAAACAGCTTAATTAGTGGCCAGATCTGCTCTCTGGTGTCGACTTCAACATTTAGGTTTCAAAACATCATGGTCAGGAGAGAAAGTGAGTGGCAGTTTTCATGTAATACCAATTAGAGCGCAAAATGTCTAAATAACTAGACTTATAACCTTTGGCTGAAAGTAACGACAGCTTTAAAGCTGAGTCTGTAACTTTCTTTGGTTAAAAGTAAACAAAAGTCAGTTATTGTGCAAGTATATTAAAGGAGTCCTGTTTTGCTTATTTTTGGTCTTTATTATGTTTATGCTAAATAATATATGTTAATGTTTTGATTTAAAAAAATGCTTTAAATATTACATATTTCACCTGTGTTTTACACCGTCATCTCGAGTCTCAGAAATCAGGCCGTTGAGTTCCCTTTTCTATGAAGTCCCTCATTCCGAAACTCTCTGATTGGTCAAGATAAGCCAGTCTTTTGTGATTGGTCTACAGATTAGAGCGTGTGTTGAAATGTCCCGCCCATCACCCTATCCATTTTCCAGGGGGCAGGGTCAATGTAAATTCATTGCGAGCCATTCATTGTAGTTTTTAAAAAGTGATTTTGTGTTAAGTATCTTCCTTTTCTGTGAACTTTGCGCGTTGCGACTTAGCAGATGTTTGTTTATGCTCAAACAGCTACACTACTCACTAACTGAATTTAAAGAAGTGAAATTCCATCAGACCTCCCCTTTAAACCAATAATCCCCAAGAAGTAGTGGTTTACAGTGTTTTAAGAGTTCTACAACATATTAGAACAGGACACAACCAATCAGAATCAAGGACCTAACTGTTTTATAAAAAAGGTCATCATGTAAATGCTCTCCTTCCTTTTTGCAATTGTTAGATTATAATAATGATTTATAATTTGAGCTGTCGGATCAGACTGCGCTGTCAATTTCATTTTGATGTCATTTGACTTTAACAATTTTAAAGATAAGTGTGTAAACCTTCATCCTACAATTTAATGTGTCAAACAGAGATGGCGATACGCAGAACTTACAGATTGCAGTTTTAACTCGGAAAATATGCCACATTGTCAAAAATCGGACGAGAATTTGGTCATAGAAAGTTTTGAAAGTTTCTCATTATCCTATTAAATGTTAAAATATAGCGGAGAAATGTGGCAAATGTTAAAATCTATAGCAGAGACCAGTCTCCATCTGTCAACTTTGTACTACGAAAACCACTGCAGTGTCTTTGTATGCTCAAGTCAGCATTTTATCAGCCTATTAAAACTACTCCGAGCTGTCACGGCGGAATGCACAGAGTGCCCATTTCTCAATTTCTTTGTGGCATGTTCAAGAGCTTTCTGGGTACACTGTTTGTTGGTATGAGGCTATGTCAGAATACTGCGGAAATAAGAGGACTTTGTGCCTTTAAGACGTACCCGAGATCCTCATTATCCATTGCTAAATTCTGAATTAATAATCTATGAGGCGTTCCGTTTCTGACACTCCACTGTCAAAGCGTGCAGCACAGGACAGGTTTTTCCCTGTGATTTTAGGATTTCTGAGTTCAGTTTGAGGGCTCAGAGTAAATGAAGAGTGAATTCGGAGTTCTGTTTCTAATATTAGTTTAGCATGGTTTGGCCAAATTAAGACGATTTACCAAGAACATTAACAATGCAAAAATAAAACTGTGCAAAATGTATTGCAAGGTGTCAAAATGTGTGGAACTGCGTGACCACACCACATTTATTTTCCAACATTTAGAACAAATTTGTGATACTTTTTACGGATATTGTATATTATAGAATTTGTGTCAATTGTTCCAAAACTTTACAAGGTTATCTACCAAGGTCATTTAAGAAGAGTCAGACATTTGTGTTCACTCAAGGTCATGTACAAATTTTAATGAGAAACCATGACTTTCAAGTAAAAAAGATTTACAGCCCAGCTTTAACAAAGAAATGTTAAAGATCTGATCTTTTCCAGATATCTCCCTGAACCTGTTTAAGTACGCCTCTGGGGTACACATATCCTTGGCTTGGGTAGGCTACACATAGAGTATCATTAAAACAAACTATTCCTGTTAACGCAGTCACTTATACAGTAGCATACTTTATAAACCAGGGGTATTCAATTCAAGTTCCAAGAGCTTTATAATTTCTTCCAAACGGAGGTCCTGAAAATATGTTTTTTTTAAATAAATATATATTTAATCTAGCCCAGTTGGAAATACTGTATAAAAGATATGATCTTTTATCTAGCCATTTATTTTATATTTGGATATATGTATGTATAGGCGCCTGATAAGTCTGATAATTAATATTTGTAAATAAAAATAACAATTAAATATAACAATTAAAATCATCAACAGAAAACAAAGTTACGTGTTAAATTTGCCAAAATTTTAACCTGCTTGTGAAAACACAGCAATTGTCCTTCATGAAATGATCCTACAGAATATTCTGTGAAAATATAACAGTATTTTCAATATTGACTGAATAATACCAAAATCTTAGTGAAATCAATGCTTGAAATTATTCTTCGATTCTTGTTGTCTAATAACCAATTTGATTATGAAACTTTAGCCTGGGTTTTCACGTGGTCACAGATGTTTAAATCCTGACCGATAATACTAATGCTAAATGTAGATAAAACATTATGGTTAATAAAATATCAAAAATCGGGTTGAAAGGTTGGAAACAATACTGTTGTGTGTCCATTTTACTGCTCTGCATGTCTGCACTAGTGTTGTTAAAATAAGCACGTGTTTGCTGTTCTTTGGCGGGAGAGAAGCAGCATGCACGGAGTGGAAAGGGTTAAAATGAAGCATGTTTGGCGCTTAATAACGATATTAGAGGATATGGCTGCAAAAGATCAAGTACATAAATGTTCCTGAGAGCGCGTGTGATGTGATTCTTCGTTGTGAAGACACGTGGCTCAATTTAAACAACCAAAATAGTCAAGAGTTTTAGGCTATGTCTCGTGGTCCAGATGGAACAACGCAAAGGTCGCATCCGCACCCCGGTCCCCCTATTGTGGATGACTGTAATAAACACATAGACATTTCAGAATTCAAAGACTAACCAAAAAGGGAAACTTGTCAATTTCAGTCACCACAAAATGTAAAAAAATATTATCTGAATTGTAAACAGTAAGTCATGGCAACATGTTTTACACATCAAAAAGTCAATGTTTAAAACAGTAAGATGTAAATTTAGTTTACATTCACTGTTATTGTATTAAAAAAGAGGAACATGAAAAGACATGTTATAGTCAAACAGGTTTGATGAAGGCCAGATTATTCGTACATTCATTTGCTGTTCCTTCCTGGCCACCAGGAATCGGAATCGGAATCTTGCAACCTGCCACTTTCTTGTCTCAGAACTTTCTGTACCTGGAGCTTTGAAGTTTCCTCAGAAGTGTTAAAGCACAGATAATTAGCATAATAGAAGCGTTAACAGAGGAAAGCACACAAATCACAACATGCAAACAGGGACAGCCACCAGGGGAAAAAGTTGCAGGTGTAGGCGTAGAAAAAGTAGATCTTTCACCCACGTTTTGGCAATATCTCACGCTGTAGGTGAATGCCGAGACATTAAATATGGATGCATACTTTATCAACACATTGAAAGTTCAAAAGGGAGTCTTCCTCCATGTCTCTTTCATGTCGTCGTGTACATCACCGGTGTATCGCTTATCAGACCTGACACGTATACCTCGCACAATACAGCCAATTATTTCTTCTCCCTCCGAGAAACATGCTGCAATGTTGACGCTGAAGCAGACAAAGACTTCCAGGATGGCTTTGAAGAACGCTTACGTTTTCCTGTCAGGAGGACCTAAATTTGCAGTTGTATCCCTAACTTCAGATGAGCGCTCCCCCGGCAAGAAACATTCCCATGTCTTTTTGATATGATTTCCTTTGTTATTGGAGTTACCCTCCCTTGCTAAAAATCCAAATTTGGGGGGTGGTTTGCCACCGTCCCTTGCCTCCTGGTTCTTCCTTAACCATCTTCTAGGCAAGGAAAGTGGAATATGCAAGAAATTAGGTTCAAAGATCACTTGGAATGACAAAATATACCAACGGGGCTGCATAATACAGTATGTTTGCATAATATATCCCCAGGGCCTCAATGTGAATTGGTTTCTAAAGTAGGACTATCAATGAGACTCCTTCACCTTCCACTCCTTTCATTCCATAACCGTCACTTTGCCGGATGGAAGAGGTTACGTGAGAAATGTTTATTTATTTTTGACTATCCAAAAGATACCACTTCTTTAAAAAGCTGTCTTCATTAGGCGATTTGCTCACGTTGAAAGACATCAGTGCAACCTCAGGAGGTCTAAGTACATCTGAAAGACGCTCTCTGCCATCTCATCTCCCTTTGTTGCCCTGCAGGCTTTTGATGAAACTAACATCACACGCACTGTTGTTTTTAGTCAAGGAGCACATCGTGGCAGTCATGTCTTTGTACAAACAGGAGCCTTGCTATTTATCTTTTATCACACCTCCAGCTACACAAATATATAGCGGATTGGGATTTCACGAAGCAATATTTTGACTTTAAAGAGGTTCTGTGAATTTCTAAAGGAGCAACAGATTAGTTTATCTGCATTTAGACATGAAATTGCACTGAGCTTATTTGTAGGTTATTTTACTGTAAATGTACAAGCTTGAGTATTTGTTTCCAGCATGGGACAGGCAGAATAATTAGAGGGTAAAAATACATGATAAAATTGCTCTGTTTGCCTCACCCAGCATGAATTCTTCGCTAACAAGTTTAGACAAAATGTAAAATGTCTGGGCTCTAAAAATGAACACATTGGGGAGTGAGGATTTATGCCCTGCTGAGGTGTTTAAGAACAAGCAGGTCTTAATCATGACAATGTCTGGGATGTTAAAGGGAACTCACTGAATATGGAATAGGGTTTTGTTGTAAAGCACTGAAAGAGAAATAGATGTGGCGCACAGTTTCATTTTAATCATATTTGTATGTAAAGGGGCATTACTTATTTCCAAAAAAAAAGAGAGAGAAATTATTAAAAAAATAGCCGATTTAACTGAACCAATACATTTCTTTTGTAAACAGAATGTTTAAAGGTGCTGTGTATAATTTTGCGAATTGCAACAAACCGATCACTCCACCCCTTCCTTTTCGAAGCACTACGTAAGAGAGAATAAGACGTTGTCACGTTTTCGCTTCATTCCCGAAAGAGATTACGTATTTCAGAAACGCGTTCTGTAGAGCAGTTAATCTGTTTAAGGCTACTAGATATTTTAGGTGTATTACTGTAAGGAAAAAAAATTATGATTTATGTAACAAAATATAAAGAAGAGATAACATATTTATAAAGAATATATATATTCTGGTTGGATTTGTTGTACTACCTCTAAGAGGATTTACTTATTATTTTACACTATTAATCATTTTTATAGTTGAAATATTGTAATAAAATGTTCTGGAAGGGTGATTTACATAAAAACAATGCAATGCGAAACTCTTTGTGGTACAGTTTTGTTTTCCCTGTGAGGGAGTCAACCATCATTGCTTTAAGCTTTCCAATTTTTCCTGCGTCCCATCAGATTTGGAAATGATAGATGGTCATTTACATTCATCTGAGAATCCTAATTTCTAACAACCAAAGCCAAAAGTACAGGTGTTAGGACTCTGTCCTTCCTGTCTCGAGCTTTCTAGCTCCCTGGGCAGAGTCATGACATTGCCACGTCTTTCGGGTTTCTGTTGTGTTATGTGTGGAGACATGTGGCTTTATGTTGTTACTTAATGCCACGTGTCTTCCTGTTATGTCTCTCATCCCCACCCTCCTATCTCCTGTAATTTTATTAGGGTTTCATTCCCATCGTTTGTTTTGTAATTCACCTCGTTAGGGTTTCATTCCCATCAGCTGTCACCACTCTCCCCATGTAATCACTCCTCGTTAGTGTCTCCCTTTATATGGTCTCAGTTTCTCTCTGTTCAGTGTTGGTGCATTGTCTTTATCTTTTGTCTGATGTTGGTGTTTGTATCAACGCTCACGGTAGTATCCCCTGTTTCTCGTCTTGTTGGACTACCCTGTTTCCTGTTTCGGTTTTGTGAAGTGTTTTGTTTCTAGTGTTTGTTTTCTAGTGTGTTTTTGTTCTTGTTTTTCCCCATTGCGGGTGTTTTATTTAATAAAGTTTTTTGTTAAACCTTCGTCTGCCTGCATCTGGGTTCTGTCCACACCATTTCGTGACAGAATGCACCAACCTATAAGAACCCAGCAGGCGGCGATTTTCCCCGCAAGGCCTCGCCAGCCTGGTTCCCTCTCCAGCATTCGCCAGGGGAACTTGGACCGGGACGAGTACCTGGACAGGTTCCTGGAAGCCGCAGTGGAGGAACTCTTCGGGGAGGAAGAGGTGACGGCGGCGTTCAACAGCGGACTGAGGGTCCCCCTATCGCCTGCGGAGATGAGGAGGCTGAGACCGCTTGGCTTCGAGGGTGTGCTCCAGTTCGCCATGAGCCGACCGGAGCCCAGTGTCTCCGTCTGTCCGAGGTTGTCTTCTCCGTTGGGCCCCATCCCCGAGGATCACACCCTGGAGCTTGGGGTGGTGACCACCACCGCACCATCAGCCTCGGACCCTGCAACCTCTTCACCACCTACCAGTCTTCAGGGCAAGCGTGGAAGGAGAGAGTCCTGGGGGTCCTCTTCGGAGGCCTCCAACGCGGAGCCAGCCCCGTCCTTCACCTCCTTCCTCCAGCCGACTACCAGGAGATTGGCTCGGCAGAAGAGGAAGAGGCAACGGAGGGGGGCACGTAACCCAGCCCAGCCGGCGCTCCTGCCGGTTCTCCAGCCGGGTTCACAGCCAGCGATCCAGCAGGCGTCCAGACCTGCCTCCCCGCAGGCGTCAGGACCTGCCTCTCCGCAGGCGTCAGGACCTGCCTCTCCGCAGGCGTCAGGACCTGCCTCTCCGCAGGCGTCAGGACCTGCCTCTCAGCAGGCGTCAGGACCTGCCTCTCAGCAGGCGTCAGGACCTGCCTCTCAGCAGGCTTCAGGACCTGCCTCTCAGCAGGCTTCAGGACCTGCCCTTCAGCAGGCTTCAGGACCTGCCCTTCAGCAGGCTTCAGGACCTGCCCTTCAGCAGGCTTCAGGACCTGCCCTTCAGCAGGCTTCAGGACCTGCCCTTCCGCAGGCTTCAGGACCTGCCCTTCCGCAGGCGGACTTCCAGCCGGTGCCTCAGCCAGTTCTCCGGCCGGCATCACCTCAAACTTTTTTCCCCCTTGGACACACACCTCTCCCTAGCCCCTTCAAGTCCCCGCCGGTCTCGTCCGGTTGCTTCAAGTCCCCGCCGGTCTCGTCCGGTTGCTTCAAGTCCCCGCCGGTCTCGTCCGGTTGCTTCAAGTCCCCGCCGGTCTCGTCCGGTTGCTTCAAGTCCCCGCCGGTCTCGTCCGGTTGCTTCAAGTCCCCGCCGGTCTCGTCCGGTTGCTTCAAGTCCCCGCCGGTCTCGTCCGGTTGCTTCAAGTCTCCTCAACCTGTCCCACCCTTTTCTGGTGTCCCCAAGGTTTGGCCTCCCATTCCCCCACCCCCCTCCCATGTTTGTTGTTTTTGTTGACCCACCCGAACCCCTTAATAGCCTCCATTATGTTCCCCTTAGTTTGTTCTGTGTTGTGCTTGTGGTGTTTGTCTTTGTGCTTTGGTGTTTTGGCCCGCTGAAGTTTCTCCCTTGAGACGCCATGGGGCGTTTCTGGGGGCGGGGGTAATGTTAGGACTCTGTCCTTCCTGTCTCGAGCTTTCTAGCTCCCTGGGCAGAGTCATGACATTGCCACGTCTTTCGGGTTTCTGTTGTGTTATGTGTGGAGACATGTGGCTTTATGTTGTTACTTAATGCCACGTGTCTTCCTGTTATGTCTCTCATCCCCACCCTCCTATCTCCTGTAATTTTATTAGGGTTTCATTCCCATCGTTTGTTTTGTAATTCACCTCGTTAGGGTTTCATTCCCATCAGCTGTCACCACTCTCCCCATGTAATCACTCCTCGTTAGTGTCTCCCTTTATATGGTCTCAGTTTCTCTCTGTTCAGTGTTGGTGCATTGTCTTTATCTTTTGTCTGATGTTGGTGTTTGTATCAACGCTCACGGTAGTATCCCCTGTTTCTCGTCTTGTTGGACTACCCTGTTTCCTGTTTCGGTTTTGTGAAGTGTTTTGTTTCTAGTGTTTGTTTTCTAGTGTGTTTTTGTTCTTGTTTTTCCCCATTGCGGGTGTTTTATTTAATAAAGTTTTTTGTTAAACCTTCGTCTGCCTGCATCTGGGTTCTGTCCACACCATTTCGTGACAACAGGCAGGTGAGAGGAATCTCAGTAAAACTTCTGATTTGAGAAGGTTCTTATGCCAGCACAGTGAACATGAAATATTAATTCTGTGAATGTACAAAGTGCAATAACAAAGACCTGGGCTCATACGTATATTAACCTTATTCACTTTCATGTTTCTTTGTGGGTGTCAGAGAGTTCTCGTTCACAGCTGTGAAGAATTGAATAAAGTTATATGCTGGATGCAACATGACCCTATTGCTGCTCAGACAGTATTCCTTTCTTTAAAAAAAAACACATTGAGTTATGTTTTCTCAAGAATGTACCAAATCAAGAAAATTAGTCAAAATCTGAAGTCTATTTCTGACGAAGAATGAATGCAGAACGGCAATACCCAACTCTGAAAGCGCACAAGGAATCATATTGGTGCAGACCATGCCTACGCTGTATCACAAGATGATTCAAAAGTCTCAGGAGAGTTAGCTACAGATTGTATCACAGACCATCTCTCCTGCGACCCGTCACAAGCATACCCAGAATATCAAGAGAAATAGCACAGATGATTGCAGGAGATTGTGGCGTGCCTCCTTTGATGGTTTGGAAGCAATGGCTTTAAACCATTTCTATTTCTCATTGCCAAGTATTTCCTGTCGCTTTTGTTGCGTGAAAACGTCTTAGCTTAGGGAATTATATATACAGTATTTATAAAGCAATATTAATGAGAAGCAGTGATGTTAGGCTGTGATGCAGCCACAGGCTTTATAATACAACAATTCTACCAATTAAAAAAGAAAACGAGTACATGTCAGACAAAATGATTTCAGATCTGATCTATAGCTCTCGTATGAATGTCAGTATAAACAAATAGTGAAAATATATTTTTTTAAACCAATGAGTAGGTTTCTTGATGTCAGTTTAACTTTTGTGATGACTTTAACACAAGGTTGCACACGGTTCCACTATGAAATCCAAAATAGCCAGTGTTAGACAAGACATAAATACATACTGTAAATACTGTACTTTTTATTGGCTCCAATGCTATTTATTTACATTTGTATGCAGAGATTGTGAACCAATTTACATTTTAAACCTACATAATTTATGTCATTCCACACAGGCTTAGAAAATTCATAATTTTAATATTGCAATAACCTCTAACAAGATAAATGTGTGCGAGAATTCCCACATGTACATTAATCACGCATTTATGTATTTGCAAAGAATTCCTTTAGAATTCCTCTAGTGTAAAAACTTGAAACGCAAGATGATATTGAAGCCCTGTCTGTATTAGGAATGCATTTCCAAGTAAGCTCCTTGTTATAAAACTGTATTAATGTAGAACCCATAAAGAAAGCCATTTAGTTTATTCTGCTTGGAATCAATGATTTATGGGAATAAATAAGAAGACAATTCAGTAGTTTATAAAATGTCTTTCAAAAAATACAGGTCAGAGAAGATATTTGTCTCTGACACCGTCAGTCCCACACTGTAAATTTCAATCATCTCATAATGAAGGTATACTTCACATTTCAACCTTTCTTTTGTTTTTGATTAATGCGTCATACCATCCATTAAAACAGATCAATACTATAAATCATGTGACCAAACTATGCATAGATTACGTCTCCTTGGAAGTGTTTTGTCAGCTTGAGGATTTTAAATTTTTATACCTGACAGACAGCCAATCTGTCAATTATCCATCAGGGAGAAGCAACGGCCTTTGAGGGAATTCTATTGTTTCAAAGATGGATGAGACGTCTGGACTAGGTACATATGAGCTTGTAAGCACAGAGAGAGAGAGAGAGAGAGAGTATTGAATATGTTTCCTTAGCACATGGTAATTGATCTTCCTAGAGGCCTGATTTATGTACACAAACCATATCGTGTTTACACACCTAAAATACCTCTTATGTTAGATGGATCTATAGCTGAATGATATATGACTTGTTAAAACAGGCAGTCAATAAAGTCTGACAAATAAACACACTGATGAATATAGGCAGCAAAAATGAAATGTTAAACAGTTCAGTCAATCTCAGAACTCAGAAGTCCAAGATACCACCATCATTTTCAATGTACCATGTGGACTAATTGATGCAGGGTTGTATGAGATTAGGACCACAGGGAAGAGTTGACAGTCAAATAAAATATCTGACAGCTTGTCTCATTTCATTTTCCTCTCTGTTTTATTTGGTATAATGAGAACCCCAAAATTCAGACTAGATTGAAGTAATCTTCTTTTTCATTGTGGATGATGCCAGTATTTGGCTGTATTTTTCATGACAGACACAGCCAGCCTAAGCAGGCAATCTTTTTTTTTGTTTTTTGATAAACAAAGATAAATCACTCGAAATCAATTAGGCATGCAAACCTGCAAAACAAAAGCTCCTGTCACTCTCAGTAATGTGCAAACACAATCCATTTTTGAAAAGCCTAGTTCTAGGCAGTAAACGTTTTGGGAAATATATGTGAGTTTGAGTGCATTGCATGCATTTTTTTAGGGCTGCACTTCAGTTTGTGTAATGAGCAGATGTAAGGGCAGCATTTCAGGGAAAGGTCAAGCAGATGGGGAAGGTCAAGCAGATGAGGACAGTCAGCACACCAATTTATGACACAATTCTGACCACGCTGGAGTGAGAATATTCACATGTCACTAACTTTCACTAACTTACTAAGTGACATTTCTTAATACGTTCTCAAATACTTTCTTAAGAACATCTTTTTCATAAGCATAAAATTACATGTCGTCTTTTTCCTTCTGAAACCTTAAATTAGTTTTTCAGGGGAAGGAAAAACCCTGTACTAAATTATTAAATACTGTGTTCAGGGGCAGGTCCAGAGAATTTTCTGGTGGGGGCACAGGGGGTAACAACAATTAATCTGGGGGGCCACCCAAAAGTAAAAAAATGAAACCTGCCACTGATCGTCCACTTCAATATGGGCGATCACTTCAATTTATATTGTACAGTTACACATGGTTTGTCACATGGAGAGATGTTTACGCTTATCTAGATGGAGAGCTAACTAAAGAGTAAACACACAAGAACAGTTTCCCAGGCAAATTGAATCAAATTATACCCAAATAGACAGTCTTAAAGAACCTGTAGAGTTCTGCTCTTACCTGAACTCGCTGCACATAGGAGCATCACGTTGTAAAAAAGACCGTAACTGGTGAAGTTACGAGTTTATTAGCGCAGCCGTGGAGCCACTTTCTTTGTCTTTTTTTCCAAAATAAAAGCCTTCATTAGTTCTAAACACAGTCTTAACAAGGTTACAGATTTTGCTTCCGTTTTAACGTGCAGCGTCGGTAAAGCGCTTAAGTGCAATGATTGACATTCCCCCGAGTCAATGACCGTTTGGGGGGGACACACGGGGGGCCAATCAGATTACAGGGGTGGCGGGTGCCCTCCCGTCCATCTGTATTTCATGTGGCACGAATTAGCACGGGTAAGTGAAGCCTGTGATTTCACTAACATTTACGAACTTATATCCCTGATATGATGGCAAGGCTTTGCATAAAATATATATAGTTGTATTATATAGAAGGATTTATTACTGTACTTGTCAGCATTTAAGATCCGTGTTCAGGGATCTACTGTCTGGTTCACCTGAAATAATATCAAAACAGTTCAGCACAGCCTCCATTTGAGCTTTTTGCGGTCTATTTATGTTCTTATTTGTTTCGTGTTATATCATCTGCCATGTTTCCATGTTCTCACCGGTGCACTGTCACAGGCCACGACTCAAAACTTCAGACTCATGCGCGCATTGCCGAATCACAACTCACATAAAGAAAATACCTCCGCACATCACCTGCAGTAGCAATTACAAACTGAGATTGCGACATAAAGGCCAATCCTACATAGTGCCGCTTTAGGTGTTCTTTTCAGCAATACAAAATATTCCTAACTTTGTTTACTGAATTAGAATTTAAGAAAAAAATATGGCAGTTAAAGAAGAATTTTCTTCATGTTTTGTGAATCTGTATGGAAATGTGCGACCACAAGGCCTTACTGTTTTGTATCTTTCTGTAACATTAAAACAAAACTATTAAACAAAGGTTATCTTTTTCCAGTGGATACCACCACAGATGGACGCAGCCACACATGCTCAGTCATACCCTCTCCCTGTGACTCTCTCACATACATGTTCTACCTTCTTGTTACTCCAGTAACTTCTCAGAAACAAGCCAAGCTGTCATGGTTCACATTACTTTTTTCTTTTTCTCAGAGAATTTTGAACCAGCACTGTCAGATCCCAAATCCATCACCACAAGTTGTTCCATCCTCTAGAAGATTTTGGGGATACTTCTAGCCAACTTATTTTGCATACCTCTATTGTATAAAGTATGAAAATTGGCACTCATGCGTACTGTACAATATTTAATAAATTACTTCCATGTTACTTCTCACTGTAACAGTAACACAAAAGCGTGTTACACTCTGTGCAGCAAACAATTTGAAATGTAAAAACAATCTGCTAAACAATTTTTAATCTTAGATAGTAGTCTAAGTGCTTTTTAACGTCTCGATTTAAGGAGGTTTTAAATTAAGTCAAGCCACAACCGTGATTAATGATCATCTGTTTGGTTATGACTGACATATTGAATTTTTTACTCGGCATCATTACTCATGTCTCAAGATATCAAAACAGAAAAAAGCTAAGCCGTTCAAGAAAGACATTTGTATACGACATTAAAAATAAGGACTCATTAAATACTACTTACTTTTGTTGCAGACAGTGAACTTTGTTTTAGGTTAAACTTTCTCTGCATTCACCTTTTCATTTCATACATTCCAAGTTTGTATCTTACAGCTGCTCGCTGGCGCATTTGGAAATCAGGACATCATGCATATTTCCATCTCTTTATGCGAAAAATGTGGATGAGGTAAAATGATGTTTGCCTGTGCAGAATCCCAGGAGATCCTTGCTTGGTTGTAACACCTGTAAAACATTCCCTTCAAGAGAACGAGGTCCCGGGAGATGTTAAGATATAAACTTCCTTTTGTTCCAGCAAATGTTTCCTTTTGGTTAGGTAATTGTAGTTATATCTCTTTGAATAAAATGGATTCACACTCCTGCTATAGATTTACGGTTACCTTTTGAACCTGCAGATACACTTCACAATAAATAACAGAAATTCATGATCCACACCAAGGTAAAGATAGCAAAATGTTGTATGCATTTTTGCATTTCACATTCACAATTCACATATATTTTATTGAGATATAAGAATCTGTTTAATGTGTCAACCTTTCATGGCCTTTAGATGCCATTTAAAGCCACGTGGCTGAAACTCACTGTCACACGTATTTTGTAAGTAATGTTAATGTTAATGAATGCTAATGTTGGGGGCTGCCTGGGTTGTATTTTGAGCTGGGGTTTGGGTTCCAGATGGTAACAGATAACACACATCTTTTAACCAACTTGTGATTTTTCACAGCCTTTTTATATGTATTAAAAATGATAGTTGCTAACAATGTTTCTAACCACATTGTCAGTGACGTTAAACGTTATCCCCGGTAAAAAACTAAAAAAGATAGGAATTAATTTATGGATAAATTACTTATGAGGGAACATGTTTTTAATAATCTTGTTAATAAAGTAGAGTTGTCTGAGGCTTTTTAATAGTGACGTTTATATCGAGTGACCGTAGTGTGGTCTGTTTATTGCCTCATGTTAGCATTTTACTCCTGTCGATTGTATTCAGGCTTCAGTAATAATGAAAATTGTGTTCATTTGTAAAGATTATCTTGAAAAATCTCGAAGTTATCTAAATGAACCCGTAGACGTTTGGTTGACGAAACCAGTTGTGACTCTAACTTCCTGTTTAGCCTACTAAAATACATCTTCCCAGCAGTATTCTATAGAGATACAATCTGCTTAAAATAACATGTTCAGTTAAGTGTGGTTGCTATATTTTTTATAAAATACATTAATTAAATGTGTTAAATTATTCTGTGCGTTCTAAATGATTGATTTTTTTATGTTTCAATAGTGCATTGAATGTTTTTGTTGTTGTGCTTTTATTAAAAAGAAATGTAAAAAATGAGTTTGTGATTTAATTAAAATATGAAACATTGATATACTTATTTAATTTTTCATGTTAAGTATAAACACTCGTCAACTAATGGCAATGTTTAGAACTTTAAAGGTGCTAGTGTTGCTATTGCATCTGGTGATGATAGTGATATAGAATCTCTCTTTTTGTCTTTGTCTCCCTCTTTTTTTCCACACGTTCACCCTTTTTTCTCCGGAAGATGCCAATCAATAATTTTACCATTACGCCAGTCAATCTCTGTGTTCAATATTGCAGTGGACCATAGGAGCAGCCCAGTCTTTAATTGTCACACTCGCTTTGTGTTCAGAGTGCTTTGATACAAAAGCAGAGCTTTGCTCCAATTATATGAAAAAGACCAGAGGACAAACATAAGTGTTCACTTTTCAAACAAGGCAACTTTGAGCTTTGAAAACAAAATTTTGCTGATTTCTTTTATTCTGACACACTTATTTTGTATATAGTGGCGGTATATATGCTATATTTAAAGAAATATATCAAACGCTTTAAATTAGCTGTCTGTTTAATTGGCTGTCTTCTGTCGAATTCCCTCATATAGGCTGTCGAAAGATACTGTGCTGTATGTGCAAAATGAAGATGCTCTACTGAAAATATCCGGTCTCTGAGCTATATATCAAAGCAGGCAAATATGAGCCGAACAAGTTTTAATATCAATGTTGGTTTGTTTTCTTATACTTTAAGCATGATTTCCTGATGGGGAGTAATATTTCAGCAACATATGTTGCAAACGTTACGTTTTTTGATGCATGCCGCTGCTGAACAGCCCTGATGGTTGAAGTACTTATCCACAGGCCTTCAAGCTCTGTGACTCTTTCAGCAGAATTAAAGGAACTTTATGTCCACAAAACAAATGGTGGCTTCACCCGGTGACTCCCATGAAAGATGGCAGCTCCAAAGGCATATTTCTTCCAGGCCGAACACGGTGGATGATGAATGTTAGGCAACAGCGACTTCTGAGCACGTTCTTCCTCTTCTGAGATTTTTAGCTGATACTCATCTCAGCCAAGGGACGCTATGACCATCCGCACAGGATAAAGATTCTAACCCACATGCCACCTTTTTGTGTCACCTGCAGGCTCAGGGTAATCCAAAGACAATAACACTCCGGCTGGGCTGTGCAAACAAAGCAGGGTATCAAAACAATGCGAGCATCTTCTTCCAATTTATTGCAGATGACCTTTTCATGGTTTTGTGACCGAATTACCAGCAAATTATTTAAATAAAAACTGACAGAAGCATTTACATCATACCGCGATTTACACCCAAATGTCAAATAAAACAATTTGCAACGTGGTTCTGTCACATTTACTGTATATAATGTTTTTTTAATTTAATTTAAAGTTTTCTCTGGCCATCTTGTGCAGGAATTCAAGGACTTCTCTTTTATCTGTATTTGTCAACATCATAACTGTCAATATGCATTTTGACACAAACGGTGGCACTATAGTTGAATTGCAGTGCAGTGACTTTAAATATAAAATATTAATTTATTTTTTTATTTTTGATGACAACATCCTAGAATTTAACTGATTCTTAAAATATTTGGAAATGGAGCCTTCTTGGTTTTCAGGACTGTGCTTTGATAGATCGAATTGTTATAGAACCCAGCAGACCTCGGTGGTGAGATTCATTCGAAAGGGATCTGCAGGCAGTGACATGGAAGCAGAGGTCCCCTGCTCATGTTGTCATGACAACTCAGAAAGGTCGATAGTCTTTGCTCATCGTGCTGTACTTGTAAAGCAAGAAAAATAGATTTAAGATACCTTGAACTGATAAACTTCCTCTAACAATGCAAACTATCTGCTTGAGAATTTGTCCAGTGACAATCTTTCTATGAAATCCCGGCCATTCATCGACTTCCCACTCAGATAAACTTCAATTACTTGACAGCCAGGGAACATGTTGGTCCCGTTTGAAAATATAAAGCATTATCATTTCTACGCTCTATGATGTAGATAAAGGTCCCTGTTGAGTTTTAAGTTTTCTATTTTATATACCTTCACTAAAAAAAATGTTCATCTATAATAGAAGTTGTTCATTTAACAATATGTTTCCGTTCTAAATCTTCTGTTGATTCGTGTTGGGTAGTGTAAGAAACAACAACTGTTTCTGGAACAGTGTTGTTTACGTCTTGAGAGATGCACTGTAAAAAATATTTTACAGTTACTGTATTTTCCTGTATTTTTGTAATACAGTAAAAATGTGAAATTACAGAAATAAACTGCGAACTTGGTTAGTCGAGTTTAAAATAACATAGATAACATGTAATTTTACTTTACATAAAATGTAATTTTACCGTTTTTTTCTGGCAGCTGCTGGAATATTACAGTTTTTTACAGGATTTTTTCTATACTGTAGCTATATAATGTCCACATTTTTTTTTACCCTGATCATACTTTTCCACTATGAAGATCAGGCATTGTAGCAAAGGCACAACACACATGCAAAGATCAGGTCAAGTGCAAAATCGCTAATATCCAAAACAGCCATCCCTCGTGTTAGAGGCAAACACCTGGGACACACTTCCAGATGGCAGTTTTCATGGTAAACTGGGTTATCCCTTGTTCTTTGTACAACACATTAGTCATGTAACTACACGCTGAGGCAATGACAGACCAGTTATGCATGCATTTTATTCCAAGCACATCCGCTCCTTCAGAGTCCAGACTTTTCAGCGTGCAAGGACTTCATTACACGCTCCTCTTTGAAGGGCTTCACATAAATCAAACGTCGGGGAGGACTTGAGCGCAAACGACACGCCTGGGGACAGCTTTGGCTTTTAAATTTGTAGTTTTTGTGGTGACAAAAAGGAAAACAGTTCCACGGGTCAGCTCTTTGTCTCTTTTGGGACAATCAAGAAAGCAAAAACCTGCCATTGCGAAGACAATTTGATCAGTCAACCCAAGCCTCACTCCCTATTAAAGACTGGAAATGGTCCGGGTCCCGAGAGACCCAAGGCTCATTGAGCAGCAGAGGTGGATGAAGTAATTATATCTCTAGCTAACCCCCAAATCACTCCTCATTAGCTTGGGCTAGATCTGTGCTTCAGACTCTCGATATGTCACTATTTGCTTATAGCCGTAATAATACTGGCATTCTTGCACTGTAGCGTAATCTATTAATTGTGTGTTTCGTTGTTGAGGTTGGCTGGTTTTGAGATGAACGTCAACCTATCTATTTTCTGCGGAGATGTAAAAGGTCTGCTGGGATTCGCTTCGGTTTCCCATCTTGAGTGTTGGGGACGTCATTGGAGGAGGCTGTGTATGCAGCCGTCTGCTGTGGCAGGAACCACATAAAAAAAACATAAATGAGGATGTAAGTGGGTTGTTCGAACATGAGGATGGAAGGGTCAGGTTTTCTTTCCTTGCATGTGGAGCAGCCGTGCAGACCTTTTTATCGCAGCTGTGTTGTGCAGTGCATTTTACAAGACACACCTGCAGTTCATAAGATGGGTAACCTGAGCTAAAGAGAGAGAGAGAGAGAGAGAGAGAGAGAGAGAGAGAGAGATGAGTAATCAGTCTTAAAGAGATTCTTTCACCAGTTACTCATCTTTCCAAATCTGTATGACTTTCTACCGCAGAAAACAAAAGAAGATATTCTGGAGAATGTTGGTAACCAGTCCATCGACTTGCCCCCCATCGACTTCCATTGCATACACACAAAACCACCTAGAAATTTCTCAAAATATCTTCTTTTGTGTTTCACTGGAGAATGATTTTTAATGATTTTTTTTGTTCAGGTTAACAGTTTGTTTGGTTGACATTCGTCGTGAAATACATAAATTCTATTCTCTATTTCTCATCGATGTCATCACAACACAGAGGAAATAAAAACGTATTCTTAGATGTGTAAAGATCTTTTACAACATAAACAAATGTCGGATTAAAGAGACCGAGTAACTGCCTTTTAAACAATACTAGCATTCAACAACATGTTAATATATAGCCTGTTGTTTCTCAAAAGTCTGTACATTTGTTTGCATTTGTTGGCACAGTGAACAAGAATGTTGTGATTCTCGACATTGTACATCCAGCTGGAATTTGTCAGATCAGTCTGAATTAGCCATAAACAGCTTAACGTAAATGGATGAAACAGAAATGCACTCATTTTATGGTCTTTTCATGGCGAGATGTTACATTTTTATACTCACTGTATGTCAATGGGTATTTAACCATAAAATGTAATATTGTGGACGTAAATGCAACTACTGCTAATAACGCAAGGTCATTGTTACAGGTAGCTTTGTCATACTGTCCATTTTGATAGTAAACAGTCAGTTCAAGTCAATTTAAATGTAGAGTATCTGTCCTTTCATTTCGCTCTCAGTAAGACTCAATGTATCCCACATCAGTCTGTGAGATGCAACCATCTAGCAAGCAGCTGTCACAGCAGTATGCAGACAACACATCAGAAACGGAGCGTGTTGCATCTAGCCTGCACACTAGAAAGCGTCATATCACAACGTATCACCAAATAATCATATTTCAAGAGAACTTCACTTATCTCCCTTGACAACTCCTGCTCCGAGATAACAACTCAGTTTGACATAAAAATATTCATACATCCCACTTTCTCCAGAGGCAGGAAGATGGTTTTCCATGAAGAACTTCAGTTTGTCGATTAAGACTGCTGTGGCTTCTATTGAAGAATAAAAAACGAGTATTTGTTTTATCTTAACGTTTTTTGAAAAGTTAATTTACAGTACTGTCAATTATCTACACAAAGTTTGTTTTAATGAGTGGAATCTCAATGTTAAAAAGTCAAGCGCTCTCCTGAGATCTTGCTTCTTCTTATAATGTACAACATTCCATTTTTGTCCGCCTTTGCAAGGAAAGAGAAGATAAAGTCAAGGTCACTGTCAGTGTTTTTCATATACAAATAAATAAACCACATTCGTGGTGAAATACATAAATTCTGTTCTCTATATCTCATCGATGTCATCACAACACAGAGGAAATAAAAACGCATTCTTAGATATGTCAAGATCTTTTGCAACATAAACCAATGTCGGATTAAAGAGATGCAGTAACTGCCTTTTAAACGTTAATAGCATTCAACAACATGTTAATATATAGCCTGTTGTTTCTCACAAGTGTGAGATGAAGATGAATGTTAAAAAAGTCAAGCGCTCTCCAGAGAACGCACTTCTGCTGATAGTGTACAACTTTCCATATCTGTCTGCCTCTGCAAGGAGAGAGAAGATCAAGTCAAGGTCACTGTCAGTGTTTTTCATATACATATAAATGATACATGGCCTCCGGGTTGTTCTGGTCTCCGCGCTGTGCCCGTTCAGAAAGATGAAGACCTGATTAATCGATTCCTCCTCTCAGATCTATACAGTGCAAGTCCTGCTCTTCATCAACGCAGGGGAAATCGTCCCTCAGTGATCATTCAGAGATGTAGAACGTCTTAGCAGCTCACTTCATCTCTCTTCCCGCCTGTCTATCGTTCTCAGAGAATAAAGCGCTTTCTTGCCCCAAACTGCAATTAGTGCCGACATGTGTCTGGGCAGCTGTGGAGAGCAGTCAGAGCCCCAGCTGTGCTGATGGGACAGCAGGTGTCCTCCTGGCCTGAGTGAATTATTCAGAGCACCGGCACCGTGAGGGCAACCCTGCACATGGTCTCGAAGGACCACATTTTTTCAAAGGAAGTGATAATATTGAACAGCGGTACTGGAGAAAGTACTGTACTCTCTTGTGTAAAAATGAGGCGATCTTCACTTCCTCACAGGAGGACATGGGAAATCTATTGGACAGGGGTGTTATTGATGTTTTATTCATAGCAGAACAGTCTGGTGTCACTCGCTAATCTCAGTCCAGACGTAATGAAGTAGCCAGAATGTGGGAATTGTGATGAGCAGATGGCAGGCAGAGACAGTTTCGGCTGGTCTGGGAAAATATAGCGCCAAACGAACAATGACATAAATGAACGCTAATGCAGTTGAGTTAGAATGTGTTTACCTTGCAGCAGAGGGTTGTACAAACATTATGAATTTGGATCAAGACAAATTACATTAAAATATAAATACAGTTAAGTGTGAAAACAGTGTAAATAGCAAGCTGATAAATACATGTACTATAAATATAGTCATGATTACCTCACACTCATGCCCTCCCAGATACAGCCTACACAATGAATTTTGTTCCTCAGCAAATGTAATATTATATTGAATTTTTTTACATTTTTTTATATAATCTACAGAATATTTTAGCTGCATAGTCTTAATGCAATTTTTAATTTGTGCAAAAACTAAATTTAATGCAAGAAAAAGGTGCTTCCGCTGTCCTTCCAAAACCTTGTTTGGCCAAATCATAGACTGTAAAAAAGATACAAGGGCAGCATGGCACCCCTTCCTTCTTGTAATGAATTGAGCGTAAAACGTCTGACGATGGGCCCTGACATGTTACGCAAAAATGTCTCTGTTTGGAGCCTGGGCATGCGCATAAGGAATCGTCAGTGGAGCCAGAGTCTACGCAGTAGTGAGGATGAAGTGGAGCCCGGAATTAAGGTCCGGCCATATTCCCTGGTAACTCAATCGTAAACAAAGAAATCATGTTACCACACCCCTTTCTATAACATTTTATAAATGTTAAAACCAAACTAAAACCAAACTTATTCCTTGGATATACATCAATGTGAAAAAAGCTGACTAAAATAACAAAAGCATCTTTGGAAATGTTACAATATTACAGAACAGCACTTCCTAAGTGCATAATCTTATTTTAACCACAGATAGGAAAGGGGTACAGAAGCGTCTTAACTTGACAAATAATCCTATGAATGGTCTTAGCTTTAGGACAACCCCACAGATGTCCTAACTTCAAAATCATTTAAAAACTAACAGAAAAACCACTCATAATTAAATCCCCCTTGCCTGTAGGCCGCTTTCTTTTCCTCGCAGGGTGGTAAACTTTTCTTCAGTCTTAGTTGTACGGTTAATGCCGGACACTGCAGACACATTATCGGCCCACTCCCTATCTTTGTCTTCGCGGGTGAGCGAAGGTGAAAACTTACCAAATAGTATTGGCTTTGCCTTTCCTACTAAAGTCTATATTTCCGCGGCACAAAAATTAAGAGCTCGCCAGCTTTCCCATTTTGTCTACCTCGCGCAGTGTTGGTTGCTTGGTAACAGACCTGGAAGTGGATTGTCGAGCTTGATGGTGCGATTCAGGTTTTCCTAATATGCCCTTTTCACGTGACGTGTAAGGTACCCCTGGTCCAAAATTTCAGTTTTTCAGGAAATGGAAATAACACTCTATTTTTATAATAATTCTATATTGTGTTAGCTGCGAGGTTTCAGAAGCGCAGCAACAAAATGTAGCATTCACAAACTAAATCATTACCAACCACTAAAGTAGGATCTTGGTGCCAAGCGAAATCTTCTGGTCCATTTGTGCCGAAAATGCTCGACATAATTACAACTTTTCCTTCCATACTAATGCAAACCTCAAGGGTGCCGAGAAACGTTGAATGAATGCTTGAGTTGATTTTCTTGTTGCCCGTCACCGTGAATGAACAGTGTTTTAACGAGACAATGGGTAACACTTCACTATAGGGGTAATTCTTACGTTTAACTAGTTGTCAGTAACATGTCTATTATTGGCATATTGGCTGTTTATTAGGACTTATAAAGCACATATTCTGCATGACCATATTCTACATTCCTAATCCTACCTAATACCTAAACCAAACAAATACTTTAATAACTATTAATAAGGAACAAATTAAGAGTTTTTTGGGGAAACCATACTGAAGTGTGGTGGTCAGGTGCTTATGCTTTCAAGAAGCTTTCATTTGTTGGTTAATTTTCACATATAATGGATATTCTATCAAAGGCTCATCGACAGGTCTTGTTATTTATAAACCAGAACATTAAAATCAGTCCCACAAGTTTATATGTTCTTTGTTACTATGGTAACAAAGTGACTAACACAGAACAGTTGAAAAACAGAGTTATGACACTCGGTCTTTCTGCAATCTGGTGAAGTGGTTCATGGAGCACTCAATATTAATAATCCCTGCTGTCAACCTATTTGAATGGATTTTAGCAGGACAGACAACAGCAACTATATTTGCATAAATTTTGCTAAACTGTTTGCAAATTGTGTACAATGAATACTATGTTGACTACATTTATAGCAGCATTTTTTCTTGGGTCTATTGGTCACTCCATGACACGAGTTACTTCCGCATCCCATTCTTTCAACAGACGTCTATATGAGTGTCGCAACTCTGTTTTTCAATGGCTCTGGTCTAACCTGAGAGTACGTATGTGGGTGAATAATATTATGTGACATATTGGAGATTAAAAAACACATTTGTAGAGTTGTTACCATGGGCAATATTACATAAATGTCACCTTTTCGGATTTTTGGCACACAGATGTTGTTTTAGTCAATTTATAATGTATGTGAACATTTATCATATGCCCACATATGGGTATGCCCATAATGTGCATTAAATGAAACATATTTTGTGCATTAAATCTATAAATCATTTGACAATGTAAAAAAAGAGAAATTCTTGATGGCAATAAATATGGTTGGAAAGAAAATACGTGCTCATTTTTCCAAGCCTACTTGTTTTTATTTTTCCTCCATTCCAACCGTATATTTCTAAACTTTACTTCAGTGCTGTCATTTTGAATGAAAACTACTTGCCCGATAGCTTGGCAATGCATTTTACCACTAAATAGGCACATTTTCTGAAGAAAACTATCCGGCATAACTATTTTCTGAAGAAAATGTGAGGGGTGATTGCTGTACAAAAATCCTCATCACAGTATTGGAATTTTTCTCTGTACTGTTCTATGAGTAAATAGAGTCCACTCCCATGATGTTCCAGCTCAAGACATGTCTGGGCCCCCCAAGGGTCCTCCACACATGGCGCTTGAGACCCTGCATGTGGCTTCGGCACACTATTGCATGTTAAAATAGTCCACCCCTACGTCTGAAACAGGGATAAACCAGAGGTTTCATGAAAGGACTTGAGTACACTACTCCAAGTGAAAACATCTCCATCCTCTATGATATTCTGGTGCCATAAGGCATACTTTTGTGTTGTAAAAATAAGTCAGAGAAATGCACCCAGATGAAAAGATTTCATCCCTCTGACCGCTTCTCAATGTAAATAAATGGCGGATTGCTCATCAGATCATCAAATACCTTTTAAGTCAAATGATCCTAAATGCTTCATCAATGATCAATGATACAACAAAAATTACATCCAGCAGATGCCTTTCTGTCTTAAAATACAAGAAAATCTTGAAAGTTTCTTGTCTTGCCTACACAACACAACTTATATATAAAAAGTTGGGTATCATACACCCAAAGCGAACCTGTTTTCTGAATCACTCACCCACACTGTGAGTCTCTCAATGAGTCTCTCACTACTCACTGTGCCCAGTGCCACCTACTCAACATGTTTTGCTCTTTAAAAATGTAGTCCTCTTCTTTCATTCATTCAATTTATGTTTCCATTCACTCCTCCAACACATAGTTTGCATTTGCATATGTTCTATGCTACTGTGAAATACCTGCAAGGGCAAATATGACAAATTAAATAGCGAACCATGATGAATGAACCTCACGGCAAATACATGGAAAAATCGTTCAAAGAGTAAAACGTTCTGGCTTTTTGTACCTCATTCGTTCCACAGTGTGAACAAACATGTCGTCTGTTTTTATTACTGTCTGCTGTTGTTTTCGGTACGTTTAGAAGTAGTTCATTTGTCACGGCAATGTTGACAGTGTTTGTAAGTGACAAAGTGGAGGCAGAGGTTACCACTCTGACAAGTGACAAAGTTCAGGCAGGCAGTCGACTTGTAAATGTGACCTGTGATGATGTGCCCTTTCTACTAGTCCAGGCCTGTCGAAGGTTGGACATGATTTATTTGGTTCTAGGGGGGATAGAAATCTGCCTAGATAACTGTCACTGTCTCTCCGAGAAAAATGCCTGTAGATGAACCAAAGCTATGACTGCCGATGGACTCTTCAGACTGGGTTCAGCAGTCGCCTAGTCAGCCTGAAACGCTCGGAGCTTTGCCGTTACAACTGCTGGATTTGACAAAGTGTGGATGACAGGAAGGTAAGGAAGCTGATCAAATGCTTCAGGCTCAGGTTGATGCCCCTTCAAGAGTGTAAAAAACAAAAAACATTAGCTTGTTTATGAGCTCCTTTAAGCTCTTTTGAAGTGTTTTATTAAAATATTTTGACGGCATACACTAAAAAAATCTGTTGGATTACCATATAAAATATGTACATTCAATTTATGTTATAGAATTAAATTATAAATGATAAAAAATGATAGAATTATAGAAATTTTAAGTTAAAATAATATGAAAAACATGTAATTTAACCCGCCCCAGAGAGAATATTACAGTGTTTACAGGATTGCTTTACAGAGAAAAGTTTCACATTTTAAATAAGGTTTCCAACTAAAATAATGTGTTCATTTGATATAACATGTTTATTTATCCAAGATATTAAAGTAAGTCAGCTCAACAGAAACTCAGATTAAAACTGTAACCTGTACATTTATTTAAGTTTATAGAGCTGTAAATTTAAATGGTAAATTAAAAATAATTTTTGAAAGAAATACAATTTATCTTCCTAAAAAAACAAAGATTAATCATACTTTACACAGATTAACACCCAATGAAATGCACTTACGTAACAAAAATGTCCCTCCACCAACACAACCGTTAGTAGTTTTTATTTGTCTCACCCAAACTCTGGTTCGAGTGTCAACACAAAACGAGAATTTGCACTTGCTAAGCAATTTTATGCAGTCTTTTTAAATCTAACCACCATTGCTGAATTTAAGAGTCAGCAGTCCTAAAGAGACTTTAGAGAAGCTTATACTTCGATTTAAGAAATCGGATGTTTTCTTCTGCAAATGAGTTTAGGGGGTTGCGCGCATCTACGGTTGTACATTCAAACTGCATGATGTGAGGTTTTCAAGAGGCGGGTCAATGGTTTACCATGGTGAATCTCAAGCATGACTGCTCCTCTAGCATGGCCTCCGTTTTCACTCTGCAGTCTGCTTTGGACAGAAAATTAATTCTTGGCCAGCCGTTTTCCGGGGATGAAAGAGGATCAATCTGAGACTGCCAAGTCAGGCTGACTGCAGTCTTCGGCCCAACACAATAAATGTTTAAGCTGACATAAGCCATTACCTCCCTTAACCACTCGAATGTGCACCAAGCCATGAGGGATTGTGTCATCCACTGTTTTGACAACTGGCATCAGAACGGTCCTGTTTTCCAATGATATTTTTGTTGTTCTCCATTGGATCGCCCTAGCCTTGGCATGTCGTGTCATCACAAAGGATGCTTACAGTGTATGATTTCACCCCAGCTAAAACTTAGAATTATTAAGCACATGACTCAGCAGATACAGATCGCGTTTATCAGTCTCTCTGTGCCTCTGTATCTCTATCACCTGTCAAAAATGAAGGACTCTATTAGTGATGTTCACTTACTAAGAGAAACAAACAGAAGTCAGCCTTGAATTGGAAAAGAATATGATGAAGACCCTAAACTTCTATGATGGCCCTTTCGTACTTCTATCCTTGTGCAATGCTGGTGGCATTTAACATTACAAGTTGGTAGAGAGTGAGTTAGACCTCCATGCAATTATATTAAGTTGTTAAGTTGGATAGCACTCAATATTTTCCACTCTTTATGACCTCCTCAAAACCCTAGAAGTCATTATCAGTTTCAGACAAGTTAGTCAAGAAAAAAGGTGCTGTGTTGGTATTGGCGTGCTGTGTTGAGATTGGTGTGTGCCTACTGTTTATTGATTAGGTCTTATTGATCTCAGTGTCTAGTGTACAGCTAATATGACACAAGCATCTTACGCTCTGTTTTGTGTTAAGATCTGTCAGATGTGAACTAATGACTTGTAGTTAGATGACATGACCGCTATTTATTAGTGGTGTAACAATGTACTGTTATTCCACAATAAACTCTTGAAGGGATACTTCCCCCAAAACCTAAACCTTCTGTCATCATATACTTACTCTCGGATTGTTCCAGACCTATATACACTCACCTAAAGGATTATTAGCAACACCATACTATTACTGTGTTTGGCCCCCTTTCGCCTTCAGAACTGCCTTAATTCTACGTGCCATTGATTCAACAAGGTGCTGAAAGCATTCTTAAGAAATGTTGGCCCATATTGATAGGATAGCATCTTACAGTTGATGGAGATTTGTGGGATGCACATCCAGGGCACGAAGCTCCCGTTCCACCACAATGCTCTATTTGGTTAATATCTGGTGACTGGGGGGGGGCATTTTAGTACAGTGAACTCATTGTCATGTTCAAGAGAACAAATTGAAATGACTCGAGTTTTGTGACATGGTGCATTATCCTGCTGGAATCAGAGGATGGGTACATGGTGGTCATAAAGGGATGGACATGGTCAGAAATAATGCTCAGGTAGGCCGTGGCATTTAAACGATGCCCAATTGGCACTAAGGGGGCTAAAGTGTGCCAAGAAAACATCCCCCACACCATTACACCACCACCAGCCTGCACAGTGGTAACAAGGCATGATGGATCCATGTTCTCATTCTGTTAACGCCAAATTCTGACTCTGACATCTGAATGTCTCAACAGAAATCGAGACTCATCAGAACAGGCAACATTTTCCAGTCTTCAACTGTCCAATTTTGGTGGGCTTGTAGCCTCTTTTTCCTATTTGTAGTGGAAAGAATGGTACCCGGAGGGGTCTTCTGCTGTTGTAGTCCATCCGCCTCAAGGTTGTGCGTGTTGTGGCTTCACAAATGCTTTGCTGCATACCTCGGTTGTAACAAATGGATATTTCAGTCAAAGTTGCTCTTCTATCAGCTTGAATCAGTCGGCCAATTCTCCTCTGACCTCTAGCATCAACAACGCATTTTCGCTTACAGGACTGCCGCATACTGGATGTTTTTCCCTTTTCACACCATTCTTTGTAAACCCTAGAAATGGTTGTGCGTTAAAATCCCAGTAACTGAGCAGATTATGAAATACTCAGACCGGCCCGTCTGGCACCAACAACCATGCCACGCTCAGAATTGCTTAAATCACCTTTCTTTTGGAGTTTGGAGTTCAGGAGATTGTCTTGACCAGGAGCACACCCCTAAATGCATTGAAGCAACTGCCATGTGATTGGTTGATTAGATAATTGCATTAATGAGAAATTGAACAGGTGTTCCTAATAATCCTTAAGATGAATGTACATTTCTTTGTTCGACTGAACATACAGAAAGAAATTTGGAAGAATGCCAGATCTCATTCCTCATTTACTCCCATGGTAGGGAAAATAAATAGTATGGGAGTCAACGGGGCATGATATCTTTCCAATTATCTTCCTGTGTGTTCAGTAGATGAATTTTAACAATCTGCTTTTTGGGTGAAGTATCCCCAAAGTATAATTTACTCAAAGGTTCTCATAAGAATAATTTCTTCCTAATGTTTCTATAATCCTGAAAACCTTACAAAGAACCCTTTGTGAAACAGAATGGTTCTTAGTATGTTAAAGGTTCTTAATGGAACTATTCAGACAAAATGTTTTTTCTTTGGCATTGAGTAGCACCTTTTTTTTAAAGTGTACATTATATCGAGATACAACCAATTTACAATATGTTTTTAATTATTACGGTAATTTTTACAAGATCTGTTTGACGTTTTGTTTCTTTGTTCTGGTGAACACAAAAGAAGATATTTTGAAGAATGTAGAAAAAGCAAACAGTTCTGGGGCACTACCATTGTCATTTTTACTACTATGGTAGTTAATGGTGGCCACGAATTGTTTGGTGATAAGCATTCATCCAAATGTCTTTCTCTGTGTTCTTCATACGTTTTCATACTAAGTAACACACATTACACAAATCGCATGTGAGTTTCTTGGGAGCTGATGCAATGACCTTGACATTGTCCATGCTAAACACTGGAAAGACACTCATACAATTCCAAAAGGTTATTGTTATGTTTAACCTACTCCTCCGGCACGCTCATAAACTCCTCTGGGGGTTAATATGTTGTCCCGTAAGGGCGAGTTTTATGATTCAAAAATAAAAAAATGGCTCAGCTTGCCCCTCCCCTGTAGTCCCGTCGCTGTTCGCTTTATGCAAATGATACCCAAACTAAAATCCAATGGACTATGTCAGTGAGGTAAATCAAGCGGCAGTTTTTATCACGCTGTCATTACAGATGTGGCAGATGTATTACGAGCCATTAGAATGATAAATGTGATGCAACGTCTCAACACCATTACACAAGCATTATCTTACTGGTGCGACCATGCCGGGCCAGAAAGCTTTTTTGATACAAAACAGCAAGACTGGATGATACAAAGGATGGGGTGTGATGAATAGACAGCAAGTTGTCAAAAGGAATAGAAAGACAATTTATGTTATGATGCCAGTCTAGTTAAGTACAAACAGTCTTTGTGTGTGTTTCTGTGTGCACTAAGCACTTAAAAGTATTAATTATTTAGTGGAGACTGCCTATAAACTGTTCATGCTACAAATGCATAATCCATGGGATGTGCTAAAGTAAATTACATACATTAATCACAAAATGAATCATTGATCCATGCAATGGTTCATTCTTACAGGTTCAGAGAAACGTATAAAATGACTTCTCTTGTCATCGTGACAGATTTTTTAAATCACGCCTCTTGTTGTTATCAGTTCAAAAAAATCATCGAACATTATCAATTATGCTAAAGAATTCCCCAAAAAGGAAAATTCTGTCATCATTAACTAACCCTTAAATTGTTCAAAACCTGCATTCGTGTAATTGTTTTGCTAAACACAAAAGATGATTAGATTCAACTTTATTGTCATTACACATATACAAGTACAGTATGTTTTGAAGAATGTGGAATATTAAACATTAAGTAGTTTTTCCCTTCTATGGAAGTCAATAGTGCCCCAGAACCTTTAAGAAAAAATAGGCAGTTTTCACAAACACAATAGCAGCAGCTGGATGTTCATTTTAGAACTGGCAATGGCATACTCATCTGCAAAACACACCAATAAAGAGTTTTTTTCCCCACACACTGAGTTTGGTGTCTAACAGTCAACTGCTTTTTAGAATGTTAAGCTATAGTTTTCCCTCGAGGCAAAGATAGATTATCCCAGCGCAATTCAAATACCATGTATAATCGAAGCACAAATATTAGTAATATCCTCTCCGTATGCATCAGGGAAGCGTTTATAGTTCCCCAACGTCAGCACGAGTTTTAATAAAAAATTTGCTCCCTCAGTCATCAGCGGTCTTCAATACTAAACACATTTTCCTTTGAGCAATATCTCTATATCTCCAGTAAATGCCACCCATTCGCAAATGTATTCATCAAACAATTTATTTGACAGTAAAATACATCTAGTTTTTCTTTAAGGCATGGGAAGATCGGATTTAAAGGCTTGTTCAATTATGAAGACTCCAGATGTCGAGTGTTTCATCAGGGCTGTGTAAAAACAGGGCCTACGGTAAAATTACATCTGCAATTGATAACTTAGAATGCAAACCATCCAAAGAGCAGGAAATGTACAATTTCCTATAAGCATTTTTTATTCTATTTAAAGTGAATATTTCATCAGGTCAAATCCGTTTAAATTTGAATGAAATGGCATATTATTTGGCATATTACCTGAGTATACCAGAACAAAATAAATACGTAATAAAGTCTTCATTCTGTGCAGAAACATGAAAAAATATCCTCTCGAAAATAAGCTTAATTATTTCCACCTAATGACATGTGATATTAATCCAATGCTGAGGTCCAGGCTTTGATATTTGGCTGAACACTTTGGTAGAGATCAGACTCAAAACACAAACACACAAATACACACAAACAGTTGGCATGCTAAGACTGTACCCTGAAAGGCCATTGGTTTCCTTGGCAACTTGTTTAATTTTATTTAGAAAATACTGGTTTGAAACCCTTTCATCCAACTTAAATTTCACACTATAAAATGCCATTTGAAAAAAAATTTCAAGTAACTAGGGGCATGGCAAACACTGTTTGAGTGGATCTCTGGACTCAATTACCCCGGGTTCACACATGTGTGCTAGCAGAGGAACCTCATGCGTTTCCCGAAACCTTCTTAACGCTACATCGTTCTTAAGTTGTAACTTAAGCTGTGCCTTATCGTTAATACATGTTTCCCGAAACCTAATGATTAAGTATACCTTCTGTAAGCCATACTTTCGTAAGGTTTGTCTGGTTCGCTCTTAGCTATACCTTATCACTGTTGATGATTCATTCTACATCGCAGTTTCATTTCACACATAGGCCTAAAATTTCAAATAATTATTTAAAATAACATTTGATTTATTACTACATTTATATTTTTTTACTTTAACTTTACTTTAAGTTTTAATACACCCAGTGTATTGAAGTGTTTCTCATTAATAAAATTGCCATACACTGATGGTTGTTACCTTTTTTAATTATCACAAGGCACATCAGCTGGCAAACCATTTTACAGAAAAGGCTTTGGAGTCTATAAGGAAATGAATGTTATGGGGAGTTCGGTCAAACTGTCAGGAATTGCAGGGGGAAGAACCCAAGCGCAGGCAGGAATTAAGGGGTTAACAATATGATTTAATAAAACACAAAAAAAAAACAACGATGAGGAACACACCAAACAAGAATACGAAACAAAACACTTCTCGCGAGGGGGCAAAAAATAACTAAATATACACAACGCATATTATGTCATGACCGCCAATAATATGTTTGTCTCCACACAAAACATATGGCTCTGTCATGGTCCATAAATAAAAGCTTCTTGGTTTGATGTTTGAAAGAATAAAAACATGAAGGCTCTAGTAATGGTTGCTGTGAGTGTTTCAGGCTGAGACTGTAATGGTGCCCTATTCATCTTTATGAAGTCTAAATGGCATTGGAGAGAGACTTTGGCAAATCTGTTGTATTTCACAGTGAACACAAAAATGGTCCAAAGCCACATCATTATTCCACCTTTTACTCATCTGAAGGTTTACACTAAACAGAAACTTGTGACATTTAATGTCAATCTTTAAAGTCCCAGTGAAACGTCTGGAACGCTAAGCATTACTTGATGTGTGGACATAATTTAAACAGAAAAATTCAGAGAGTGCAAGACATACCTGTATAGAGTGGCCCCGCCCCCTTTTAAAATAATCAAAAGCATTTTGTTTATGGAAGAGTGAGCTTGGAAAAGCTGCATGTAATAGCGTTATAGCCACAGTGGTGTAAAAATCTATTGAAAAGAATAGGAATAACAGTTATACCAGTAATGTGTCATTTGAAGCTTGTTATTTTTGTTGGTGAGTGACACTGGCGTTTGTCTTCTCCTTTACTCATCATGACTGTCCTATCTCTTCCATAAAGCCTAAACATGGAACATTCTGTGTAGACTTGAAACAGGTCAAATATGTTTTGTTTTCTCAGCGGATTTGCGTGTATGATCAACGGATATGAGCAGCTCTGTCACTGTTCTATCGTGTCTCTGACCATAGGACACTCATGTGCCACCGCTCTTGTAACACTATCGGGAAATTAAGACATTAATGTTAATGTATTTACACTGCTTTCGCAGCTACCATTGTGAAGGGGATTCAAAAGCGAATTTGATTGGACAAGAACTTGGAATTTCGACGATTACATTTTTTCGAGTACATGTTCCAGTTTTGAATGCTTATAGCTTCTAAATGGGAATTTTGACAGCGTGTTGGAGCATATCAGAGGTCATGAGTTTTGATATTCATACACATCTAGTCTGATCAAAGGTTTAAATCATGACCCATGCCACCAAAGTCAACTCAAGTCATGAAGCATATTGTTTTTTCAATAATGCTTGAAATACATAATTTTATAACATATCCATGCAAAAACTTGGTCTAATATAAAATGTAACTGTTAAGTAGACTATGTTCCCTGAATGTCTAGCATTGTGTGTTTATACATAAAATAAACGTATGTCTTTTCAAAAGTTTTCTCGCGTTTCATTAAGTTTATTATGTTGGCACGTCCAATTTCAGTTAAATGTGATTTCCGGTAAGGAAACATATTGAGCATCGATACTCCCTGACTTTTGCATTGCATTGTGGGAATTTTTGGGGAACGAACGTAATCAGTGAACTGGAAGGATTTTGCAAATGAGACAGCCCTTAAAATGGCCGACTCCCTAATTAGTGCCCTGACTACTGAACAAGGGAGATGTTTGAGACGAACCCTTATATTCTACCTTTACAGCTGCTAACTATAATTATTGGACTAATCTGTTTGGTGCTGAAAAATGGGCATGTCAAGAGTAACTGGAGGTTAATCAGGTCTCCAACCTTTTAATGCGACCTTTTTACACTCACTACTAACAATCAGACTCATTCAGAATCTGGCGGGCACGTAACATTTGCGACATACACTAATAAGCTTCATTAATAGGCATCAGAAATTGAGTTGAACAGTTAACAGTAACACTTTCAACCCTAATCCATCAATATTAACAGATTTTTCAGAGAAGCGCCATGGATCACTGTGAATCAAAGTGAATGACTGGATGTTTTACTCGGTTTAATGAGTTTTGTAATAGACGTGCAGTAAAAGTGATGGGGAGATAAGAAACCAAATTCATTTATTTGGAGCACTTCGGGTTTAAGCGCAATTCAACTTCGAGCAAACATTAACATGTTTCACAGATAATTTCAAATGACTTGCAGTACAACCACTGTAGCAGTCTCTAGAATAACATTGAGGTAAACAACTGTAGACTTTCTTAACATACTGTAAGTCCAATTACTCCCGTGACCTTGTTTTTCTCTTTTAAACAACTATATTCTGATTATACGTAGCCGCAGACTGCATGTTGGCGATAGGCACCTGCGGACATGCGAAAGCCGGCGTCTTTTCATGTGCAGAGTGGCGTGCAGGGCAATGGCATGGGTAGTGGATTGGATCAAAGGCAGCCGAGTGATTGGCAGAGTTTCCACGGGGCAGTGGCTGATTGAGTCGGTCGCAGTCTGCCAGTGTGGTGCATATGCCCCAGCTGGAACTCAGGTAAAATAAGCAATCAACAGTACAGGCCTCTCGAGAGCCTCAGGGTAGCAAGAAAGACAGTTTGTGTGTGTGTTTGTGCTTGGAGAGAAGAACAAACGATTGATTTCGTGTTGCTCTCCTAATGAGGAGACATAAACCGGCTGACGCCCGTCTTGTCCTTGCTTTTAACCTTTTCTTCTAAATAGATTATCAACTGCGTGACGGCACGGTGCAGAGCGTGAGGTCCCCACCTGGATGTTTGCCGTGTGACATGCTAGAGAGTTAGGGCGTGCCGTGGGACAAAGGGTCTACTGGTGCTCGCTGGTGCATGCTAGAAATGGACCTTGATGCACAAATGAAAAAGTTGTGGATAGCTTGCTGCTTGGCAATTACGGAGCAGGATTGGTATGCAAGGGACACAGTTCAGCCCTGGAGTTTGGATAGACCCTCAGATAAGCATGGAGTGCCACCTCTTGGTTGAATGTTTTCAAACAGTAGGAAGGCAAAATCAAATACTGTGAGTTCACAAGGGTAGAGAGAGAGAAAGAGCATGTGTGTCTGTATGTTTCCCAATTCCGCACACAACCTTGTTTCCCCTCACCAAAATAAAGTCTATTTATACCGTCTGAATAATTTTGACCTTTTACTGAATTGGAGTGTGACTTTCTGCTAAGCCTTGCGTTCCAAAGAAATAATCACACTGCATGCCGATGAAGTATACCCCTGGCAGGAAGTTAAAAGTGGTTTCGTTCCTTCATGGTACAGTAAGACATGGCTATATCCTAATGTCTCCAGTGAGGATGAAATATTAAACCTCTCGAATTCGGCATGCTGCACCACACAAGACACTTCAGTGCGCTAATGCCCGCGGGATCCATTCATTCATCCAATGAGAGATTCTGTCATTCCACCCTCATTTGAATAATATAAGAGGATAAATTGCTACTATTATGAGCAGAAAACCTTAATAACGCTCTACAAACCAATCACAACTTTGCAGGAGCTATGTTGGCCGAAAGACGGAAGGCTAATTAAAGAATTTTAAGTCGGAAGTGTTTCCAACTAGCACGGTAACCTAAGACGGTCTACCATGCAAATCCCCAAACAAATGGAATCAGGACACAATGTACCAATTAGAGAAGTCAGAAATGTCTTACTCTCCTTCCAATACTCTAAAGAGTTCTCCAAAACCTTATCAAGTGCACGAATACACAAATAAAACAGATTGTGTAGAATAATGCTATTATGATGAGCTAAGTTTCTAGTATGTAGTTTTTAGGGGTAAGACAGAACTTAACCTTCTGGGACCTTACACACAGACAAAATTAAGACATTTTAATTTGTGTCTCGTGTCAAAGAAAAGGAAAAATATTACGACCAAGCGTTTTTTTAATAAAAATTGTATTTGGTGCTAGCCCCAGCCCTCAGTTGTGCCCTCTTTTAGCATTAACTGAATTCATTAAAATAAAGGCCTACATATACATTAGCAGTGCCGACCTTGAATGACTTTAATAGTTTGATCACCACATTTTTATGGCACGGAAACAGAAATGCGGCAAATGTATGATGATCCAAAAATTGTATATATGTGACACCGTACCACAAAATGTCATACCTAGCATGCCCTTTTGAAAAAAAACGCATATGCTGGGTTAGCTATGTTTTGATGCTGGTTTGTTGGTTTCTACATGTTTAAGCTGGTCACGTGCTGGTTAAAACTGGTCATGTGCTGGTTTAAGTAGGTCATGTGCTGTTCCTTAGCTGGTCCTTAGCTGGTTTAAGCCAATCTGCGTTCAGCCCCCACAAAACGTTGCAAACACCCTGTTGTGATGACGCACAAACTGAACTATGGCAGCTGAGAAGGCTATTATATGTGTTCTTTTTGAGAGCCTGATTAAATCGTTGTTAATGTGTTGAATACTGCAAAATACATGTCTTCTAATATATTCAATTGTTGTGTGTACCGAGCTGCAATGGACACATTTGTAAACAACTTTACTTGGACCTATTGTGCTAGCTGTCTCTTTAATACCACGTGGGTTATATACATGTTTCTGCTGATTGGGCTGACATTCTTGACACTGCCACCAAACAAGAGCAAACGTATTTCAAACCCTGTTGCACACCGTTGCAAACCGTTTTCAGGAAACATGTCGTTCAACCTGGAAACCATAGCAAAACTTTGAGCACCGGTTTGAGCTTAAACATACCCCTGGTGAGGAACCAGCACATGACCAGTTTAAACCAGCACTTGACCAGCTAAGGACCAGCACATGACCAGCTTAAACCAGCACGAACCAGCATCAAAGCATACCTAACCCAGCATATGCAGTTTTTTTCAACAGGGTGGATATATTTGTAGCAATGGCCTACAAAACATTGTATGGGTCAACATTTTCTATTTTTCTTTTATGCCAAAACTCATTAGGACAGTAAGTAAAGATCATGTCCCATGAAGATATTTTGTAATTTTCCCACCGTGAATACAGTATATCAAACGTTATTCTTGTGAGTGGATCCAGCCTACATGCCAACAAATATTACTGAATGATTTATTCATATACAGTATATACCTACTAATTTAATTACAAAGTAAGTGTCAAAATGCATACTATCTGACTTCTTATGTTTGTTTTTGAGCATGTTTTTAGGGCAGCATAAAGCTATTGCAATATGTCTAAAATCCGAGGAGAGGCACTTGTCATGACCAAACCCCCAAAACATTTGCTATGTCCTTAAAGATCGTCTCTATGTCCCAAGATGTCCTTTTTATGGATGCACCGGGACATAAAACTGTGGCGCGCAAACAAATGTCCTCCACAGAGGACAAAAATAAAGTGCTTCCCAGGAGGTTAACACAATTTATCAAAGTTTTTAGTATAGACACATGAGTCATTCGTCATTTGATTAATAGAGTTTTGCATTACGTACGAACAGGTGGAACAGTTAGTGTTATTCATCCATTCGTGGAGGAACCATCCCTTGTGAAATTTGCAACATTGCACTCACAAATGCTGTCACGTTGCCTGGATCTGAAGTGTCGGGAGAATATCAACCACAAACGCTCCAGTCTCGTTGGGTAAACCTCCACCTGTTTCCCGCACCACACGAACGTCTTCTCGCATTAAAATGTTGCTGTCATGCTGAGGAGAGCAAGCCGGTGATTCTCTGGCATTTAAGAGTAAATAAGAAGAGGCAAAGGGGTGCTTCACACAGGAACGTGTGGCCTGCTGGAAATTGGTGTCAGTTCCCCAAATTAGTAGCTACGCTGTGAATCCGAGTGGAGTCATTTGAGCTTGATCATTTGTGCCACATGATTTTGTCCTTGCATAATTTCCTGCATTCTGAGCATACGGTATAGAGGAGCAATTTGACATTTCTGGGTCAAAGCCTATACTGCCAAAGCTTCTCTTCACTTCTTCTTTTTTCCCCTAAAATTGGTATGAGGGGGCAGTGCGGCATACTGGCAGACTTCTGGCACATAGTGATTCGCTGGCAGTGTGCACATGTGTACTTACAAGCATAGATAAAATACAACATGAATGCCTCTGTGACTTTTTCTGGTGCCTTCAAATGGTCTAAGTGGATTTCATCCTCTGAATCTGGCTGTATCCCCGGCATTACAAAAAAGCCTACTAAGGGCTGAAAGCCCAGCCTGACCTCTGGAGGCACGTCGCACTCTGTTTCTGGTGCTAGGAGAATGGATGAAGGGCTTCCAATTCAACAGAGGTAGTACTACTGGACCATAGCTGTACATGAGGCTGGGAACCGAGGACACAAAGAATAGAAGGAAAAACAAATCAAGTGGAATGTAAAAATGATTTTAAGCACCGATGTCAAAAATGATTTAAGGGTAAAGGGGCTGATTGTCTTTTATTAAAAGTAATAGGTCACCAGAAACACTGACATCTTTATGTTGTCCCAAATCTACAAGACTTTCTTTATGTGAAAAACTTTTTACTGGTTGTTGTTTCCCATACATTTAAAATTTTATAACGCTAAAAAACACACAAACACTAATAATAATAATAATAATAATAATAATACATTGAATTTATATAGCGCTTTTCAAGAACTCAAAGTCGCTTTACAAAAAAATATAAATATTAATAAAAAAAGGGACATGGGGCTATGGGTAGGCAGAGGTAAAGAGATGGGTCTTAAGGCGGGACTGAAAGATGGCAAGTGTCTCAGAAGTGCGTATGTCAGGGGGGAGGGAGTTCCAGAGCCTGGGAGCTGCCCTAGAGAATGCTCTGTCCCCAAAACTGCAGAGTTTAGACTTTTGAATGGAGAGGAGACCAGCTGAGGTGGATCTGAGGGGCCGTGAGGGTTGGTACAAGGAGAGGAGGTCAGTGAGATATGTGGGGGCCAGATGGTGGAGGGCTTTGTAGGTGAGGACCAGGATTTTGTAGGTGATCCGGTGGGAGATGGGAAGCCAGTGCAGTTGTTTAAGGACTGGAGTGATGTGATGCCAATATTTGGAGAGGGTGATGAGTCGGGCAGCTGAATTCTGGACCAGTTGGAGTCGGTTGATGTGGGTGGAGCTGATGCCGAGGAGAAGTGAGTTGCAGTAGTCCAGTCGGGAGGAGATAAAGGCATGAATGAGTCTTTCGGCAGCTGGGAGTGTGAGAGAGGGTCTGATTTTGGCGATGTTGCGGAGGTGAAAGAAGGAGGTTTTAACGACTTGGCGGATGTGAGGCTGAAGGTTAGGGTTAGGACACTGCGTATCGCCTTGCATGGAATTCACCATGTTGTTTCTACAGTAGCCGTAGATGGACAAACTGCTCTACAGAGCTCTACAGTAACTCCTTTGACAATGTGACCACATTTTCGTTCCGTGTCAGTCCCCGTAGTGCTTCGAAATGGAGGGGTGAGCGGTGAAGTGAGCCTATGGTTTCAATTCACAGGTCCGCCACTAGATGCAGCTACATTTCATATACTTCACAGTTCGATTAAAAAGAGTCTGATATATAAACATAAGAAAATATTCTGTATGAAAATAATGAAGAGTCTTAAGATAAAGTACTGAGATGACAATTAAAATAATTTAATAGATAGCACACTCATTTATAAATACACTCGTTTCAATGCAGCATCTTTAAATTGATGTACACATCTAACCTTGTCTTGACTCTAGTCTATGATCTGTTGAAGTACTTCAGCCGCTAAGTCAAAAGGCCTTGCCACGGCCCTCGCGTTTGGCCTATGATTCAATGGCAAATAAAAGAAGGTCCCAAGCCATTCTAAATCTGTCACTCGCCATCACTTTATCGCTGGATGCAGACCGTGCCTTTTTCTTCATACAAAGAGGATGAAGGCATTAGGCGCTTCTTTGAGAGTTACTACCTTCTCTATCGGTTGCAGATCTATATAAAAAGTATCTCTAGACAAATTCAGGTTTCTCTTATCAGAAAATTGAGGCTGTATTGCTGGGAGCAGATGCAATAGAAGGGACAGCGACACATTAAATAGGATGTGGTATAGTAAGGGATATAGTGCACATGCACATGTGTGTAGTATAATTGACTGACTGGCACCTTTCACAAATGGAGATATAAGGAATGTAGAAACAGGCTGCAGTTCTTAGCCTGCTAGCTTCTTACTATCTTAAAAGAGGAACATTTTACTGCTCAGATGTTGATCTTCATCATAGCTCGGGAGATTTAATGGAGACATCATTATTAACTAGTCTTTCATTTTTCTCAATAGTTCCATTTGCTCTCCCAATAATTGAAATTTCAAAGAGAGATGCTGTATGGGCTTTTTTAAGGATGGATTTAAAAATATGTAATAGGATTGAAAACAGGAATTTCCTGAGAAAGGTGTTTGAATTAATTCAACAGTCAATAAACACATTGACCCACAACTTGACCCACAATTGATTTAATTGATTCAACATTTAATTTATGTTTTTTAAACAACAGATGCTGATCTAGTTTAAATGAATTGTGTTATATTTCTGCTCTATGAGTATTTATTAGTTTACATTTGCAATTGTTTACTAGCTTTTTATAAGGCTGCCAAAACTAATGTGTTAAATGATATCTTTCAATTATGTTTAATGTTGTGACATTATTGACATCACTGACCATTTTTGCTGTTGATAATTGTTATCTATCACAATTTTAATGAAGGCAGTTTGTATGTGTTCAGTTGTTGTTGGTTTTAAGATTGCAAAGATACTTACTCCATATCCTTCCATGGTCCAACAGATATATGGCAGTAATCCTGCACAGTAGCTGCTCTCCTCAGGAGCTTCCTTTTTAAACACCCTTCAAAGATCAGCGCAAGGTTATTTTGTGGAATCGGCACGCTACAAAGAACCCCTGAGTTGCAGCTAAATATTTGCTGTCATGCATTTACCATATTGTTCACACTCTTTTCTTGCTCATCGGAAATGAACATATTGCTTTTATTTACTCATCTTCATGTCGTTCCATACCAATTTGGTTTTATTTTTTTCACAGAAGATAATAAACCAAAACTATTTTATTATGCCAAAGCTGTGAAATCACATTTTAAAATCACGCATCATTGACACGTCAAGTTTGATGTCAATGATGTGAAAACATTATGTGTTCTCACATGTGTCATAATCACACATTAAGGAACTAAAAGAGAAAGCATTAAGATCGTTTCCATCGTTCAGTAATGTTTAACAAAATTGTGAGGCTCCTTTTGATTATAACTCTGTAACTTGAAAGTTTTAGTACAACAAAACTTCTTTACAGTAACTATTTTTCGTATAACTTTGAGATTCCCTCAGGAATAATCTGTCCAGTAAAGATTGGTCTGTGGCTTGTATGCATAGCTATCTGTTGCACCCTTGGCTAGCTGCGATAAGGCCTCACTTGCGCCTGTTCTATCTCATGTGTCTTTTATTCACAGTGGACAGCAGCACCTGCAGAAGATACGGTAGAAATCACAAGCCCCATCTCTCTTCAATTGGACTGTGCTTTCCAGAGCATAACCTCCATTAAATATAACAAGAGCAGAATAGTAATAGCACACCGGCCAGAAACACAGGAAAACACATCTTTGCATGATGGGCCAAACTGTTTTTACCTCGACAAACCAAATATTTTGTTTTCATGACTAACACTGATTCAATGTCACAGATCGAAATCATTTTTTTTATTTCAGCATATGTTAAGAGAGGAGGTTTAAAAATAGTACTTTAAAAAACTGTACATCAAACAGCTTTGATGTCTTTAAGATCTTCCTACTTCTGTGCTGCTGTAGAAGAAATACAATTTCAGGTTAGTCAGATTCTTTATCTAAAGATCATTGTGAAATGCTTACACAGAGCTCATGTATCATTAAAAATCATTTATTTGAGGTAAAAGATAACAGCCATTGAAAATCACAGCCCAGGTGTAAACCTGGTGCTATCAAACAAACAAAACTAATGTCAGACTGTATTTTGTTTCTATAGAATATAAAGAAATATATAAAGAAAACAATTGTTGGAGAACTGGCAAATAGTTATTTTGTATTACACACATATTTCGTATCATAATATTTTTCATTGTTGCCTATTTGGATAACTAAATGTTTGCAATTTTTCAAAGATTCTGGCCCACGCCTCTTTGCAGATCTGCAGACTTTGCAGACTCTGACAGAGGAGTATTATAACAGCTTATGATTTAACTAAACCCAAAATCCAGTTATATAGTTTTTCTATAGAACAGTTATATAGTTTTTCTATAGAAGGTAACCTACTGCATAAAAAACAAATCTGTTCACTCAACACAAACTGAACTTGAATACAAAATCTAGCCTTTATATTTAGTAAGAAATATTTGAAGGACAGCATACAAATAGTAATTCATTTCCAGTTTCAAACTTCACAATATTTACACAAATAACACAAAATTAAACAAAAACAAAAGCGATAAGCAAATATGCAATGTCAGTGTAGGAATAAACAAGGATGCATATGTAAATTAGTTCTTAACTGCGTTCCATCTGAAGTTCTTTGAGAATAGTGTGTTGAAGATGTTTGTGGCACAAGGGAAATCATAAAATTCCTCCATGATCTTCACTCATGTCCTAAACCTCTACTGGACACAAAAACATCCATCTACACACAAAAGAAACCACTGAAAATATCTAAATAACACTTTAAGTACACTATATAACATAAACATACACTTCATACACAGGCATAACTATACTTATATTCAGTTGAGCTTAAAACCCAAAGTTTGAACATAAAGCAAGGCCATCCCTCCGTTGCAATTCGCCTACTTAAACTTTGCCCTGTATGGTTTTTGTGTTGGAATAATAGGTACTTTTGAGTGCATGGCAAAGGGATTGCACGCACTGGGACATACTAACAGGAAGCGGAAGTGGCCGTTGTTGCCTAGATAACATTGTGACCAATAACTGTCACTCAATCAATTATAAAAACAGGAAGCTATAAAAAACTTGCATCCCTAAAAATGTTTTATTTTTGCTCATCCCCCCATTAATATTCTAAACATACAATGAGCGGTGATGTTCCTCTTGGTAGGCAGTGGTTTCCACTTTACCACTCTTCCATGAAATCATTTTTTGCTCTCTGTCTTTTTTTATTATGTCTGCAGTTCTTTGGTGGGTTTTTTTCCAGGATCTTCTGAAACCTCCCAGATGAAGTGTAGCTGTGAAATTTTGACTGTTTGGCCAATGGCCACTTCTGGAGAAATTCAATTTTAGTCTAAAGCCCAAAAACAATAGAAAGTGTTTTGGTACGTTTTGTACCAAAGAAAATGTATTGCTCAGAGGTTGCTCTTTCACAACTCAGGAGATTTGATGGAGTTAACGGTTGTGCTTCGTTTAGAAATCAATTTCCTCCTTAAATTAGGAAAAACTCAAAGTTAGACATCTGTTGGCATACATGAGTATGGACATTTAAGAGCATGGGTCAAAATAACTGATTGTTTAGATACAAACATCTGGTTTTTAATACATTTAAGGAGAAAAGAAATATCACTAGGCCTACTCACTTTGAATGTGGATTGGATACTTAAATAAGTCAAATCTGACCACATTGTTGAGATCTCATATGAAACTTTAGTGAAGACATAGTCACAGTCGAACAAAACAGTTTAGACATAAGAGACATAAGCAAAAATGTTATTTTCCTCTACATTTATTAGTGTTTAGAAAAAACAATTAGGATACTGTATTACAATGATCTCTAAAAAGAAAAATGTGTCGCCGTTTCAGAAATGTCTATGTTTCCTCTACCTGTAGCCAACTTGTGGTGACAACCTCTTTTGAACATTGACTCAATATGCAGTACGAACAGTACTGCTTTGTTTAGTCTCATAAATCTAATTACCAAACTATATTTTAGCTGATTTAAAGTATTCAAATATTTACTGTTTCTCAGGTTTCCCTTGTCTAATATCACATTTTATTTGATCATACACTGTATTAGTGTTAGCATTTGATCAAATACAAAACTGTACCTTTTAAGGTACAATGCACTGGGGTGGTACTCTTTCCTTTTTGTACTTCTACAGGTACAAAACATAAAATACTGTATCTTTTTGGGTACATGTACCCCATAGCTATTGTGTCCCTAAGGGTACAGTTAAATGTTTTGTTTCCCCAATATTTAACTTTAAATGGGTCATATGATACGGCTAAAACTTTAATGGGGTCATATGACACGGCTAAAACACTAAATGTTTTAGATGTAGTGCATTATGTATACACGATTTAAGGTTCAAAAACACTCTATTTTCCACATACTGTGAATGTTTGTATCTCCCCTTTGCCCCGCGACAAAGCTCATCTCTCTGAAAAGTGAGGTGTGCTGTGCTATGATTGGCCTGTTAACAAGTGTGTAGTGATTGGTCGAATACTGCAAGCGTGTGACAGTAATGTAACGCCTATTACCATATTTGGAACATCAGGTTCCAAAGCAATTGTACTCACAGATACGCCCACCTTACTTGCATAATCATTTGTGCAGTCTTAGTAAAATCATGCCACAAACGGACGTAGATGTGTGGGGTGTGGTTACACAAGGCTTTCAGACAGGTCTGGGTGAGCATTCACTTATAGATAGAATGCATCTTTTGTTCCGACACTTACATTGTTTCAGTTTTACGTGTCTAATACATGCATGGGCAACTTATAACACACCAAAAAACACAGAAAAAACATATTCGCGCCATATGAATCCTTTAAAGGTGCACTATAGGTACCGCTAGCTACAGAACTGTACTTCCTGTTTATCTTGATTGACAGGGGTTCCGCCCAATCAGCAGTAACTACCCCGGTCACACAAAAGACCTACCTTTTCCGGTTTGACCGAATTGTCGTTGTGTTTTCTGACTTGTCGTTGTGTTTTCTGATTTGTTATTTTGTTTCCGGAATTGTTGTTGCGCTTTATGGTTTGTTAATGTGTTTTCAGATTTGGTGTTGCGTTTTCAGATTTGTAATTGTGATTTGGGATTCGTTTTTTGGCTTTTAGATTTGTTGTTTGTTTTGCGATTTGTTGTTTTGTTTGGCACTTTACGGCTTCCGTATCTTTAGGCTGGCTACAATTATGTACCCAAAAAAGATACAACATTTTATGTTTTGTAGAGTTACAAAAAAGAAACCTTTAAGGGTACCACCCCCTGGATAAGGTACAATTTTGTACTTTTTAATGACAGTGTATGAAATAATTTGGCAAGAGAATAATATAATAAAAAAGAAATCTTGTAGAAATCTTTTTTTGACACTGTGAGCGCTTTTGAAAACAGTTAAGTTACAGTTATGTTTCCACATATATGTTTTCTCGGCTCGGAAGACGGTTGTCTAACAGTCCTGAAATTTGCTATTGAACGCGTGCAGAGGCGTTATAGCTCAGTCTCTTGTGTTACCAAGGCAGCGTGTGACACGTTTGTGTTTACATTCTAAAAAAATCCATTATCAGCCCTGCGGTGGAAAATGAAACCATTTACGATCAAGCTAGCACGGATCGGCACGGAGTTGAACGATTAAGCATCGAGAACGATTCGGCGCTATGGTGGAAAATAATCCATAATACTGATTTCATGCTACTAATTCTTTCCCTTTTTTAAATGATCAACATACTGATGCTCCTTATATGTATTTGTACACTCTGTAATGTAATACATCTTTACATTATATAACAACATTTTGAGCCAAGTAGCAATTCAATTTATAAAACTTGCTAGCGACTTAAATAAATAAATACATTAATTAAAGTAATAAAGTAAATCTGTAATGATAGCAAGTTATTTGTGAGATAATGTCTATCCTCTTGCATTCTAATACACATTTTAAAGCCCCTGAAAGATTTACTCATACATTGTAACTTAGATTAGAAGTGTCTGGGTTATGACAATTTGTGAGGAATAATACATGAGTGAAAAAGATATGGATGCTGTATACATGATTTCTACAGCAATAAAGCACTTTTACTATTCTGCACACATTGTGTGATTGTTTACTTGCACAATAGTTTAGAAGAAAAACATACCAAAAATGCAGAAAAAAGTTCGATTAGCACTATATAATGCACAATGCCTTTCTGCATTTATTGAGCACATTCTCTGGTGTGGAATGCAAAACCACATTTCGTTTTCATTCTTCTGGTTGTCATTAATTGATAACCTGTTTATTACTCAATTCAATCTTCTCTGATGCTTATGATAATTTTACTGGGTTTTATGTGGCCTTGAGAAGTTATATATCACAGTCATTGTAACACACCCCTTCATTAGCGTTTACAGCTGTGGTACTATAAACGTGTGGCCCTATTCATCATTGTTATGATGGCATGTCAGCAGGAGAGCTCTGCGGATGCTGAAAGGCTCTTGTAAAAGAACGCTGGCTTTCAATGGCTACCGGTTATGGAACTTTAATTGCCTGATTGTCCATGGCAAGAATGGCCTGCTGTCTTCTGAATGGATAGCCAATAAGGCAAAGATGGTCCCCGGGGGCATAAGCCTGCCTATTAGCACCTTTTTGTACCTGGCCTCGTTGTCGCCTACCTTTTGTGCATTAGAGCTGTGAGCTCAAACTAAAAAACAAACTTTGTAAGTTTATGATAATAAACGTTTGGCCATTATTTAGTGAAAGCCGTGATGGAGACATATAAGAACTAATAATAATAATCGTTGTCGTCCTCCAAGTCAAATGTTTTAAGATGATCTGCATAACTTCCTTATTTCCAAAAGTTGAAATTTGTCTTAAATATACACGCTTTTGTAGGAAATTTGTGGAAGCAAATATCATGAATTACGTGTTTGTTTCAAATTTGCCATTGTGGACATCATTTACAGTACATCACATTACACTCACTCATATGTATTGTCTTTGCGGGGTGGTACTTGTTAGTGTGTTAATAATTCAATTTAAAGAATTAGTGTTTGATCTCATCGACAGTAAGGCACAGGATGAAGGCACCACGTACCACTGGTATGAAAGACCTTCTATTTAAAGTATTTAAAAACTTTTCATATGAATGTTATTGACAGTCGGTAATCAACATGCACTTTTATTATATAGAACATTTAGATTTTTTCTTAAACAACTCCTTTGGTGTTATTTGAATCAATAGAAGTTTCAAAAGACATGGGTGGGTAGAGAATACTTTTTTATGCTTAAAGCTGAAGGTGAAGGTGCGTAAATACTTGAGAATCCCACTAAAACGTATTTAAGATGCTACCTCACCTGTCTATATACCGTACTGTAGTGTACGGCTTTTGCATCAGCCATTAAGAACCCATTTCAGATACATGTAAATAAATGAAAGAAAAATTTAATAATTTAAAGTCATTTTTACAGTGACATTATTTTTATATTTAATGTCAAAAATATCAAAATTAATAATCACAACATTCTTTTTCTACAAGGCTTGGATTCAAGGACTGAAAACTGCAGAAGGGAGAAAAATATTCGTTTCACTGGCCATAGCAATGACAGACTAAAAAAAGGCAATGAACTTTGATTTTAAGGTGTGATGGAATTATCGCATTATGAAGAGGAACTCCCCACCTTCCTCAGTAATTAACTGAGTAATTGCCCTAATGATAAAATCAGTGGGGGTTCAATGTCGGATTCAGTACCTCTGGTCAGGAAACCAGATCCCATCACATTTCTTTTGAGAAACAAAAGACTGAATAGAAAATGGGCCCGTTCCAGTCAACTCACTGATGCTGTATTCCAATATCATGTGATTTCAGTATCAATAGCAATCTGGCCTTACACAAAGGACATTGTAACTCAAATATATTGGCATAAAAATTACCGTTTGGGAAGAAGGTCAGACTGAGTCCAATTCAATGCTAAATTCAAGCCAATTCACTATCTGACAAGATATGGTGATACATTAAACCTTACAAGAAAAATGACGAACGCCAGTTGTCACACTTTAAAAGCAAACCCAAGCTACAGAACTACTAGATATAAACATTTCCACTGAATGCCTGAAGAAAAAGCTGCAGTTATAGCAGAAGGTTCACTATTTGTATTGGGGCATGTTGTCATACTACATGAGATAAGATGTCTCAAGACCTTTGTTTTGGCCATCAACTATTGCAATTCATATATTTTGTAAAAACAGGTGTGACAAGTGATCAAAAACCCAACCCTAAACCTAACCCATATAAGGTACAGGGTATGTGTAGCTACCAGTTTTTTGCTGGGTACGTATGTAAGTGCACTTACTTTAAAATAAAGTTCAACCAAATGATCTGCATTGATTACAAACTCTTTACATTAGTTCAGAATCTCAGGTCACTCCATTCACCAATGAACTGCAGGAAAAGAGAGTCACGACGTGAGCAGTATTCAATGAGGATACTAGGCAAGACATCACTCTGTCTCACTGACGGCTGTGCAGCATTAGGACTGGCATACCAACTGATAGTGTGTGATGTCCCTCAGTCATCATTACAAAAGACAAATGACTACACAAGCTCTCAGCAAGTATCAAGAGAGACGAGATGTACCAGTATGCATCATCATTTCTGACAATGAAATCAAAGGCATAGAGATTCAATGAAAGCGTGTTGTGGGGCACAGCAAAGATTGAAGCTGTAAAATGACACGCTACCAGAATTTCAATAAAACGGCATCACATTGCATTTTTAAACATCATAATTATGCTTGCTCGCCCGCAACTCTATTTCGACAGCATATGCTTTGCATGGGATTCTGGCATATGTCGCATGATTAATGCTGTCCTGTCGGCGACAATGAAATTCGTCCCAATTTCCAATTCTTACATCAGACCAGGCTTGCCCTCCCGAGTCACTGCCACCCAAACATGCCAATTCTTCCGTTAAAAGTGAGGCACCAAAAGTACATCTAAATTGACAATGACTCGCCTCTAACTGGCGTTTGCCGTTTGATTAGTTTCACTTTCACAAACTTGTATGAAATTATTGACAAAAGATGAATATAGGTCTCAACAAACAGCAAGGATAATAAGACCCCTTAGGAGAACCAGTATTGTCCAATTTTTGTCTGTGTAGACTAACAAACTAGGGGTACGGCACAACCCAATCCCTACGTTTTTCTCCAAGCGAACCCAATCATGCTCTCAGTGGAGAGAAAAAAATCACGACCAGCCATTGCCAAAGCTCGTAATTACAGCAAACACTGTCTGTCTGCATCCATCTGGGTTCAGCCAAACCAGTCCAACACCCAATATGGTGCTAGGCTTTAATTAATACGAATGCTTGCTACATTTTTGAAATCGACTGTTCTGAGAGAGCTCGACAGCATTGCGGGAAGGATTAGCTGTTTGCCCTTGAGGGGAGATACTCTGGGTTCTTCTGATCTAGGTGAGGTGTGACACAACAGCTACCAATGGATCTGTTATCGGTGACCCAGCTTTGAAAACTCTCAGATGACTGTGGCGAGAGGTGGGGGAATACTTTAGCGTGAAGGCAGAGAGGGACAGCCGAGGGAGGGAGCAACCGCGATGCAATAAAATGAGAAAAAAGGGGTTGAGGAAGAGTAATAGAATAAAAGGCCAGATAGAGCAGAGCGATAGAAGGGCAAAAGAAAAGAGCTGTCTTGCTTGAACGAGGGAAAACGAACAGGCAAAGCTACTAAAAAGGAGCATCGCAGAGGGCAGAGCTGGAAGCTCTGAGGAAAAGGGAGCAAATGGTTTTGGCTAAAGAGAACAGACATCAAAGGGGAGAGGAGCAGCCAAGGAGGCGAGCGAGCCCTGAATGTAAGTTAGATTGTAGGCCGAAGCGGTAGAGATAGGGAAGCTGGCAGCTTTCGGCCGCTGCTTGCCAATGGTGAGTACACTGTTCCTTTCCGAGACACAGCTGAGGACAGCAGTTAGAGCCCTGCATTAAATCAATACATTATGCACTTACATAAGTGCATAAAATTTTATGCACGCAACAAAATGTTATGGGCTTTTCGCAACTTTCTTTTTTTTATTTGGACGTTACGGTTTCAAAAGCAGCACGTCATTTATTAAGTCATTTTTATCAAGTCGTTTATTACATTAAATTTTAGTCATTTAGCAGATGCTTTTATCCAAAGCGACTTACAAATGAGGTAAACAATAGAAGCAGTTGGAACAACATGAGGACATCAAAATGCATAAGTGCAGTAAAACTGGTCTCATATAGCCTACCACATACAAAGCTAAGGATTTTTTAGATATTTTTCTAAGGATAGAAAGAGTAAAAGGAAATAAAAATCTGTACAAATCGGTCAGGTGTTGTTTACGGGAGAGATGTGTTTTCAGACGATTCTTATAGATGGCTACAGAATCTGCTGATCTTTTAGCAGCAGATGGGTCTAAACATGCTTAAAGGGTGAGTTCACCCTCAAACAAAAAAAATCATTTATTCACTCTAATGTCATTAAACAATAAAATCTGTATATGACGCTTTTTGTGTAGAACACAAAATAATATATTTTAATGTTTTGTGTCCATATAATGGAAGTCAATGGGGTCCCAATGTTGTTCGGTCACCAATGTTCTTCAAAATATCTTCTTGAGTACTGCAGAAGAATGAAAGTTATACCAGTTTGAAATGACATGAGGGTGAGTAAATGATGAAATATAATGAAAATTTCCTAACTTGCAGCAAAGCCACTTTTTGATACAGTACATGAATGGGAGAAAGTCGAACACATTAACTGGACCGGCCATCCGTGTTAAATTTTATTCTTCATTTGAAGTATACAGTTGGGACTATAATCTAGACAAACATGTTTTGTTTATTTTTGCCATTCCTTATTGAGGTAGATATGTGCTGACCTAACCCAGGCTTTCTCACTCGCACTCACATAGCAAAAAGTCACTCTCTGCTTCTGCAATCACCAAACAGGGACGGTGTGTAACATGTACACAAATTCTATATATTGCTGTGAGTCGCCTAAGGCTTGAAACTGCAGCTTGAACATGTTGTCTTTTATTGCTACTCATGCAAATATATTTAATGGATTGCTGCAGTCATGTCTCCTGAAAAACAGTTCCAAAACTATTTAGAGCCTGAGGTCAAATCTATTGTTGCACAAAGAATGCTTTCCACCTCGGTAATGAAGTATTACCAAGCTATTATTCCATGCAGAGTTAGCTCTCGAGGTTGTTTTCGTCCATTGTGAGAATTAACATAATCATATTTTTCAGATCCATAGTTCACATAATGACAATTATGCTAAGTAAGGAAGACACAACATTCTATCAGTTACTTTTGACTGCCTAAAACAAATAATTCATTGTAAAACACTTTCTAGCTCTCCCCTGCAGTGATGTCCCAATTCACTGAACATGTGCAATGTATTACAGTTCGTGCTCGAGACTGAGAAAACTTTGGGAAAATTAACAACAGATTTACATGAATTTCTGTCAGAGATCCAGGTTTCACACCGAGCCTGTGTTAAGCATCTTTTCAACGTAATTTAAATGGTAACTGGTTTGATTTGTATTTTTAATCTTTAAAAAAAAAGAATCACATTTGAACCAAAGAACAGACACCACAAAATTAAGTAGAACACTCAATAATACAAATGAAATGACTATGCTGTATTTTTTATGATATACAACCCTGACTTTGAAAAAATATGAATTCACTAAATAGCTTCTTCACATTGAAATTCCACCATGAAATTTTAGCAATGGTATGATGACTGACAGTTCTCAGTCTTTTATTAGATTCGAATACAACCAAAAACACAAATGGAATTGAACCCTGATTTCTAATCTTACAACACAATCTCCACAAAAAAAGTTCAAAGGGAATTTATATGGGTTGGCTAATTCGTATGAAGTCAATTGTTCAAAAACACACAATTATTTGAAGAAAGCAATACTGAAGATACCCTCACCGAACCCAGCCCCAAAACTTAACCCTCAGTGGTCCGAAAACAAAAAGCACTAAACCGAACAAATACGATCGTAGGTATTCATACGAATTACGCACGTCATAAAATAGTTAAGAATTCCAGTTAAATTGTGTTGGATGTGCTTAGTGCTAGTCACACTAAACACTGACTTTTGCCTGAAGACCATTGCCCTTATTTTGTTCAGATTTGTTTTTGGTACATTTTATGCCTGTATTTCCTATGCAGTTTCTACTTGTAGGAGACCGAAAAATAAATTAGCATATAAAATATGCTAAAACTACAAAAACTTTTGCACATTATTGTATTGTTCACATAATTTATCACCATGTACAGATGTTGGAAATAGTAAAATTGACCGTACATCTACGTGCAATGCAGAGCAACTGGAACCCATCTGAAACCAGCAGCGGCCTGCAGGGTTTGGATTGTGCTCAACTCTAGATTTTCGCTGAATCGCATAAATCAGTAACTTAATCAGAAGCTTTCTTGAAAACACAATGTGAAGGGCACGTGGCATGCCGCTACATTAAGTTCTGATGGCTGTGATGAACAGTCGCACGAGGAAGCTAATTTCCCTGCCATATCAACAACAACCTAATGTGAATTCAAAAGGTTCCTCACACAGTACGGTCTTAAAATGCATTATATATGCTCGCGTAGATTTAATTGAAACTGAAAATGTTATGTTCCACTGCAGTACCCTCTTAATAAGCAGGCAATAACCTACCAATGTTGTTGCACTATTACAAGCCCCCACTGCCCCCGGCCTCGGTTGGTCAGACAGATAAGACAGCGAGGGGAGGCTCTCTTCCCTACCTGGGCGAAGCTACACGAGGAGGCTAAAGTCCAGCACTAATTATTGCAGCTTTACCCTCATCCGGCAGAGCAATTCATCAATATACAGCCAATCTGCTGTGCACTGTACAAGCAAGGCATTAGGCATTTTGCTGGCATTCCCAGCCACCTAAGAGAGGCTAAGCAGAAGGTGGTGAAAAACTGTGTAGTCATCATGAAATGGGATTGTGTGCGTTTTCAGCCGCAAGAAATAAAGAAGCACATCAGTAATTGTCACATATTTATAAGGGCCGCACCGCCACAAGCAGTGATGTAAAATGCATGAATTCAGAACTTGGCCTTCGCCGGAATGCGAATGGGGGGATCGGCGGACGACTGGGGCACACCTATGAGGGGATGTGAAGTAATTTGTGCCATTTTGTCACCTAATCTAAAGCCTACACCACTCTGACAGAAAGTATAACGGGGGCCAAAGAGAGTTCGGCACGGCAGCAAGGTCACGAAAACCTCCGAAAGCTCCAAACCCCTCAAAGACAGAAATATAATTAATAATGAATTCCTATTCAAAATGTATCTGCCGCGAGCATAGTTTGACCTTACGCGATTTGCAGAAAAGGTCTATTTTAATTACGATAATAAATGTGGCATTCCATAGCCAATTGGCTGTCTCAGAGGATTCACATGGTCTATTTGATTGTTTCTCCCATGTCTACACTTTCAATTATTGTTAAGTATAATAATTTAGTGTTATGCAGCTGCGTTGCCTGGAGCGGCATTACGTTTTGCTTCCTATGTGTTGCGTTATCACAAATTACTTTTTTAGCCGTTTCACGAGTTCACTGGAGTGAAGTGTCAATGAATATAACCTACTCAATGCTTCTTGAGTAAAGATCAAATTTTATCCAATAAAATACGCCTTAACATTTTTAATGGTGATGAAATCAGAAGTCAAGACTTGGTATACCGTGGTGCATTAAAGCACCTGAAAGAATCGACAGATTGATCGATGCGTGGTAAAAAAAAACCTAACTGATCTACAGATCTACAGCACTGTATGTTTTATATGGATTTCTCAGTCGCTTTCATTTCTTTGCAAGCTACATGAGTACTCAGGAGATCTGGGATCGCCAGCTATCCATTTCACTGAAAGGAGAGCTCCAAATAGGCCAATATCTCTGCAGTGACCTTGATTGATAAGGCCACGGGCATTCGCTGCATATGAATGCTCTGTAATAAGGTTTGATGCTTGACTTTTAATAGATTTTTTTAATTGGCATAAATATCACCATGCAGAATGCATTTTACGATTCATTTGCTGATTAATAAACATCTAATGCCTGGGGAGGGTAGCCAATCATAATGATTGTCCAATGGCTTGGGGTAAATAAGACTTTGATGCTGCCCAAGACTGACAGCAGAACTTTGGGAATTCAATCAACAACTTTAAATCCAAGTTATTTTCGATCAAGCTGGTTTATGTGACCGTCTCACTAAGCATGTTTTTGAAGGGAAGCAGACGGCGTCCCTAACGTCAAGGATCTAATAATAACTCCCTTGTTTGGATAATATTACATATCAGAACATCTAACTGCAATAAATAATTGAAATATCCATGATAAAAAATCATACAGCAAAGAACCTTCATAAAATAACCACAATAATAAGCATTTTGTTTTATCCAAGGCACCATATTTGTTTATTGCAGCATAACACACTGTTTTTTATGCCAGGCAAGCGAAATGTAAAGGCCATGGTGACTTCAATATTGAATAACTTGTCAATATCCACAATCCTCTGAAGGTTTATGATTGGCTGTTAGCAAAACATTAGTCAGGTGTTCCTAACCTATTCCGTTATTGACGACAATGAATTGTTCCCTTGTGGCCTACAAACTCCCACGAACTAACCAAACGTTGAAAAATCCAGATTTTGGTCGATAAGTGCCACTCACTGCAAATGTTAAGCGACCCAATGGTACATTAAACAAAATGTCAAAGGAGCTTTGTGGGATTCCCTCACTGGCATTGCTTATATTTGTTATTTGCACATGTCTTTTGCTTCGCTTTAGGGTGAGAATACTCTAAGCTCAGTTCCTCCTTAAATATTTTGTCAGTACAATAAGGACCTTGTCACTCTGGCAAAGGACCACCATTAGAGTAACAGAAGAACGATCTGTTTTTACTTCTAATTTAAGCGAAGATCAACAGAGCGTTTCTGACGCTAAAGTGAAATTAGTCAGCAGATGGCACTACCAGTCTTTGAAGACATTGAATTCTAAACAAACGTTTGCAAATGAATCATTTGTTAAGCTATTTCCTAGCATATTGGTAGTTGATCAAGATACAGTCCTTTAGATCTGGCAGTGAACAAGGGATTGGGATGATGTATCAACAGTGCCCCCTTGTGAGAGAGACTTGGAATTACTGGAAACGGTGTTCTGGTAGAGCATTAATGGGCAAAGGTGTGTATAAATTGAATGCGTTGATGCTTTAGATAAAAGTGTCTGCCGCATGCATAAATGGAAATGGAATTGCATTTTGTAGCAAATATAATATCAGTATAGCCAAATAAGAGGTATTGTTTTAGATTATTTTAGTTTAAAATGTAAATTCATCCAACATTTTCAAATCAAAAGTTGTAGCTGTTAACATTTCTTAACGCACTATTAACTAATATGACATGAACTAACATTAAGAATTTATACATGCTGAAAGCAATTTTTATCTTTGTTAATTTGTGTTAGTTAATGCATCCTAAGGTTATTATGCAACCTTATTGTAAAGTGTTACCAAATAGAGTGCCGTACAGTAGGGGTATTCGGTTCCAGGATTTCTGGAGTCGACTACGAATCTCGACTCTTTTGTGAGTCGACTCCATTTACTGTCATTCACAACGGGCTCAGGAATACGAATATAAATAAATGTTACTCCACGTCTTTGGGAACTTTGGGCTGGCAACCAATCTCTAAAGTAACTAGCAAATAATCATTTGTGAAACGAACACCATCCCAGAGAGTTTGTGCTGTCAGACGAGATACTTCTGGTCCGAAACCGATGTGGTTTTCCAAGCGCACGCAGCTCATGGACACGACGGCAGGTCCAACCGTAGTAGGTATGGACTTATGGTAAAGCTAAGACATTTCGTTTCCTTTATTATTTTTATAATGTTTATATTGCATCGATTTTTGACAGTTACAGTTACACGTATGAATATGTTTTGTATACCGCATTTGTTTTGAAGCTCCGTAAACAATCCAACAATATTTGTATCTATTTTCGTTTAAGAATTTATATATTTCACCCTAGGCTAAGTAAACCACTTTTTTAAGTTTTATTTTATTTCATTGAAACTCGTAGTACTGTAAATAAATGTATAGATATTAAAGTAAACTCATTGCCCAGATAGCAAAACAATATCCGCAAGACTTATTTTTGCTGCCAGGCAAGAGCTGTCGGCTATAGGTGCGTCTCGCTGGCGGGGATGAAACGTTTGCCGCCGAATACGTCACTCCCATTTCTTGCGAGATTGCTTCATTTTCTCTGGCGGTTGCCTCCGTATATTGGACTGCGGCAGGCTGGCGGCAAGCCGCTTTGAAATGTTCTCAAAATCGGCCATGTGCAGGAGTTAGAGTATAACTGACAGCATTTTAACTACCTTTCACACTTAAAGTGGTTATAAAATCATAATAGCCTAGATGTAAATTATATCAAATAGGCTATAGTTGTTTTGCTCCAAAGTCAGTAGGGTTTATAACAGATTCTTGACTATGATTCCATTAATGTAAGGTTTAGAAAATGACATTTAAATTACTTTTAAACTCTGAAGCGAGTACAGTAGCCTATTATATATAAAATATATAGAATTATTTTATGCACCTAGGTGAACATTTTTAAATTTATTTGATTTATGCACTGACCGGAAATGTCGTTTATGTCTTGACCTTTAACAAGTGTAAGGGATTAATTTGCAATTGCGACCTGTACAAATTGATGTTAAAGAAAGTTAAAGCAGCGACTAATTTTAAATAGCAGTATTTTTAGTTATATGCTATTTACAAATAGCTGTATTTTCTTTGGATTAAGTAGATGCTTTTTACTTATAAAAAGGGGAAGATAACTATTTACACCTCAGTATTGTTGTGCATTTAATATTACAAAAATATGCCAGCCCTGGTGTACTCTATCGTCTCTTCTGACACTTAAAATTTGCATTGCATGATTTGCAAGCTCATTTCCATTGATTTCTATTTAAGATGCCTTTGCTATTGTATGTGCACATAATTTAAAGCAGCGCTTCCAATTAAATGTGCATGCATAGTTTTTCCAACAAATGTTGATTTCTCTTCCACCGTTGGAGTAGCTGTTCACTTGTGTCTCTAACCAGCTGACAAATTTTGTGTTCATGTGAGAGGCTCTCCGAAGTTGCAGGCGGTCTGTCTTCGCACATACACATCTAATACCTGTGCAAAGCCACCTGTCTATGCTAACAGGACAGCGCTAACAGGCTTTTGCGGTGACATATCATCAATTCAAGCAGGGCTAGGCAGACTTTCAATGACAGCAGCAGTGACAAAAGCAAGCAGGAGATGGACAATGCCCTCACGTGAATTACAAAACACCGGCACTCACGGTCAGGATGCTAACTTTAGCTTTACTGGGGTCGAGAAGGACTGCTCACCTTCCTGTCAGTTTGTTCCTCAGGCTTAAAAATGTACCGTGGGACAGGCATATGCCAGGACTTGTGCGAAGCCAGTCAGATGGAGGTGTCGTGGCAGGGCATACGCAGCAACCCAGCGTGCACCTTGATGTTAAAGAGACGTATATTGACAAAAATAAAACACTTGACAGCCATTTGAGATAAAAAAAGCTGGTCAATGCACCTACGTAGTAAATATTTAGAATTGTCCGCAAAAGACCGTTATTGTGATCAGTGTTTACTTTAGTTGGTCTCTCGACTCTTGTTTAATCTTGATATTTTAGCAATTTGAGTTTCTTTGTTGTCATATAATCACTTTGAAATAACAAATAATTTTGAGTAATGTGAGAAAACTGTATTGTTTGTCATGTAGGCCTACTTATGTGTCATGATTCTCAAAATTGGGAAACAAGAGTCCAAGGAAAGGGGCACACAAGAGTCCATAGGGAAGTCCATTCTGGCGGCTTCGACCCTGGAGGGAAGACCGGCAGTCCTGACTCAGGAGGTTCTGGCATGATCCTGCCACTATACTAACTTATGTACTGTCACAAACTGAATCAATAAGACATGAAGAATCAGCATATGAAACTCGACAATGGTGACAATTAACAAAAGAAAACTATATGCTGCAATGCATGCTGGGTAACATACAAGTACAACTCTTATTCATGACTCCCAGCATGCAGTGCAGTTGAGCTGTATAAGTGATTGTCACCATTGATGAGGTTTGTGCGATGAATGTTGATCTCCAAGTGTGCCCATAAAAAAATCTCCATTTGTTTTGTCACAATACATGCATTTGGGAATCATAACATTCACAGGATCAATTCTTAAAAAAGCTTCTTAACTGTATTATTGTATTAATTATTGTAATGTGCTCTTAATACAATATGTATTATTGTATTAAGAGCTCATTTGCAAGCCATGAAAGAGGAGAAGTGACTTAGTGATATAAAAAGTCAAAAGCAACACTGATCACAATGAAGTGCAGAATTGTGGGTGTGTTTTGGTGGTCAAAAGGACATCAGTGTGTGAATGTCAAGTGGATGTACATTTTTCGACATCAGTCTGATTTTGCATTTATTACCCGTTTTTTGATGTCAATTTGAAGTCATGGTGCCCGCTGGGCAAGAGGTGTAGGGTAACAGAGTTTTACTCTTGGGCATGCTGCTTTGTTGCTGCGAGCGTGTGACAAAATGTTTGTTATCACAATGCTGCTATGGTATTGATTACGGAGTCGAATGAGAGCAAAGGTGCCGGCAATTGAATTCTGCGGTGCGCTTCTAGTCTCTGAATGGTCATTGTGTCGATTGTTTGTGCGCAATTGCTGCTTGGGTGTAATGAGATGTTTCGGATAAAAAAGAGGTGCTGGTTAGTTTAGCAGTATTGGAAAGCCTCTTATGGTTATATTAATTAAATATCAAATGGAAAGTTCCTGTTAAGACTTTAACTTTAATAGTCCAGTCTAGTACAGTAATCTTTTATACATTTTTACAAGGGACAGTTCAGCCAATAATGAAATCTAATGAAATTCTATCATCATTTACTTAGCATCTTGTCATTTTAAACCTGTGTGATGACCACAAAAGATGATATTTTGAAGAATGTTGGTAGCCGAACAATGACGGTACCCATGACTTCTACTGTATAGACACAAAACCAATGCAAGTCAATGGGAACACAATCTTTTGTGTTCTACAGGAGAAAGTCATACAGGTTTGAAATGACATTAGGGGTAATAAATGGTGACAGAATGTTAATTTTTGGTTAAAGTATTCCTTTCAACATTTGAAACTCATCAACACGGTGTTCCATCTCATGGTAGTAGAATATACAGTAAGTTAAAAATGAATTCACTGTATCTGCTCAAAGGTACACTACAAAGTAAATGGACTGAAAGCCACAAAACACCACTTTCACATTTTTTTGTTTGCGATCCCAGAAGAATACTGTACCTCAGTTATTTCCTAATACGGTGTGTATTTATAGCCAGAAAAAAACCCACTCTTTGTATCATCTTTCTCACAGACTCCCATCCCGACCCAGTTATACTGAGATTGCAAGCCGTCTAGATGCCTATCAGTGTTGCCCTGAGCAACAATAATAGCCGGTCATGTGGGCATAAGAGGCATATGAGCCAGAGATATCCGTTCTCCATCAGTCACATTCGAGGAGAGAACAAACTACATGGCAGCGTCTCCATAAAGCGAGCTCCGAGTCCTATAAACAACCAGAGTGTTTTTTCCTCTTACTAGAAGAAAAGTGAGAAATCTGGGACGCCGGTTTGCCCCACGCAGCTGCACCTGCAGTCATGATAACCCTGATTCTTCCCAGAACAACACCACCTGCCTATCCTTCCCAGCAGTGGGCATTCTTTTTATTCTTTTGTAGGAAATAAACGCCCCTCCAGGGTATTTTTCGCTTGAACTTGTGACTGCTATCATCAGTCAGCCCCAGAAGTGGGAACAGGTTCTGTATGCATCAAATCAAGTCACAGTGATTTCTTGTGCCTGATGATGGGTACGAAACTTTGAAGACTACCTTTCTTTGCTGTTTATAAAGTTGTGAGTCAAAACGGAATACAGTATGTACTAAAAGTGTACCTTTGAAGTATTATACGTACCCGTTGTTACCAATATACAGTATACATCTTACGTATTAATATGAACTCTTTAGATGCAAAGGTGGACTCTTGAAGGGGTAATGTACCCTAGTGACAGCTTCGGTACATTTTCTTTATTCTTTGCACGGTGCTTTTTTCTCTTTTCATAAATTTCTGGGAAGCTACATTGTTAAAATTAACCTTTATTCTCTGTGAAGACATACTGTAGCAGACATGTATATTGCTTTTATATTTAAATCTACCATTCACACGTATGTGCATGTGCTGACTCATTTATTTCATTATCATATTCTCATTAAGATACTAAACCCACTGAAAGATCATTAGCAGCTCGGTCTTCTGACCTACTTCCTTACCCACCCCGGGTGCTGAATGAGATCATCTCTATTATAGCTCATTATTTTCATCTGGGGCATAAGGATTGATTAAACACATACCTCATAAAGTGTGTGGTCAGTACTACTGTACTTACCGCATACAATTAGTATTGATCCAGCGGGGTAGGATGAGACAATGAAAGATACGCTAAAGCTTTGCATATGACAGATATTCCATTAGCTGCACAGAGTATGAAGGGAATTCTATATGTCTTGATTGCACAGTGGTTCACGTACACAGATTGATGTTTCACATTAAGGATGTATCACCTGCTGGCCTTCCTTAAAACATGCTGAGTGAACCTCTGAAAGAAAAAATTGATTGTGAAGAGAGACCCCTGGTGGCTTTTTTGTGCATACAGTACTTGCAGGCAAAACTAAACATGACAGAATACCGTTTCTACTACCTAATTGATATTATTTATTGAGTGTCACTTTGGTACGAAAGGTTCTCCACATTTTTATATAATCATTAGGGATAACAGACAGGGTTTATTAAAAAAAATTGCTTTTGTGAATGTTTGGATCGAATCTAAAAATGTTTAATTAAACTTTCCAAGAGTAGGATAAGGAGTGATAATTTCAACTAGCATTTATTAGCATTGACATGAAGTGTATATAAGCTTGATTTTGGCGAGATCTGCTTCGCTGCTGCTGAGATAAAACAAAAGTTCAGCTTAATCAAAATATCAAGGGAGACTGCTGCAAGAATTGAAACCCCCATATCAGCTCAAGACGGGTGGAGCTGGGGAGGAGGAGGGATGAAGAAAACTCTCATAATCGTACAGCATACTAGGCATGGTTAAGACGCGGTTACATAATAAGGACGCATTTCTGATTGGTTGATGACACAGAATGGACCAAATAGCCATAGTTAGAGTTTTATGCCTGAACTATATATTAAGAAGAATGGTAGTAACTGAGGGGCTAGTCAAAAAATGGTTGGTTTTCCTGAATTCTTTAAAATATCTTCTTTTGTGTTTAACAGAAGAAAAACATATAAAGTTTCCTTTGGTGGTCAGTGGTGCCCCAGAGATTTCGGTTGCTAACATTTTTCCAAACATCTTTCTTTGTGTACACCCGAACAAAGACATTTTCATAACAGTAATTCATAACAGAATTTTCATTTTCGGGTGGACTATCCCTTTAAGTGAGTTTATGCTTAAAACAACCTGAAATATCTGCCAATGGGGTACACTAAATAAACTTGAATCAATTTGACATTTTTACCTGCTTTGAGCATTAAGACTTAAGTTTGACCCATTTCCAGAAAACAAGACAAAACATGTATGCTATTTTTCATATGTCATCTCGATTCAGGAATGTTTAGATATTTGTACAAAAACACCATTCAAGCAAGATGGAGAGTTTTTATAGCCTTTGGATCACCACCTCAACAGGAAATGAGTGACGGGTATTTCCAGGACAGCTTCTGCTTAATAATGGTTACAGAAAGCTCCCATTATTAGAGACCTTATTGAATCTGTTGTATCGAGGGATGTAAATGATGTTGCTTTGTGTGTCCATGAGAGGGCAGACTAACTGCACCATTTAAAACTAAACCGATTTTGGCTGAGGAACCTGCCTTGCATAACCTGAAACTAATGAAACCAAACAAGGTTTTTTATGTTTGTCTGGGGTCAACAATTTGTCAAAATGGCAAGAGCAAAAAAACCCCAAAATAATCCAAGATGTACTACTGTGACCTAGTTTAGAAACAGAGCAGCTATACGATTTATGTAACCAGCCATTTGCCAAAACATGCTATGGTTTCAACAGCTCAAATGTCTACATCAAAACGACACATTTGAGCAACAAAAATAGCCACTGCTTGAAGTTTTAAAAGTGATGATTTACCTCCTCTTGTGACCACAAGACTGCCTTTGATCTTTCTCGATAGGGCCGAAAAAGTTTGCAAAAATGAATTTCCATAAAGTTTACTAAATAAAGAAAACGATATGATTCATGTTGACTAATGCTGTTGTTGTCATCCTGTCTCTTAATAAAGCTTAATTGTTGGCAAGACAATAATGCCACCGTTTCATTCACTGGAAATCTGTTGCTGAATGAATGCTGGATTTCAAACGTTAAGTAGAAGGAGATTTATGAAGAGTCATGTCCTGCATATCATTCTCTATTAACATCTATGCTTGTTAAGTTGTCTGTGGGTGTGCAAGTAGTTTAGTTCATTAGAGCGGAAGTCCCGAGACATCTGGATCATGTGAAAAGCTAGGTCTTCATTCACTGCTCTCATGCTGTCTAGTAGCATCAACACACTCCTTATACAATACTGAGCAATAAAGTATTTTTTATAAACAATTATAAATGTATAATACAACATAAATTGGGAATGCATTTTTTGACAAGTACAAAAGCCTTGGAACAGGCGCTGTTATCAGTTTAGTCTAACAGCTATGAAGTTGGCACACTGCCTCACTTCATGCTTTGTCATACTGTCGTCTCGGTGTTCTTCTGTAATGGATTTATAAGACTTCCTCTCACACCATCTAAATATAATCCAATTGAATGTCTCGTGTCTATCTGCTGCTAAACATTATTTGCCAAATCAAGAATTCAGATTACATTTTTTTAACACTGTTAAAACTGTACTGAGCAGTACTGATTTATATATACCTCCACCTGTACGTTTCTCAGAAAATAGGCTACTTAACATTTGTTCTGTTTCAGGTTGAAAGAAATTAATAGTGTTAGGACTCTGTCCTTCCTGTCTCGAGCTTTCTAGCTCCCTGGGCAGAGTCATGACATTGCCACGTCTTTCGGGTTTCTGTTGTGTTATGTGTGGAGACATGTGGCTTTATGTTGTTACTTAATGCCACGTGTCTTCCTGTTATGTCTCTCAGCCCCACCCTCCTATCTCCTGTAATTTCATTAGGGTTTCATTCCCATCGTCTGTTTTGTAATTCACCTCGTTAGGGTTTCATTCCCATCAGCTGTCACCACTCTCCCCATGTAATCACTCCTCGTTAGTGTCTCCCTTTATATGGTCTCAGTTTCTCTCTGTTCAGTGTTGGTGCATTGTCTTTATCTATTGTCTCTTGTCTCTATGCCCAATGCTGATGTCCGTCATTGGATTACATGTTGTTCCAGTTTGTATACTTATTAGTTCATTTTTCCTAATACCCTTGTTTTCTCCTCCTCGTGGGAGGTGTTTGTTTGCCTTGTTTTTTGGTTCATGTTTTTCCCATTGTGGATGTTTCATTTAATAAAAGTTTGTTTACGTTAACCCTTCGTCTTCCTGCATCTGGGTTCTGTCCTAAGCCATTTCGCGACAGAATGCACCAACCTATAAGAACCCAGCAGGTGGCGATTTTCCCTGCAAGGCCTCGCCAGCCTGGTCCCCTCTCCAGCATTCGCCAGGGGAACTTGGACCGGGACGAGTACCTGGACAGGTTCCTGGAAGCCGCAGTGGAGGAGCTCTTCGGGGAGGAAGAGGTGACGGCGGCGTTCAACAGCGGACTGAGGGTCCCCCTATCGCCTGCGGAGATGATGAGGCTGAGACCGCTTGGCTTCGAGGGTGTGCTCCAGTTCGCCATGAGCCGACCGGAGCCCAGTGTCTCCGTCTGTCCGAGGTTGTCTTCTCCGTTGGGCCCCATCCCCGAGGATCACACCCTGGAGCTTGGGGTGGTGACCACCACCGCACCATCAGCCTCGGACCCTGCAACCTCTTCACCACCTACCAGTCTTCAGGGCAAGCGTGGAAGGAGAGAGTCCTGGGGGTCCTCTTCGGAGGCCTCCAACGCGGAGCCAGCCCCGTCCTTCACCTCATTCCTCCAGCCGACTACCAGGAGATTGGCTCGGCAGAAGAGGAAGAGGCAACGGAGGGGGGCACGTAAACCAGCCCAGCCGGTTCTCCTGCCGGTTCTTCACCCGGTTTCACAGCCGGCCTTCCAGTGGGCGATCCAGCAGGCATCCAGTCCTGCCTCTCAGCAGGCATCCAGTCCTGCCTCTCAGCAGGCGTCAGGACCTGCCTCTCAGCAGGCGTCAGGACCTGCCTCTCAGCAGGCGTCAGGACCTGCCTTTCCGCAGGCATCAGGACCTGCCCTTCCGCAGGCATCAGGACCTGCCCTTCCGCAGGCATCAGGACCTGCCCTTCCGCAGGCATCAGGACCTGCCCTTCCGCAGGCTTCAGGACCTGCCCTTCCGCAGGCTTCAGGACCTGCCCTTCCGCAGGCTTCAGGACCTGCCCTTCCGCAGGCGTCCAGGCCTGCCCTTCCGCAGGCGGACTTCCAGCCGGTGCCTCAGCCGGACTTCCAGCCGGTGCCTCAGCCAGTTCTCCGGCCGGCATCACCTCAAACTTTTTTCCCCCTTGGACACACACCTCTCCCTAGCCTTTTCAAGTCCCCGCCGGTCTCGTCCGGTTGTTTCAAGTCCCCGCCGGTCTCGTCCGGTTGTTTCAGGTCCCCGCCGGTCTCGTCCGGTTGTTTCAGGTCCCCGCCGGTCTCGTCCGGTTGTTTCAAGTCCCCGCCGGTCTCGTCCGGTTGTTTCAAGTCCCCGCCGGTCTCGTCCGGTTGTTTCAAGTCCCCGCCGGTCTCGTCCGGTTGTTTCAAGTCCCCGCCGGTCTCGTCCGGTTGTTTCAAGTCCCCGCCGGTCTCGTCCGGTTGTTTCAAGTCCCCGCCGGTCTCGTCCGGTTGTTTCAAGTCTCCTCAACCTGTCCCACCCTTTTCTGGTGTCCCCAAGGTTTGGCCTCCCATTCCCCCACCCCCCCTCCCATGTTTGTTGTTTTTGTTGACCCACACGAACCCCTTCATAGCCTCCCTTATGTTCCCCTTAGTTTGTTCTGTGTTGTGCTTGTGGTGTTTGTCTTTGTGCTTTGGTGTTTTGGCCCGCTGAAGTTTCTCCCTTGAGACGCCATGGGGCGTTTCTGGGGGCGGGGGTAATGTTAGGACTCTGTCCTTCCTGTCTCGAGCTTTCTAGCTCCCTGGGCAGAGTCATGACATTGCCACGTCTTTCGGGTTTCTGTTGTGTTATGTGTGGAGACATGTGGCTTTATGTTGTTACTTAATGCCACGTGTCTTCCTGTTATGTCTCTCAGCCCCACCCTCCTATCTCCTGTAATTTCATTAGGGTTTCATTCCCATCGTCTGTTTTGTAATTCACCTCGTTAGGGTTTCATTCCCATCAGCTGTCACCACTCTCCCCATGTAATCACTCCTCGTTAGTGTCTCCCTTTATATGGTCTCAGTTTCTCTCTGTTCAGTGTTGGTGCATTGTCTTTATCTATTGTCTCTTGTCTCTATGCCCAATGCTGATGTCCGTCATTGGATTACATGTTGTTCCAGTTTGTATACTTATTAGTTCATTTTTCCTAATACCCTTGTTTTCTCCTCCTCGTGGGAGGTGTTTGTTTGCCTTGTTTTTTGGTTCATGTTTTTCCCATTGTGGATGTTTCATTTAATAAAAGTTTGTTTACGTTAACCCTTCGTCTTCCTGCATCTGGGTTCTGTCCTAAGCCATTTCGCGACAAATAGTTGATTTGCAAAGAGATAACTCGGTTTGAAAAAAAAATTCAAAGATCATGTTTTTTATTGTGCATGATATAAATCAAACTGCAGTTGGGTTGTTTTGATTAAGTAATAATAACTCAAAAAACACACTATAAATTATTCAAAGTTCCTTTGTGTTCTAATGCACGCAATGTGTTGTCTCCGGCTTTAACATGTTTAGCTCTGCCTCTTTTAAATATTAAAGACATCATGCACTGCCAGTGTTGCATGCAACAGGATTTTACTTTTTAAATAAAGTTATATGCTCGGCTTAAGACTAGTCCCAGAATTAAAAGGTGTTAACTAAAAGCAACTCTTAAATCGTATAATATGTCAGTGCCATTGTTTTGTCTCAAGATGCAAACCAGTGATGTTTTTATCAAAGGCATTTTAATAAAAGTGATTTAAACATCCTAATTTAACTCAAACATATCCTGACTTAAGCTAAGCCTTGTCTGTGAAACCGGATGATAGAGTATTATAAGTATTTGTATATTATTATAAAAAATGATACAGTGGCCTTATTTGTGCTTTTTTTAGTCAGTATCAAATACAGAGTAATAGCTTAAATGTAAAAAAAATGTAACACTGTATTATGGTACCATTATTTAGTATGCTGTTATTCATAAATATAAATTTGAAAGTCATTGGTACACTGTTATAAGTTTATTACCTATTACCTCATTTTCCTGAGTAAACCTACCTGTGGATGTTACCCGTATAGTTCTGCATCTGTTGTGTCACCCCATTAACCTGCAATTCCTGTGTGGCATCGTCCATCCGTCTCGTGTCGTTACACAAGCAAGGGCCATATAAGGGCTTACTCTGCAAAAACATCTGCAAGGCATCCGTTTTATCTTACGTGGGTGTAAAACTGGGCCCTTCCTCCTGTCATTACATTACACCCAATGAACTTCACTAAACACTTCTTCCCTGATTTGCTGGTGATCATTTGGGATTCATGCCAACATGTAATCAGTGACTGCATGCAAAGTGACAAAAGAGGGGAATCTAATGGCTGGAAGAGTGGGTTGATTACAGGGGGAGTGCATACTTGTCGCAGGGGACAACCCAGAGTGAAAAGAGAAAGTGGGAGGCATTTAAACGGTTTGATATCCAGCCGAATAGGTGAGAATCAGGACGGGAAGAACCTGTAAAATAGCGCCATTGCTGATCTTGTATTGCGCAAGGATGGATGGGTCAAGTAGTTCTTTGTGCAGAATTATTTTTTATAAAGTACACTAACCCTCTTCTCCCAACAGGTAGTGGTCTAGCTTTTGTTGAAACTAGTAACTTTGTATTAGCACCTATTGTACTGTTGCTCTTGTATGACATATCGCCTATTGCTTTTGTATCTCACCTTCAACACCATGCATGCTATTATTGCACTTGCCCTCAATAAAATAATAATGAGCTTCAACATGAACATCTGTTTTGGATGTGCACGTCTGGATTGCTAGTTCAACTGCATAACAATTTGCATGAAAAACTTTAGGTACATTCTTTTTTGTCAACCAGGGGTCTGCAGAACTGTAAGGGGGCAGCATATATAACATAATGAAGAATTGGGGTGAAAAATCGTATTATTTATATAATGCATTACAATTATATTATTTGATTGTTCATCTAAATGTTTGAAACATAGCGAAAAAGTGCTGCATACAGTGCAGGTAGGATAGAAGCTATGCAAATTCTCAATAGCTTGAGTGGCAAAATATGCATTCACAATGCATATTTGAGTGGTTTGTGATTTCCTATCTTCAATTTTTTTATTATTATTCCCCCAAAAGAGCATTTAACAATCTTAACAATCACATAAAAGCCTTTTACTGAGATTTGAAAGCTTGGTAAATCCACCTTTGAAGCGGCTTAAACCGGATGACGTTCCCTCTGATCAGATAACAGAATTTATGTGGCTAAGTGCCACTATACTTACAGACTTTGACTAAGATGCTGCATTCATTGTCTGTAGCCAACGTGTAGGGATATCTATAAACTAGTGTGCTACAAAACATTAACAAAATGTGCACTTTGAAGTATAAACAATCTAAAACTTACAGTCTCTCACTTCCACCTAATAAGATCAACAATTTTTCTGACATCGTCTTACACTTCATCTTTTTCTGACTGATCAAATGCTTTCTAGAATCAGAAGTGTCACACCCCATCCACTGGCCACCATCGCGCAGAACCGTTCTAAGCACATTCACCTTCAAGCATTATTTATATTCGAAACCAGGGATTACATACTGGGCAATTGGGGCCTGTGCCCCGGGCTTCTGTTTGGCAGGGGACTCCATAATGCTAAACACCAGGACTCTTGGCACATCGTTGGAGCTGACCAGTAGTGTCCTGGGCCCCCTCAGCGCATAAATCTGTCATCTACTGTTTTGAAGCCAAATTGCCCCTGTTGTTTACAACAAGTAAGTAGATCCACGAGGGGAACGAAGGGATGGCAGGGCTCCAAAGACATACAGTATGGCCAGAAGCCTCTCATGACCATGTATTGGCCTTACTCATAACCAGCCTCGCAAATATTTAATTACAAGTTGTCAACAGCATTGTAACTCTTGTAAAAACATTTCCATAATTAGAGGCCGTCCGATATGCGGGTTTTAATAGCCAATGCCAATATCGATATTAAAAATCAATTTGCTCTATAACCTGATAAAAACCCATTATAGCACAAATGCAATTTCAGTAAATGAGAGACATACAGAAATTGCTGAAACTGACTGAAATTAATTTGTGTGTTATGTGGCTAGTCAGTAGCTTAGCATTAAAACAGACTTGAATGACATTGCGTTGAAGGTGCTTTCAATTTTTGCGGAGGATCTATTGACAGAAATGCAATATAATATAGAAAACCATGTCTTCAGAGGTGTATAAAGATCTTACATAATGAAGCGTTATGTTTTGTATTACCTTAGAATGAGTTATTCCCCCTTACGTGGAATTCGGCATATTGTTTCTACATTAGCCCTAAATGGACAAAGTGCTCTACAGAGCGCATTTTGTTAATACGTTATCTTCTTCAGCTAAGAGGCGAGAACGTGACTACATCATTGTTCTGTCAGCCAACATATTGTTTTAAAAAAGGTGAGCCGTAACAATTCGGACCCTCAGCATTAGATGCGGCTACATTTCTTACACTTTACCTTCAATATATGTGGCTAAAATGAATAAAATATACAAGAATTCAAATGTATCAGCCAATGCCAAAAATAAAATAATATATCGACCCAATATTCCGGCCACGCTGATAAATCAGGGTTTATCACTACTCATAATGTAAAAATCGTGATGCCAGTCTGAAAGCAAGGAAAGGTGGTCTGACTAAAAGAGCGAAATGTAATTATGAGAATTTATTGTCAAAGACTTCTCCTTGCGGATTAGTCATTCAATGAGTACAAAATTTAGAAGGACCTAGATATTAGGATTTATTCAAACATGGATGTCTTATATAGTGAATAAACCAACCCACAAAAGTCCCAACGTCCTTGAGGACCAACATTGGTGTCTCTTCAGGATAGCCCCCTTAGTTGGGCCACTATACACAAAATACAACATTTCAACAAATATTATTTACATAGATAATAAGACTAATATTAAATTCTTACAATTATTAAAGTATCAAGTATTAAAATGTTTTTTTCTTCAGAGTGCATTGTTGCATGTCTGAGGTGCCTGGATGATTCACATGTGCCTGCACGTATTCATCCAGCATGCGCTATTTTGAGGACATAATTTCCTTCCAGTGGAGAGCAGAGAAGGATAAATACTAAAGCAGCCAGACTACAGCTCATTCTCAGATAAGAGCTATCAAATGAGGGCGGCATGTTTCCCCATTCTAAACCCAGCAAGGATTTACCACAGCGAGGGAGAACACAGAGAGAGCTGGATGAAAAGAAGACTTTGATGTCTACTCCGGCTCGAATCAGTGTCCCTGTCCCTCTCCTCAGAAGAACCCATTACCTCAGCCAAAAGCCACAACATAGTCCTCAAATTTCACCTCACCCTAGCAAACACAGAACAAGGCTTCGACAGCGTGAAACCTCGCAACAAAACATGACATTGAAAACCCCCCAACAGAACAAAACAAATGGCATAATGCACTCTCAATCTCCAGAGAAACCAACGTGTTGACAAAGCCTCTCCCCTCTAGCCTCATCTCTCCCTCCTCTCCCTGTTCCTCGCTTCCTCACGCTTTCACATCGATGAACACGCTGTGTGATGATTGCTACATGTGGGCAACAGTAGATATCTCCACACAAGAACGGAGACACGCAAACCCTGTCGTAGAAAAGAGGCTTCTCCTGGCACAACCATAGAGCTGCCGCCTGTAACAGCAGTGCACTTGAAAGGTAAAGACTCCATATTCATATACCTGATCGATTGTCGCATAAGTTGTCGCTCACGGTGGCGTTGTGTGTCTAGCGTGTTTGTCATGGTGTGTAGCTCTTACCATCTTACCTGTCACGTGTGGAGAAGACATATAAAAAAGACAAACAATCCTAATAGATGTTTAATGTGTCACTTTGTCGCTTGTGAATGTTTTTATGTAACACATGTTTTTACCGTACATAAATAATAGAAGAAGGTTTTCGACCTATTCAGTAACCATGCAGAAATATGTTGTATAAACAGATGTATGTTTTGTTTATTAGTTATATAGATGCAGTATCTATATAAAAATGTACTTATTTTGTCAACTACAAGGACAACATTGCCTGACATGTACAATGAAAACTGTTTGTATTTGTTAAAGGGATTGGGCAGCTAATCCATCTCTCCAGCAGTAACTGTGAAGGCTTTGTAGGTTCGTAAATGTCAGCGAGGGGAAGTAACAGAGATGAGGAGAGACTTTGAAACACCCACACTCACCACCCACAGCTCATTTTGAGACATACTGGAGATATGTGTTCATTTTTCTGTACATACTGCACACAGCATCTTTACTGCAATCCTGGATGTGATACAATCATAACTAGAGATGCACCGATACTAAATTTCTTCACGAATAGCCATTTATTCAGAGTTATATCTGCCTATATAAAACTGGTGATGTTTCTTACCATTTTCTATTTACAGAGTACAAATTCATTGCATTTTTTTCTTTTGATTGACAGGATGTATCGGCCCTGATAATTGGCTGTTTTAAAGCTATCGGCCGATACCGGACTGTGTGAAATATTGCTTTTATCAACCGATGTCGATTACATTAATTGCCGATATATCTAATGCATTTAGTCATGCAATGTACAGCCTCGTGTTCAAATCAAATACAATGCACAGAACATAAGTAAACCATAGGAGAGTGTGCCGGACTTTATTCATACTATATCTTCAAATTAATTAAATTATGTTGGGTATGTGTAACAATTGGTAACCGTCAATAAACTATCCACCACTTACATTAACACACGTTATAAAACTATCCAAGGTCATTAGCCTAAGATACATTCTGATAGAAGATAAACTATCCATTTTAATACATATCCATGTGGGAATGTACTTGAATGTGCTGATTACATAATGCAGTTTATTAATAACTACAAAATGACTACAGTAAGTATAAATTGTTACCTATATTTACCTAAATTAAACCTTATAAAACCTCCAAGTAAAAAAATAGTTCACTACTTTATTTAATTACACTTCCATAAGTAGTTTTAAAATGCTCTATATCCCTACTATGGCAGTAAATGGGGGATGATATCTGTTATACAATTATACAGGTATGGAACAACCTGATCCAATATATTAAAATTTTTGGGTGTTCTGTCCCTTTAATATACAAAAATTATAGTCTTTAGAACTTCTAGTCATGGTATCTCAAAATAGCAGACTTGAGTTCACCTATCTTCTTAAGTTTATCTTAAAATTACTAAAAGACTAATGTGTGTGAAAATAGAGCACTTTAAATACATATAAGTATTTTTTAGTTTAGTTTTTTCACCTGGTTATACTTCGAGCAAATGGTGTTAGCGAGGAGCATGCGTGTGTGACCGTGGCATTTGAGAATAGGAATGCCAAGGCCACGGAACTCTGCTCTGAAATCACTGTTAGAGCTATCTTGCCCTATAACAGTCTACACATAAAATATTCATCCAATTTGTCAGTATCTTGCCCATTTGGCACAACCTTGTTTATAAAGGTGTCTCAGTCCCAGGTTTAATAATGAGACATCACAGACCATACAGTAGGATATGTTGGCAATAACATAAACTGTATAAAGTCATTTGTAGTAGCAAACAGGTATGAAACAGATGATGCCGCGTGAGGATATCTAAATAAGGAAACAGTGACCTTAACTTTGCTGTTTGATGGGCGGAGAGTGATTTGAGGAGACACTGTACTTCAACTTAGATAGGTAAAAGACTTTAGTGAGGAAAGGACATTGACCAAAATAGAAGCGAAAGCACCGTAGGTGTGCTGTAACCCTGATGTTACCCTGTGCCTGTCGTGCCAAAGTGTGAAACAGGGTGTAAATGAATGCTGAGTCTCAGGGGCACGCCGCACCTGGAACAGCAGCTAAATCAACATTTTCACAAACCCCTTGGAGAGGTTTTCTGTTGCCAGACTTTGTTCTGTAACAGTATTAAATGAGCTTTAGGTGGTATTTTCTCGTAGTGTTTATCTGTTTTGATGGTTGGAGAGCTCTTGAGCAATTGTTATCTGGTCGGGCTGAAAAATATGTGAAATTACCAGCTTTTAATAGCAAAACCACCAAACTTTCTTTGTTTTCTTGTTTCTTAGAATGTTTTAAGGACTGATTTAGAATATTGAACCACAAGCTCAAGGCAATTCTTAACTATTTTTTGAGGTATCTAATTCATATAAAATTGTCCCAATGTAACGGTTTTGACAATAACTTATTGTTGATATCATGTTAATACTGTACATATGATGCCTGACACTGTAATTTTTATTGTACAAAATCGACACCTCAAAACTGCCACGTTTTCCTGTGAGAGATTGGAATAGGGATGGTTAAATGTTTAAAAATCAAGTCAACTTTATTTATAAACCCGCTTTTTACAATATTCATTGTTACAAAGCGGCAGTACAAGAAACATTTTGACTATAAGCAAACATATAATGTTATAGAACTAAAAAGTTGAAACCACAGAAGACACACACACACCGATTCAAACACACCCGCATTCAAAATACTGACCTACGAGGACAATATGCACACAAACTAACACACATAAATACGCACAAAAGCTCTACTGAAGTTAAATATACACCACGACACATAAAGCAACTATTTTAAGATCAGTAAAAGCAAATGCATTACTTTTTAACATGTCTCACTGAATTAAAAAACAGCATTGACATTAAAAATAGCCAAAGAAAAGGTAGAAGATCAGATGGCATAACTTATTGATAGTGGGTGGAAAAGTCCCAGCAGGAAATCTGACATCTCACTGAGCTCCATCAGACAGTGACTCTACAGGGACCATAACATGATTCACTGATGACGAGGGTGTGGTGTACCTTTCATGTACGTTTTATCTACAATTTATCCACCATCGATCACAAAAATGTACAATCATTATAGACATCAATATTGAATACAGAGTATATTGGGAGTTAAGAAACACCAAATCCTGAAGACAGCTAGAATATTATATCACCAAATTCTGAGAAATCAGGACGGATGCTGTGGTTTTATATTCGATGGGACTCCCTGTAGCTCCATTTGTGCTGCATGGCCGCATAGAACATGAACTGGCTTCTCTTTGACTACATGGATTTGTCAGGGCGTTTTATAAATAGCATAGCACGTGATCTGGTGCAGGAGAATGCAATATCAGCCTCAGGCATTCAGTGCGCCACAAAAATATTCCCATTTTCAGAGGACTTGGATTGTTTTGAATAACTGCAATTAGATTCAATTTCATAATCTTCATTTCGCTTGACTAGATGTAAATTCAAACAACATAAATGCAGGGCATGTGCTTTGTTTATGTTTATCTTTTTCATCCAGCCTGAAAAAGACATGGAAGCATAGAATGCATTCGGTCTGAATTAACTTGACCATTTATTCATATGTCCAAACAATGCAGCCATTAAAATAAGGAAAAAATGCTTTACAGATGTTTAGTTTTGTTTATCCCATTTACAGCACAGACAGCATAACCAAAACTGGCACTTGACAAAAAATGAAAAAAAACATTATTTTTTTTAAATAAATATAATTTTAAATAAAATACTGTGTTGTAAATGTTGACAAGCTCTTCTTTTTAATATTTTTTATTGGTTAAATACTGCACAGACTAACCAACCTGATCTCATGAGAATTCGTATCTACTTTGTGTAAAATGGGTTCTACAAAAGGTATATTTACTAACAATTGTACAAACAATAAAACGCAAAATAGTGACGTATTTATGGCATCTAATCGCACAATACTGAGATAATGATGACACATATGAGATTAATTACAAAATAAATCCTTATGCATATCGTAATCGCTGCATTCATATTTACAGTATTTGATTATATAGTATTTATTTTGTATAGGCTTATCAATGAAAATATGTTTTCATTTGGATTTAAAGTTTTCCTCATTTACTCATTATGAAATGACTTCGGTATGCCAACTAGAAGAAACAAGACTTTAAACTCTTAAAATGAACAATTTTACAAAGGCGTTTTCTCCAGCGGCTGTTACTAACAGTAGAACCATAAATTATATCAGAACCACTACCTTCAAAGATTTAAACATTGGCAATATTGCAACCTTGCATGAACAGAGCAGGATTGCAGCAGTTATAATATCCCCCACCTGGGGAAGCAAAACAGTTATTTAAGCAAAATATTTTAACAGAGATATACATGCCTTACGCGATAGTGATTTGCAAATTGAATATACTTAAATGATATGACTTAGAAGAGAATTCATACCTGTCAGAAGGGAAGATACATAGAAATGCATACAGGATCATATTCAAGGTACCTGGTGATGCATTCGGATGACGGGGAGTTGGGGAAGGGGGTGGATTTTGAACATGGCACTTTATGCTTGATATACAAACGCAAAATGATTACTAAAGGAATCAATTTTATTCGTCAGATGTAATACATATCTTCAAAATCCATTCTACTGAGATGAACAGAACCAAACCCAACCCTTTATTTGTCAATCTTCATCTCCATCCTGAGCAGCCACAGTAAGCAGCAACACCGGCGCTGACGCGCTTGTTACAAAATTCAAAAGTACCCTTACGAAGGGTAGTGGCATACAGCATTTTATTCGCATAGTCCCAGTCTATTTAACCTGTGCGACCTATATATTTGGGAGCATTTGTGCGAGTGCACATTTTGTTGTGGTGCGACCTGTTTTCATTGCTGTACAGTAAGCACTAGTGTTCACGGTGGTTTTGGCTTTGGGAGAGTGCCGTACAACGCTGAACAGCTGCTGAGCTGACTGTTCCACAAGTATACTTATTGCAAGTTCACATTACGTTATTTTAAATACATTCACAGGCAAACCTCTTCAGAAACGGATCATCTGTCTCATACTGTTTGTGCAATGTTAGCATAAAACATGATATGTATATGTAGTTTTAACTGTTTCTCTGAAGCTATGGGGGTTCATACAGTGGAGGAAGGAGGATTGGTTGTGATTATGATCACCACCTCTGCTAATCATATAGAGAAAGCAACCTCAGCTCTTTACTAAAAGCTGTACTTGTTAAGAAAACAAAAAATAATCTTTGTGCATTACTGCCTGTAAGTTGAGTTTGTGACAAAACATGTTGTAGTGTTCACATGTTTATTACTGCATAATAAATTCATTAAAATGTAAGTTTAATTTGTTTCATAAAATGCAAGTTGATTTTATAATGCCAGAATTTTTTGTAAAGAAATTCCCTCTATATTTAATCATTGAGGATTTATTTCAAAAAGTCTAAAATTGTGTCTTGTCTTGTCTCATGGTATAAGTGTCTCGCCATAAAATTACAATAAATTACATTAGCTAATGCATACACCTACCCCAACCCTAAACCTAACTTTACGATAATAACAATTCTTAATTAACTGTTGTCAGCATGACAAAAATGATGCGGTATTGAAGTGTACATGCCCAGGGGAGGTAGCTGAATCTCCTCTAGCCAAAACCATCATGAAGCATTACGACAGGTTTAACAGCAGGAAACAGTCATTGGCTCTCTTAGGTTTAGGGTTTAGGGGTTAGGATAAGGGGTCTAAAATATAAATCGCTTGTCAATACAATTATTGAACGCACTGATGAAATATTTATGTTTTTTAGCTACAAATACATGCCTATTTTTACAATTTTTACGTCGTTCCTCTGATGACACAAGCAAATGCAAAGCTGACTAATGAGCCAGCACCGTGTTCCACCTCAAGAATTAAATCGGAATATACGTCCCCTCTGGTATACTAGGTTGCCATGTCTTGTGCTTTTAGTTTTTCCCATCAAAGCTTGAAATAAAGCATGATCCTATTGACCTATTTGTTAGTTTCCATAGAGCAATTTCGTATCCCTCAGCACATTTCATACAATCTTCCTGATTAAAGTAACTAAATATAAAAGTAATAGGTTGCATCTACTTTGCTGGTTGACTCCTTGTAAACCTCAGTAAAATTGAAAGGTGGGGATTTGTCATAATGGAAAAATGGGTAATGTTCCTTTCGAGGGCCGTTGGACTAAATTTGCTTTGAACTGCAGGTGCAATAACAAAAGCAGAATAATGTGGGTTTTATGTTGGTCCAAATGTTTGAATCCCATCATGTGAAAAGGTGGCATCTGGCATCTTCGTAATTGAGGACCAAGGGAATAGTGATTAATGAAATATGCCCACAGAGGAGTGGTATATATGTGTAACTCTTTATCATTCTCACAGGCAAACCAACCCTAGAGCTCACTTAGTACAGTATATTCTTACTGTACAGACAACTGGACGAAATTTCACAGCAGGAAAATTCAGTAAGTATTTGTTTGACTTATTGTTTATGCCCCTCTCTCTCTCTGTCTATATTTCTCTTTCTCACTCTCTCTCTCTCTCTCTCTCTCTCTATATATATATATATTTTTGGCACAGCTACTTCCTGATTAATTCTTCTATGATGTAAATGTACATGCAGAATTCATGATATTGTCTTGTGTGAGGACCAGGTGCACTGTTGCATTTCAATGATTCACATTCAGCAGGAATATTCATTTTCTCAATATGGTGAATCCAGATCATTACTGAACATTGCAATGGTTGTAAGAATTACCCCAACGTAATCAGACAGTCTATTATGAACACTTGAGCTGTTATTATGTTATATATAAGTATGTTCTTAAATAAAACATTGTAGTTATTGTACTATTAGCAGTTTCAATACATTTAAGTGTACTTTAATGTACTTTTTTTGCACTTTGGTAGATTTAAAACTTGTTTTGTTTTTTCCTATGTGCAGTATTCAGGGCCATGAAAACTAGACTCGGGTGCCTATCTAACAAGTCTGACTCATGCAGCGATTTTTCAGAATTCCTACCCCCTCAAGAGAGGTCCACAAGGTACTTAAAGTAAGTAGTAAATATGATTTTTCACGTAACAATAATAAAAAAACTTGTTGCTAATTCGCCTTTTAATGTATCCATCTCAGGCTGTCCAATGATGTAGTGACCAGATGGGCGGAGTCATTTGATGCTCTACTGTCCAATAAATGTAAGCCATGTTAATGATGACCAAATATGTAGTATAAATCTGTGGTTCTCGGATGTGTTTATTTAATTTTACAATTTTAGTACTGCTAAGTACAATATAACGGCACATATTTATCCTAATGCTTTTGAACGCATTCAAAACTTCTGTTTCTGGACAGTTCATTTACTTGATTTCTACAACCATATTGTTTTGCCATAATATGGTTCGCCAGCAACTTATGTAAGAAGCTCTCCATATTAATGTGAAGGACGCCATTTCCCTGTGAGTCACGCGTTTGGCTACGATTTCTCTTGTCAGTTGCTCGCAAAATGAAAGGCATTATTTTCTCTGGCTCAAATCCTGCATCAATTAGAACAGGCTGTGTGTCTTTTCCTGAATCGTATAGCAGTGACACCCCAGATGCACTGCAAATAGCCGCTCTCTGTGCAGCGAGGAGAAGATAAAGTTCACGCTGAAGACCGTGTGAAAACTGTTCACATTTTAATAATTAAATCTGAAGTCATTGAGATATGCTTTATAAGTCTTGCTCACTCAAGCATTGCTCATGCAAGTTTAAGGTTGGGGATTTCTAATTTGGCATGCTACATCCAGATGAGAGCATACCTCAAATTGTGTGGCTTGTTGAGTGCAGGTGAATAATTATTCATGTGTCATTTGCGGTTTGGGAAATAAAATGTGCGGGCAGAACGCGGATCCAGTAGCCAAGACTATGTGACTTGCCTCAGCTGACACAAAGCCGCTTTTACACAGTCCTGTACTTATTTGTGTTCAAGCTCTGTCCGAAGAGCTGGTTTCTAATTGCAATGCACTTTGCAGCTTTGAGCACAGAGAGGCTCAGAGATAACGTATTTTTGTAGGCTAACGCGGAAGTAAGTTCCCTCGACCGAAAGCCTATGTATTTTTCCCACAGACTTTTGGAAGATCGCAAAAAATAAGCTCTGTGATTAACAAAGGTTTATGATGTTCACACGTTTGTCTATCAAGATAATCTTTACACATTAACACAACATTTGTTACTTTTGAAGCCGAAATACAATTGGCACAAGTAAAAAGCTAACACGATGGTTGTAGTGTGGTAGGCCGGACGAGAGCCGAGATTCGAGGTCTTGTGTCACAGAGGAGATCGGGAGCATAAGAGGACGAGCGACCGGCCCGTCAGTGAGAGAGGACCAGGCCTGGCTTTTAGTTATGGTTTGTGTGTGTCGCTGGCAGTCGCCTGTGAGGGGGCTATTTACGTTTGCTTTTATTAATTAAAAGTTATTTTATGTTCACCGGTTCCCGCCTCCTTCCTTCCATTTATGGATCTTGTTTTAATGGTATAAACAGACTACACTCAAGGTTGCTTGATATCAACATCTACACCACAAGCCTCCGACAACTCTTTTTAAAATATTATTAAAAATGTGTTCCCTGGAAAGTAATTACTCTGTGAACGAATCCGTATCTACGTCTTAAGAGATTTGTGCACATGTTGTAAAATCTGTGTTTGTGAATCCTCTGGGCGTTTCAGTAGCTGGTCAGAGGTGTCTTCAAAGAGCATATTTCTAAAAGAGAAAATTCTCCTGCAGCGTGCACATGTCGCCAGGCATGTCTCGCCACTGTAGTCTTGGGTGCGACTGCACCATCCTCGAGCCAGTCATGCACGATACCTGCGTCACATGTCTGGATCTCCGGCATGCTGAAGTAGCGTTTATGGTAACGGTATTACGGTCACGGCTGGCGTTGTTCGTTTTGGACACTGCGGCAGCGAGTGGCGGTGTTGATATGGGAGTCCAGGTGGGCGTAACTCTGTCGCAGGATTGCCGCGGACCGCCCAGGTTCCGTCACGCTCACCAAACCTGTCTTCTATGGCATCGCCAGACAGTCCCATAGCGGGTCCATGCCACGGCGTGCATGGGATGAGATTTCGTTTGCAACATCCGGTGACGGCCGCACAGTACGGTCCTTGCCACGTCCTTCTCAGGGCCCGGTGCCCACTTGGTCTCCAGGAGAGCTTCCTTCTCCCTTGGTGCCCACAGCATGCAACAACCTCAATTGTGACATGCGCCTTCCACAGCCCTCCGCACTCTCCACGCAACGGTGCGTTCGGCAGCGAAGAGCAGACAAGCTCACCCCCACAGGGCCCTGACCCTGGCGGGACAGCCATGCTGCCACCCACAGAACCTCCCCCCCACGGGGCAATGAAGCAGATCTCCCCACTAGTTCCTCCGTCATGATGTCTAGGGGCCTGGTCACAGCTCCTGGAGTCCGTCCGACACCAGGATTGGTTCATGGTTATCGACCCGTAAGTCCTACGGGTCAGCCACGTGGGCTAGACCCCAATCTGGCCACATGCCCAGACTCCCTACAACTCTCGCCGTGGACTAGGTGGTGGGGAACCTGCAGGTCCTCCCCCTGGGAGGAAGTCACAACCCTTTCCCTGTCGTGTCCTCTACTCGGACCGAACACAGAGCTCTCGCTCTGAGCAGCTGTTTGTGTCAGGGGACAGCAGGGAGGCTGTCTCCAAACAGAAACTGGCACACTGGATCAAGGACGCCATCACTTAGCCGATCTCAGGCCACGGCCCACTGCAGTGTTTCTCACTACGCCGGGGTCCAGCCTCCTCGTGGGCACTGGCTCAGACATCTGCAGAGCTTCAGGGTTAGCCTTTTTTCGCACAGGCGTGGAACCTGTGTCGGACCGGGTCTTGAGTGAGACCGACGGCGCCTGGGCAGACGCCTCCAAAGCGTCTTCTCCCCTATTCTGGCAAGTAAGCGCGCTAGTCCCGCCTCCCTATTTCATCCACTGGACAAAGTATAGGCATTCCATCCATCACTAAGCACTTTGGGGGTACTTTGGGGTAATTTTTTTTAATTGCATAAATCAAAATATATTTCATAAATCACTAATCAAATATAGAATAGCTGCTATTAGCTAACAACATTTTAGTGGATTCACTCTGCCAAATTTTGTTACTACATGTTTAAAAATTCATTTAAAGTGTTCTGAACTGTCCGTTTTTATTATGAAGTTTGCATTGTTTTACATTTGAAAATATCAAAATTGATAAGTAATAGACTATTTTCTACCCTTGTTTTGAGGCCAGCTCGACAAACGTTCTGTTTTATTGGCTTTTAATGGTTTTGACTACATCATGTAGATATAATGCAGATGCAGTTTGGGGCACAGCATTTTTGTCAAACGAGTAGGGTCGGAAATAGAATTAAATTAGTGCTACAGTCGGATGTCAGGTGTTCTTTTAATTAGTGCGGTTGCCATGCAGGACACTGGTGCAAATACCTTGAGGAACAGTTCACCTAAAATAGAAAATTCTGTCTTCATTTATTCACCCTTAAATTGTTGCAAATCTATATAAATGTAGTTGTTCTGATGAACACAGAGACATATATTTGAAAGAGTGCTTGTCACCAAACAGTTCTTGGCCACCACTTTATAAATCTATTATTTTTCCTACTTTGATAGTCAATGGTGGCCAAGAACTCATCCACATATAAAATGGGCAAAGATTCCATACACAATAAAGTGATTCAATAATTTGAACACCCTAGAAACACCTATAGCCACCCGCTACCCACAACAACCATATTTTAAGGTGGTGACTTTTGCATGGACTTTTACAATTTCTTTGGGAAATTCTAAATGTAAATGCTTAAAGCAATAGCGTATGAGAGGGCATTTAGCCAACTTGCACTTTTGTTTAAAATCTGCCGTTTTGGGAAGCAAACCCTGTATAACCACTCTGTTTTAGAGCACATAAATCTCTTATTGTGTCCTTCATGGCACAGGATACATACAGGATACATACAGGAAATTCACTATTGGGGAAAATAAACGGCCACACTAAAGAACATTTAGTTCTCCTTTGAAGGCAGGGGAACATTTTGCTTCTGTACCACTTGATTGTCCTTTCATTGAATTTCCAGAGAAGCACTATTGTCTCATTTACCCACCCTGCCATTTGTATGGACTTTAATTGTATTCATGTAAGGGCTACCCTTGCACAAAAAGCATAGAGAATAAATATGTGCCTTTATCCTCGCTGCCACAAAAGAGCACTGGATGATCTAAAAATCATGAACATGTACGTAAAAATGGAATGAGAAAATGATATGTAAAGACGGATGATGCAAAGATGATGAAAAGAAATACAAACTTGTTCTTTCTCACTTTCAACAAACATCCTCGTAATTTAAAGGTAAGAAAGAGTGAAATAACAAACCCAATTTTCAAAACAGGCCTGTATGTGTTACCACAGATGCTATGGAAGAAAATCATTAAAAGTATTTTGATGAATAATGCATAGTGTCCCTAGGAAATATTGCCTGTGGATAGTGTGGTTTACAGGTGCCAAATAACACAAAAAAAGCTAAATAGTTTTACTGTATTAAGGTGTTTGTTCATAACCATATTAATCTTTATTTCACAGATGGTATGACAGCCTTCAGAACCTTCCTCAAAACAGAGTTTAGTGATGAAAACATTGAGTTCTGGTTGGCTTGCGAAGATTATAAAAAGATCAAATCCCCTGCTAAGATGATGTCTAAGGCCAATAAGATCTACAAGGAATTTATTGATGTCCATGCACCCAGAGAGGTATTTCTTATAAAACCATAGCAAGAACACCAGAACACACAGTACTTCTCTCATTCGTCAAAGCAAATATACTGTACATTCTGATGCCAAATACAAAACAAGTACAAGAAAATAAATACTGTAAATATGCTAACTACAGCGAACAAGTGACCAAGCTTTTGTCCTGTCTACCCTTTTAATTAGAATAAATGCATCACAGAGCCATGATTTATTGACTCAAAACCAGCAAACGATTCAAACCTGAATAAAATTAGTTTACTTTAATTTTGTATGAATGCAACTAATTTGAAATGCAAGGTTGTGGGTTGGATTCCAAGAAATGCCTACGCTCAGAGTTCTTTGTTAGCTTCAAACCTAGACTCTTGTTTAGCATGACCTTCAGATCCTTTTTGATTCACCACTGGTTATTTGGGAAATAGCACTGTCCCTAAATATCCTCGTGTGGCCCACGGAAGGTTTGGCTTAAATTTGTTGAGCTTGGTCAAGACATTTAAGAAGGCCTCCTTGACCACTTTTGTCTTTCTCAATTATTTACTGTGTATCTAGTGACAATCAGCCATTTGGTTTTAAGAGGGTATAGATTAGGGGTGTTAGAGTATACCAGCATTGACTATTACTGTGATGTAACAAAAGCAATTATCAATATAATGTTAATTCGTAAATAATTCAGCATCCGTTTTGCCTTAAGCTACAAACTATCAATTGTTTCTATAGCTAATAATTTTATAGCTACAATTGTGGGTTTTATTCCTAGGAAACGCATATATTTATGAAATATACATCTTAAATACATTGTCACGAATGCAAGCTTCTAGCAAATGCATAAATGTTCGAAACTTTTAATAATTGTATTTTCTCAACACAATGTCAAAAAAAACCTTACCTATTTTACGAGGTTGCTCATTTGTATGAACGTACAAGCTTAGAGTTAGGTTAAGGGGTGGAGTTGGGGCAGGGGGAGGGGCTTCTGTATAGTTTTTTCTAATAATCATATGTTTTTGAATTCATTCAAATAAGCAAAATTGTTATTAAATTACAAATTCCTGTGAGATCAGGTTGATTCTCTTTTAACTTTGAATAAATCTGCAGGTGAACATAGACCACAGGACCAGGGAGGAGACCAAACAGAAGCTTCTGGAGCCAACATCCAACAGTCTGAATGAAGTCCAAGCTAAAGTATACAGCCTCATGGAGAAAGACTCCTTTCCTCGGTTTATACGATCAAAGATCTATCAGGACTTGCTGAACAGATCACAGATGCACTGTCAGAGGAAATCGGTTTAAAAATCTTTAAAAGAAGATCGTTTTGCTTGCAAGGTTTAATGATGTTGAGACAAAACAACAGACTTTAATTGTAATATAGCATAGTCTGGGAGTGTTTATAATATTATTAGATACTGTATGAGTATTCGGAAAAACAGACTAGTGCTAGTTGGTACATCTAAACATGACCCTGTACTGTGCCTAGTTTTATTCGTAACATGTGACTATATTCTCTGCCTTTCAATTGTGATAGATTGGTCAATGTTTTTTCTGAATGCTGACAAGCATGTAAATGCATATTCAGTCTCTACATGGATGTTGTAGTAGAGAAGAATTTATTTTTCATATCTTCAATGTAACGTATTTATACAGAATTGTGACTGTCAACCCAAGACATGCCTACTGTATTACTGCATGCTGCCTTACACACCCAGTCCACACATGGCTCTGATTGGCTGAGATTTGTGATTGTGTCGCATCATGTGATGTCATTTCAAGGTTGGTTACAACACAGTGTAAATCCTAGAACAGTCTAAAAATAAATAAACATGCACACACGTTGGGTTACAACACAAACATTTGTGCGATTTTCCATTTTTAAATCAAAATAATTTAGTTTGATATATAAGTTTATCTCATGGGGACAAAAATGTCCTAAAAAGGTTTACCAGAAAACACACACACGAAGTACAGGCACACAAACACAAAAATAAATTCAGGGGGACATTTTCACAGTTATTTTTCAGAACGTGGCGTCATGTCATTTTTATTTGTTTTGTTAATTTTATTGTTTTTCATGTTGATGTTCTTATGGTTTACGATGATATGTTTGGCAGTGGTTTATACTAGATCAAGTAAAGCATGTCAGTTCCATCACACAGTGTTGCTTTGTCTAGTTTGTGGTCCAGATCTTACATTTCGAGCTACATGGAATATTATTTTAATGAAAAGTACCAGCCCAATATGGGTCACTAATCTTTCTAGCAAGACAAATCAATGTCAAACCATCTCTACTTCTTTCATAACAGAAAAGCTTTCCACCTGCTCTGCAGTAACTGTAGATATTATTCTGAAAAATAATATTCATTTTGTAAAATGTTTGTTAAATTTTTTATTATATTACTAAAATTATTATTAAAATGCATATTGCATAATATACTGACAATATCGTAAAGCTCTTAAGAAGGGTACAATGTTAAATCATATGTATTGAGTACCTCAGCTTCTGGACTATGGAGTAAAAGAACTGCATGGATGATAAATGAATGACAAATGTAGAAACTAACCAATACTTCATAATATAATGTTTATGTGGCAAAGCTACGCAATGATTCCAAAGATAAAGAATCAACGCACACAGATGTGGAGCCTGTGGTTCATTTTATTACCTCCGAGGGCAATAGCCCAGACGGAATAATTAGATCTTCCAGCCCTGTAGATCAGTGCTCCCCGAGCACAGTTTAAGTTAGAGAGAACATCTGTGTGCCAGGGGCAAAGTCCTCCCTGGAGGTACAGCAACTAGATCACAGACACATGCCACCCCATCAAAGCTATGCGGAGACACTGTTTCCATGAGGGAAACCATTCAGGTAGAAGTTCAAGTTCATTACAGCCTCTTTTTCAGTCAAGCTCTCTTTTTCTTAAAGAATTTTAATGTTAATATTAGGGAATAACGATACTATATGAATATGAATTTACCCTCTAATACTGGACAGAGTGCTAAGACTATTTTATGGCTAGGAAATTAATTCATAGAATTAATAAAGTGGCCAATTTTGAAAACCAGCGTCTTTATCCAAACATTTATTTAGATGTATTCAAAATTAAGTATGCATGTTATGTAGTCGTGCTTGGATTGAAACCTGAAGCTCGGCTTTGAGAAGAATTTAAAGGGATAGTTCACCAAAAAAAGTAGTGATAATAAACACAAAGGAAGATCTTTGGAAGAATGTCAGCAACCAAACATATCTCTTCCCCATTTACTGACATACTACGTGAAATAAATAGCATGGGAGTCAGCTTTGGTCATATCAAGACTGGACTACTGCAATTTTAAACCGGCTGGCCTTACAACCAATGCAGTCAAGCCCTTGCAAATGATCCAGAATCGTTCAACCCCAAAATCACCCCCTTTATCTTAACTCACTGCTCCAGTTCTACATCCCCTTTCGTCATTTTCATTCTGAAATTGGGCGACGCCTGGTTGTTCCATCACAGCTAGGCACCAAATTGCTTGCAAAAACCTTTACTCATTTGGTTCCCCCGTGGTGGATGAACTGCCAGCTATCCGAAGTGAAGCATCCTTCACAACTTTCAAAAAACTCAAAACATACCTGTTCCGCATTTGTCTTGTGTTTAAAAAATTCTTGTTGTTCATTCTCTACCTTGCTTACTCCAGCATTAATCCTCCTAGAAGCATGGCCCTGTAAACTAATGGTACCCTTTAGCAGCAATGGTACTGTAATGCTCTCCTTGTAAATGTAAATACAACCGTAGGGGGGCATTACACACAAACATCTTTCAAGTATGCCCTCTCGACATCATTTTTGAGCTGCTAACATCTGGCTTTTTTCCTCAAAATCATAAATGTTGTAATTTTACCAGAATGGTACTGTACCAGTAGATGTTTGTCTCTTATGGTTTACCAACAGCCATCATGAATCCATGCTGTACTTTTCTTCAAAGACAAATCTAAACACATGAACAGTTTTAAAGATGTGCTAATGGGTGTATTATAATAATTTTCTAATACAATAGTTTTCTAAACAGTTGTGCCAGGAATCATCACAGTCCTGCCCTTTACCAACAATAAGCAGATGTTGTATTCCCGTAGCGCACAGTCATTGAGTTTCAGGGTTAATTCACAGCATGACCATTAGAACTAACATCAACCTCGAGGAGGAGATTTGCACTCTGCTGTCAATGTGCGTAGTCTTTTTCTCTCTCGCATATTGCCAGGAAACCAGGAAACAAGCTGGAACTCAACACATGGGTTAGGGGTTTTCCAGCATATTGGGATTTTAATGGATTTAAAAAAAAATCCCCATTTTGTATTTGGTTCAACATATAATAGTTGTATGTTGTATAATACTTTTACTTATAAAATGTATGGCTCTATGGACTCCCTATTTCTGATAACGGTTCCATGCTATTTAAAGGGATTTTGCCCAAAATCATAATTTGTGATCCTGTCTGTAACAATCCAGGCTAAAGTCTCAAAATCTAATTATGAGATAAGAAACTTCAAAGTCAGAGCCATAAAATCACAAAAATAGGCATTGTGTGTTTCTTGCTGTAAATGATAGATTATATGAGGAATTATCATTTATAACACTGAAATTGATTATTTCAAATACTGAAATCTATTATTTTATTGACCCTTTTTTACTACTAAAAAATTAAAGTGGGATCCTAAAGATGGTCTTACTCAGTCAATATTAAGTATATATTCTCACAAAATGAACTTTACAAAATGCCAGTTGATTTTTGTACAGAAAGCAAATACAAATATAACAAAACAATGACTTCAGCTGGGTTTACACCCGCAGGACCACATTTATTCACCCCATGTCACTCAAAACTGCATATATGACTCTTACGTCTGGAACACAATAGAAGAAATAATGTCTCAGTTTGTCCACACAATGGAAGTCAACGGGGTCCAATGTTGTTCGATTGTAAAGATTCTTCTCTATATTTTGTGTTCTGTAAAACAAGGTCATAAAGAACAGGTTTGGTTTATGTATAAATTGTGAAATAATTTAAATTTTTGGGTGAACTTTTTATCTCTTTAAGCACGATGAACTTTGAAAATTAAGCCATTTTCAACCTACTTTTCATTTTGTATTTACCCTTCTATATTGCTATGTGTGTCAAGTGCTCTAAAATTTTAAGAATCACCTTAGACACACAACAGGGCCATACATTTTGGATAAACTAGAGCAAAATTGGCAACATTCCAGAAAACGATTATCCTTTGTTCAAGGTTAGTGTGAAAAGAAATGTATCATTCTTATCAACAGAATTCTGTCATTTGAAGGGCGCAGAACTCATGGTCTAAAGAAGGCTTGCAAAAGAATAATTTTACAGCAATAGTACCAAAAGGCTGACTGTACACTGTCAGAAAGATATACAAAAGCTGTGACTTGGATGATACCCTTTTAAAAGTACACCTTTGCACCAACAGTGTGCATTTCAGTACCTCATATGTACATGTTGGTAGTGGTACCGCATACATATTTGTACTTAAATAGGACACTATTAGACTTTGCTCTAATTATAACAGTTACGTACTACAAAATGCCCAGTAAAATACTGTAATTTTCTTTACTGTTAATTACTGTTATATGCATTGCATTATGGGTATTTTTATGACATAACATTGTAATGTACAGTGACATACTGTATTTTCTGAATTAACATTAATTTAATATCAAGAACTGGCCTTCAGTGGGATAATATGGCTTTAGTGGGGGAATCCCCAAACAAAAATTTTTATATTTAAAAAGTCACATATAACTATAACCATGTGATTTTGTTTCAAAAAGAGGAGACTTGAATTGAACAAATACATCTAAGCCCTGCTCTGTGACATGGACTGTGAAACCAGAGGAATATACCACTACCAGGTTTCCTTCATTGCCATTCTTCTGTTGATGAGGTACAAACCTCTTTATTTGGCCAGCTGTAATAGTCATTTTTAACTGTTTCTTTTTAATAGAAATTACTTGCAATATCTGAGAGGCTTTACTTTTTTGGTTTGCAGCCAGCAAGATGCCTGAGGTTCTATTAAATGCCATAAATTAGCTGATGTTTTTATTTCATGGTGTATTTTGATGTCTGCAACCTACAATTCGGCATTGAGGGCTTAGGTCTTCTATGAAGCTATCCATCTGTATGTCTTCGTCAGTGCTTTTGCTGTTTTTTGTCTCTGTTTGTGTTAATCTGGAGTATCATCATGCACTATTAGGGTGATGGTACAGAGGTATTGCACAAATCTCCTATGGCTTCCATATCAAGTGTCACAGGGATGCCATGTTTTTATATGCAAAACATGCAGTTAACATTTTAGCACTTCTGTTTCCATTGCCCCAAATTCAAGATTTTTTAAATGGGGTAAATGTAATAATGCATGTGGTAAACAAAACCTGTAGATATTTTAACATCTTATTATACGACATGCAACACACCAACTCGTATTTTTTTAAATTACGAAAGCATATAAGTGTCATAAACCTATTTTTATGAATATTTTGATTGTTGTATTTAATGCTATTGCATCCATTGTTAGCCTGTCTGTTCATCGACAGTTTACATGAGAGAAAATCCATGACCATTTGTCACACATTTTCTTTTTGTGTCTAGCAATGTACCGGTACCAGTTCAATGCCAGAACAGAGACAAGCCTAGAATGGATCTTGTAAGCTTTGTGCCTGTATGCTCATTAACATCATCCCGGTGTGTTTTGTTATAATATATTTTGACCAACATTTTGGCTGCAGCTACAGTGTTCAACATTTTGTTAGATTATTCTTATAGATACTGTTAAATTGTTATTGTTATTTATCAAAAAGCCATTATTAATGCATGTAACTAATAATAATGTACTGAAGGAAAATATTACTGTTGTACATGGACTTCTGTCACTTAAGTTATAATTGCATTAAATTTACTGAAGAGTTATAATATCGTGAAGACAAATTATGGTAAGGGTATAATGCTGTGCAAAGACATTACAGTATGGATACTATACTGTAAAAAGTTGCAGAATAGTCATATTTCTTTGAGGTACATAAAAAGTTACGCCACTGAGTAGAGGTGCCCTAAGGTATGATTGAGTGATTGAGCAAACCCCTGTTCCATTCAATTTCACCATCCCCATTTCCTGCTCTCAGGGGGCGTCAATGCCGCCCCCCTGCCATCTCTATAAAGAAGCTTGATCCTGCCAATAAGATTTCTCTGCAGTGGTGTAATTGCTCTTAGTGAGGCATATTATCTATAAGAAGGCAAAAGCTGTGGACGAGGAGAACAACAAGCTTAATTTCCCATCCCTCCTAATCTCTAAAAAAGGGCTTCCATGCAGTCAGTGAATGCCTTACATCAGAGCACATACGCAAGATCTCAAGGCCAAATGATGCGGAAGTTCCCTTGCCCTTACACAAACAGGTTTTATACTCTAAGTCAATACACTGTAAGTCATGATGGGCGAGAAGGGCCTTTTTTCTCAGCTGGCATCATTTGTAAAGGGTTCAAGATGGGATTTCCCTCAGGTACAATAATTCAGGTATATTAAACCTTGATCTAGTCTCTGACTCTGCTTTGGGTCAATGAAGCGTGACGTTGAAAGCTGAGTTATGAAACAACAAAAAATTTAAGCTTACTATACAGTGTGGTCCTGAGACTACATTTATTACAAACGTTTTCACTCAAATTGTATCAGCAAAACAGTTTTTTAATTACACAATTGTTTAGATGATAAAAAATGGCAAAGAAATAAGATTAATGTAAAAAAAAAAACATGATTAAAGAATAAAAGAGCATATTGTGTATTGTATGAATTTAAATACTGACCTTAATCCAAAATACCACATCGCCAGTTAATATGTCTAGTCCTTTCTGTCACTGTCAAACATCCCAAACTAATTTTGAAACAGAACAAATTGTGCTGACACACGGCTCAACGATTATTTTTCAAGATAGCTTTCTTTACGTTGAACTGTACACTGCACCGTGGCACCTAATCTCATTATCTGATCATCATCTCTGAGATATTTATTGATGCGTTTCATTCTAGCCATAACTATGTTTGTAGTACAGACTGTGAGACATATCGGAAGAACCGGAACGCCAAAATAAAAACAATTTCACTCAGTTTGACCAATAAAGTCTCCTGTCTCTCCTTTTGCAATCACATAAATCTACTGCTCAGTTTATATGAGTGGAGAGTGAACTGCCTGATGATTGGCTGAGGCGAGCGATGACGCTGTGCTTCCTGCTCTATATAAACTCTCCCTTCCCTGATGCAGACAGACTGCTGAAATATTTTTCCTAGAGTCCACAGTGCATAATGGATATTTACCTCCCTGCTGGTTTTAAAATGTGCCGAGGAATAGCAGAGCTGTCAAACACCTGCCTGGAAAGGTATGACGCTCATCCTGTCATTCAGAATGCATTGTATTTTCTTTATAATTAAATGCAGTTTTATTTAAATAGCTAAACATAGAGCATGATAGTACTCTATTAAATCAGTGAAGATGTTTTAAATCCTATTGCATAGGTTTTATATCATGTATATATTTAGACTTTACTGTGTATTAAAGAAATGTTTTGCTAACATCAGGGCAAAAAGGATAAAGGCGTGCGTGGGTGGCGTTTTGCAGATGCAGGACTGGAACATCCTATGCTATTGCTACAAATATAGAAAACCAAGGTCAGTATTTACCTGCATTGTTTCGTAACACAATGTTTTTATTTAGTAACGCGTTGAACACCGCTGATGTGTTTCTCCTCTGACTGGCTGTCATCTTTGTAGGTTGACCTTGGAGGAATGTTTGACGTGGAAAGAATCTCTTGCGAAGCTCCTATCAAACAAACGTAAGGAAGAACAAAGTTTACTTATTTCACATTGATGTCACAAGATATGTAAAGCAAATTGTGTGAAAATGAAATGGACTAAAGTGTCCTGAAAATCCTTAATATGAAAGATGTAATGAGGTTTAAAGCAGCTTTGGTAATGACATTAGAATTAAAGGTGCCAAAAAAAGAGCATCCATGATTTAGATGATGAAACAGGGATTGTTGTGCACAGATGTGTCCCACCCGTCTGACCTGCGTGGGGTACTTTAATCTGATGAGACACATTACACAACTAATCCTTTCTCTCTAACCCCATTTGTCTCTCTCTGTTACAGATGGACTGTATGCTTTTAGAGCATTCCTAAAATCTGAATTCAGTGAAGAGAACCTTGCATTCTACCTGGCCTGTGAAGACTACAAAAACACAAAGTCAACCGCCAAGTTGCCATGCAAAGCCACGAGGATATACGAGGAGTTTATCGGAAATGAAGCTCCCAGAGAGGTAAAGATTTGATGCATATCACTTTGAGATTTGACTGTTATTGTGGATGTTTGAATTCACATCCGGATTACTTTCAGGTTAACATCGACTATGAGACTCGAGACATCACTCAAGCCAATCTGAATATCCCCACCGCGTCCTGCTTCAATATGGCTCAGTACCGCATCTATATTCTCATGGAAAAGGATTGTTACCCACGATTCCTCCGATCCGCCGCATACCGCAACCTGGTCAACCAACTCACGGCAAAGAGCGCCAAGGCGAGAAGCAAAAAGGCCCCGACAACTGGAATGCCATGTGAAGAAGATAAACCAAAATGAAATAAGGCAGATTCAGGGGAAGTTATTCTACAAAAGATGGAAGCTCAGACGAGAAAGGACCAGTGTGGATCCTAAAAAGGCTGTGTGTGACAGTCTGAGAGCCCTGAGAAGAAGCTAGATGGGTGCAATTTATGAATCGCATGAAGGACTGCATTCCAAGAACCCATAGGTCGGATAGAGGGAATGACAGGAACTGTGTCAGCACATCCTTTACTGAAGTATGCATTGGCCAATGAGCACATAGCATACTTCAATCTGAAAAAACATCCAGTATGTTGTGATGTTAAATTAATGATGTGTGAGACTATTTAATGTGTTAATTTCTTTGTCTTTTTTGTAAAAAATATGAATTTACAAAACGTTTACTGTGCCAGTACCATGGTATTCAAATGGTGTATTTTTTACTTGGCACTCCAAATATTTAGAATAAAACCATAATATGGTCATGGTAAAAGTAAATATGATATGGTACCATATAAAAAAACATCTAATGCCATGTTTTTTTCTAAGTGACAATCTGTGCTGCTACAAGCCATCATTTCAGAATGTTCAAAGTTTGTGATTAACTAATTAAATGAATGCGAATAAAACGTTTTCATTACAGGAATATGCTTTGACATCTTGTTTTGTCTTTTAAACTCTTTTAAACTCTAAATGGCCTATTTGTTCTTGTTAAATGCTATTTAGTTTTTTTACCAAAGATCGAATCACAGACACTCAGCCATGAGGTAAACATGCTTGTTATGCACATGACAGGCCAGACTTAAGCGAGCTTGTGTTTCATATTTAACCATCAATGCCCACAGGCAACAATCAGTCCGAAGTGTAGGTTTACACAGTCGCCAAGGCAACCATTTGGGACAAGTTTCCAAAGCGGTTCACATGATTCCCTCATGTGAGGAACTACATTCGATAAGGGGTTTGCGTCTCTGTGTGTGTGTTTGCCTACACGTGATGGAATAAGTAAGGGTGCAATTTAGTTTAAATTGTCTGAGGGCCAACGTTATGGTATTTGATTAAATGATTTCTTAATCATGTCATGGCCACGTACACCTGAACAATGTCTATCTCTAGACAGTAATCGCATGAATATCATTGTTAATCCACAAAAGCAATCGCAATTTGTAGATGAAATTCTAGATTAGTACGTTCACACTGGGTGAATATTTTAATTTCATTAGCTAAATAGGGGCTAGAAGATGGTCTGTTAGATATACACCATGCAGTAGACTACAGCCAGCCCGCTCACCATAAGAACAAGCCCCGTGGCTTGTATTTACTTTATTTTGACACTATTTCATCCATTTCATGCCTAAAGTTCAGATGCTCTTGTTTATTAAAGAGGGGCTACATTTACTTGAGTTTATGCTGTAATTCAAACTCAGAGAATTACTTTTATTATCAGAAAATTAAAAGCACGGAGTAAAGTTGAGTGTAACATCAGGGTATTAGGGTTTACCTTTCACTAGCAAGCATCGAGAAAAATATCCTTTTTTTATCATGGTAACAGGAAATAATATAATATTATATATTATACGTAGTATAGTATAATAAATGTAATACAATGTTATTTAATACAATAATTAATTCAACAATAATTGAATCAATTATTCCATGAATGTAATACATCATGTTCATGTTTATATACACAGTATATATGTATGATATATATAAACATGTATCATCTATTTTTATATTCTTAACACTCAACCGCTATCACATTTTATGGCGGAAGCTGTTTACTTTAATCTCGAGTCAATTCATTCAGACGTGGCAATTTCCCCATTCGTCTTTTATGGCGTTTTTGTCTTTTGCAAACATTGCTGTGTGATAATGAGATCTGTAAACGTAAGAGCCCAGCATAGCTACCGAACAGAAATAATTGATTCATCAAGCACTTTGCTTAACAGCCTATTCACAGACTTGGGTCATGTCTGATGGCCCACGTCTTCAGATAGCTTCAATAAAACAGTGCGCGAAGGATGAGTCATACGGCTTCAAGGCCGTGCCTCGCCCACACCCAGTGCGCTACAGTGATACACAGCGATTCCCCAATGATCGGCCTCTATGTAAAGAACAGACGCATGCGTATGTGACCATAAATGTCACCTTGATGTTGATTTCCCACATGCATGCTTTTAAACGTGACCTTTTTGTTCACGTGCACGTAGTCAACCCACTATTGAAGACATTGAAGAATACATTTAATTAAAACATAGATTCTTGTCATTTTTATTTTAAAAAATAGCTGTTGTCAGTAATCTATTAATAGCATGGGCATGTGCATCCTTGACTGACAGACTTTTTGATGCAATATTGCCACCTAGTGGGATATTAGCAACATCGCAACAGAAGGGTATTATTGTGGTACAGGATTATACAAATAATACATTTGCTATGAAATCCTTTCCCTGACAACATGGGTCTATGCGAAAATATCTTAAATGATTGATAATCTTACAAACATATAAAAGAATTAAGATTTGTGTTCAAGATCCTCTGTTACTTGATTTCTTTAGCAATGTCACCAAACTCTGTCCCTTGCATTTGGGCCCACACATATGGAAAGGAATGCTAATTGCATCTAACTCTCATCTATTTTAATATACATTCCATTTTTAAAGTGCAATTTTTAGGTAGAAAGTACATGCAATTTCAACCATTTAACACTACTTTACTGCACTCATGTTTCGGTAGGTGGCGCAGTCTACTCATTCAAGAGTGTATTATGTGCGAAAACGCATGTGCAATGTAGACGTCAATCAACAGCTTGGGTTGTTAAATCCTCTTCGTCGCACTTTTCGTATAAACAGTTTAAAGTAGTTATAAGTGTTACGGTGAAAAATATAGTTCATTTTAAGTTTAAAGAGAAATAGATATTAAAAAGACAAGATAACTTAGATTAACTCTCGAGCATTAACGGTATTTCAATCATTCAGTATCGTCCACTTTGGCGATGTTTACATCAATCTCCAGGAGATGTATAAATGTATGAAAGCGTCAAAGTATATATAAACGTTGTATGTATTTTAAATCTGTATGGGTCCTATCTGCCGTTGGGGACGTGAAGGCCTGTCACAACAAAACTTACTCGGTTACTAATGTAACCTCGGTTCCCTGAGATACGGGAATGAGTCCTGCGTAGCAGGACGCCTTGGGAAAACTCATTTTTCTCCGATGACTGAAGCAATTCAATAGCGCAGTGAAAACTGCACGCTCATTGGTTGGAAAAAAGTAGAACTTTAAACCAATGGTAGCGGAGCTGCCGGACCAATGGCGATGGTACCCGCCAGAAAGGGCAGGGCTTACGGCTATATAAGCCGACGCATCGCCTTAGGGTCCTCAGGTTACTTCGACTGAAGCGACGACAATGCAGCTCGTAGCACGATAAGGAAAACAGTACTCGTTCCCGTATCTCAGGGAACCGAGGTTACATTAGTAACCGAGTACGTTCCCTATCGATACTTCACTCGAACCAGTATAATCACGCCGTGCTACAGATGGAACGAAAACACAGATAGTCTCGGAGCCCTGGTTCGGAGACGGGGTAGAACAGGGAATCCCTGAGAAGGCGGAGAAGGTCAAGCTAGTAGGTGGCCTAGTCCATTAATCGTCCCAAAAAATATTAGGTGCTGGCGTGGCTATAGAGCCAGGGCTCAGCGGCCTGATCCAAAGGGACGTCCAGAATGTAGAAACTTGTAAAAGTGGACGGCGAAGCCCAGCAGGCCGCCGCACAGATATCCTTTATAGATACACCGCTAGACCAGGCCCAGGAAGAGGCAATGCCTCTAGTAGAATGGGCTCTAACTCTCGTGGGACATTGAAGGCCCAAGGAAGAGTACGCCAGCGATATAGCATCGACTATCCATTTTGACAGTCTATGTTTCGAGACCGAAGACCCTCTGGTGCGGTCACCAAAGCACACAAAGAGCTGTTCCTACCGTCTGAATGGGGCGGAGCGCTCAATGTAGATTTTTAATGCTCTGACTGGGCAAAGCAGGTTAGGCTCTGGGTCCCGCTCGGAGGAGGGGAGAGCAGAGAGCGTAATAACCTGTGCTCTGAACGGAGTAGAGAGCACCTTAGGTACATAGCCATGCCTTGGTTTGAGGACGACCCTGGCATCGTTAGGCCCAAATTCAAGACAGGATGGGCTCACAGAGAGAGCCTGTAGGTCGCCCACACGCTTCACCGATGCTAAAGCGAGAAACAGAGCGGTCCTGAGCGTTAAGGAACGGAGATCCACAGATAGCAGAGGCTCAAAGGGCAGATCCCAAGTGGGAACTGTAAGAGGGCGAGGGGGGTGTAGCCGCCTGGAGCCCTTCAAGAAACGAACGATGAGGTTGTTTTTGCCCACTCCTTTTCCCTCGATGTGGGCATGTGAGGCTGAAATGGCTGCCACATAGACTTTGAGCGTGAAAGGGGCACGGCCGTTATCCAACAACTCTTGCAAGAATGACAGTATCAGCGATATAGCTCTAGCTTGGGATATGGTGTTCAGGACGCCCTCGGGGAGGTCCGTAGGCTCCCGTCGAGAGGCCAAAGGTTCAGAGCCCACAGCTCTGGCTGGGGGTGCCAATTGTGTTCCCTGCCTGAGAAAGGAGGTCCTGCCTCAGGGAAATGGGCCACGGGGATGCTACTAGCAGCTGAGAGAGATCTGCAACCCAAGGCTGGTTTGTCCACAGAGGGGCTACCAATAGCACTCGGTGCGCTTGATCCCTGATCCTCCTGATCGTCTGCTGTAAGAGCGCAATCGGGGGAAAAGCGTAGAGGAGCCGGTTGGGCCAAGTGTGGGCCGAGGCATCCCTGCCCTTTTAAAAAAGTACGTTGGGCAATGAGTATTGTCTTCTGAGGCGAAAAGGTCGACTTCTGTCTTGCCGAAGATTTGCCAGATTCGATGAACCGACATGGGGTGGAGCGTCCATTCGTCCGAAGGAACGTTGCTCCGAGATAGCATATCTGCCCCCCGGTTCAGTCTGCCTGGAACGTGAGTTGCCCTCAGTGAGCGCAGATTGGACTGGGCCCATTCCAAGAGGCGTAATACCAGGGAAAAAAGGCGTCTTGAGGAGAGGCCTCCCTGGTGATTTATGTAAGATACCACCGCCATGCTGTCTGATCGGACTAAGACGTGGCGATCCTTTAGCACCGGCAGGAAGTAGCGAAGAGCCAACCACACTACCTGCATTTCCAGGTGGTTGATGTGGAGGCTTCTTTCCTGGTTTGACCAGTGGCCGAAGGCAGGTTCACCGTCGCACAGAGCCCCCCAACCCGTGTTGGAGGCGTCTGTCGTGACCACTTTCCGGCTGCAAGTGGAGCCCAGGGGCGTACCCTGCTCTAGCCAAAGGGGATCTTTCCACGAGGCTAGGGCGGTTACGCAGGCTTGGTTCACCAAAACACGTAGACGTCCAAGACACCAAGCGTGTGGAGGAACTCTCGGCTTCAGCCAGTACTGGAGGGGGCGCATCCGGAGGATGCCCAGACTCAGCACCTGAGATGCAGAGGCCATAAGGCCCAGCATTTTCTGAAAAACCTTGAGGGGGCGTGAAACCCCGGGTGTGAATGAGGCCGCAAGCCGTCGAATAGCAAGAGCTCGCTCTGGCGATATTCTGGCCGTCATGCGATTTGAGTCGAAGACTGCCCCCAGGAACGATATACGTTGGCTGGGGGACAGTGCACTCTTGGCAAGGTTGATCCTGAGGCCCAGGCATTTCAAATGGCTGCGGAGGAGGGATCTGTGGGACCGTAGCTCGTCCTCCGACTGGGCTAGAACAAGCCAGTCGTCGAGGTAGTTCAGAATGCGGATTCCCTTCTGTCTGAGAGAGGAAAGAGCCGCATCCATGCACTTTGTGAAAGTGCGGGGAGCTAGAGAGAGTCCGAATGGGAGGACCATGTACTGATATGCAACCCCCTCGTAGGCGAATCTCAAGAATCGTCTGTGACGGGGGGCTATCTGGATGTGGAAGTATGCGTCTTCCAGATCCAGAGAGAAGAACCAGTCCTCTGGGTGTATTTGCGAGAGGATCTGCTTCATCGTGATCATTCTGAAACGCCGTTAAGCCCGCTAACTCCTCCCCGTCCGAAGCCACTAACGACATGGTGTTGTCCTCCTCGAGTTCGTTTCCACCGAACGAGATCATGCCACTGGCAGACGCCAGTGGACGCTGATCTGTTTGGGTGAAGCAAACAGGGGAAAGCAGGCGTGAGCTTGCGCTTCCCCGAGCACTTAGTTCCTCTACCCCGCTGCTTCATTCGCACAGAGGCCTGTGCGGGCTGAGGCGGTGGCGATCGAGGGGCGGAGTCACTTTCTGAAAAGAAAGTTATCCGCGAGCGCAGAGAGGAGAGACTCATACTCTCGCAGTGAGAGCATTCCGTCTCTTTGAGCGCGTCCTCAGCGTGGGAAGGACCCAAGCATGAGACGCACTCGTCGTCCCCGTCAGCGGCGTGCAGACAGGTTAGTTTTACCCTACTGATGCCATGTTGTTGCGACAGTAATCCTGCTCAGTACGAGAGGAACCGCAGGTTCAGACATTTGGTTCGTGCGCTTGGCTGAGGAGCCACTGGCGCGAGGCTACCATCTGCGGGATTACGACTGAACGCCCCTAAGTCGGAATCCCTCCGGAAGGCAGTGATACCGCAGCGCCGCGGGAAGCTCGATAGGCCACGGATAGCTTGATGCGACGGGACCGGGGAGAGGCCCGACATGCGCCCTCCCTCTTCCGACACGCACCGCAAGTTTGTGAGAGACACGTGCCAAATGACTCGTAGACGACCTGATTCTGATTCAACACACGTTGTAAGTGCATGATCAGCTACTAAATGTATCATAAAACAATATATTTTTTAATAATGATAACTCCGGTTTCCTTTTACTTTTCAGAAGAAATGAAACAATTGATTTAATGATGCCAGTTCTAACAATTGCCAAGGAGCCTGTGAAAATAATGTGTCTTTTGATACAGCCTCATTTGACCCTTTGTGAGCAGGATATACAGGGCGAGGGACGTTCTGAGCACACTGAGAAACACATTCCCCTGGCGCTGTTAATAATGAGTATTCCAGTAATACTTTACAAATCAGGCACTGTCTGTCCCATCATGTCACTTTTGTTTATGGTAAATTTTCTGTGACATCCAGCCACAGAAAATTTCCCTCGTGACTTGCATACCGTCAGCAATTTCCTGGCTATTTTCGCGTATTGGGCAAAATGACTGCATGGCAGGAAAACTTGTAAGTCCTTTCCTTGGTGCATAACATTTTATTTATAATGAATTGTATAACAATTAAGCTAATATTTAAGCCACTGTCCTCTGTTCTTTCCACTCGAAGCGTGGGAAATGGCTCACTGCTAGTCCCATGTGAAAAAGAAACACTGTTCTGTCCAGTGACCTTGTTCCTCTGGGCTTTGGAGCTTTCATCTCCTGTGAATTAGAGCTTTCACAGTCAGCCCTGCACATCAGCTTCCATTTCTCATTCCTATGATGTCATCATAGGTGGTGTTCACCTTTTCCTTGGCAATTTCGGATGTTTTCAAATATTATAAAAACAAATGTGAAAACCTAAATGTAAAATATTGTATGTACCATGTGATATATATTACAGATTGAAAGCACCAAAGCCAGACCGAACCAGCATGGATATTCCTGCTGGCGCAAGATGAGTCACAGCAGGGAGAAGTAAATCGACAAATAGTTTGCCTTTCCCATCCACAACTCTAAAGATTGATTTCATACTGCCTTTGAAAATTGTCCACCAAAGCAGTGTTATGGAACACAATACAGATGTATTCAAGATGTTGGAAGCAGACTTCTGGGGTGCATTTCTGTGTCTGTTGCAATTCAACTTGAAAGCAACCTAATATGTTTCATGAACTGTGAATATAACATGTCCAGTGCTGCTTTTCGCCACTGTGGCACTGTATTTGTATAGCCTTAAAAGGATAGTTCACCCACAAATGTCAAATTCGTCATCATATAGTCACTGTTAAGATGTTCAAAACCCGTGTGTGCCTTTTTCTTCTGTGCAACACAAAAGTAGATATCTTGAGAAATGTCTCACTGGTTTTGTGTCCACACTGTACAGTTGAAGTCAACAGGGGCCGGTGTTGTTTGGTTACCATAATTCTTCAGAATATCTTCTTTTGTGTTTTGCAGAAGAAAGAAAGTCATACAGGTTTGAAATGAAATGAGGGTGAGTAAATGATGCATTTTAATAATTTCATTTTACGGCGAACTGTTCCTTTAAGTGTGTTTTTAGCACCAAAAATGGCCACTTGGTCACACAGCCTTGATCAACACCCTATTTGTGCTAAGAGAGCTTGCTGATGTGCTCATCACACGACGAGGAATGTTCAACACATGCTGTTTGAACAACAACAGCTTTGAAGACGCACTTCATCATAATAGTAGAATGAAGAGCTTGAGTGTTTTAAGTCGAGCTGTACAAGCTCGGGGTGAAATCTCACGAAGGCAATTTCTGTTATGCTCCAGGCATCAATGTGCATGATTATAATTAAAAAGCAAACAAGAATTTTAAATGTACTGTTTGTAATTTTTGCTGTACCAGTGGAACCAGATACATTGATGCACAGTCCTACGACGACTATGCTTAATAAGCTGATTTATGTAAAGGTCATGTAAACGCGTAAAACGGTTTTCTTTTATTGGGGAAAGGTAAAACGGGCTTAAGCTAAAACCGATCGGCAGAGGTAGTTTTTTGCCCATTACTCCGATTTTGCGCTGCATGTAAATGCCTTTATCGGTTTTCTCTCAATTTTGTTCATGTGCGCATGTCTGAAAGCGCAGTAGTTAAAGTCCCAGACGGAAGTAACAGTAAAATAACGCATTAAAGTCCGCTCTCGAATCATGTAGTTGATGTAGAAGCATCAAAATCAAGTTGTTCCATTTGCAGGTACTGCAGACATGAGAAAAGATATAAAAATACTGCTTCTGACCGTTTTCTCGCTGCATTTTTTATTTCTAAACAGACTATCGACGATGACATCACTGCATGCAAGAAACCCAGCAAGTCTCAAACTTGCGTTTAAACGCGGTTTTCTGCTTATCCAGTTTATTACCATGCATGTAAACACATGAAAAAAGGAAAACAAAGCAGATTTTTGATAGATAACTGTTTATTTTGTGCATGTAAACGCACTCATTGTTAAATTGAGTATCTAGGTTTCCTAAACACCCTTAACCCAATGTTCATTCTGGTCAATGTCCTCCATTGTTTGAGGAAACAGGTTATGGCGCCCTAAAGTAATGCCCTTGTTAGAGTAAAAGATGTACACGTCAGTCTGCTTAAAAAGACATAGCAACGGAATGAAAACAACAGAGCCAGTCTATACATTCTTCAGGAAGGAAATATTCTAATGGCCTTACTACTAATGGCTTTCCCTTATGCAAAGAAAATATATTTGTCTATATATTAAAGGAGCGATGAATTAAGATATACCTTTTAACCCAAGCTTTTGTTATATAAGATGTAGGCGTATTTATGTGAACATCCAGAAGTGAAAATGCCCTTGCATCTGAAATGAAAACTGTTATTGACGCCAAACCTTAGCGAATGCCAGGTCCTGGAATGCACCTATCCATAGGTTGAACACCGCCTCCACGGAAAAATATCAATGACTACTTCACTAGCCCCGCCCACTGGTTCTCGAATGACTGTACTGTACTGAAGTAACACAAGTGGCGCGGTGTGAACTATCCCTTTAAATGCCAATATATTAAATCAATGGTCCTCAAACTTTTCGGATCAAGTATCACTTTTAATACAATCAGTCAGACCTCTACTTGAGGGTGAGTAAAACATGGGAAAATATTATTTTGCCTCTGAAATATCCCTTTAATGTACAGTTCTTAAATACATATTTTTCTCTTAGCAATAATCACATTAATAACATTAATTGTATTGTATTTTATAACCATGAATGGTGTTATACAAAGGGAAAGTTGTAGTGCCCAGTCTATTCCCCATTTATACTTCCAATTTCAGACAACGATTATAGATTAAGAAAGTTTGTAGAGTGGGAGATATGTATGGTTCCCACAGTGAGATTGCTGTACAAACAGAAGCCTTCCGTTTGGCTGGCTATCACTTGATGATCTAAGGATTGTTAAACCAGACAGCACAGATTTTCCATGATGGATTAACTTCAACATGAAGTTTAGTTTGGCATTTCTTTATCCAGTAAATTTAATGCTTTTGTCTGCACATTTGTTATTTATCCCCATGTTATCAGACAGCATGGCTTACATTATGTCAAAAGTGCTGAAGAAGTGTTACGTTTATTCAAATGCATATCAGCTATGATAGGAAATTACATTATTTTCTCTTCTCCAATAAAATGCAGGTTAGACCCAAATAAATCATTTATTTTTAGTGAGTGCTTTCATGGCAACCACAACACAAAATAAAAATGTGCAGCACGTTGCCTCCATGAAATATCTTTCATAGACTTCTCTACACTAGTACTCTTGTTTTCTAAGGAGGAGGATGGAGTCCAAGGCTTTTGTCCTTTTTCCACTCAATGTGCAGTTATGTAATGGCCCGTGTTCATTCAAAGCAAATAGTTGATGCACAGAATTTTCTTTTATTAAGCTAGGGTCCTCCAGAAAAGCCTTAGCAAATAAACGATTTAATATCATCAATTTATGGTGCTGTGGGAACATTGTTTCATTTCCTCTCCAGTGAATCATGCTTGTGTGCTCACGCTGTGTTGAGAAAATCTCCCAGAGGCGACCAGTGGCAGCCTGTGCCCCGTACCCTGTCAAATTTATGAAGATAAATCCCGCCATAAAGATCTAAACATGTTCCGTTTTCCGTCCAGAAAACACCACTGTGTAAGCCAGTGATGTTTGTCAATGCCACCTATTCTGTAAACGACACCAGTTTCAAACTAATTTTATTAGATTAAATGGAAATATTATTTTCTTTAGCATCTTTTATTGTTTATTAACCAGTACAGGACAGATTTATTTAATAACTTTTCAACACTTGAAATATAAATTCTCAAGGAATGTATCTTTTACCAGTATACTGAATCATCCGTTTATATTTTACAAAACCCGTAATGATAGAGTCCAGACATCAGAAAAATATCAGTCTAAGCAGGAGTTTTCTATTTTAATAGAGAAAAATGAATGCGTTATGGATGTGACAAAGAAGGACCCACGCTCTTGAGAGACGATCAACTTTTTAAACAGGATTTCGGTGAATGAAAACCAGAAGCAGTAATACCCAACAATTGGGGATGGTGATGGCTCTTCATAGACCACAAAATTGTTTTTTATTCAAATTTGCATGCGCCTGTTTATAATATAGGAAAATTGATCATTATGGATGCGACTGTTCTGTTTTGGACGTGACTGACAATTCACTTATCTGACTATGAAACTATGCTTTTAAAATCAAAAGGTGTTTCCAAAACTTTGAGACTTGGTATGTAAACCAAATCTTAGGTGTAATAATAATAATCTTAAGTGCTTGAAATTGTCCATTTGTCAAATATGGTTTATACTGATATGCTGGCAAAGTTAGGGGTTTGATTCCCATTGAACCGGTCATTGTATATCTTAAATATATACCTTTTTTCCGTAAATGTGTTACATGTGATGTGGCTTACCCAACATCTTTCTAGTACATAATAACCTGCATTCATGTAACCTATTCAAATGTGACACCTGCCACTGTATTGTTTTCAGCACTATAAAGCTTTCCAGGTACACTCAACACCTATGATCTTAGCTAGCAGCCAAGTGCACTCACAGCGTGACAAATGTGGTTTCATTACATGGCCTTGTTTCCCAGCATCCTGTTCATTTGTAATAGCACTACAAAGCATGAGCTGACATGGATGTGGACTATTGTGAAACATCTACTAAACTAGTTTAGGCACTGTTTATTTAACGTTGTCATAGTAATGCTGCCTTCAGGGAAAGATTGCCACAATTTTAACATCATAGATTTATTATAAACTTAGTTTCCCTGGAGCTCACTTATATTGATGTGAAAAGCAATGTGAAATGTGTAGTAATGTGAAAAGGGAAAGTTCACCCAAAATTATTTAATAATTGACTCAACATTGGTCAACATTGACTTTCATGTACACAAAACCACATTTCTCAAAATATCAAAAGTTGTGTTCACAGAAAAAATTTATCATATAAAGGTTTTAAATTAAATGACGGTTAGATAAATATAAATAAAATTGTAAACTATCCATTTAAAGGAGTAGTTCACTTTAAAATTGGCCCTCATTGACTTTCCATAGTAGGAATACAAATTACAATGAAAAGTCAACAAGTGAAGTAAACTTTTATTTAAGAAATCTTTTTTGGTGTTTGGTCTGCTTTTTATTTTGTTAAATTTTATTTAGTCTGCATTATATTGTGACAGGTTTACAGCCCACATTGAAATTGTGAAAGCTGTTCATGTTACGGACACAAGACACAGAGATCAATGGATACAAAATACGGATGGTTTATTAACAGATACTTGTAAACAGGAATGCAGGAAGATAGGAAGCTTGCTTCTGGGAAATACTGGAGACGATGGAGACGATGGAGACGATGGAGACGATGGAGACGATGGAGACGATGGAGACGATGGAGACGATGGAGACGATGGAGACGATGAAAACGAAGATCAGGTAAGTGGTGCGGTGGAGTCCTTAGGGCTTGTGCAATACAAACGAGATCGGACGGTGACTGTGAGTTTGCATGGGGTTTAAATGCTGACGGTGATGAGGTGATGATGATTTGCAGGTGTTGGTGTTTAGAACTCTGGTGACGTTGCTCGTGAGTGAAAGTGGCCTGGCGTGCTTGTGACATTACCCCCCTCTCCAGGGCCCGCTCCTGAGGGCCGAAGACCCCGACGACGTGGTCGACCTCTACCTCGGGGCGCGGGTCGATCCGGACGCGCAGCATGGAATTCCTCCAGCAGATTGGGGTCAAGTATGTCATCTCTAGGTACCCACGAGCGTTCTTCTGGACCGTAACCCTCCCAATCCACCAAGTATTCTAGTCGGCCACCACGTCGTCGGGAGTCCAATATCTCCTTGACCATATAGGCTGCGCCGTCCTCTAGGATGAGTGGTAGGGCTGGTTCTGGTGATGAGTCATGCTCTGGGGAAATAGAGACAGAGGGGTGGTAAGGTTTCAATAGGGATACATGGAAAGTTGGGTGAATTCGGTATTGAGATGGAATCTGGAGTTTGTATGTGACCGGATTGATCTGCTGAATGATGGGAAACGGGCCAATGAACCTGGGACTCAGCTTTTTACAAGGTTGACGTAGGCGGATGTCCCGAGTGGACAGCCAGACCTTCTGTCCGATTTGAAAAGATGGGGTGTCTGAACGACGGAGGTCGGCTGTCATCCTGCGTCTACGAAGTGCGCGTTGTAGTTGTTGGTGAGCTGAGTCCCAGACCCTCTCACTCTCCCGGAACCAGTGATCGACAGCAGGTACCTCTGATGTTTCTCCATACCAGGGAAATAATGGAGGTTGGTAGCCGAGTACGCACTGAAATGGAGTAAGTCCAGTGGTAGGTTGACGTAGGGAGTTCTGTGCATACTCGGCCCATCCGAGAAACTGGTTCCAGGAGTTCTGGTGGCCATGGCAGAATGTACGGAGGAAACGACTGATCTCTTGGATCTTTCTTTCCGTCTGCCCGTTCGACTGGGGATGGTACCCTGATGACAGGCTGACGGTCACACCTAGGAGTCGTAGAAAGGCTTTCCAAACTCTGGAGATGAATTGGGGACCCCGATCTGAGACGATATCTTCCGGAATTCCAAAGTACCGGAAGACATGGTTGAACATGAGTTCAGCTGATTCCATGGCAGTGGGTAAGCTCTTTAAGGGGATCAGGCGGCATGATTTTGAGAAGCGATCAACCACTACCAGGATGCATGTGTATCCATCGGATATTGGGAGGTTAGTTATGAAGTCCACTCCTAGGTGTGACCAGGGTCGGTTGGGAACGGGCAGAGGATGTAGTTTTCCAGAGGGAAGATGGCGGGGGCTTTTAGATACGGCACATTCCTTACATCCTTGCACGTATCTGCGTACGTCGGATGCCATGCGTGGCCACCAGAAGCGCTCTTTTAGCAGCGAGAGGGTTTCATTGACCCCCGGGTGGCCAGTGCCCAAAGAGGAATGTGAAGTGTGAATGAGATCCTTGCGGCGAGCACGGGTGATATATTGTAACCCCGGGGGGCAGCCCGGCGGGGTTCGGGTGGAGGCATTGGAGGCTGGTAGGGTCTCTTCTGACCAGACGATAGGACTTACGAACACTTGGTTTGGAAGGATGGGCTCGGCTTCTTCCACTCTCTCTTCTGGACCGTGAATACGGGACAATGCATCTGCTTTTACATTCTTTGGTCCGGGGCGGTAGGATATGGTGAACTGAAAACGGGTGAAGAATAGCGCCCATCGAGCTTGGCGCGGATTGAGACGTTTTGCCTCCCGGAGATAGCCTAAATTCTTGTGGTCAGTAAGTACAATGAAGGGGTGTTTGGCACCCTCTAACCAATGCCTCCATTCCTCAAGCGCCAGCTTGATTGCAAGAAGTTCCCGGTTTCCGATGTCGTAGTTTACCTCCGCCGGGCTGAGCTTGCGAGAGAAGAAGGCGCATGGATGGAGTCTACTTGGGTTCCCCTGCTGCTGGGACAACACTGCTCCCACTCCGGTGGTCGAAGCGTCTACCTCCACTACGAACTGGATCTCAGGGTTGGGGTGAACAAGGAGGGGTGCGGTTGTGAAGGCTGTCTTTAGTATCTCGAAGGCCCTTGTTGCTTCTGGGGACCAAGACAGTGATTTTGGGTGATTGCGGAGCATGTGAGTGAGTGGACTGGCGATGGAGCTGTAATTTCGTATAAATCGTCGGTAAAAGTTTGCAAAGCCTAGGAATCTCTGGAGTTGTTTAATATTCGTGGGAATGGGCCAGGACCTGATTGCTTCCACCTTCCGCTCGTCCATCCGGATGCCACTGCGATCGATGACATACCCTAGGAATTGCACTGAGGACTGATGGAACGAACATTTTTCCGCTTTAAGGAAAAGATGAAAGCTTCTAAGGCGTTGGAGGACCTCCGCAACATGACGACGATGATCGGTCAGGTTCCGGGAGTAGATTAGGATGTCATCGATATATACTAAAACGGATTTGTGAAGAAACTCCCGGAGTACCTCATGGATGAAGTCCTGGAATACGGAGGGAGCGTTGGCTAATCCGTATGGCATTACTAGGTACTCATAGTGACCTGTTGGTGTTACGAATGCGGTCTTCCATTCGTCCCCCTCACGTATCCGGATGAGATTATACGCGCTGCGGAGGTCCAGCTTTGTGAACACAGTGGCACCACGGAGATGTTCTAGGGCAGCTGGGACGAGTGGAAGGGGATAACGGAATTTGATGGTAATATTATTGAGGGCTCGATAATCTATACAGGGCCTTAATCCTCCGTCTTTTTTGGCCACAAAGAAGAAGCTGGAAGCAGCAGGGGAAGTAGACGGACGGATATATCCCTGATGTAACGCCTCGTTGATGTAATCCACCATGGCCTTCTCCTCCGGACGTGATAAGGGGTATATTCTTCCACGGGGCACTGGCTCACCCGGCAGCAGATCGATGGCACAGTCCCATGGCCGATGTGGAGGCAGCTTGGAAGCACGTGAAGGGCAGAAGACGTCACTGAAGGGGGCGTAACAGGCTGGAATCTCCACAGAGCGTTTCTCTATCGGGCTTTCGATGGATGTGGAGCAGATAGGTAGGTCCGTAGGGGGTGATGCGTTGGGTACCGGGAGTGTAGTGAAGCAGCCCGGAAAACAGTCGTCGCCCCACTTCAGGATTTCGCCTGTCTTCCAGGAGATGACCGGGTTATGCTGCTCCAACCAGGGGCGCCCTAGAACAATGTCAGCGGTGGATTCCTCCAGAACCAGTAGATGTTGTTCCTCTTCATGTAACAGACCCACTCGAAGTAATAATGGTCCCACAAACTTGCGTACCTGACGACGACTGAGAGGTTTTCCGGTTATGGATTGGACTTGGTAAATGGACGGGGTGGCGGTTTTCTTGAGCTTGAGTTGACGGCAGAGGGAGCCCGAGATGAAGTTCCCGGCAGACCCAGAGTCGAGGAGGGCGACAACTGTAAGGGAAATACCAGCAGCAGTAAGCGTAACAATAGTAGTGAGTGGCTTCATCTGTTTAAGAGACGGAATGATGGCACTCACCACTGGCCGAGGAGGACGAATGGGGCACTCGGTTATATAATGCCCCGGGGTTCCACAGTATAAGCACAGACTCTGGGTCAGTCTCCTCTGCCGTTCCGCCATAGTTAGTCGAGAATGGTCAACTTGCATGGGTTCATAATCTGGTTCTGGAGGGCTGACATTCTCAGGTCGGCGGGAAAATGGATAACTTAACGACTGGCCCTGGTGTTCCTCCACACACGACTGCATACGAGTAGCGAAACGTATGGAGAGTTGAATAAAGCGCTCTAACCCGATGGTGTCCTCGTATGCAGCGAGATGCAACCGCACGCGAGGATCCAAACCTTGACGGTAAGTGGTTAACAGGGATTGTTCGTTCCACCCACTGGAAGCGGCCAGAGTACGAAACTGTAAAGCGTAATCTGTGATGGATTTGGTACCTTGCTTTAGATGATAGAGTTGTTCTCCGATGGCCGAATCCCATGTAGGTTTTCCAAACACCTCCTTGAAGTGAGTAATGAACTCTGACAGGGAATGGGTTAGCGGGTTATTCTGTGACCAGAGAGGTTCTGCCCACCGGAGGGCCTTACCAGACAACTGTGAGATGATGAAGGCCACCTTGGATCGTTCGGTTGGATATAGGTGCGGTTGCATCTCCAGGACCAGCGAGCATTGAAGCACAAATCCGTTGCAATCCTCCGCCGAACCTGAGAAGGGCGCCGGTTTGGCCATGGGACTGGCATTTACCGGAGGCGAAGGAGAAGCGGCTGTGTTGCTTGCGGTGCTCGTCGTTGCCTGTGCGGGAGGATTGGCGGTCAACGATCGTCGGAGAGCATCCACCAACTCCTGGAAAGGATCCGGGGTGCTCATGCCGATACTCTGTTCGGTCCGATCTTCTGTTACGGACACAAGACACAGAGATCAATGGATACAAAATACGGATGGTTTATTAACAGATACTTGTAAACAGGAATGCAGGAAGATAGGAAGCTTGCTTCTGGGAAATACTGGAGACGATGGAGACGATGGAGACGATGGAGACGATGGAGACGATGGAGACGATGGAGACGATGGAGACGATGGAGACGATGGAGACGATGGAGACGATGGAGACGATGGAGACGATGGAGACGATGGAGACGATGGAGACGATGGAGACGAAGATCAGGTAAGTGGTGCGGTGGAGTCCTTAGGGCTTGTGCAATACAAACGAGATCGGACGGTGACTGTGAGTTTGCATGGGGTTTAAATGCTGACGGTGATGAGGTGATGATGATTTGCAGGTGTTGGTGTTTAGAACTCTGGTGACGTTGCTCGTGAGTGAAAGTGGCCTGGCGTGCTTGTGACAGTTCACCCAAAACTGAATTTTCTCTTTGTTTCCTTATGCCTTCCCAGATGTGTATGATTATATGAACACAAACAAAATCAAATATGGCATGTCAGTCACATCACATTTCCTTAGTTCTGTGTCATGTGACTTAACACAATCATTCCACGAAGCGACTCCATGATTCCATGATTTGATTTAAGCTTAGGTCAAGATTTTCACCAAATACAATGAAATTGCTTGTGTTTTTTACAGCTATCGTTTAGCTTCCGAGGAGTTTGTCCTCAGCTGTGGATATCTGGTGGCATTAAGATGAGAGAATGATGAGAGACTTTTGATTTCAAATAAACTATTCCTTTAAATCTGAAATGATCAAAGACATTGTTAAAAAAAACTTGATCTGTGTCATGATTCTGACGCATCATGTCAGGTTTTTCTTGGTCTAGTGGCAGGATCGTGACAGAACCTCAAGGTTAATGTGGAGAGAGGCAATTATGGTCCTTATGGCTTGCCATACACTCCCTCTGGTCTCGTCTCTGTTCCCACCCTCTTGTCTCCTCATTAGTTATTTCATGCCCCGCAGCTGTCCCTCTTGATTTCTTCCCTTATTTAATGCCCCTGTGTCATCTGTCTTGTGCCGGATCATGGTGTGTGATTTTACCCTTGCCAGTTTAGTTAGTTGTAGTCATGTCTAGTGTTGTATTTAGTCTGATTTAGTATAATGTAATAAGTCTTTGTTCCTGTTACCCTTCATATTCATACCCATGTCCTGTTATTTTACCCCCTCGTGGGTTTTAGTTTTTTTGGTGTTTTGTATTTTTATTAAAAATCTTTGTTAACAAGGACAAAACTGGGCAACACACAATGATGCCGGCTGCACCGGACTGGATTGCCGGCTGCATTAGACTGGAATGCCGGCTTGAGTGCCGGCAGGGAACTGTGACGGGAACTACATTCCGTCGGCTTCGACCCTGGAGGTGAACCCGACAGCCTCGACCCTGGAAGGGAGCCCGGCGGCCCCGAACCTGGAAGGCAGCCTGACGGCCTCGACCCTGAAGGGGAACCCTCCCGTTATGATCCCTCTGTCTGCTTGGTTCTGTAATGGCCGGATCATTCTGTCGTGAACGTGGGGGGAACATGGACAGGGGACCCAAGTGCAGACAGCTCATACTCTTATAATGTCATTTTTGTATCCTCATTACCTCAGCACTGGACAGTTTTGAACACAGAATATGTCATTGATGTGTAAACATGGTCATTTATTGACGTCCGTTGGATCGTCAGGAAGTTTTAAAGGTACAAACTGTCTTGGGGTTAATTTCAATAATTTCATTTTTTTTTCATTGGGGAAAATGTTCCAAAGTTGCAATGAGCTGTTTATCTCCAAAGATCAGGGAAGATGTGATTTACCCTGATATACTGCAAGTTTTAGTCATATTTAAAAGTATGAAGGTCTATATTTCTTTGTAGGTGCTTAAAGGTACTCCCTAAGCGATTGTGATTGTGTTACAGAAATGGATGTTGTGGCTTTAGTATCAACTCTATACCTCACAAAACCATTAAACACTATAGGTCCTAAAAAAATGAGGTGAATTAATCAAATGTCCCTTCCGCTGATTGATTTTAAAGGAAATAGCTTGTGAAAGCATTAGCTGTTAGTCCAAACAAAATAGCTACACTTGGCCAAAAATCTATTATTGAGTAATATTGGGTTTTGAATAAATTCCGGCATGGTCAACATACAAACTTTGCTTGCCTTCCTGTTTGCCAAGCTTTTATATTAGACTAAAAACTGTTTTATTCTGCGGAAGGCAAAAGTAATTTGGAGTAATTGTTGTAAACGTGCCCAAATTGTATCCGAACGTGATACACGGCATGATAAGGTTTTGATTTGGGCTTTGAACAGCCCGTATATGGCAATTTTGATCAGTACATTTATTACCCAAAAAGAGCCTTTTAAAAAACAGATGTTTCAGCTTGGAACAAGCAAAATAACAGTATCAATGTCTTTTTAATCACACTGTGCTCAGTGAACTTTACTTTGTACATATACTGTACTGTGAGATACAGTACGCTGCTCACTTTTCAGAAATGTAAGATCTTCAAGCATTAGGTTCTAACAGAACAATGTTCAACATCTGTTTAGATGAATTTTCTGTCTGATGTTCTTTCACCCTGTACGTCACATTGCCCAACATGTTTATCACTACAAAGCCAAAGTTTGGTTTACCTTTCCTCTGTATCCGGCTTCAGTGCCTGACAGAATAGAAAACACTCTCATTTTCTGAGTCCAATGCAGTCAGCCAGTGGAAAATGTTGTCAACACCTGTAATGGTATAATAAGACCATGTTCTTTCCTTAACATGTGTGCCTTAAGCATACAGACCCTTTCTCTTCTGCAGTGCTTAATGTCACAGAACAGTGTTCCCAGCTGTTACCATCTCATTACCAACACATTTACCCAGTGTGAAATGAATAGCCTGTGCTTAATTTTGCATCAATTAGAGCACATCTGAACTAAATATATTTGTATATACAGTACTAAGATATAAAGATATTTATATAGCTGCATAAAAAATTTAAAGACTGTCAAAATTTCCATTTAATCAATGTATTGTGGCCATTCCAATACAGTGTCGGTTGAATTTCAACAAAATCAAACCTCAGCAGTGACATAAAGTCATCCAACAGTAATGTGAAAGACTGACAGGAAGACAGGACACAAAATCAAGGTTATCACACAAAAAAAATACTTTTGAACCTTGTTCTAAATATATAAAGAAATATTATTGTATTGCATACAAGTGAATATGAATTTGAAAAATGCAGAGTATCTTTTCTATTATTTTGATCTGTTTTAGTTTTCATTTTCTGCAAATAAATGCAAGTAAACTATTATTATTGTTCATACAGAAGAAAACATAAATGATCATTTTAAATAGTGAATTCAGAAATACTGAAAGCTATTTTGAAGTGGTCTCTTAATTGTTTCTGAAAGTTTGTTTTGTTGTCTCCAAAAAGGACAATGATGTGTTTTTCTTTGGTTGTTATCATTATTTATTTTGCACTCAGCAACATTCCACAAACCAGGTTGTCATTTTTATACTTTGGTGGAATTGGTGGACTCAGTACACAAACATATTTCTAAGGTGTTTTTTCTTGTTTATAAAGAACTTAAAAAGATGTAATCCCAGTGAGAAATCATTTTGGCAGCAAAAATTATTTTCCAAGATACTGTATAATTGTCTTTTTATGTGTTGCAAATAGTTGTTTGTGTCTTTTCAGTAGGTTTTACACTTTAATGCATTTATCAAAGCACTTATCATTTACATTCACCTATTAATAGTTCACCCTAAAATAAGAAGTACTAAAAATATTGGTGCATCTCATACTTGTCATGTCTGCTGAGCATCAGTATCTTAGGCAGAAACTAACATCTGCAGCAGTTTATTTTACAAAAAAAAGCTTTTCCTGTGAGTTAATAAGAATAGATATGGATCGAAAGCACTGTGCACTGATGTTTTGGCAGGTTTCAAATGTCCAATCTGGTGTTGATCATCTCCAGAGCTCTCTCAGCTTCCATTGTAACTGCAAGGAAGAAGGTGATTGGCTCTCGAGTTGTTGGCTTTAGGCCAGCAGGCTTCCTCCGTATAACAGAGGGGTGCGAGAAGACAAATTCTAAAGAGAGAAGGAAACGACTCTTGCTGGTGGACTAACTTTGCAAACCCAAACTTAACCGCTAAAAAACATGTGTAAGGGATTAGCTGCCCTGCCCCAGACATGTCTGGAAAGGTAAGCAGTGTGAAAGTTAAAATCGTGGATTATACTTGTACTTCAGATTTACACTATATTCATTCTCATTAGGTATACATGTATGTGTAATCTGGAATACTGTACATAAATGGTCTAAATACTATAGTTGATTTTAAATATGAGGACATTTTTGCAATGCCATTTCACCTTTTATATGTTTGAGGTTTCTGAATTGTGACAGATAATATCTAATAACATATATTGTTCATTGCATTGTGTGAAACAGGAACTTTTTTCATTTTATGGAGAGTGGTAATGGACCGCTTTGTGTGCTTTTGGATAAAAAAGGCTTTTCCCAACCCAGAAGGGAATTTAAAGGGGACAGTTTTAGGATGGCAAACTGGGGTTGTTTGGATCAGATAACATTTCAGTTCAATTCTGTCTGCAAACGGATATCAGTTGTTTTGCAGCAGTTTGAGCAATAGATCTGTTATGCGACAGCAGGATGAACTGTACAGCAAACCCCAACAAAATCTAAATGTTTGCATTGGATTGAATCCACAAATCATCTGGTGGGGATTTGTGTTTTTTCTCACACTACGCAAACTGTTCCTTCTTATAGTCTGAATATCTTATACCTGTATGTTACACTGGAAGATAAAATGTTGTTTTACTGTGACATCTGCCAAACCGTAATACAGTCTAAAAAATGTCAAAAATGTCATTCATGCATTATAGGGCTGTTTCAATGCATGGTTTTGTCAAATAACAAAAGTCAATAAAAAAAGTTGAACAGAATCCCGGACAAAACACGCATTAAGAGTTTGCAAATGAAATGGTCATTCGATATGTATCCTCTTTGTTGATGAGACTACTGTAGGTTAAACTTTTAAGATATGAAATGTGTCATGATTGTTAATTTACACATGATAATAATTGCGTATTAATATTCCGGATCATTTGATGCTTGTGTCGTCCTCAGGGCTAAAGAGATCAAGACTAAATTGGGAACTCTGCTTCAGAAGCCCGAGAATTCCATCGACCTTATCATCCCCTACCAAGAAAAGCCTGAGAAGAAACCAGAGAAGCTTCAGAAGTGAGTTCCTCGCTTTTCCTCTGACTCTTATTGTTTTTTTTTCTTCTTCTTTCATGCTTCGTTTTGCATCAATTGACCATTTCAGCTCCCTTTGATATCTTATGCAAGAGTCTTTTAACAGCAGAAACTGAACACGTACATTAAAGATAAGGGTCCATTCAAAGGGTGAGAAACGAATTTAAAACACAACTTCTGACTTTACTTCAAGAATTATGTTTACATTAGTCCATTCTCCAAAGTTACTATAGCTTGAATTAGTATTTGTGTTTGCTTAGATTTAAACCCAAAACCATAGCACTACGCACTACCAATTGCTTTACCAATTGACACTATGCTCTACCAATTGAACTACAGAACTAGAATTCGCTGAATATGATATTTTCAGTGGAAATAAACAGTTTTACATTTTGTCTGTTCATGAGAATGTATAGCGTAAGGGTGACACAATTGCTCTGAATGCACAATGAAAAACATCGAAAACACCCTGTTTCCTGTGTTTTTGTGTAGTCACAAGCTATACTTGTGAAGTACAAGCTGGTGGTTAAGGTAATAACTTACACCTTACATTGCTGGATGAAGCTCAAACGCTTAACTTAGCATTTTGTATTTGAAAACAACACCAGAATTTATCTCCAATCTTGAAATAGACCCAAATTAACTGGATAGATAGATTGTTCTTGGAAAAACCTTTGCTCTGGAGCCTTTAAAAGGAAGAAACTAAACAGAGAACTCTGCTTGTTTTGATCAGACCCACACCTGAAGAAGCTGCTCAATGGCGCGAGTCCCTCGATAAGGTCCTCTCCAACAGCTGTGAGTACGATGTTTATCTTAATGGCCATTTGGTTGCGTTTTGTGTCTTGAATGTCCTTTCAGGCATGGCCGCTGATTGGAAGGTTTCGTTTATCGGCTGGGTCTGTAAGACACATTTAATTCTTTGTTTATATCCGTTGGCTGGGAACCTCACAAAAATCTATGAAGTTACACTGATGCACTTGATTTGGTATGCGTAAACTGCTTGTGCTTCCGAGGACAGATTAACCTTTAGATGTTGCATATTTGACAGAATGTTCCTAACAGTAGTTCAGATCCATAGAAAGAAATGGATCTGTTTTACTGGTTTAGCACTAAAAGGGGCCTTGCAGACCAAATTTTGAAGCAAAAACAATCGCCAAGTAAAAAGCTAACATGAGGATATAAACAGACTACACTACGGTTGCTCCATATCAATGTCACCACCAATCCTCGGACAAAGCTTTTTAATGCTTTATAAAAACAGTGTTGCCTGGCGACTACTCTGTGAATGTATATCCATCCACGTTTTGTGAGATTTGTGTCTATGTTGCATTATTTGTGAGATTTACTGTATATATGATACGACGTCTAACGTCCCCGCCAAATGATGTAGTGGCTTATAGCTACTTGTTAGCAACCACTGTTTTAAAGACACGAGCGGGTTATAACTAGTGTGTTTTATGTCATAAAATGACATATTTAGAGGTTTTGTTTACCACAAACCGTATGTTATACATTAAACCAAAAAAAAATTTAAAAAAACCTTGGTGATGTAACCGGAAGTGCAAAAAAGGTGACTCGATTTTGTTCTATCATACAAATTTATACGAATTAGTCTCTTTGTAAAATAGTTATGAATTGCTTTGAGATTGTGTTGGGGTCACAAAATACTGGTTTTGACAAAAAACGAGACATTAAAAACCATGATTAAAAATACTACACGTAACAAATTATTCAGAATGATTACAAACTCTCTCTCCACCACAGTCTTACATTGACACAAAACACACACAAAGTTTAAGATGAATTTGACTCATAATATAATTTATTTAGATTTGAAAAAGTTCAAAATATCACATTAATATTGACATGGTCAATCTTTCTGGCAAGACATTCGTATAGTGGAAATATCGTGACAACCCTTGTACACACACCCAACACCAAAGTCCGTGCGCCAGGGTGCACAAAGTGAGGGGGCTGCTATGTTTAGTGGGGGGCCAGGATTTAGGGGTTTAGAATGGGCCAGTGCCATCCAAGGTTGAGACACGACACATAGGCTGAGGTCTGGCTCTGTTCTGTGTCAGTGTGCGGCTCATCTGGTGTTAAGAAGCTTTTTAGAAGCTTTTTATTTGAGCCACTATGAGCGGATGGACCAATTTAATGATGTCTTTAGTACATTTCTGGACCTTGACAACAACTATAACCATGATGTGTATGAGGATGCCTGGAAATCTCTCGAATGTCACCTAAAATATCTTTATTTGTGTTCTGAAGATGCCGGGAGGTCTCAAAACGTGTTACCCGTCATGTGGATAAAGACAATTTTTTGATTTTGAGGTTAACCTCTTTAACCTCTGCTCTTGTTGCTTCTTTAATTCGTTTTCACCAAATACATTTTCCAAATGTTTTTTAAATTATTTCACGTGATGAGCGCACCTTCAGCCTTCAGAGAGCAGCATTTTCAGTGACATTTTTTAAGGAAACACGTTTTCAACAATGTCGTAAAGCAACAGCTGTGCTGTGTTTGTTGTATTTAACAAAAATAAAGATTAAGACACTGATGGACTGTTATTCTTTCTGTACTGAACTATTTAAAAGTTTACTTTAGTTTTCACAAAGAAGGATCACAGCCGTAAAAAGTTACTCTCTCTACAATTGTCATTACAGCAAATTTCAGAGCCAATATAAACACGTAATACTCCACATTTATGTTAGCTATACATCCATTTGTGAAGTAGCCTACTGCATTGGACGATCAACATTACATTCGTAAAGTAAACGTAACGTGACGTTAACTTATGCTATTGTAAAAACTAAAGGTTCTTTGAGGAACCTTTTGGGGTTCTTTACATCACCACACCGGCGGAACCCTTGGGGGAAACTCAGGGCACTGTTTCAAGAAGTGCAGTTCTCTAAGGGACCCTTAAGGCTTCTTGAGGAACCCTTTCATTAGAATGGTCAGGAACCACCCCGGGTGCTTCAAGGAACCTTTTCACAGTTAATCCTATTAACTTTTTGTTTACCCCTGTAGTTTATTATTCTGCTATAGTGCTATTCACAATATTTTAATAGGCAGAAATATTAAGATAGAAACCAAATACAAAACAAACAGTTTATTGATAAACAAAAACAATTTACATTGAATAAATATTCTCTGGATAGTCAGTATTGTACATTACAATTCTAAATTCATAAAATCACATGTATAGTTAATATTGAGTTGGTGATATTGTTATTTATGAAAAGTTTTTATCTTAACAAATCTATAGCCACATAATTTGACTTTAAATATAAATATTTCAGGTACTTTAAAAAAGTTCTCAAATTCAACTCAAATTGACCACAATATACAATGCTATCAGTAATATTTTCACTGGATACTGATCATATTTACATGGGACATTTGACATAATTGATAAGACTCAAGACAGCTGAAGATAACTTGATGCTCTACTTCTGAAAGTCCAGCAAAAGTCGTCTCTTATAGCAAGGCCTACACCCATGGTAATGTTGCCAGCAAGCAGATCCTTCCTAGCAGGTAAAACACCATGCTGTCTTCGCCAAATGGGTTTCCTGCTATTACCAGGTGGTGTATGGATCCAAGTAGTCAAAGTCAAATTTATTTCAATAGCACATTTTTTGCAAAGCCGATTTGTCATGATCCTGTCCATCCTGTCTGGAGTTTTCGAGCCTTGTGGACAGGGTCGTGACAGTTCCATGTCTTGTGTGTATGTTAAGTCTTGTGTGGAGACACGTGGCTGTTTGTTGTGACATTGCGCCGTGTGTTCTCCTGTCTCTAGTCTTGGCTCCGCCCCTTGTTCCCAGTATTCTCTCCATTAGTGTTCATTCCTGTCACCTGCCCGTCACATTCCCTTTGTAATCAGCCCTTGTTAGTGTTCCCCATATTCCAGCTATGCGCAGACGAAAAAGTTAAATACACACACACCAACATAGAAACCACATGCATTTACGATGCGACAATGGGCCAACAGCTCCACGGAGCTCCAGAACTGTGGAGGCCCAAACTTTGGACTATTCTTATAACACATCAAAATGATCACAAAAAAATTGTTGGGTTCCTCTGGATGCTGTCTTGTACAAGAGAGATTCTCCAGGAACCACTTACAGGTTTACAGATCTTACAACAACCATTTTTTTATTTAAATTCCTTCAATAACCCGCAAAGCACTTTGAGGTCCCAGTGTTGTGAAAGGGTGACCAGAACCCCAGAACTCAATATGGGGTTATTCAAGAATCTTATCAGTTCCTGGAAGAACCACAAGACTATATATGGTTCTACCAATAAAACTATTATGAGAAAAAGAGATTTGAAGCACTAGTTTAAGTACACAACAGGATATTTGAGGCACCTTTCATTTTAACAATGTAAGGAAATAAAAACATAACGCTTCATTATGTATGGTCTTTATACACCTCTTAACTCATAGTTATGTATATCATATTGAGTTTCTGTCAATAGAGCCTTCAAAAATGTACTTTGAAGTATTTTAGCGAATTAAAGCAGCTGTGGTGAAACAAATTAAATGACCCTGTCCGCTGTGACTTATAAAACCTTTTAAAAACATCCAGATGCTTTTTTATTCATCATTGCAGGACCTTAGACACTTTTGGATCTTTCCAAACATCTAAAAGAAAGCAAATGTATAAAAAGGCTAAATGGCTTTAAAGATGCTAAAGAAGTATTATGTTATTCCATACTGCAGAGATAACAAACCATATTCATTCAATTTTATGTTTTTAGAGTCCCACTGCTTTGTTTAGTATTCATTTGCCGAAGTATTTATTTTATTTCACCATATTCCTTTTAATTATACATTTTATATTGCCATCAAAATTCAACAGTCCATGTTGCATTATATGTGCAGTAGGTGCTTCAGTTCAAATATAACAGCTCTCTGCTTGATGCAAAAACATCCCTCATATACCTGCTAAAGCTCCTTGAGTGCTTTTTTAGGAATACATTGACACATTGTGCATTTCAATATGAGTGTGGGTTGTTAAAAATCCATTTTCAGACAAATAATTGCCAGCCAGTGTTTGAAATAAGTCAGCTATGAATTGTCAGTAATTTACAAGAATCGATCCGAGCAATGCACAGGTGTCGCTCGAATGCTGCATGATGTTAATGCAATCTCTCCTCAGCTCACATTGTGTAAGAGCTGGCTGTGTGCCCCAGGCATGCACTGCATTAATGTTTGGATAAGGATTTTAAGAGCCGGCGGGACGGGATCTACAGCGGAAGCGTGTTGCCAGGACATTAGAACACACAAAGCTGTACACGCATCCACTCTAATGGTTTTTCCACACTTTTTTTATTCCATAGATGGTCTGGCCACCTTTAAGAGCTTCCTGAGATCTGAGTTCAGTGATGAAAATATTGAGTTCTGGGAGGCTTGCGAGGATTTCAAAAAGGCCAAGTCCCCCCTGAAAATGGCCACCAAAGCTAAGAAGATTTATGAGGACTTCATTCAGACCGGTGGACCTAAAGAGGTTTGTTTGTTTTTGGAGTACTCATATTCCCCGTAACACTGTATTGGAAGTCAAGTGAAGCATACTGTTGGAGAAGTAGAAGGAGTTCTTACTCTCTTAATCATGTTCTGTGAAAATATGTTTTATAAGGTTTGTTTAGATTAGTGTATAAACGCTGAGGCCCATGTGCTCCCCTCTAAAGGTCTCTGAGGGGCTATAAAAAGGCTTAACAGTAATGAAATATCTACAAGTTTTTTAAGGGAAATGACTTTGACCGAAACACATTGACCTTCAGATCATATAGAAAGGTTATTAGAGGGCCCCACATACATAATTAAAATGTATTTATGACATTATTTGTGAAAACATCGTCTTAGCATTAGAAGCATTAGAAATCCTTCATGCTGTAGTTTCCAGGATTAAGGCTGTCTTTGTTTTTTGGCTCTTCGCATGAGATCAGGGCCTCTAAAACGTCTTAATCAACGTCTTAAAAAGTCTTTAAAAAGTCTAGTTGCAGAATACACAGTATATGCATTACTGTACAGAATTTACTGTCTGTAGGAAATATGTATAATTGGCTTCATTGCTCCACTTCATGCTCCAGGTAGTCTGCAGGATTGACTGTTCCACAGACTCCCTACAGTTATCAGACACTGTCATATGGTGCTTCTTTCTTGTTAAGATGGATGTTACAGGATGAACATCCAGCTTAATAAGAAAGAAGAACTGTATGACAGTGTCTGAAACTGTAGGGGGTCTGTGGAACACATTTAATGTGTGCATGGCAAGTCAGTTCTAAGGAAAGAAGAAAAAAAGAAAGATAGAATAATTAACTTGTTAGTGCTGAATAAAATGTACATTTTCATTGGTGTTATTTTTTGTCAAATCATTTGTAGGTAAACATCGACCACTTCACCAAAGATGTAACTCTGAGGAACTTGGTTGATCTTTCTCCCGCTACCTTCGAGCTTGCTCAGAGCCGCATCTACACCCTGATGGAGAAAGACTCCTTTGGCCGGTTCCTGAGGTCTGAGCAATATCAGGAACTTCTCAAGTAAACTGACTCATCGGCTGCAGGGAGATACAAGAGAAAGGATCAACCTCAGACAAACAAATATTTGACATTCAATTGTTCAAGTCATGAAGTCTTTAATCAATTTTTGTTGAAATTGGAAAATATTCAAAAGTGTTATATAGCCTCCCTGCAGCTGATACAGAGATCATTGCTACATGAAAAGATGTCCGCATAAATTGCCCAGTGCTCGGATGACCGAATGACAAAGTAAAATTAAATTAAATAAATGAATGATCGTGTATTAGGAGTCAAAACATATCTATCATCATTTTTGTGTGTGATTTGTCTTTAGTTAAAAAAAGAGAGGTGCATAATTGTAATAATTTCAAAACCTCCTCAAAATGGTGTATACGTGTCCATAGTTTGGAGTTTTACTCTTTTCTGACCCCTAAATAAAACTTTCAGACGAATCCGTAATTCATGGCTTTTCTGGGAAGTGAAGAGGTGGCTTGAGTACTTTCAATGAGCATTTTCCAACCTGATTGTTTGTAGTTTTATCCTCTTGGTAAAACCTTTAAATGTGCTGTGGAGTGGGCAAGGATAAAGGAAAGGAACAGTGGGCTTTTTTTGTCAATATCTATGTTAATATAAAAATGCCGAAATGGTAAACAGGAGCACAAACAGCTTAAGAAACAAGTATAGAAAGCTCCACTAAATGTCAATGTTAGGGCAAACGTGTGACATGTTAGAATACAGTCTCTGGGAACTTGTGGTTTGGTTACTGCTATTGAACGTTGCTAAGATGGGAAGATCAAGTAGTAGGGAATGTCTTTAAAGCACTGGGCACAATATTTAGTATCTAAGAATATAAGGTCATGGAAACCCAAAACGCCTTAACATTTTTTTAATATGATACACACATCATGAGTGCTATTAACTATTACAGTCTAGACATCAAAGATTGTACTTCAAGTAAAGAATTATTGCAGTAAGCATCTATTATTTTGCCCTTAGCATGTGCAGCTAATGGTTTGCAGTTATGACACCTGAAAGGTATAACAAATGTAACTCACAGGTGTGATTCAGTGTACTTTTGCATGTTTTCGTAGATTTAACAGAGGTAGCCTTGCATGTTTATTTACATTTCATTATACTTTGTGTATGATTTAACAAAAGATGTTGTAGGTGCCTCCAGAAGTGCTTACTGATGGCCCACACAGACAATTTTTGTAGTTCACTGCAGGACAGGAATAGACAGATATGGCAATTGGACATCGCAATAAAACATTTTGACCAAAAATAATAATTTGGTCTTTTTTAAATGTGGCCACACTTGTAACCATAAAACTGAAATGGATTAATAAAACTAAAGTCGATTAGGAAAATGTCAAAATTGTCAGTAAGGACTGACGGGGTACCTCAGTTTTACATCAAACTATATGCATGTATGTTTGTTGATCATATAAAATCCATAATCACATTAAAGTTCTGAAGATTTATTTTTCATATGCACTGTACATATCAACTATTGACAACTGAATGTAATTTATTCCAGAATGTCGGATTGTTTCATCCACACGTTAAAAAGTAATAACAGCGTGTCCTTTGTTATTTATAAAAAAGAAAATTCTGCGTTTCTGAATTTGTCCATTTCTTTACCGAACCAGGTCACTGAAAAGAGCTTTGAATTTATTATCTTTCCCTTCTTAATATGAAAATTGCTCACTGTTACTGGATGCTGCCACGTTCTGGCATTTCATTTCTATTCCTCTGTGAATATTTGTCTGAATCATTCAAATGCCAAATTTAAATGAATCATAACACGGCTGCTTCCTGCCTTCATGTGCCGCGGGCTCTTTTAATCCACGGCGCTTTCATTATGCCACTCGATCAGAGTGTTTTATTCACACAACCGAGAGGAGCTCAGTGCTGAGAATAACAAATAAAGTACATCAAGAAATAGATACAGAGGGACGGAGAAATGGCAAAACAAACAGAAAACAAGAGAGAGATGAAATGAAATGAAGCGGATGGTGAATGGGACACTGCCAAAATATACAATGTCGGAGGCAAAGATGTTAACATTTATCACCACTCTCATTCCTAGAAAAAGACGTATGACTCGTCACTGGGTTAAACACCCTTGCTGTGTTAGCAAAACCGAAAAACAAACGTTCTTACATCTAAATTACTGAGGCAGGTTACATGCGGCACCTTTACCTAAATGTCAGACATCTAGTGGAAAGAACGGAAGCTGTAATAGCAGTAAATGGACGGTCAGCCTCTCATCATGGTTTTAAAATGAAATGTTCCGCAAACACACGGATATGGTGTTCAGAATCAAGGTGAAAATCAATCTTTTTTCGGGTCTTGTATTTGCATACAAACAACTGGTTTATAAGCTTTGAGGATTTGCATATATGTGTATTATACATTGCAGGAATGAACTCAAAGCCAAGTGTTAACTATCCAAAGTGTTAAAGGGATAGTTTGACTGTCTGCATTGTTTTATCAAAACACACCCAAAATGAGTGCTGAATTCAATTTGCACTATTATCCCTCTATCCATCACTTGATCATCATTGAATCACCGCTGCCATGGCTGCCGGTAATGCACAAAGAATGACAATACAAATTTCAGCCTATCCTCTTCCAAAAAACAATTGGTTTATGGATGCGGGTACCACCAATAGTTACATTTTAAAGTTAAGTAACACCATTATGTTGCCGAATGAGGACACTGTGACGTACACACTGGAAAGTTTCAATTGCATTTATAATTAAATGATTATTCCATGGAACATGAGTCACTCCTGTATTTGTGATGAGTCACAGAGTGTTACCAAATCAACATTCTAGCGTCAAGACAAAATGGAGGCCCGCAGGTCAGTAGGTTTTGCATTTGTAGCTGATGACAAAACAAACACCAGACAGCCTTACGTGCTAACACCCACAAAATGTTACTAAACCACCATCAGCAGGATTCTTTATTTCTTTATTATTTGTTTTAAACTGTTTTTAGTCAAACCTGCACTCTCACTCAACCGTAACATTTGGGTTGGCCATAGACCAAAATAACACAGAAGCATGGTAAACCAAACACTACGAAGAATGTTATAAGAACAGTTTCCTGCGCACTTTCAACCATAGCCACGAAATCTAGAATCTATGGATTATTGTTCATGGATACAAATGTCCCCTTTGTCATATCCCTCAGCGAAAGTTTTTTTTTCTTTTGTGTGTGTGTTTGTCACTCAGCACGACTTTCAATGTAGATAACGTCTATAAACATAAAACCTAATATCACCTCTTACCCCAGCCCACCCCAAACCTTAACTTAACAGGCACAAAGGTACTGAGCGACCTGAACAAAAGGGGAAAATCATAATACAAATTTTGTGACTGTGTCATAAACTCCCGTGAGACTGTTTTGGGACTGTATTACTGTTTTTATTTATGCAACATTTTTATTTCCAATCATATATACCTTGGCATAAATTAATGGTTTGGTTCCAAAAGAGATAACTCCAGTAACACTTCAGTATGGGGCAATTCTCGCTATTAACTAGTTGTTATTAGCATGCCTATTATTGGCATATTGGCTGTTTATTAGTACCTATACAGCACATATTCTGCCTGACCATATTCTACATGCCAAATCCTACCCAATACCTTAACCAAACAACTACCTTACTAACTATTAATAAGCAACAAATTACGAGTTTATTGGGGGGAAATCGTAGTTAATGGTTTGTTAATAGCGACAATTGCCCCCTATACTGAAGTGTGACTGGATCTTTTTTAAATCATGTTTTTTTATTGTGCATTCCAATTAATATCAATCAAACTGCAGTTGGTTTGTTTAGATTTTAGCCATAATAACTCATACAGCTAACTAACACAATAAAACACAATAAAAACATGATAACGTAACACGATTTGTTTCATAAGCCGTTCCATGTATCACATGTTTAAAATAACAATGCAAAATTATCAACATTGCCAACTGACTGCTTTTCATCATGTTGGAAATCAACGCGTCCGTACATAACTTGTGTATCATCCACAATTACGAGTTTCCCACTCGTCAATGTGGTTAAACTAGTAATAACCATATTTCTGACCTGACACTCTAAGAAATAATCCAGGGGATCTGAAAGCACGTAATTTATTGTCGCAAGTCTAAAAGCATTCAAGTCTCAAACTCTATATTTATGAGATGCACAGATGTAATATAATAACATCAACTTAACAGTGTGTGTCATTTTAAATATCTGCCATTATTTGTTTACAACGTTATTCAAGTTTCACTAACTCAATGTAATTGGCTCGATAATTATTTTTCCCACCAATTAAGTTTCGCTTCACCATTAAGCATGTGTAGACGAGTTCAAACTCTCAAAAGCTGAAAATAAATGTATTCATCACGTTCAAACTAACTTGATCTATTAGAGTTAGGGCTATACATCAATGATGCTTGTTGCATTACAGGAACATTGCTGAACGCATGGTTGAATTTGTTTTTATTAGAGATTGTCATAACTCAGAAATATAGATGACAAGTGATGGGTACATTTTGGAGGCAGCAAAGTGACTGGTTAAACTGAATTGAGAGAGGCTAGCTTTTGTGCTAAAATATGCAGAATTGGACTGTTCGGTAATTCACCTCGAAACTGATTTTCCGATCAGGCTGACCACACAATGGCCAATTGTCGTTTGGTTCAAGCAAGTTCATTGCTGTTCAGTGTGGCTTTTGCATGTGTGTGTGTTGTAGTCCAACGTTTTAAAAGCTGCCCACTCCAATAAGGATGATCAAACAGACACTGCAGCACCTGAAGCTCCAGAGCAGAGTGTAATTACATCAAGCCCTGTGCCGAACCATAATGAGCAGCCTGCTGTCCTGCAGCAACATCCAGCCGCCACACAGAACAGAACACAGATAAATCGCTCAAGAAAAAACAGCCTGGCCTTTGTTGTGCCAGATCCTCATTTTCTGAACTCTGCATCTGCAGGCAAAGGCAACCAATGTCATCTCGATGTAGAATGACAGCTTCTGAAGTGTCACATATTTATTTAGACTTATTATTTATACCAAGCTGATGACTAATCATTTGTTAAATTATATCTTATTTATTGAACTGTACATTTTTAGATACATCATATATTAGTTTTCCCCTACAATGACTACAATCTTAATAGAAGCTTACAGCTCTATGTGAGACGTCAATCCAATACTTATTTTAAATTCAATGTTAGTTTGTTTTTCTAAGTGTAACACGTTTCTACGTTTCACATCACTTGCTCATCTGCTAGATTTTCTCCGCTTTCCACTTTTGAACGGAAGCACAAGGTGTTCAGAACTAAATGTTCCCATCCTTGCAGAGCACCCTCTCCATGTCTCCAATCTCTCTTCACGTTCTGTAAAAAGAAAGCGAAAAGAAAGGGAGAGAATAATAGGATATAAACGTGACTGTGAGTACTGCACTGTACATTTCAACAACATCTAAACAATACTCGTGATTACAAGCATGTGTTTCTGTGTGCACGCGTCACGTCGGCAAAACGCCTGAAAGAGAATATTTGCTTTCATGTTTGGTTGTTAAACTAGGTCAATGGTATATTATCAGGAAAATGCTTACAATAAGGTCTGATTCTTTGAGTAGCATTAGTTGCTACATTGTGAGGAGAAAATGTATACAACGAATTGCAGCATTTATTGGTCTTTATTAATGCTAGTAAATACAAATTCAACAAAATACTTATTTGTTTATGCTTAACCATTGTGCACTAGCAGATGTTTTAAATATGTATTAATAAATGTTGAAACATTAAAATTACATTATTAAAAAAAACATACATTAATATTAATTAATATTACCTTAATTTGATAGTTCACCCAAAGTTTTTTCAAACCTGTATGACATTCATTCTTCCGCGGAACACAAGAGAAGATCTTTTGAAAAATGTTTTTAACTTGCATGGGTTTTTGTCCATACAATAGAAGTGAATGGGGGCCAGTGCTGTTTGGTTATCAACTTTCTTTCAAATACTATCTTCTTTTGTGTTCATCAGAAGAAAGAAAGTCATAAAGGTTTGAAATGACAACAGGGTGAGTAATCGAAGATTTTCATTTTTAGGTGAACGTCACTTAAAGTATTACATTATTACAGAATAAGAGAAACAAGAGACTTAATAGTTTTAGAGTGTTGGTTCATTGGCTTTCAAATAATGTCCCTATTTTTGGACATATTCTGCTTAAATATACCCATGAGTCAACTTAATGTTTTTGAGATATCTGAACTTCCTGTTCTCTTCACTCAATGTTATAAACATCTGCATACGTATAACAATCCTTCATCACGTCATGCTCATGTCACACTGGTGGTTGTTATCATGTGTTTTGTGAAACAATTTTAACATAATTTATTGGACGCTTTCTAGATTCTGGTGTCAATAATGTTTGTTTTTAATAATACCATCATTGTAGCCTACATTACTTAAAAATCGTCACTTTTATACATTGCATAATTTATTGGAAACAAAATAATGTGACAATGTTCAATGAAAGTCAAAATCGTCAACACATTCATTTAAACTTGGACGTTTTGTCCGTAGATATCTGATATGTGATTTTAAATACAATATTATATTAATAATTATATGTTATACATTAAAAACCATTTTTAATTAGCAGTTGTCTGTTTGATCAGTAAGCATTTCAGAGGCCGTTTGAATTGTATTATGTTATTTTATTTGACAAAATAAATATGGCACAGTAAACAAATGTGTAAACAACTCACATCTGGCCATTTATTCTTATAGAAGGATGAATGCTTTAATATTGAATTCTGCCATACAGTAACATATGGACGGTAATAAATCATTGGCAGTGACAGGTAAATACATTGCACATGTACATTTATCACATTCACTTGTCTTCTGTATGCCGTAGCTTGAAGTACAATCGGCGGCCAAGAGGAAAGAAAACCTCCATAAATTCACAGTTAAAGAATCCTAAACAAAACATCACCTGTAAGGACGACAGAGCTTATTCACCCAAAAAATATGTGAATGCATGTATTACACCCTTTTAAAAAAGTAAAGAGAATATACTTGGCTATTAATAGCGATGTTATTAGTAAATCATCATATTTCCACTATAGCTCAGATTTGTATCTTTTCTATTCTTTAATCTGTAACAATCATTTAGATGTAAAGCACGTCATTGGTGTTCTGTTTTCCAGACGCCAATTTCATGCAATTTCAGGGTTCAATAATCGTGGGTTTTCCTTGTTTGGAAAAAAAACACTGCCACCGCACAACCGCTTCAGAAATGACCGTCATGCTTTAAATTATTAGTTACACACGTCAGTAACACTTGCAAAGCCAAAAGTGAAAAATGGCTTTTGTGTGACATGAACTGCACCTTTGGGTCTTCACAATAAGGACAATGGTTTACAATCACATTTGCTGGACAACAGTTTTGCGTCACTGCTATGAATCTTTGCCATCTTTTAGCACTTGAACAAGCTTTTCAAACCGAAGCCAAATGAGCGGATGTCAGATTATGGCGAAGTTCGAGTTTGTTCATCTAGCTGAAGATGGGTTAGATTAGGCATAACTAGGCACACACTGACTGTGCTCAGAAATGTGTCGCTTTCCTCTCTTCTCTAAGCTACAGGGTTTGTTGTCTGATGGCGGTTGACACATTTCCAGGTACAGTTGGGATTTCAGAAAGCGTATGTAAGAGTCCTTTTCCATGAGGGTGAAGATCTTACTCTGTGCTTCATCAAAACAGGACACATCACAGTTTTCCAGATTTTTTCTAGTACTCTCTCTGGTGGTAGAATCCAAGTTCACCTAAAAAACAATGTTAGAGACTCATGAGAACATTTCATAAATGGGTCTGTTTCTTTCAGGAATGTGTGAATCAAGGTTTTCACCTCATTCGGAGAATCAGCTTCAACGTATTGCTCGAATATATTTCTAGCTTTCAGGTTCATTTTGTCCACCGATGTTTGCTTAAACTCCTCGCAAGCCTCCCAGAACTCAATGTTCTCCTGGCTATACTCAGACTGCAAGAAAGCCGAAAAAGCCTTTCGACCCTCTGAAATAAAAAAGAGGGACTTTAGTGAGACAGAAGTAAAACACTATATTAATCAAACCTGATTTTTCTACAATACACAATACCGATAGACGCATTATGTGGGGGATGCAATGGGGGGATGTGAATGCTAAGGAGGTCAGGATTTTGAGTCTAAAGAGATTTCTCTGAGGACTGCCCTTGTGGTTGATGACCCCCTATAGCCCACCAGACAAGAAGACTTGGGCTCTTCATGGGCCACCCAGTGCAGTTTGCAGACACGTAGCGCACGCTCGGGGGCGTGAGAAAACATGACCACAGTTTGTCAGAATGACATAAACATAGTCTCATATTTTGGGGCCATGGCCTCTTTGACAGGGACTTCAAGGCCACATCAACAGAGGTCAGCTTAGAAGTCTTAGAAACTTTCTTATTTATGAGTAGAATGCCCCACGTTTTCCAGTCTATTACTCGCTTATTTACACATGTATGAACAGAATACATTTTATTTAAGAAACAGATTTTTGGACTCACCTTCATTTTGGATCAGGTAGTTAAATGATGTTTTCCATTTCTGAGTTTCAACAGGCGAGACTCTTAAATCAGGAGTAGAATGAAAAATCTAAAATTATTTTTAATTCAATTATATACAGTGTCCAAAATAATCCTTAAAATACTGTAAACAATCTTTAAAATTAAAAAGCTTTATTTGTAATTCAATTTTTATTTGAATATTTATTCATCCATAATATTTTCGTTATTTATTCATATTTCTTTGTTTATTTAAAATCTATGATATTTGTCCACATTACCTGTTCTCTGTTGCCTTTGGATTCTCCTTCAAAGGCTTCTGTTCTTGTTGTGGTTCTGTTTTTTGAAGCAGGAACCCAATCTTATGCTTGATTTCTTTGGCACTGTTAGAAAAAAATACACAGTTACTTTGGTCTTTTGCATTGGTGACTGAATATTAGCCCAAAAAAGATACCTCAAAAACACAGCCTTTTTAAATAAATAAAATATGAATTTGTTTAAAATGTATCTCATAAGATCCTATTTATTCACAAGCATAAACACATTTTCTGTCTATATCACTGAAAGCGTTTTTCGGTTTCTCATACGAACATGCAAACTTTGCTCTCAGTCCATTCCAAGGTGTAAAATATTTAGTTGAACATTGAACCAGTACAGATGAGTTAAGAATTTCTAAAATAAAGCGCAGTTCATACCTTTTCAAGCATGTCGCAGGAAGGGCAGCGAGCCCTTTACACATTGTGCTGGTGGGTAATACAGATCCAACAGCAAGAGAAAATGAGTTTGTGTGCCACGAAGCAGATCCTCACAACGTCAATGCAGTCTCCTCCTCCAGCTCTCCTTTTATACTGCAACACTCACAACACAAGCGCCAGCCAATCACAAAACAGATAACACAAGGAAACACAAAACAAGGTCATTTTTAACTTTTAAAAGGTATGAACTTTTTGTTCTGTACTGTCCCTTTCAAAGCATATGTGTGTTTATGTTTAATATATTTTTTGGGGCATTTACTTGTGGGTTTTCTTTTTACATGTACAGCATAAATATACAGGTTGGTTCGAATACAATACACATTTATCTGTTACACGACACCTCAAATTGCTTTTTTTAGGATTATTTTATAGTTTAAACAACTTTGAAATGTGATATTTTTATTAAACATTATCATAAGTATAAATACTGTATATAAGTCTGCAAACATGCCTCGTGTTTTCCATTTCTTCAAATGTCAAAATATTTACATGATCATTCGCCAGAGTGCTCAAATTGAACATCAAACAACAAATGATCTATCTCTGTTATTAACCTCAATGACATGTTGCTTTTGAGGTCAGATAAAACACCATTCTCTAGTTGCTTCTATTCTCAGTTTAATTTGTTTGTCCCCCTATGCCCTAAAGAAATGAACCTGTGTTGAGGCATACATTTTATGCATTACAGCTGCTACAAAGATATCTGTGCTTGTGGCAAGTAAATGTTTGTTCAGATCAAATCACATATCTCTAGCCTTAAAGTTCTTTTAAAAGCTCATTATTATTTTGAACTGATCCACTCACTCATGACAATCTAATCATTGGAAAAAGATTTTAACCATAGTATAAGATCAAAAGTAAATGTAAAAGTATTTATTGATAGAGATGCAGAGAGACGTTTACAATTCAAGGATGCATTAAATGTATTCATTTAACAGAACCCTTTATTCTCATGATTGCATTGAATTGAAACAATTTATTGAAGTAGTAATAGTATGAAGTAGTGTTCTACCACAATATCACATCTCACATTTTTATGAATTTTATCGATGGCACAAGATGAAAATCACATTATGACAGGATATAACAGGACTTTGCCTCCAAGGCACATCTCCTCTCTTGCTATCCACAAAGTGTTGAACGGTCTTGAAAGGTCTGGTAAATTGTGAAAACTGACCTAGACAGCCAATCAATTCCAGCTCATTCAACTGTGTCATCATTATCCATGGCATAGTAAGGTGTGCATGAACAAACAGAAGTTGTAGATAAGGTCAGATTGAGATAACCACGTTTACATGAGGTTATTTTAGAGGGATACGTCACCTCCCACATGTACCTCATGTTTTTCTTTTTATCATAAGGTTGTAGGTCATTATTGGTTCCGGATGAGGGGATGTGACTCGGAGCATGCAGGTCTTGTAGGTCTATTAAGCTTTAACTGCTGCCTGAAATCTTCTTTTCTCTGATAATGAAGCTTCTTGATGTTTTTTTTATCTCAATGCGTTCTGTTCACAATGTTAATAGACATTTGGTTTTCTCTTATTTGTTGTGACTAAACGTTTAGACTGGATTTATCTTATAGTCGCCAACTTTAAGTTTACGTGTCTTTTAGCAAAAACAGAAACTCCAAACACAATCTCACTGCAGTTGGTATATTAATTGGGACTTGCCACATACTTCGATTTCTATCCCATAACCCTTAAAGTGGCAATATGTGATATTAAGGAGGAACTATTGACAGAAATGCAATATAATATTCATAACTATGTCTGGAGAGGTGTATAAAGACCTTACTAAATGAAGTTTTATGCTTTTATTAACTTAGAATGAGCTGTTTCTATCTTCATATACCGCAGGTCCCCCTGCATGGAATTCGCCATGTTTTTACAGTAGCCCTAAACTCTCACGAATCAGAGGAAGAACCCATTGCAGGCAGCGACAATGAAGGGGTTAACAGAAGCTTTATTATAAAGCACAAAACAAACATCCACGATGGGGAAAAACTCTAACCAAACTTGACACAAAAATTGAAACCAAATACTTCCCACAAGGGGGCAAAAAATAAACAACTAGAAAACCAAACAAGGACCTTGACACTATACATACATGACCTTGGCAGACTAATACAGGGCAGGAAACATGTACAACGAACCAGCACAAGACAATAGACAAGAGGGCATTAAATAGGGAGACTAACAAAGGAGATAACGATGGGCAGGTGTGGGTAATGAGACACAGGAGGAAAGCTATACTAGGAACGAGAGGGGTGGGGCCAAATGACGAGACTGGAGAGAACGCATACTATGTCCTGATTGACAATAATATGTTTCTCTCCACATAAAACACGTGGGTCTGTCATGATTCTACCCCTAGACCAGAAAGACAAGAGCAGGCAGAATCATGACACTAAACGGACAAACTGGTCTAGATCCTGTTTGTAGATACGTTATCTCCTTCAGCAAATAAGCGAAAACGTGACAACATCTTTGTTTTGTGTCAGCCACCATGGTGCTTCGGAAGGGAGGGGGGAGTGGTGGACTGAGCTGTTGGTTGCAGTTCATAACCTTTTACCCAGTTTTTATGGTTTTGTTATTTATTATATTGCTATGTAAGTAATATAAATGTATTAACAGTTTGGGTTTTAGTTTTGTATTTATTTATTTTCAGTAAAAAGAAATTGTGCCTCAAACTTATTTCAGTTTATTGCCAAAGCAACATTTTGAGTTTTTGGTTTTGACATAATACTCCACTTGATATTTGATTAGATTTCAATTAACTGAAATATTTTGATAGTTTTTATATTAAAATAGTTCTATATTAAATAGTTAACATTTTCAAATAACCATCATTTACTGAGGGCTGGTGAACGATGTTGGAGGATGTTAGATTTTACAATCCTTGTTGGGACATGAACCCCAATCAAGACTACATCTGAACACACATACACACACATAAATATATTTATTAACCAGCTGCATGACCACTGTGTGACATTTCCTTCTTGCCGCCTGCCAAAAAATCAGCCTGTAGTGCTCTGTCTTTGATTAACATGTTGGATAAAAACAGATGTTACGTACCACTGAGTGTTTTTAGCATGCACATGTAGATATTCAAGAGCTGGATATATGCCTAGTACAGAACGTACAAGAGGCACAACAGCACTTTTTGAAAATGGTTGCCTGATGGTAATGTTCACACCTCGCTAACAAAGTTGTATTAAATAAAAATGCAGACACCTAACTGTTTCTCCTGTGATCGGTAGTGCAAGCCTGCCTTAAGTGTAGAACCATCCGACACGTATTGTGTGCCATGTTTAAGCTCAATTTAAAGGAGGCTTTAGGTCAAAGCAAGTCTTGATAGGATCACAACTGTGGCTCATTTCACATGAAGGAACTAGACTCCTTCAAGCTCAATATGTTGTACATGACTTTACAAACCGTCCCGAGCTCATACCTCACTTGCTGCAGACTTGGAGAATTGATCAAAGAAGCAGACTCCTGAAGAAAAGCAAGCCAGTGAGGTGAGATCACCACTTTTGGCTCCACTAACTGTAATGTGGCATACCTCTATTAAATCAAGGGGGATGAATACACCAGAATGGTTCGCCTCAGAGTAATGTCATATAAAATAAATCATTCTACATACAAAGGAAATAATTTCATGCTGACCTCAGCCAGTCCAGGTTATTTTAATAATTCAAGAAGTGAGAAGTGCGATGTAATTCTTACATCAGTGCAATTCTAACATTGTCAATTTACAACATTAAATATAGGAAGATTTAATTTGCAAAAACAGATAACGCAGTTGCACCTGTGTTGTTTTGATTAAGTAATATTTACGAAATAAATTGTAGTCTACAAGTTCAAAACGTTTTACATGCCATTTACGCCTGTATTTAACGTCCACTTGTGATCCGATCGACCAAAACGCATATCAGGTGTAGGCTACAGAGGTCCCGAGAGGACAGGGGCACTTCAGGGGCCAAAGGTTTCAACTGGGGCACTCCAGGATATGAAGTTTCTGTTTTTCATCACTTTCATTGTCTTATCATGTTTCTCACAAGTGTTAATTCTACACGCCGTGAGGTGCGTTTGTGAATTTGTGGCTCGAGGGCTCATTTTCTACAGTCCGAGTGATCTCTGGCCCAACCCCTAGATCTGTGAAACCATGGCAGTCAATGCTGTCACAGAATTGAAAATTGCTTAAATTTTTCCAAATATCTTTCTCTGTGTTTATCAGAACAAACTGTAATTTATACAGGTATGAAATTACACGAGGGTGAGTAAATGATGACAGAATATTCATTTTTGGGGGAAGTTTCACCATGTAAATATTTTTCAAGTATCTGTTCTTTATCAGGGTGTTTTTACTTTGGAATATTTAGCATACATTATATTTTTTACTCCGCTACATCTGATAAATACAATTGTTATGTTTTTTTGTTAATTGTTAAGTAATAGGTTTCTAATGTATTAAAGGTAAAAGAAATATACATATACACGACAGTATTGATCAAATGCAGTGGAGTAAAACTTCGATGTATGCTTTATAATGCAGGTAAAGGAGGTAACATTTTTCCAAAGTAAACTCATGATCAAATAGGCATATTCAAAAATGTACTTGAGAGTAAAAATACTCAAGTAGTTTACACCTTTTTTTACTTTGCTCAATAAATATTTTTTTATTTATTTTTAACCAAACAAAGAATGACCCATTGAGGCTGCCCTCTGTAACCCTGTGACTGCTGGACCCTCCGTTGAAAATGGCATATGCATATAATGTAATGATCATTCAGAATCAGCCTGTTACATGGAATTGCATTTGCTGCATTTTCCTCTGAGTTACTTGCACTCCTCTATTAAATCGGGTGCAAAAACAAGCAACCACGATTTATGTTTGCATCCCTGCCTTCAAGGCACCTCATCCAGTAAACCACGTCCTCTTTGTTGTGTCAGAGTTTACCCGTCAGTACTTCTTTTATAAACCGCCTTGTGTAAACAAATCTGCTTGAATGAGAGACAGGTGCTATTTGGGGGTTTAGTCTTATCATTGCTCAGATAAACTCTCTGTTCCCAAGATAGAAAAACAAAGTGTTCAACAGTCATTCAGAATACGTTCAATAAAACGCTTCAATGCCCAGACGAGTTAATAAGAGACTTCAATTGTCGATATGTAGACTGAATGGAAGGTCTAGGAAGCGTTGCAGCCAGTCAACGTGTGGTTGTGAGCGGATTAGAATGTTCTGGCCATTCTGATTGTTCTGTATTTAAGCTGTCTGTATGAGCAACGTGTTTGGCTAGAGAGAGATAAACTGTTCCAAAAGTAACTGCTCAGTGATGTTACAAGACATTTTACTCATGTTTGTCAGATGTTAATATCCTTAGGATTCCACACACGCAAACACAAAGAAGAGACGTCATTCTATTCTTGCGCGGTGAGCTCAGTTGCATGTAATGGAAAACAGTCATTCCACTTTGTTTTGATGAAAATAAAATGTAGTCGTTAATCATATAGCAGCACGTGTGAAGAATTTTATTAGATCATTTCATCATTTCAGATATGTCTTTATTTAGATCCCAGTTACCTGGTGCAAATGATACAAATCCCTAAGATCCTATCTAAAGTGAGTCTAAAGTTCAACTGCTGTTTATCTGTTGTATAACAGAGATGATTTAAGAGACTTAAGAGATGAGATAACTGTGTGAATTGTAAAACAGACATGAGACAGGCAAACTATGCTTTCTCTTTATCATATCTACAATATTGTGTCATGTTTACTGCCATTTACAACCCTCTGTCTGAATGGAAAATGACAATGACTTTTAGTTTAGATTTCTTTTAAATACTATATGAATGAACTCTTCAAACTCTTGAATATGGCTGTTAATGCTAATGGACGAAATAAAGCAAACTATAAATCAAGCTGTTAATTGTTTAATACTGTTGCTATAAATGGATGATGTTTACTATTCCAGCAGTTGCTTCCATGAGGCATTTAAATAATGGCAAACAAACAAGGCTTTCTGTCCCCCAACTGTCTTGGACCCATATGAGGGAGCATGTGTGAGGAATTAATGTGGCCATGTCTGTTAGCTGTAATATAAATAAACGTTCTGCTACGTGCCAGGCAGCACACAGAGTGAGGTACATATTTTGCCAGATGGTGCTTAAGAGCCAATTGCCGCCTTTCATCTTAAACCGGGACTGTGAATGTGTGTTTGTTTGTAAGACGTCCTTTCCCCTTTAACCGTGTCTTAGAAGCGAGGAGTTCCAGTAAGATGCAGATCGTTCCCTAACATCTTCAGAGCACTTCAAAACACAATGTACTCGGTGTTGGAAATGTTGGTAGGACAGCATGAATAATGGAAAGTATACTGGCCTCTAATATCTCCAATATCCATTGTTTAAAGGGATAGATCACAATACAATGCAATACAAATTCTGTCATCATTTACTCACCTTCGAGATGTTCCAAATCTGTATCAATTTGTTTGTTGTGATGAACACAGAGAAATACATTTTAAACAATGCTTATAACCACGCAGTTATTGGACCCCATTGACAAACATAGTAGTAAAATTGAATTATCTTCCTTTGTGTTAAAATTTTTTTTTTACAGTAAATGGGGTCCGAGAACCAGTGACGGCACTAGGTGGGACTTGCTCTGCTTAGCCCCTGCAAAGCACCCCCACATATTTCCTTATATTTTTACGGAGTGTTTATTTACAAAGATTGCTAATAGCCCGTCTTGTAAGAAGAGGCTGTACACTGACTTTGCAGACCAGTTTTGATGTCGGCCAGGTAGCGTCTACAGTGGCGTAGCGAGTAAGTCCTATGTTGACTATTTCATATCGTTGCAGATTCTAATCTACCTCATGCCTACTTTATTCCCCATCACATATCAGATCATAAAACCACTTATTCTTAATAAATGAAAAAATATTGAAAAGTGGCTAACGAATGTTTAATAAAAAAGTTCTAGGATGAGATTATGGTGATTAGACAGTTGTGTTGTTTTTGTACACGAGGGCGGGAGCTGTCTGAGTTTACGTTATAGTAACAGAATTGTAAGCAACAGAGTATATGGAGTTCGGACCGATTGTGAATATATTTAACGTTTTGATTAATCTGCACTTTATACTGTAGGAACACGTCATGGTTTTTGCTTAAATAAGCACGTTTTACTGCGAATTCTATTTAGATACAAAAAGCAGAAGGGTATTGCATTGATTATTTTGCTTTTGGTTATAGAAGGAAGGCTAGCGATGGAGCCTTAATTTATCATGAGCAGAAGTAGGCCTACTTACAAAGTTACTAACAAGTAGCCTTTCCATGCCATTCACACTAGAACTGGTTCTAAATATTCTTTCCGAATTAAAACATGGTTCATTATGAAATGCTCTTAACATGCTGATTAATAATGCTATTCATATTATTAATATCATTAATGCTAAATGTAAACACAAGACGTTATGGTTTGTAATCTGTCACAAAATATAACAAACCGTAAACTGACTAACAGCTAAACATCATTTATTGGCCTACTGCTGCAAAAGTGTACCTGCTCTCGGTGTCGCAGGTCTTTATATGCGACGCGTCTTTGAAGGAAAAAGCAGCGCTCACGGTGCGGAAAGGGTTCAAATGAAGAGCGTGGAGCTAAATAAAGATATTTGAAGATATAGCGGCAAAATATAATGAACAATAACTTTCCCTGAGTGCGGTTCAGTTATGTACACGCGCTGCTCATTTGAAACTACAGAAATAGTTTGTAATGGTTCGTTATAGCTTGCGGTGCGGAAGAACGAAGACAAGCTGAGTGAAAACCTGTCATCCGGTGGTCACTGAACCGTTGCTGCTTGTCAGGATCAGGGCATCTTTACTGTAGCCTACTTAGACTCGGAGCAGTAGAGCGAATTCAGGCTTTTTCCCCACGCAAATATCTTATCGGCCTTTCAGGTGGTTGATGCAACACCCGCTCTCTGTCCCTGGTGGGACTGCTGTACTTACCTGTGTGTGCGTGCGTGCGTGCGTGCCTGCGTGCGCGCATCCGGGCAGAACTCGATGCGGAGAATTGTAAACGCGCGACCATGTAGAGACAGAAATGACATGTTGCGGTGTGAAAAAAATAAATAACATAATGCTATTTAATTTGTTTCATAAAAAACAAGGTATAGACATGTTCTATAGGAAAGGTGACCACAAATTACTTATCTTGTCATTTGGCGCTACTTAAAAAAATAACTTGACCTTGAAGGGGGAAGGGGTAATGCACCACCCTTGAGGAATGGTATAGGGTAAACACTGAGTCAGAAATAAATCAAGCCTAACACACAACGTATTTTTCTTTTGACAAATCTCCACCTGACAAATGCTGGACGAAGGACATGGCGACTCTACAAAACTTCAGTCGCTATTAGATTATTAATGATAATTTTAAATCGATTTTTTTTATTTTGCCTTGTTGTGCAAGCACTGTCGAGCTTGTGCAGAGGCAGCAGTTTTTGCCAGAGGGGAACTGGAATCCCCTGGTTAGGCCTGGTCTCTCTCTGAGGTTTTTTTTCTCCTCCAATGGAGTTTTGGGGTCCTCGCCGCCGTTTGCATACTGTTTTGCACTGTTTGCCTGGCCGGGGGGGCTGCTAGAATTTGATAGTCTTATTTAATTAACACTGCATATAGGAATTTATCGTGTGTCTGATATTTGACCTATGTTTTGACTTCCATAACCTTTTATGTTTTACTTATAGTCAATGTTTTCTTGTACAGCTGCTTTGTAACAATGAAAATTGTAAAAAGCGCTATATAAATAAAGCTGACTTGACTTGACTTTTAAGGACGTATTGGGCATCTTAATAAAAACTACAAGCGTGTCACTAATTTTGCCACCTTTCCTGTAAAACATTAAATTTGCTAATTCATGGACAACAACAACAATTATATTTTATCATTGGAAATATTACTGTGTACTCCAACAATGATTTTGGAAATCACCAATACTGTATAACCAATATTTTTCTAATGCTGTGTTTTAGTAAAGGATTGTCTAGACAAGGAAGGGCCAATTCCCAACATACATTTGGCCATTAGATGTAGCTGTTGACAGACTGAACTTTAACCTCAGTGTTACGTCATCACATATCATGATGGTAAAAAAGTCTTTATGGCTTTCTTCAGAATGCATGCAGCAAAGCTCACTGCGTCTTTAACAGATCTGACGAAAAAACTAAATTAGATATAAATGTCCACAATTAATTTTATTTTTTACTCAAGGAACAAATCTGTTGTGTAAAAATCTAACAATTGTCACAATTGTGTCAATTAGTTTTTCTCTTATGTAATTTAGTGCATCATCTTTCAATCTCATGGCAGCAGCTGTCTCCATTTGATGGTAATGTGGTCGTTTCAGTTCTCGTCTGCGCTATTAGGAAAGATAATTGAAATTGCAATAAATGCATTAAACAATTATTCAATTGTGACGGACCAGGACCTCTATTTATTGAAGTCTGATTTAATTTAGCGTCTCCTTATTTTGGATGTGCAATTTGTCGATGAGACATGCTATGTTCATGATGAAATAATCTATGTGTGTGAAAGTCTATGTGTGTGTTCTGTTGTTTATTCTTGTTTGGTGTGAGTCTAGCTGGTAGTGCAGCAAACCCCAATTTCATGATCCTATGCTGTGGACCACCGTCGAAACAACAACATACGCTGATCTTTTAAAGAAGGGTGAAAGGTCAGACATGCTGTGCCCTAGTCATTTCAGAGCACAAACAAACCAATTCCCCAAAGAAAACTGAAAAGTGGCTGTGCGGTTGGGTTTCAACCCTTTATAGGCCACTTGAGACATTTAAATTACATGTAGACATTATTATCCTCCAATATTGTAAGAGTTCATAACAAACAACTGAACAAGTAGAACGCAATATCTATTTATGTATTTATTAGTATATTTATGTCTAATTATTAAATTTGTGTATTTGTAAAATGTCTCTTTCATCTTTAAATGTTACATAAATGTACACTTTGAAGAAAATACTGTTAAAAATGGCAAAAATAACAAAAAATATACTGTAACTGCTGTTCTTCTGAAACCTTGCATCTCCATATTTTGCAATTTTTTTGCCATAAATCCCCCTTTATGTTTGTCACTGGGTTGTGCAAATATCCATAAAAGTATTAACTGTACATGCTGTTAAATGTCACATTTTCCTAATGGAACAGAAGTATTTGACAATGGGATCCCTGGGATCTAGTCGACTAATCACGACTTTGCTGTGGGGACTGGGAAAGCTCTGTGGATGCAAAAAGAAACATCGGGATGGAACGTGCTTACTCACATTATGAATCACACAGATGATGGAAAGATCTGCCTTTAAATGTCAAACAAACAGCCTCGGGTCATAGGCCCGTGTGTCCAGGTTTCACGGCACAGATACAGCATGTCATGGATTACGCAAAAATGTGATGCTGGCATGTTGATATTGTGTGGATTTACTATCAGGCGATTGTGCTGTGATATAATATGGCATAATATGCTAAAGTGAATGTGGCAGATAGGGTTGAAATAAGCACATCTGGGTCACCTCGGCTGGGTCTGGTGGTGATTTGCGTAGTTTGATCTATTTACAAGTCACATGAATATGCTGGTAATGCCTGTAGATGAATAGCAGCTATAGGGGTCATCATGTGTGTAAAGTAAAAACAGAGTCAACACAAAGCTGTATGACTAAACTGGCCATGACTTGAATAGTTTATTTGTTTCTGCACCTTCTGTATTTATGTAAATAGACGTATGCCACCCACATTTCAAGAAAAAACATTCCACTATTTTGTGCCAATAAAGGTATGATTCTAAGAAATTTGTATACAGGATTGTGAAATGACGCCATTAATGCCCTGGTTACCCCAACGCCACAGTTTCTGTCAAGACTTTCTCTTCCCCTTGGAAATGTTAACTATGACTGTGCAAACATTTAAGTTTTCCAAAAGCCTGAATAAAATGTAGACATTGATGACACCTTGTGGCAAAACAGACAAATGCCTTCTTGTTGGACCACTTCTCAGTGTCGCAATTTCAACACAACCTAAAAATACGGTAAATCTTGAAGACATTTGTCATTGGCTTCTAAATAAAACATCGATTTTCAAGGTAAAGTTGATACGCCATCTATAGTAAGTCATTCCCCTTTCCCTTGGATGACTTTCTGCTTTAAAGAAAAAAGCTATAGGAGCCTTAGTTGCAAGGACAATTTAAAATCAATGTGTCAAAAAGTGACACTTCATGATGGTTTATAAACCCAAATTAACCTTGATATGTCAATCCAGATATTTATGTACGTCTATTCCTTTTTGCTACCAAATATATGGTAAACTGTGGGTACTGTATAGCAAAACCATGGTTAATTTGTTGTTACCATGGTTTAACCATAGTAACCCTGAACTCAAATTAAATTTCACACAGTTTTAAGTGTGTCTTAGGGTTTGTCAACAAGGAGGCACATTTTGCACATGTATGTTAAATTTATACAAATGCCCACTTATAGGTTGTTCATAACTTGCCATGCAGTGCCCACACGGTGGCTTATTTTTCTGATAAATCTCTGCATTTTGTATTTCTGAGACAAAATAAATTTTACAAATATAAAAAAAATATATTTTATAGATCTTAATGCCTTACTGCTATTAGTGTTGTTCTTACATTATTGTCTTTCTAATATAATTTGTGTATCACAACACAGCGAAAATTGGATCTGGCCTAATATTCAACTAGCCAAAAAAGTGAACTCATAACAAGAAGTAAAATGACATCATTGAGAAGTCCAAATAGATAAACTCTTAAATATAAATGTGCAAAAGGTTCTTCAAAGCGATGGAATAGAAAAAAGCATTTTTTATTCCCAAAAAGAACCATTGCACTAATCTGCATTTAGTGTGCACTTTGTTATTCCATTTATATTTTACATATACATTTATTTTTGAACAAATGTAAAATGTGATGCATTTATTTGCAAATTATGCAAAGTATTTGTATCTAAATTACTCAATTTATTTGAATGTAATCTATAGTCAGAACTCTGGTGACCATAGCAACCCACACCAGCCATCAAGATAAGACTATTTTACGACCCAATGGAATGTAGGGAGATGTCCTCACTTTGGGGATAAACATACTATCCAAAATATATGTATATAGAAATGTACATATATTCATTTATAATCATTCCATGTATTGATGCTCCTGTTGTTATGTCTTTCTTAAACATTAACCCAAGGTAGTTTGAGTGAATGTGTGTATAACTACTAGAATTATTAGATTTGTAATAACTCATTTAAACAAGATATGTAGTCCATGATTGGTGTCTATGAGCTGCATTTGTGATTTCCACATGAATTTTGTTGTGTTTTGGTAACTCTTTTCATATTAGTTTTATTAAACTCTTAGAAGTTGTCTTAGTGAACATCCAATCAGCTTCCACGTGCTTTCTCTCTTTTCTCTTCACTCGAACCCCTAAGTTTGTGCCAGGCACAGAGCCCCGGCAACAACTTGTTGTCTCTGATCACGTCCAGCCAAGATCAACTGGAGCCTCAACAACCAGCATTAGGAGACTTTCTTTCTTTAGAAGGCCAGCCAGCGTGCAAGCCAGTACTCCAGCCGGTACTCCAGCCGGCCCTTCAGCCGGTTCTTCAGCTGGCGTATCAACCGTTCCAGCCGACGACAAGTCCAGTGTTCACTCCGGGGCCTGGTGGAACTTTTCTTTGCCCTGGAAGCCCAGGAATTTTTCCCCCGGACTCAGACTTGCCCGGGGTTCTCATGCGCAGGCCATCTCGGGCTGTCCGCCCTCGTTCTATGCTCTCCGGGGCAAGTACTTTTTCCGTGTTTGAGTACTCCTACCCCCATGAACATTGTTATTTCCCCCCTCCCATGTATTTTCTTTTTATTGCGTCACCCCACCCATTTATTATTAATACATGTTTGCCTTCGTTGATTTTTTCAATGTTCTGTTGTTTCTTGTCTTTACATTTACATTACATTTAGTCATTTAGCAGACGCTTTTATCCTAAGCGACTTACAAAGAGTTCAGGGAGCAATAAGCAATATCTCATAAAAGAGCAATAGTACGATAGGTGCTAATACAAAGTTACTAGTTTCAACAAAAGCTAGACCACAACCTGTTGAGAGAAGAGAGAGGGTTATTTTTTTATTTTATTATTATAATTGTTTTATTTGTCTGTCAAGTATTCACCAAAGAGGTGTGTTTTAAGATGTGGGTGAGGAAGAATGTTCCACCAGGAAGGAGTTGTGAAGGAGAATGAGCGAGAAAGGGATTTAGTGCCCTTCTGAGAATGCATTACAAGACGCCGCTCGTATGTTAAACGCAGGTTTCTTGATGGGGTGTAGGAATGTAGTAGGGTGTGAAAGTATGCCGGCGCAGATCCAGTGATAGTTCTGTAACTTAACAATGTTGAATGAAGTCTGAACTATTTGGGGTTTGCTTAGTGGCAAGCTTAGGAAAAGTCGTGTTGTGTGCCAATCACATGTGCCTTGCCCGAACAACGATATAACTCATTGGATATCCACGATAGTACGATGCATTGATGGTGGTGTATGACGTCTACTACACAGTCAGCAAATTCCCTTTAGTGCAGATCTGGCCCAAATAAACTGCTGACCGGTGGCCCAGATTTTCCCCGGACCAGATCTGGTCCACATCTTCTTAGCCACAACTCAAGCAGATATGTGCCATAATTCCACCAAGCAGTGAGCCATATAATAAAGAATGATGTGGCCCATATGTGGATCTTATATATCATTCTGGTTTGGCTGAGTTCTGTAATGGACTGACGGCTACATATACATGTATATGTGAGCAATGTATATTCAATTCAATTCAATTTTATTTATAGAGCACTTTTCACAATTTGCATTGTTCCAAAGCAGCTTTACAGGAAAAAAAAAGAAAAAGGGTAAAACACGCTACATGGTGTTTTATATAATAAATTCAATTATTCTAGTAAATAATATCTAATGTCAGCATCTCCTGGTGGTTTATTTAGCATATGTTGCATTAAGTGAATGCTTGGCTGAAAAGATGCGTCTTTAATCTAGATTTGAATTGGCGAGTGTGTCTGATCCTCGAATAACATTAGGAAGGCTATTCCAGAGTTTAGGTGCTACGTATGAGAAAGCTCGACCCCCTTTGGTGGATTTAGTTATTCTAGGCATTATCAAAAGTCCTGAGTTTTGAGATCTTAGAGAGCGTGATGGGTTGTAGTGTGATAGAAGCTCTGTTAGGTAGGTAGGGGCTAAACCTGGTTAGAACTCTGGTTAGAACTCTGGCAGCTGCGTTCTGAACTAACTGTAGTTTGTTTATTGATGATGCAGGACAACCACTAAGTAGCGCATTACAGTAGTCAAGTCTTGAGGTCATAAATGCATGAATAAACTTCTCCGCGTCAGCAAAACATAGAATATTTCGTTTTTTTTTGTGACATTTGAGATGTGATTTCGAAATGACAGGTTGCTGTCTTTTAATGCCTAGATCTTTTACTGTATCTGTTGGAGTAACAGTACATCCTTCAACTTGCAGTTTATAATCAGAAATATTCGGTTTGCGTGTCTTTGGTCCGATAAGTAATATTTCTGTTTTATTAGAATTTAAAGAAGGAAATTACAGGTCAGCCAATGTTTTATATCTTCAATGCCAATTTGGATAGCTGGGAGGAATCATCTGGTCTTGATGAGATATATAGCTGAGTATCATCTGCATAGCAATGGAAACTAATTCCATGTTTTTTAATAATGTTTCCGGGTGCAGCAAGTATATGGAGAACAGCACGGGTCCCAGAACCGATCCCTGAGGTAATCCATAATTTACTTGAGTAGATTTGATGATTCCCCATTTAAATGGACAAATTGATGTCAGTCTGACAAGTGTGTATGCACGCTTTTATTCATAAGCGCAGTTTGATTTAAACCCTATACAGCGCCTCATATCCTCGCTCCGTTTGGTTTCATTACAGTGTGCTCCTTAGCACTGGGAGCTCCCTCTGCTGTCCATAAGGTGCCTCTGCGCACCAGCCATTTCAAACCCATCCTCCAGTATTAGGGCCACGCCTCCTAATTTGCATACACTCCTCAATCTTCAAATGCCCAATCCTAAATCCCCAAATCCTCAAACCTAAATGGCTAAATGATTAAATGCCCAATCCTCAAATTCCCAATCCTAAATTCCCAAATCCTCAATCCTAAATGGCTAAATGATTAAATGCCCAATCCTACATACAAAATGCCCTATCCTAAATACCAAATGCCCAATCCTATATACCAAATTCCTTTTCGACTTGGACTTTTAGTTTCAAATTTAGATTTTTAGTTTTGGTTTAAGACTTTTAGTTTACAATCTGACCCAATAATCCCTCCATATATTTTTAGAGAAGTCAAAATCAAAAAGGGATTTTAAATGTAACAAAACAGGGAAAATGTATCATGTTTTGTTGAAAAGTTTTATGAAACTTCAAATAATTGAAAAGAAATGAGAATGTGGGAATCAATGGACTCCCTGGCTTCCCGTGAATACTTCTGTGTATAGTGTATGTTTTACATGTTTGGCAGAAATTATACATTCAACCGCCGCAAACTCCTACATGGAAAGGTGTGGTTTTGATGCAGTTACTCCTACTGCCAGTTACAACAAAAGACTAAATGGAACTCATGGAAATGCAGACCCTGTAATTATTAACAGTGAAAAAAGCACTGTGTAAAAGTGCCATTAGCGGATTTGACTCGTATATACCCAGCTCAACTTTTGCAGCCATTATTAGCTACATTTAAAAAAAACCTGAAGCATATAGGCTATTTATGTTCTTTACTGTATACTTAACTGTATATATGTTCTATACTGTCAGTGTTAAAGCGGGATATATATCCAGAAACAGGATCCCCAATGTTTATATTGTCTAAGGTTACATGAGTTCCTTGAAAAGGAGTCTTCAACCATGGTTAGGTATCCATATTACAAAGATTCCTATTAAGATCCAGTTGAACTACAGTATCATATGAATAAAGAAACAGAAACAGCCATCTACATGGTTTAATGTAAGTATATGAAATATGTCTATTGTAGCAAATTAGGCTGCCTATAGTGCCAGGTATTTCGAAACATTATCACAGCCTCTCATTTTGTTTTATCAACTGAATGATGACATTTGTACAAAAATATTTATTCAGAGTTTGAAAGTGACTTGTGTGCTACACATGGAAAGAGCAACATGCAGAGTCCTTCAGCAATAATAGATTTCATTGGACCTGGGTGTGAGTGCATTAACATGATTTATACTTTGATTTTCCATGTCTGCCCATATGTTTGTAGTTTTTCAAGGTTATGCAGTGTTACCATCTAAAGAGTATATTACCTGTTAACCTGCCAGTCCACCTCTGGATGGAATGACTTGCAACCAAAGTAAAAATGCCATTTCTCCATGAGAGGAGATTGCAGGAAAATAGAAAATACACAAACTCAGAAAAGTTATAAATATTTGCATTGTTTGATTGTAATCCGCAAACTTTTTCTTTGGCCATCAGTTGGCCCATCAACCCAATACTTGTAACTTATCAACATGCAATATACATTTATGACTTAATAATGATAATTAATCCATCCTTACATTTTTCATCAAAACGTGGTTATGGAGTTATTGAGGTTTGCCTATGATGTGATGTTACACCCAAAAGAAGCTGCAGCCAGTGTCTGTTTCTGCAAAACCTTGAGCACTGGTTATTTGGTAGGTAAAGTATTTGTCATTGTATAGTACCTTCCCACTTTAAACGCAAGAAGTCAATTCTGTTGCACTATCATTGATAAAAGAAGAGGTCAAATGAAATGATTCCACGTCTAACCTAACCACGCGGATGGCTGCCGCCAGGTGGCATCCGCTGCTCTCGATTCAAACCCCGTCGTGTGGAGTCGCGTTAGAAGCGATGTGTTTTTCTCCTCCTCCAAAACCTGCGATAAAGCCGTTTTCCAATGAGAGCAGGTGGAATTCCCCCATTCAGCCAATTGCGCTCCGTTCTCGCCGCGATCCTTTCGGGAAGGATGTGTGGGCTCGGCGATGGCGCTGCTGTGAAGTTGTTGGAAACGGGCAAGCCCAGGAAGCAGGATTTGAACACTACAACACCAGCTGAAGGTTAGGACCACCAGCTCGAGTGGGAACAAGTCAATAGATGAGTCATATTTGGGGAACACGTGCACCTTTCCGTCAAGGAAATACACCGAAGGAAGAGTCTTCAGCGACGGCGGTTTTGTACAAAGTTGCTCTGCGCGTATGAGTAATAAAAGTGACCTCCGGCTAAAAACAGGCATGAGTTAGATCGAGTCCCGACACACTCGATCTGTCGACTTGCCCCCTTGAGCTGTTTTTTGTTTTCAACTGAGGCGAAAGACGCGTCGAAAAGAGTCGTCATGCCTGCCAAAACAAAGTATAATTTAGTCGATGATGGACACGATTTGCGGATTCCTTTGCACAACGAGGAAGCATTCCAGCATGGGATTAATTTCGAGGCGAAGGTAAAAATCCTCCAATGTCACGATATCTTTATCAGACACGTACGTTGTTTGTGGCTTCAACTAGATGCGATCAAGCACGGGTTGTGTAAATAAAACCGTATGTATGCCACCCCGCTGTTGCATCTCTTACTGTACAAATTACGTTTTCAATCACATTGCGCGTTTAAAGTTGTTTGGCCACTTGTTTACATTCCGCGTTGTTGCCATGGAGCGAGTGCGCTTTTGATAGCACATTTCGTTTTATTAAGCAAGACGAGGGACGTAATGAATGTAATCGTTGCCTTTTATTTCCAGTATATCGGTAGTCTGGATGTGGCTCGTCCTAACAGCCGTGTGGAGATCGTTGCGGCCATGAGGCGGATAAGGGTGAGTTTTATAGTACCTGTTTACTTTACTGCTTCCTCAAGCCGAGTGAGCTCAAAGTTTCACCATTTCAGCAAGTATATGTTCAAAAGGGTCTTGCGAATCTTGATAGCGAAGAAGTTACGACGCGACCCGGTATTCCGCACGGGTGGTCTTTTTAAGCCTCGAGCGACAATCAAAACACAAAAGCAACAAATTGCTTACAAAATGAAAGGTTGAATATCGGTAGTCCTGTCTAAATGTAGTTGATACATACATGCCAGCCCTGTAATTTACGTCGCCGTTGGCATTTGCACATCTCATGTGTGTAAACAGACTATAAGGGCTCTTTGAAGCGGGGGTCCCGTGTGTAAAGCACTTAAATGGCCCATTTTGGCGCTCACAATGCGGCATGTTAAGGCATTGGCTTCCTATGGGGCTACACCCCCCTTGACAACAGATTTGCGTTTTCTGGCATTGTTTTCTTTTTCATTCTTTAGTAGTTGCAGATGTGGCTTGCCCAACTGTGTGAGTTTTGCTGTCCCCTTTGCAGTTTTCCTGTTTTATTATAGTGTTATTGTAGCTGGTAGAGAACTCCACTGGCAGCCAAAACACGTTTGAATGCCACGGAACACGCATGCTGTTAAAATGTAAACCTTGAAGTGAATAATGTTGAACAGAAGCACATGCCGAAAGCAAAAATGTAAACAAAACCCCAAATGGTTATATGCTCCCTTTCTACTTGGAAACAGGAAATGGCTTTCCTTAAAAATGGTGTAATTTAATTTCCTCTCCCCAACTGGTTCTTCAAGTCGTAGTGTGCCGGGGAGATATTATCAGTTAGCTAACCAATTCAAATAAACATTCACCCTTTGATTGTTTTCAGGGAGGTTTATTTTACCGGTGCATTAAATCTGGGTATCTACTGCCTTTGGCTGTTGGTATGGAAGTTTTTCATAGTTTGACTCCGCTATAGAAGTAAAAGGATTTTCGGAAGCGCGAGGCAAGGGTGGTTTTTCAATGTAACGGATAAAAGGTTTGTTTTGCAACATCCTGGTTTCCAGCATGGCATCACTCACCAGGTGCAAAAGGACCTATTAACCTTTGCAGTTTGCTGGACCCCCTGCAATAGTTTGCCAATGGCTACTGGCAAAGGAACAGTCACACACATTCAAAACAGGGAAATATTGGTTTATAGATTATAGAGAAAGTTATACACAGGACTTAATTTGCTGTAGCTTTCTTAGTTTGCTTTCTCCTTCACATGAGATGACAGACTTAAACATGCAGTCTACTATATTGTAATGTTTCTTTGTTTATTGAAACTATGTATTTTTCTAATTTGTAATACAAACACTGTTGTTCGAATAAGAGAATTAGAGTTCCTTGTTTGGTCTCATCAATTTATTTGCTGAGCAATTTAGCAGATGGCCCTTTTGCGTTCTCTGAAATGATAAAAATAGACCTTATTAAACAAAACACATTATAATATATAGCATTATACACCAATTACACAATAATTTGATTGTTATAAGTTTACTATTTTAAGCTTTTGAAAATGATATGTCAGCATAAATAACAATGTGTGAATATTCTGTGAACCGTAGTCTAGTTTCATTACTGTGCTGAATAAAAATTTTGTTCCTTTTTTCAATACGTCATGTTCTGTAGGTACAGTATTTTACATTGTAGAATCATAAGAGCCTTTTGATAGCTGTGGAAAATTATTTCGGTTCTACTTTTTGATCTCAATATCCATCACCATAATAAAAGGACATGGATTGTAGAGATTGTACAAAGTTGAAAAGAATAAATGAGTGGGTTTAACTTCACTCCGATTACATTAATTCATTTTCCAGATACTTTCATCTGACGTGACATTCACTGCATTTGAGGTATGTGTTTTATTAGTGCATTCCTTTGAATCTAACCCAACTCTGACATGCCATGCTTTAACCGTTGAGCTATAGGTCCTAGAGATAATGTTTTGTGGCGAGATGAGGTGCCATAAACATTCTGGCTGCTAGTTCTGAAAACTAACAGATCCTAGTATGTGGCTGTGCAGGAAGGGGTGATTCAGGGTCCATTGGGGCATTAAAAAGTTTGAAGCCAACAATTATGGGCAATTTCCACCACACCCAGATTCTATTTACTACAAGTATAATCATCCGGTATCTGGAAATGTTAATGCAATGTTGGTAAGTTTAATGTGGTTCAAAGAATGTTTGTTATCATGTAACTATTCAATAATGAAAATGTGCATACATCTAGATTTCCCATAACACCTTGCCATGTGTCTCGAATTGCCCAAACTCTTTAGTCACAAGTTTTATAGTGGTTAATAATGTAGTCGGCCAAATGAATGACCTTTCTCAGCCGCATTAAATCTTCACAGAGCCTTAGAATGATGCTGATGTCTCACCCCGAGCTCACCGTAACGTTTAAGTCCTCCCTTGTAATCTTTTTGTGTAGCAGTAACTATGGAGATTCAGTTAAGAAGTCATTTTAACACACAAGTTTGACAAGTGCATCTTGCAAGGGAAAATTATAGCCCTAACTAATCGTTTACTCGGCTTGAATTACATTTATGGGATACATAGCAGACGGCTCATAACCGAAAACCTGATAACAACATTATCTATGTGGAGATGATTAGCATTAAGTTGATGTTGCTGTCACATTTGGAAAGGAGAATTCATGATCTTGCGGGACCTTCCATAAAAGCTTTTAGACTCATAGTTTGCATAGCCTTGTGCACTTTGCTCTTATTGCCGTGCCTCAAATTTATTGCAACATATATCGTTGGCCTTAAGATGGGCAAAGCGCACTGCTTGCAGAACAGATGATTTATTGCACTTAGAAATTGACCTTAATTAATTGACTGGTTATGTGATGTTATAAATTAATTGTTTATAGTTGGGATGTTTCATTGGTGTACTTTGTAGAAATGGAAATGCCGCTTCTGCCTGGATGGTTGTGTATTCATGTTTTGGTTTTGGTTGATTCTTTATCGGGTTGGGTTGCACCTATTGTTTTTTTTAAAAAGGTTTGGTTGTGATTTGCTATTAATGCTAAGATTGGGATACACTGGAATCTGTCATGTATGTATGTATGTAGGGCTTTTCGCACCACTGGAACAATTTTGTAATAGGTTGTTTACACATGACGTCACGGCACTGTGCGAAGTGCCGAGGGAGGGCAGCAAGGGATATTCACCATTGGAACGCACTATAACAAACTCCAAATACCTTTGTTTTGCATAGTTTTTGACTGTTCAACTCGATCAAACCTTAATGGTGTTTTTATTGTGTCGCAAAAGTCGATGTTCATAAAGGGGGAAAATGCGAGTATTGACTGAGAAATGGAGATAAAATTGGCTCGTAAACCCGAATCTGTGGTTAGGATGAGCCGAGCCGGCCAGCTAAGCTGTTGGACAAGGGCTGGGCTAGAGCCTGAGCGTCTCAGGCCAGGGCCTAAATTTGAGGCCTGTACAGGGCTCTAATGTTATAGAAGAACCTTTTTTGTAGAAATGGTTCCATAAAGACCCTTCAACATCAAATTATAAAAAGGTAATAAGGTAAAGACATGGTTCTTCAAAGAACCTTTCTTGTGGAACCATAAATGGTTATTCTATGGCATCGCTGTTAAAAACCATCTTTATTTTTAAGAATGTAGGGACAACTCTTTTTAAATAGCATATTGTTATTCATTCAAATGCATGAGAAATAAAGAAATGAAATGTTTTAGGTGTGTTGTGATAGAAAATTGTGAAGTTGAACGATAAAATCAACCATATGTTTATGTGTCAACATGCTTTCAAATCATTCTGTCAGTATCGTTATAACATTTTCGTTGTTCTCCTTTAAAGGTTCTGCTTTAGCATATGAAAGCAGAAAGGTCGAGAACTGCATGTTAATAACCCTTATTGATTTTCTTTCTGTCCTTCCTTTAGCTTATTTAACTCTGCCCGCATGTTGATGTGTAACTTTGTATGTTTGCCTCAGGCTGAGCTATCAAACAACAAAGTTGTCTGTGGTCTAACCATAGTTTTAGAGCTGTTTTTTGTTATAATAGACAAATATGTACCCCCTCTCCTTTCTGCCTTGATAACAGAACTGGTAAATAATATCCCCTGTTGTTTGTCTGGCTTATATGTTGGATGACTTCACTTTAGCAAGGTCTCTGGAGATCAAGCCCTTGAATGACTGTTGACCAGGATCCATTCCATTGATGCACTTCATTTTGCCTCCAAAGGGTCTCTTTGAAATTTTAAAAAGGTCTCTTCATCCTGCCTTCCCCTACTGAACATCTCCTGTGTCCTGTGACCAGTGGGTAAACAACAAAGCCGGAGGATACTCGAGCCGTCCCCTGCTTTGCCATAGTAACCGCGAACAGTAAATTGACTCATAACTCTCTTTCTTTCCCCTCGTGCCTTGCAACCACACTGCCAGATTTCACCTTGAAGTGCGGTTTTGTTTCATTTCCGACACATCATCTGTCGTGAGACCTTTCGCTTTAACAATTGAAGATTCTGGCCTAATTTGATCCACGTTTTAATTAACGGCTGTACAGTTGTGGCACAGAGGTATAACTCACTTCTCTGTATTTCTTCTTTTAACAGAAGGAAAAATTACTTATTAAACACCCCATAGATAAATCCAGATATCAGGCTTGGATGCATGCTGAATGTACCAAGGACGGTCGTGCTTATTAAAAATGTGTTTGAAGCCAAGAAACCACTTGATGAATACATTTTTTATAAATATATTGTCATGATTCTCGTGGTGAGACACGGAGAGAGGACCCAGGTGCAGACAGCGGGTAAGGGGTTAACATATATTTAATAAATAATAAAACAAAGACCCACGTGGGGGTAACATAACAAAACATGGGAATATAATGACAAGACAGAACAGGACTAAAACTAACTACACATAAACAAGACTTGACTAAACTGTTGACATAAACTACAAATAACTAAACTCACACAACACAGGAACTCACCACACAAACCACAATGAACCAGCACAAGACAGAAGACACAAGGGCATTAAATAAGGGAGCAAATCAAGAGGGAAACAGGTGTAGGCATTAATCAATAACGAGGTAACAAGAGGATGGGAACAATGACGAGACCGGAGAGAGTATGGAAGGCCATAAGAACAATAATTGTCTCTCTCCACATTTAACATGAGGTTCTGTCATGATCCTGCCACTAAACCAAGAGAAACATGACATGATGCAGCAGAATCATGACATAAGCCTCTCCTAAAGGAGCAGCAACCTGATGCTCCTCAAGGCACAAACAAGACAAGACAGACTGTGACAATGGCAACATAATACAACATGACAATACAATAAATCAAAACGGGCAAGCACAAGAGTCCAAGGGAAGGGGCACACAAGAGTCCAAATGGAAGTCCAAACAAGGGCTGACACGGACACGATAGCCGGCATGACAGGTACCAGACACAAACAGGATATCCGGCAAATACGAACGGGACAGCAGGCAGACACGAAACAGGGTAGCCGGCAGACACGGAACAGGCATGCACCGGGCTGGAATGGCCGCATGCACCGGGCGGAAATGCCCGGCTCCGCCGGGCGGGAATGCCCGGCTCCACCGGACGGGAATGCCCGGCTGCACCGACCTGGAATGCCCGGCTGCACCGACCTGGAATGCCCGGCTGGGGATCGGTTGCAGGCAACAGGATTCCGGCAGCTTCGACCCTGGAGGGAAGACCGGCGGTCTCAACCCTGGAAGGCAGTCCGGCGGTCTCGGCCCGGAGCGGAAATCCGGCAGTCTCAACCCTGGTAGGGAGTCCGGCGGCCCCGACTCAGGAGGGAGTCCGGCGGCCCCGACTCAGGAGGGAGTCCGGCGTTCTCGACCCTGGAAGGGAGTCCGGCAACCTCTAACCCTGGAGGGGAATCCGGCAGCCTCAACTGCTGCCACAACGATCCCTCTGTCTGCTGGGTCCGATTAAGGCTGGTTCATTCTGTCATGATTCTCGTGGTGAGACACGGAGAGAGGACCCAGGTGCAGACAGCGGGTAAGGGGTTAACATATATTTAATAAATAATAAAACAAAGACCCACGTGGGGGTAACATAACAAAACATGGGAATATAATGACAAGACAGAACAGGACTAAAACTAACTACACATAAACAAGACTTGACTAAACTGTTGACATAAACTACAAATAACTAAACTCACACAACACAGGAACTCACCACACAAACCACAATGAACCAGCACAAGACAGAAGACACAAGGGCATTAAATAAGGGAGCAAATCAAGAGGGAAACAGGTGTAGGCATTAATCAATAACGAGGTAACAAGAGGATGGGAACAATGACGAGACCGGAGAGAGTATGGAAGGCCATAAGAACAATAATTGTCTCTCTCCACATTTAACATGAGGTTCTGTCATGATCCTGCCACTAAACCAAGAGAAACATGACATGATGCAGCAGAATCATGACATATATAAGACAACAGCTCCACTTGATGCAGTGTATTCAAGTTTAATAGATGCAGCTCAGCGCTCTCTAACGTGTCAATAAGTTACACTGTTGATTGATTTTTTTTCTTTAGAGTTTAGTGTTTTTGTATTAATGGCCCTTGAAGATTTTGGCTACAGGTAGTTCTTAAGCACTCAGTGGGTCGAGGAGCTTTCTTCTGAAATAGTTCATTCGATGTAAATGTCTTAGGACTGTGATTTAGTGCTGTGACATGGTCTTCTTTTCTCACCCTCTGTCTTTATAGGTCTATTTCCAGTGTTCGCTTTGAGCTCACTTCATGCCCTGGGGTGATTCACTGGCTCGTTGTGTTCCGTTGAATCTTTATTAGCTCCGGTCTTGTTTTTGTTTTCAGGCTAAAGAAATGGGTTTGGTCATCAGGGCATTTGAACGGACATTTTAAGATGCATGGACAAAAAAGCAGTGCCAGTGATGAAACTTGTGAGATTTTTGTGTAGAATTGTTCTCTTAATTTTATTTATTATGTGTTATTAAAGCCAGAAAAATGATATAATTCTCATTTTAATGTGGCTTTACCTATATACCTATATACATTACTATTTACTAACATATCTGTGTTTGTTTTAAAGCTGCAATATACTATTTATTTGGTTCAAATTAAACAAAAAACTATTAAAGGTATAGTTTTTTGAAAACCGCCGCTAGAGGACAACAACAATGGCGTAGCTTGATGACGCTGTGAAGGATTTCAATCAGACGGGAACGAGAAATCATGTTAGCGGATGAAGTTTAATAAACGTTGGATATAATTGTGGTCCATTAATAAGTGACTGCTCGAAACAAGCTTGTGACTTGCTAGACGCAAGACGCTAGACACTTCAGCATTGGTCCACGACACTGTTGTCATGCAGTTTCTACGTCAGTAAAGTGCAGGAACAAAGGGTAACGTGGAGTAGTTGGAAACATTTGAGATATTGTAAGTACTCAGCTAAACAAAATATATAACACTGGGCAAGTGGTTTTTGGATATTTTACTGCAAAATTGTTGCAAACTGCACCTTTAAATGCAATATAATATACATAGCTATGTTTTTAGAGGTGTATAAAGTAGCCTTAAAAGGACAAACTGCTCTACAGAGAGTGTCGTAAATATGTTATCTTCTTCGACAAAGAAGCAAAAATCTGACGACATCTTTGTCAGCTAGGGCTATGCAATTAATTGAAAATGAATCGTCAATTTTGGCCTTCATCAATTACAAAAACAAAATAATCGAGGTAAACGATTATTGTTCTGCATTCCATTTGGGAAGGATCATCTCTTTTCTTGGAGTATAAATGCACAGCAAACCCTTTCCTATTCAGTGGTTCAGCAGTGATCTTTCTTTACATTTATTTTTCCATATTGCTTCGAAAGGTATGGGTGGATTGAGCCATTGGTTGCAATTTGCAACCTCACGGCTTGATGCTGCAACATTTCGTACACTGGACCTTTCAGCAGGCATATAAAAATCATTTTGCCTTAACTTATACTGGCAAACACAAAAGCTTTAACACTAATCATTTAAATAGTTTCAACTCCTACTGCATTGCTTCTACTTTATGACTGTTACAGTTATCTTTTACACAAGCTTGCGTTAAAGTTCTTTATTTAGCAACTGCTGAAAACTTCTTTCGCCATGGTTTTTCCTGCTTCCGCCTCCGTCAAATTTCCTCAACCTCAGTCTCTCGCCAAAATTACGTCGGGTATTCTGTCAACAGAATGTCATTTGTACCTGCAGTGGCGGCATTACACTGCAAAGGAGGCCCTGTTTTCTTATCAGCCCAGTGAGGAGCTGAAGAGTTGCAGTACAAGAGCTTATAGGAGCTGTATAAGAGGTACATGAGTATTTTTATAAACATAGTTTTTCCTTATCCTTTAAAGAAAACGCTAAAAAACTGTATAAAGCGCCGTTAAAAGCATGCCAAACCAACAGGTGGCAATATATAACCCTAACCATAAAGCCCTGTTGACCAATCAGAAGCCTGGAATCTGACGTCAAACAAAGGAGTTCGCTGCACACATTCCAACCTCTTATGACAAATCTCACTGTCTACACGATAACACTGGCATGGGTGAAGAGTTTTAGTTTGTATGCAATGACTGGGAACTGTGTTTGTGTGTGGATGAATTGCCAAACCGCATAGAAAAAGCTGTGCTTTTGAAAATACCTGTGTTCTTAACAGGGAATAGGCTGTGTTTCACTGATTTTCAGGTTGAATATTGTTTGTTTTGCATCCAAGTATGTCAATTTCTTAGAAGGTTTCTTATATTAACATGGCGTTCATCCATATAGATGTATAATGTTTTAAGCTGTGCAGTTGGCTTGTTGAATCAGCGTTATACTGTATACAGCGAGTTCGGCAGTTTGAACGCACATTGCGATCAGAACGACTCGCAAACAAATGACTCATTTGAACCGATTCGTTTAAATGACATTAATGACATTAAATATTTGTATTATGAAAAGCAGTTTTGATTAACTAATGAATTAGAGTACCAAAATGTACCATTTTAAGAGATCTGTTTTTCCTGAAAAACTGAAAATTTGGACATCCAAGATCAAACTGTTTCTCCTGTATCTCTCAAGGTTTGTAAATGTACAGCACTTTGTTTTAAAGTTGTCAAAACAGGGCGCACCCCTGGGGTACGCTTGTCCGGTCGGGCAAGTGATTCGAAGTTTTACTGGCACTGTCAAAATTTGAAATGGCCCCACCTTAACAAGTAATAAATAAATAATATAATTTTATAATTTTTTACTCATAGTTATTTATAATGTCAATAAATGAGGTAATTATAGAAAAACTATTCACCTTATATTTAAAATACTGTTGAAGACAACTAATAAGTACTTTCAGGTGTTTCAGGTTGATCTAATAGTAGTTATCAGGTACAGAAATTAAATAACCAGATGTAAAATAAGCCTTTATAGTACTCACAATATAAATGAAACCTTATTAAAGTTATAAAGTAATCAGTCAGGAGCAGTGAACGATTTTTTCTTTTCGTCCTTTGTTGTTTAATGAATGTTAAAAACAGATGTTTATTATGCTGATGCCGCTTTAAGAGATGTAATAAACTGTTACACGCGCTTTGTTTCCAAACTGTTTCTGACTTAAGACATAACGGATTACTTTTACAAGGATACTTGCTAATATGGGCAAAATATTGTGTGGATATGTCTGTTTAGAAGACGTCGAAGATATCTCAATCTAGTATTTTGCGGGTTGTCGGAAATGCTGCTTTCCGGCAGCACGCAAATCATACACACCTGTGAAAACTAAATAAAGAATATGGCAAGGCTTAAAAAGTTGCAAATTATAAACTTTCGTGGCGATAGAACACCGGCCCGATCGGACAACTGACAGTTCTCTCAACTCAACCTAAAGGTCTCCCATGCTGGCCCCGGGCCATTTGGCAGTCCTTATTGTCGAGCCCTGCAAAGGCCATGGAAGCATCTGTAATTGATTTATATTTTCCTTGTCCTGGACTTTTTAGAGCTATAGCTGACCAGTTCTTCGCAGCTTAAATCATTACTATCTCACACCTAGTGATTTACAGACACTATCAAAGAACATCAGCATTAAAAATCTTTGTGGGCCTAGAAGGATTTCGAGGATTTCGAAAGGCCTTGTAGGCCCACAAAGTATGTACTATTCAATCCAAAAGAGAGCAGAGGAAATACTGTCTTCATCCCCTCTTTATAGCATTGATTCATGTCCTTATTGTGCTGGCTTTATTTGAGGAGAATGAAGCTTTTAATTCGCAGTGGTTAGATTGAAAGAGTAGATTTGATGGTTGATCAGCAGCTGAGTTATAATAGCTATTATGGTTTAATGGGGGCTTTGCATTATTTATGTCGATTTTGCTTTGAACAAATTTCTTTCAGCTTAATTTTATTTTGAAAGGAGCTGGCATCTGTTATAGAAGGGCCACACACTTATCTTTAAAATAATTAAGATTATGACTGCCGTGATTTACTATACATGAGCGTGTCAATTCCAGCATTTCATTTAGATCTACTCGCATTCTTGCTACCCGCGCGTTCTAACCAATCAATGTCCACTTTGAGCATTACCACAGTGGAGAATCACATGCCTAACAACAATTCTCACTTGATCTGTGTGTTTAACCTTGTCCACGTTTCTTTTATGCATGCACACGGTCTACACGCAGCTTCAGACAGCTCCCCTTCTTGCAACCAAACTACAACACAGCCCAAAATTGGTGTAAGACATTTAGTACACATAATATTTACACACAATTCATTTATGCATTTTGCAGGATTTGCCGCAGGCCGACTTGCGGTGCGTTTTATACACACTTATCGGTTCATGTATTTCCTGAGATTCAAACCAAGGGCCTTGAAATTGATAGCTTATTGACAACATGACCATCAGTGAATTTTGAGATGGAAATTCGCAGTCAGCACTTAAATGAAGTATTATAAGCATTTTCCTATTATTGCATTTTTCACATTCTGTGTATAATCTATTTAAATTACTTTTTATTGCTGCTGCTATGACAGCTAATGTGCAGTTGGCCATGTAAGCAGTGCCACGATTATACTGATGTGTAAAACAGAATTCAATCAATTCAGATGAATGGTTCTCAACTTATGATGGATGTGTAGCATACGTAATGATGAATATGGCAAAGGGCTGGTTTTTTTAATCCTTTTATTTGAAACGAATAATGGAAAAATAGCAGCAAATAAAGCATTTGTCAAAGTTGTGCACGATCCCTGTGTAACAGTGCAGTCTCTTATAATCTTATAAGACATTACTTCTATATTTACATTGTGGATGTACACTCAAAATCAGAATGCATTGTGGGTAAAATGCAGTGAAAAATGTTTTACTCTGAATTCGGATAACACTACAAAATGTCATGATTCTGCTGCATCATGTCATGTTTCCCTCGGTTTAGTGGCAGGATCATGACAGAACCTCATGTTTAATGTGGAGAGAAGCGACTATTGTTTATTTGGCTCTCTCCGGTCTCGTCTCTGTTCCCATCCTCTCGTTTTCTCGTTGATTCATGCCCTACACCTGTTCCCCTCTTGATTTGGTCCCTTATTTAATGCCCTTGTGTCTTCTGTCTGGTGCTGGTTCATTGTGGTTGTTGGGTGAGTTCCTGTGTGGTGTTAGTTTAGTTAGTCTAGTGTAGTTTTGTAGTTCATGTTTAAAGTAAATCTTCGTCTTGTTTAAATATAGTTAGTCTTAGTCCTATCTTGTCATGTTATTATTTTATGTTATTATGTTACCCCCTCGTGGGTGTTTGTTTTGTATTTATTATCAAAGTCTCTGTTAACCACTTACCCGCTGTCTGCACCGGTGTCCTCTGTCCGTGTCTCACCCCCGTTATCATGACAAAAATGACAGACACCCGATATAGTGCACTATATAGGGGGATAATTCAGACACAGTTCTTGTGTGTGTAAGTCATTCTTCTTTTGTCCCATATTCTGAGTTTCTGCGCGAGAGTGCCCTCTGGCTTTCCGAAGTTGCTGCATTTAACCGTAATTCTTTGAGGAAACTGAGCATAAGAATTGTACGATATATCGCCCAGCCCTACAAGAATGAGTAAAGTTTGAAATAATTTTCAGTTTTGGGTGGACTATTTCTTTAAGAGTGTTATCGAGACATTGTGTCAATCACCTAATTGGTTATTAATAATAACATTAAGCCTGTATCATGAATCAATATCAGTATCTCTCTGTTTGAGGAGGTAATGACATTGGCAGATGCTCTGTGATTTAGCACATACTGGGGGCATGAACGGTAACCACTCTCCAATCATATCTCCATCCGCCCAGACCATATGCTCATGTCGCCGTGTTTGAGACCCGAGTACACGAGCCATAGCAGGAAAGCTTGACAGGGGAAAGGAAGCTAAAGAACAATGAGACAAATCGCACTCTGCCTGAGGGATGGGTGTACATGTACGTGAAGCGGTAGCCCGGGATGGTTATCAGCGATTCGACTGAAACATCAGGTCTGTCAGGAAGGAAGGAAGTGGATAGACGGCTTCACAAAAGTTAGCCAGGTTCCACGTTTTGCTTGGATACAGCAACATGGGTTGTGTTTGAACTGCGCACCGTAGTGATGACCACACATGTGGTTCATATGGTAATTTTCATCATTAAAATGTGGACCGTAACCATGTAATTATTGCTTTTAATTATATAATTTGTATTACTTCTGGTTACATAACCCGCTTATTCCTTTTTATGTTTCCACAGTTTACATTACAGAAATGTCTGAGTGTATTTTTCAGTAATGAACTGAGATTCTGGCACATAGTACAGAGTTGACTGATCTCCAAACAATTTGCCCCTTCTGAGTAATTGCTTGAAATGAGGGATTACTGCCCTGCCAGAATTGATTGCATGTCATCTAGGAAGGTAGGCAGCCTTGCTCACCCCTCAGGGCATGTGTCAACATTTAAACTTCTCAGCAGTCAGGCAAATTACAGGCTCCTTTGAGAGCTCTGCAAATATCACAACCTGTACGTTTAATGATTGGAAATTATGTAAACTTCCGATCATTGGTGTCATTTGCAAAACCTTTATCAGAATAATTTGCTTATTATTTTCTTACTTGAGTCTTCTGAACTAGGCTTGTTGCTATAGTCGAGGTCACCATTGATACACAGTGTCCACTCGCCTACCGATTTCATCACTTGACCACCGCAGCACGACCCCACCGTAATGTTTTTTATTTTTGACAGTAAAAAAGCACTTAGTTTAGTCAGAGATCAAACGGAGAACAGTGACTATAATGCTATTCAATGTTTGTTATACAACTGCTCATATGATGCACAGGCAAGGAAATGCTACCTGTATACTAATACTTCCTGCTTAAGCCACAGACATGTAAGTATGGGGTGACCAAGCAGATACATGTATTTTTTTGTGGTTTCAGTTACACCGTTTGCATTATAGCATTATTGTCACTGTTCTCCTTTTCCTATTGTAAATGTGCTATAAATGACTAGGGCAGGAGGAAGTTTGTCAGCATTAAAAATAGAGTTTTTAATGTAGACGGTATCATCTTAACATCATAAACAAACGTTACTGTGCATACATACTTTTGTGACCCCAACTTAACTTCCGGTACACATTCACAAACAATAGAGTGCCTGTAGACTATTTCTGATAACAATCAAAAGAAACCGAGAAGAACCGTCACTTGGCTAAACTTGTGTCTCCAATATTCTGAATAAGATAGCAAGCTCAGCCGCTGATGTCAATGAACCAAATGGATTCTTTAAATGCGACCGAACTATGACCCATTCAACAAATTGTTTATTTAATACAACTTTCATAGTCAAATATGAATGCAAATGAATATGAACTTAAGTTAAATAAAATACAATATAAATAGTTATATTATTTAGACACTGGCAAAAAAGAAACCGGAAGTCAACTGGGGTCAGGCACGCGCACGTCCGATGAAACAGTCTAAATGGCCAATAAACAGTATCGGTCGATAAAAGCATCTTTTCATACTATCGGCTATCAGAATTTAGTTAATGTGAGTTAATGTAACCACCAAACATCAGTATCTGCAGACATAAATCAGAATAATTGGCTATCCATGGATAAATTTTGTACTGATGCATCTCTAATGAAAATATGCTATTGGGAAATGTTAACACTGTGCCAAACCCTTATAATATTAATCGTGGTTCCAGCTGTAGTATACATCAATAAGCAATTTTGCACATTATGGAACATGCGTTCTTATGAACCAAGTAGAAGCTCTGTGTGTGTTTTTGTTATTCATATTTTTTTAATAAAGGGTAGAGAAAATAATTGATATCTCAATAATTATAATGGGAGTAACCATGGAAACCCAAAAGTCTGTAAAATAACAGTAGGAGTTATGAAGAACCGTGTGAAAGAACTCAAACCTTTTATCATTCCTCAAGAGCAAAGCCTTTATTCAGGAAACCTGTAGGGTTATATATAAAACTACATATTACAAATGTCGTACAAAATGGCAGTGACTTTAAATAAATAGTAAGTTTATTTTCACTGTTTTATTAATGTTCCTGTATTGATCTTTACATGAAAACCTACTGAGGCTTGAAAATGTACTTAGTTTTTATATAGCATGTAATTATATGTCATTCATCGTTCATTATTTGCTATACAATTACACATATAACAAATAGGTTGTTAAGTGGAATTTCTGCAAGTCTGCCCAATTTTCAGTTAAATTACCTAAATGAAATAAAACCAAAAAATTAAAGAATAGCGAGTACAATATTTTAAATATCTGTGCATTCCATCAGCAACTCCGTGTCAGGAGATGCTTCATGCGTTCACAGCAGTGTAAATCCTGCCTGCATACTTTGATGCGTTGCTCTCTCACAGAGACGAGACGGGGGCTTTGTAAATCGCTCCAATTACACGGGTTTCATTCAAAGGCTTGCCTAGCTATCATCATGCTTCGTCTGTTGTGCAGCGTCACGGATGCGTTAAGGAGAGAGGTGGGAAGCAGGACATGAAGAGAACCGGATGAAGGTGTCAAATTGTAGCAACACGGCTCCTGTTTAAAGTCAATTCTGATCCTCTGTAAGTTGGAGATTGACATATATGCATTTGGCAGATGTTTTATCTAAGCCAACTTTACTTGTTATCAGTAATAAAATGTGTGAATCATGTGAATCCATCCCATGACTTTGGCCTTTTAGCCCCATGCTCCACCAACTGAGCTACATGGTAGCCATTATGAAGTGGTCAAGTACCATAATACTATAATTATAAACCATACGGTAAGAGTTTTCGTGTTTTAAAATTATTCTCAGCTGTACACTAAATAGGTTTCTCCACTTTGCACCAACTGTGAAATCTATTTGCACTTGTGTAATTTTATATGCAAAGCATCATATTTAGTCATTTTACAGTCAACCAGATACATTGTCATAGCACCCGGTGATGGAACCCTGGTTATGAGACTCTCTTTCGTACCAGTGTCGGTGTACTTTCATATAGAAGTAAAACCTCTTATTTCCCTTCTTGACAGCCGCCGTCTCTACACTGAAATATTTAACAAGGCACTTTATCAAAAATCACTTCCCGTCTATTTTCAATGACATCTTTTGATGTTCATTCAAAGAGCCAGGAGAGTGTCGTGCTTTATTCTCATCACGAAAAAAATCTCTCTTCAAAGGAAAGTTTAATAACATTTGACCAAAAATGTAATACGTTGGTGGTGTCAGGAGAGGAAAGTCATGCGATTTTGACTTTTAATTTCTTTCTATTCCATTATTGATTTATAATGAATTCTGTGTTTTTAAGGGTAGCCTTTATCCTTCTACGCAGCACAGCGGTGGGTTTTTCCTATTATTTTTACACGTTAGCTTTTTGACTGGATTTATAGATAAATGAATAAAAGCAAACCTGAACAACCCTCCATCATCAGATAAAGTTCAATGTTGCCCAGTTCAAACACATCAAAAAATAGAGAGAGCACTTCGGTCATACATTGTAGGTTTGCACACATATTTGAAATCCCAGAACATTCTGTGTGCATGCAGTAGTGTTTATATGCATTACAGCTCTTTGCTTGTTTTGGATGTCTGTTTGACCACAGCATTATTTGGATATTTAACTGCAAATCCTTGAACAAAAAAGTGAATTCAGCTGAGAGTTTGTCTCTCTTTCATTCTGTTTTCTCTGATGCACTTTCTCCGATTCAATGACGGATAAGCAAGTCCGTTCAACCTCAATAATAAAAACGGCAGTTTCTCTGATCCCTAAGGGACGGGGAACGGTGTGGCCATCATTTCAGTTCCCACAGCAGTTCCCTGTGATTTTTGTGGTTACAAGCGTTGGATTTCATTTCACAGCAGAAATGTGGAGCTTGCTTACGATATGGTTTGAAG